>NW_023596545.1:42683528-42753727 GCF_011947565.3 Pollicipes pollicipes | reverse complement strand
GTGGGCGTTCATGGGTTAAACAACAAAAATAAAGATGCGTAGATGCGAACAGCTGAATGTCAGGATTCTGATGTTTCAATACGACGCATCACATGCAATGCAAACACGTCAACATGTCACCTTACACGCTACGAAATCCACAGAAGCCCCGACGCCAATGGCGTTATCCACTGAAGCTCAGATGGCGGTCAAACGGGACAAGTGCATACAGCTTTTGCGTCGCAAGCTGCCTGCATGAGCGTACGGGCGGCAGAGCAGCGTCAGCCAAATGGTGAAGTTGGAGTGGCTAGAGGCACGGATGGTGGAGCTAACGGCCATGACAGGACGGCTCGAGCCGAGTGAACTGTGACCAAGTATACATAACTCTCCAGCGGCTGAGATGGGCAACGATGAAAAACATCACAGCGGTTAACCTCCGGCGGCCAACCGGCAGAGATGTGGCCAGTTGTTGGCCCTCCGTTCGATCAGATGAAAAGTCCTGGGTCTCTGTTCAATTATCGGGCAGTCGTGGGTCTCCGTTCAATTATCGCTCAGTCGTGGACCCTCCACTCGATCAGTGAGAGGTCGTGGATTTCCGTTCTATCATTAGGCAGATATGGGTTCTCCGTTCGATTAGTGGACAGCTGTGGGCCGTCCTTTTGATCAGCAGACAGTCATGGGTCCGTTCGCTCGTTCGTAGGACAGTTGTGGGCCCTTCGTTATATCAGTGTGCAGTCGTGAAGCCCCATTCGTGGGCAGTCATTGGTCCTCCGTTCGATCAGCGGACAGTCGTGGGCCCACCGTTCGATCAGCGGGCAGTTGTGGGCCCTCTGCTCAATTAGTGGATAGCCGTGCGTCCTCCGTTTGATTTGTGGACAGTTGTGGGCCCTCCATCCAATTAGTGGGCAGTCATGGGTCCTCCATTCCATCAGTGGACAGCTGTGGGTCCTCCATTTGATCAGTGGACTGTCATGGATCTTCCGTTCGGTCCGTGGGAGGGCATGGGCTGTCCATTCGGTCAGTCGGCAGCCGAGGACCTTCCGTTCGGTCAGTGGGCAGTCATGGGCTATCCGTTCGGTCAGTGGGCTGTCATGGGTTATTCGTTCGGCCAGTGGACAGTCGTGGGCCATCCGTCCGGGCAGTGGGCAGTCGTGGGTCTTTCGTTCGTTCAGTGGGCAGCCATGGGCTGTCCGTTTGGTCAATGGGCAGTCGTGGGCCTTCCACTCGGTCAGTGGGCAGTCGTAGGCTGTCCGTTCGATTAGTGAACAGTTGCGGGCCTTCCGTTCGGTCAGTGGGCAGGCCGTGGGCCTTCCGTTCGGTCAATGGGCAGTCGTAGGGTTTCCGTTCGATTCGTGAACAGTCGTGGGTTTCCGTTCCATCAGCGCTTTCAGAAGCCGTGTCGAACTCGGAACAGCGATGGCGTTCAGCATTCCGTGAAACACGCTCGCGCGCCCAGCATGGGCTGCGCACAATAGAGTCCAGTGTGCCGACCACCCATACAATCACACAGCTCGTTTCTGGGGCCTGAATGTGCATGGAGCCCGTGTTGCTGATTCAGCAGTGTTTCCACTTGCATGTAGTGTGGTGCTGCAAGAAATATTTGGACATCTGAGTAGGCCGCGGACAACCTGATGTTTTTTTACGTCGCCTAACATCCGGGAATGTTTCGTTTGCATAGCTACGATACGCCATTCTGTAACCAGCTGACACAGTACGTAGGGCTTCCCCTCCGCAAACAAATGCTTCCCAAACGCAAAATGATCTATGAAACCTTTATTAACAACATCCAACACTTACTTCCAAAAAGGGCATGCAGTATCGATCCAGAAATCCATTTTCGCGAGCGCATGTCCACCATTCCGTAACGCTAAAATAAACACTCTGATTGCCGCAGCGCAACGAACAGCCCGCACTCCGATCATACGGCATGACAAACCCTGAATCCTGATATCCCCGACGTGTAAAAATTACCAAAGTGGCACCCGCGACAGCATGAATAAAAACAGCAGTGGAAGCTGCGGTGGCCCGCTGGCCGCCCGGCCGACAATCCATCGCCAGTAGCCGGCACCGGCCAGGGGCCGCGTCGGCGAGGGACCGCGCAGGCCAGGGACTGCGCCGGCCAGGGACTGCGCCTGTCAGGGACTGCGCTGGCCAGGGGCTACGCCGACCGGGACCGCGCCGGCCAGGGGCTGCACCCTGCCCGCTGCACTTCCAGCAGGACAGCGGGCGCAGACCGCGACGGGTAAGACGACAGCGCCTCGCGAACGGCGTCCTAGCGGGCTCTGCCGACCGCGGAGAGCCGGGTGGAATGAACGGTGTGCGGGGCCAGTGGAGAGCTATCACGCGGGGCGGGTGGCCGCCGCCAGCCCGGGAGCGCGGTCAGGCCGCAGCCAGCTCGCAGGCCCGGCTAGCGGCGGCCGGCCAGGCGCCGGGCACACGTCCCGCTCCAGTCAGCGGGAGACGCATTGCACATTGGTCCGGCGAGAGCAAGGCAAGCCTGGCGGTTCGGTAACTGGGAGACGAGAGAGGGGCTGGGAGCTGGAAGTGGGGGCACAGACCGGCCGGCGGGCCGCTCTGGCCTCCCCGGCGGATGGGAACAAAACACAAGCGGACCTCGTAGAAAAATAGACCCATACGCTGGAAGTCGGGCGGCCGAGACGGTCGCAGTTTCTAGTAGAATTTCTTTGCCGCCGCTTGCTTATTGTCCCTGCAAAACAGACAAATGTAACAAAGCATACTGCATGCAGACTAGCACGTGCCGTGGACTCGGAAAAACGGCTTCAGTATAAGGTTCGGAAGTAGTTGAGGCAGACAAATACCATGGAACCGTTGTAATGAAGCGTTGTGAACTTTCAAAACAAGTGAGATTAGTGCGTAACGAAAGTGAGGGAATACAAGACACAAGGCAAGTAACACAAGATACCACGCAATAATTCCTCGAATGATCAGTCGATAATTACTAAGCGTCTTCCTTCCCAGCTCCCAACTTGCATATTTCACCCCGGACCAATACAAACGGCCATCAAACTACAATCCGACACGGCAGTGTTCTCTGGACGATCGCGAAAACGCGTCTGACTGCCGCGCACGAAGGCCGACATCGCGCAGACGTCAGCGCATACGTGCATACTCCGGCCCTCACCTATACGTCAGGAAGCCCAGCATAACCACCAGCTGAACGAGCACGACGCCGACGAACACGCCGACGCTGACGCAGCCGCCGGCGCCGGAGGGACAAGCCGGCGGCGGCTGCTGCTGCAGTCGCTGTGCCGTGATACTCATGTCGCGTTTCACCATGTTCAGGCCGTCCCGCAGCTCGTTCATCACCTGGGCGGGGCACGGAGGCCGTTACACAGGTGAGAGACCACAGCCAACAGCTGAGGGAACGCCGCTACACCTCCACTGTGGTAATGTCAGCACGGGAAACGCGCCGGCTGCTCGACCCACGACGCTCATGCCACTTGGTCGTCGCTGATGAGACGTACGACTATGCACGTGCAATTCGGCCTAATTGAAGGGATCGTCGATTCAATAATCCGTCGGTGGTAACACGCCATTATGTCCAAACTACGTACCTCACACAACTGCGAGCGAACACATCTACCAGCCGGGGCAACGGCAATAAACTGCATCCATCGGTGCAAAAGGCTCGGTAGGTTAGACGGCCGGCTTCCCGCTCCACCCACTCGTGGCGGAGTGGTTTCGAGTCGTTCGAAGTGATCGCTATTTGCCCCTGACTGCAATGGCGTGCAGCCGGTGACGGCCGCCGCGCTAAAGGTCAAATGACGTCAGAGGGCGCGACAAACCGACCCGAGCAGTGCGGTTCGTTACGCTTTCACCGTGAAATGCCGTTGGCATACCACTTCAAAATCGGGTGGTGGGAACGCGGATTATACAAGCATCGCTTAGCGTGGGTGTTGATCCCAAGCATTTATCCAGTCAGAGGGTTCGGACACCAACCCGCCCTTACCGCCCCCCACCCCCTGCGAATGATGCTAGATCGGTTGGTAAAATTTCGGGGGCTCTGCCGTCGTGCTAATAAGATCTAACCAACAAACTACTTAGGGTGCAGCGACCATCGAACCTAGATCAAGCCTCGGCTAACCGGAGTCGTGTAGGTGCTGCGGCTTATGGGAACTTCATCCACACGACCAACCTGCAACTCCCTGAGCATGTCCGGCACATGTCTGGGTGATCACTGTTCTGTTTGTGTATGACGTAAAACGCCAAAGAGGGACCACTGCGTCCATACATAGGAGCTGTAGCTGCTCTGTCCGTGCGTGACGTACACGCTACAGAAGGACCACTGTCCGTGCATAGAAGAGGGGCTTTTATGTCTGTACATATAAGCTGAGATCATTGTTTCAATACCGCATCAGCAAAAGGTGTCATGGAGATCGAATTGTAGTTGCAAAAGCTACGAAGGAGACCAAAGTCAGCGGACACTCCGAACATAAATGGGAGACCAAAAATAAGAAATGTCCAAAACTTGAGTCTGAATAGTCCGTTAACATTTTCCACCGAAGACCAATGTTGAATTTTGATACTCTGGCCAAGATTGGAGGCTCCACCACACATGCAAAGATTATACTGCGTGCGATATGCTGCTGTTTTTCCACAAAATCAAAGTTTCTTTAAAATGCCACCAGGCGGCCAATGGCCACCAGATGGCCTCAACACAGCCACCCGATGGCCACCCCAAGTCTCGGAAGACCAAATGGAACCGCGCCGGCACACGCCGTCGTGTTAAATCGGTTGCAAGCCCGTAATGGAGGCAAAATACATGCTGCGTGCCTCGCGTGCCTGCGTGACCGCGTGGCTGGCAGTACCGGGCGCACGAGCGCACCACGTCAGCGTGCCGCCCCACCTTCTGTTGCTCGAATGCGCCGCCGGCGCCACCCGCCTGCTGCACCGTGCCCACCGGCTTCTGCTGGTTCTGCAGGATCGTGTGTGACCGCTGGTTGATCTCCCCCACAAAGTTCCTGCGGACGAGCGTAGGGTGACGGCAGGCGCGAGGATTCGGTGCCGCCGGTGCAGTCCGACCTTCGATGTTTTGGATCAGGGTGGAGAATCACACTGACGTAGGAACAATTGTCCACGGCACCTCCAACACCCCCCATGTTCCGCGCTCTTTCCACGATCAACTCATCGCTCATTCATTTCAGACAAGGTGCTATAAATTGCGCATCTTCACTAACATAGCCTTGACTCTACACCCAGATGATCACCCAGGCTGCATGTTCCTCCTGCACTTGACTCAAGGAACAGTTCCCCACGGCCCCGGTACAACCTGATCGCGAACCCCACGCCGACCGACGGCCGCCTGGCAGCGCTCACTCACTTGATCTCACGGGCCGCCTGCACAATCTCGCGCTGGTTGTTCAGCACGGCGTCCACCTCATGCCGCCGGATGGAGTCAGCGGCCGGCAGCGCCGCCTGCTGGGGCTGACCGGCCGGCGCCGGCTGGCCGGCCGGCCGCTGGCTCAGCGCGCTCAGCGTGCGCTCCTGGCGGCCGATGATCTCGTCCATCTTGCGGTGCATCTCGCGGATCGTCTCGTAAATCTGGCTCTGGCCGTCGAAGATCTGACGCAGCTCGCGCGACGTCTCCGGGTCAAACTCGTCATCGTACTCGTCGTCCTTCTTGGCGTCCGGGTGCTGGCGCTGGTAGCTGGCGGCGGGTGCGGCGCGTTAGCTGACGTGGGCGCGGCAGGAGGTGCGCCGGCTGGGCTTCGGGGCGCCCCAGCTGAGGACAGTGCGGTGATTCATGCTATTCGATCTGGCACGTGATGTGACACGTGTGCTGACACCCGAGACGATCACATGCACACGCCGTGGCTGGCGTAATCGGGAGGGTACGAGAACACAAGTGGGCCTGGGTCAGCAGGGTGGAGTGAACTAGTCATGCCAGTGACATTACATCCCTTTACCCATCTGCAGTTCCTTTGACAATATTGGTGAGAGAGCAGTCACCTTCAAAATTGCATTAGTTCTCTTGAACGAAAAAAAGGGCGAAAGGCATTTGTGATCATGACGTAAAAATTAATCACTGAAGTGCAGTAATCTTGCAATGGCATAAAACAATGAGAAAAAAGTAAAACTAGAAGCATAAGCCTAAATGTCCAGTGCCTCAGATGGACGCAATTTGCCGTCCAAACTATCACTGCCAGGCCAGCGTTATTCGCCAGTAACGTCTACGCTATAAGTGAAACCGCCTCCCTCGTCCCCCTTGTTACTCCCCCCTACCGCCCCCTGCCACCAACTAGCACGAGGAATGACGCACTCAGCCTTGGCCTGCTCCGTCTTCTGCTGGTAATCGTCAAACTCCTTCTTGAGCCGCTGTCGCTCCTGCTCGCTGATGCGCTCGTCCTTGATGTCCTGCGGGTTGGTCGCCAGCGACGTGGTGAGGAACTTGATCACGTCGTGGTCGTCGGCCAGGCCGCCGGTGGCCGCCGACAGGCCGAAGAAGCCGTTCTCGGGCAGGTACACGTTCTCGGCGCGGAAGCACAGCTCGTAGTCCTTGTCGCTGTTGGTGATGCCGTTGTGCATCTCCAGGGTGAGCACGCTGTTGAGGTAGGTGACCCGCACGCGCACCGGGTGCGGCTTGTTGCGGAAGTCGCGCAGGCAGCCGCCGATGATCTGGCCCTGGCCGTCGCTGAAACGCGACTGCGGCGTCAGCCCCTGGTTTACTACATCGACCCGGACGGTCAGGCGACCTGCCGCCGGTTTTCCGGTAAGCGCGTTTTCTTGACCGCTTATTCGCATCCGCATTACAAACACAAGGGTAATCGTTGGGGAATGCACTAAGTTCAGTTGGCGGCGTTGCCAACTCTATGCATTACAGAGCACTGCTATTTAGAGACGGAGTAGCCCATGGCATTGCGAACGTCACCACCGTGGGCAGCATCCAATGCCGTACAACCCGAAATCAGAGGACCTATATAAAGGTGTTTCTCACCGTTCGTGGTCATAGACCTGTGTACCGTCGTTGACAATGGCCGACACATAGGGATTGTTGCGCTTGTTGTCGTTGTCGAACGAGTCAAAGAAGACGCCCAGTCCGTTCCACTTATCCTTGGAGCCGAACACGGGACCGTCCACCATCCGCTCGGTGGTGTACCACATCGCCTGGAGCATCGGCAGGGTCAGCGCCAGGCCATCGACCTCACAGGCAGCACCGTCAGTGGGCAGGTCTGCCGAGCTCACCAGGACGCTCTGAATCGTCACGCTCTGCAGCTACACACATCACACAAGATACTCTTTACATACCAAGGTGGACACTGAATATTTCTGCAGGTCAACGCACACATATATGCACACACTCAACGATGTTTAACTATTTGTCACACCATCCATGGGATACATTGCACAGCAGAAGAAGGAGAGCGGAGAGGATCAGGTTCTCACCAGGCCGTCAGCACCGATGCGACCCCGGCCCGTGATACGGAACCACATCTCGACCTCCCACCACTTGAAGGTGACTTGGTTCTTGTTCCAGATCATTCCCTTTTGGCTCTTCAGAGAAGGCGTCACCCTCACATTGTCTGGGCTGGCAATGGTATCTGAAGATCAGACCACAGGGTTGGTGTCTTGGACACATGAGAAAAAATTAATCCGAACCTTCTGAACGGATGGATTTCTGAGATCAGAGGTCACACTGAGCAGTGCTTGTTCTATGACGTCTGACCCCCACCATCTGATTGCACCATTCAAAGGCAACGGCAGAATTTCGCGGCGAAAGTGTAACGTGCCACCACGTTCCGCACGGTCCGTCCTGCTCTCTGACATTAACTGACCTTTAGCACGGCAGCTGCCACCACCCGCAAGTCATACCTGTCAAGGCCAAATAGCGAGCGCCTAAGCGACTCGAACCCACCCCACCACGGGTCGGTGGATCGGAAGGCCGGTGCTCTAACCAACTGAGCCACTCTAATGGACCAAATCAGCACTCACATGTACACAATCTTGCACAGCACAGCACTTTTCCTACATGCTGCCACATTAAGTCTCCAGAAAAAAATGAAACTTGATTCATATGGAGCTAGCGCCTTAACGTAAGACACGTCAAATGTGCTCAAAATGAGCATTTTCAAAAAAGGTTAAACTGCAATGGGATGCAATGCAATGCAGTGGGCTACTGGACCATTAATAGCAGTCTGAGTTGTGCTGCAAGAGAGTAAATCATCTACTTAGTATTGCAGCAGGCTGCAAATTAGTAGATCCCAACAAAATCCATCAGGGCTGGGTACAAAATATGAACACAGCTTCATAAATTCATGAGGGCTGTATACAACAGTTTGACAGAAATACAAGTAGCTTGCTGTTTTAGTCCTTTGCAGGCATTTTTGGGTGATTTGGTCCCTACAATGGGCACTGCTTAGATATGGTGGAGCAGGGGCTCAGTTCAGAACATCAGACAGTTTGCTTTCATTCAATCTGGAGAGGAGGGAATTATTTAAAATTTTGCCAGCATAGACCAAATCATCAGTAAACCACCACAAACATAAATGCCAGAGCAAAATACAGCATTAAACAGCTTCTAACTCCAGACATATGGAACACCATCATGTATAGCTATCTCGGCTGGCTTTGCATCCTCAATGAGTTTATGAAGTCTATGGAGATTTAGAGAGCAGTTTAGTTCCCAAACTCTGTCCTAATAGCTCATTCAGTTAGAGTGCCTGCCTTTTGATTCACCCACCTGTGGTGGGATATGTTAATGTGCCTGCCTTCTGATTCGCCCATATGTGGTGGGATAAGTTGGTCACGTCAGGTGCTCGCCATACCTTCCCAACTACAATGGCATTCAGCCAGTGGGGGCTGCCATGCTAGAGGTCAGAAGACATCAGAGGACAGGACACAATGTGCCAAGCATTGCAGCATGTTTCAGCTTCTGCCTCAAAATTATGCCATCAACCCAAAATTGCATGACCATGTGGTGGGGTCTGGGCTCATGCATCAAGTACTGCTTACTGTGGATGCTGATCCCAGAAGTCCATCCAGTAAAAGGCTTGACTGGAC
Organism: Pollicipes pollicipes; assembly: GCF_011947565.3. Taxonomy (NCBI): domain Eukaryota; kingdom Metazoa; phylum Arthropoda; class Thecostraca; order Pollicipedomorpha; family Pollicipedidae; genus Pollicipes; species Pollicipes pollicipes. The sequence goes on along the minus strand of NW_023596545.1, from coordinate 42,744,730 downwards.
CTTAGAAAACTACCTGAGCTGACTGAGTGAATTCAAACTAAAACTGAATTCAAACCCCTACATCAGAATCAGTTCCATAATTGCACCATTAGCATCTGAGTCAGAATCAGAGCTGAAAACAAGTTATGCTTTGCTCTTCTGAATCAGACAAAATCAATCCCCTACACTGTGAATTGGAGTCAGGATCCATTACATTGAAGCAGTGTCATACACAGGCCTGCCCAAGGCATCCAAGGGCTTATCAAGCCCTGCTGATACCTGTATCTTTAGGCAAAGTTCAGGGGAAGGCATTGCCTGAGATGCATTTAAGTTAAAAACCTTATTGACCACATAAAACTTATGGCTTTACAATGTGATGTTAGTATGCAGCTCCCAGTGCCAATATTTCTCCTAAAGCCCACCACAAAATACACCACAAGATGTCCACATTTAGTCATGTGCCAGTCTGCAGTGCAAACAGTTGCAACATGCCTCAGACAGCATTTACCCTACTCTAAGTAGTGAGTCATCTCTGCCAAGGTAGTGCTGCTACACTTATAGCAGCTTGGGCTAAGATAGCCTAACCTTAACATGAAGTTTGCCACCAGATTTAAGCCACTTGGCTTTGAACCACCAGGTAGTAGTCCATATGAACTGCTATACTTGGACAGTTCAAGGCACATTTCTTGTACTACATTTCTTATGCTCTGACACCATATGTTCTTAACAAGGATGGTAGCAATTTTAGGTTTGTGATAACAATGTTGCATGGATCTTTTTTGCCAGAATATTTTGGAGATCAGAAAAGTACCAACTATACATCACGCAGGCATGACAGAAGTGATGGATCTACTTCATCAAAGGCCACAGTCCCACCAAGATATGGCACTATTCCATTCAGAGGACATGCCAGTAACCTTTGCCCTTCTGCTCATCTGAAAAGTAGCACAGCTTCCTTATGGCATTAATCCACATGAGACATTTTGGCCACACAATTTTAAAAGTAACTCCCAGCCAGCAAAAATTATATCCACTGTGTGATGCACCTAGGCAACATCAATGTGCTGAGCCTCATGCTCATAAGTGCCAAGCCCTGCAGGACATATTGCCCTGAATTTTAATGATTTTGACACCAAAAAATGCTTTGTAGTAAGTTTTTATAAAATTTCCATCTCAGCATCATCATTCCCTCAAATATTGACTTGATATTTGTGAAGTTGGCAGCACCATGTGCAAAACAGTAGGGTAGGAATTTAGGCTCAAATATAGCAGGATGAAATTGTGGCTGTGACATATGCTATCTTAGCCCTGCTGTACCCGACATATGTGTCCCACCAGATATGTCCAGGGTAACACCAGACATGGCTGGGACAACATGTACTTTTTGCCAGTCTGGAGCAACCTTGCAAGATCTTGTGAAACTCTACCTCGTCTTGCAGAGTGGGTTGTAATCACTAACTCAGTCTGATACATGATTCTCATATGCAAATACCCACAGCAAGCAATTCAGACTCCAAATCAGTCCCGACATAACATGGGCAAACAAGTCTGCGGTTGAAAGGATTAAACTACACTATTACACTATACTGTTAGATAGATACAGCGTGTCTTAAGGCATATTATGATCATGTGCATCCATGCTCTAATCCGTCCATTCTGCATCTCAAATACACCATCTTTTTTATCTACTAGCATTGTCTGGAAGGCACATCAAATGCTGACAAGTGCTTTTTCAGTCTGGACCATGTGACTTACACATATCACCCTTGGCACTGAGAAATCTCACAAGTCTGAAGCATCCAATATCCATCTTTCAATACATACTTTCACATCTGTCATACCTTTGTAGCAATTGACTTAGGCTATGTAGATAAGTACCTACTTGAGAGCTGGCAACTGTTCTGCATCCAGACTATGTCACCGGCCACCCGAGTGACTGACAGGGGTTAACAATAGTGGAACACAGCAGTCTCCCATTAGGGCACATAGCGCAAGCCGATACCAATTAACGCCCACTACCGACAAACTGGTATACAGTAACAGCGGGACGCCCACATGGTCTGATAGCTCCACTTACTTCCTTTGTGCTCCCAAAATGGAACAGTCCCATCCTTTTGGGCAAGGTATGGGGGTTTGAACCCATACTTATATTCAAATCTTCTGTGGACCGCATCCCCTTTTACGGAGAAAACAGCAGAAATGGTCAAAAGTAGGACAAACATATTGAACGTGTCCATGTTAACAGCAAAGGCCGAAATCAGCCGAGTAGGCATGATGTGGAAGTGACGCTTCCTCCTATTGGTTGACGGAGCCGCAGTTGTCATAGCTACCATTGAGAGTGCTGTGACTAAAAGACAGACTAAATTTGAATGCTGGTAGTTCGGCGGGTCAAGAAACCTTATGTTGAATTCCCTTTATTTCAACTCATAATTCTTGGCTTAAAATTTTTCAAAGCCCTATCAATACCTGAATTTGTAAATCTTTAGCCTAAAAGGCTCGAAGTATATCAAAGTACATGCCTAAAATTGTTATTCTGCGCGATCCTTCTTTCATCAAGTATGAATTATATTCACAATAATTGAAACAAAATGGCTTAAATAACCAGATTTATTCGAATATGTGCATACATTCGTTGATCGATTTTAAGGTGCAGCGCAACGCAATTCAGAAGTCGATGCATATATTTTTTTCAGAAAAATACTGCAGGGGTCAAGCTGGATAAGACAGTCTTTTAGTGATTCCTAGCCCTCAAACGTGCTCTGGCTTTGCGCTTTCCGTCTCGGCGATCTTGGCGCAAACTGCCAATAGTGTGCACCGTGTAACGCTGGTTGGTCTGCGGTTGTTTCGCGCAGCGTCACGGATTTTCTAGAGTTTTTTTTGTATCCGTCGGACGAGTACCAAGTGGCTATTGCGCAGGGGACAGCGTGATGTGCGATCATCATAGTTATATGATCAAATACTTCCATTAACATTGAGATCGAGAGGTTGGTACATGTTTGGTCTTGTTTTCGCTCCGTCATTCATCAGGCATGCAGTTATTTTTGCTGCATGGTTCGAGTACTGGGATTATCAAGACGTGTTTGATTCTGAAACTGATGAGTTTTTTCAAAGAATGGTTCTTGTTTTATTTCCACAGGTATGCGCAGGCATGCACAGTATGCCATATTGCATGTTACAAGGCAAAGGTGAAGCATTGTCAATACTGAGAGTGCAGCTGTAGGTATTAGGCAGGTAGTCTTTGAGCAGAGCAGCCTATGGCTTATACAGGTGGCAGTGATAGAGTGGTCAAGCTGTGAATTTGTGAAACCAGAGGCATGGATTTTGGTTTGGTTTTATTTTCCTGACAGGGTGAATGTCAGGTGATGCTTTGCAACCTCAGCTGCTTGAAACTTTGTAATCACCAAAGAACAACAGTTCACTCTGAAAATGTATATAGATTAGAGGCACTTTGCTGTGGCATTACTGTATCAACTGTATTTCTGTTGATGAAATGTGAAAATGCATGCATATTAGGGTATTGATTTGATACCTACCCAATTTGTTCCTTGCATCATGTATAGAAGAACTGCTTGACACCATTATCTTAAGAATGTATGCACTGTACCAGGTAACATCAGTGCACTAAACCTGGTGCAATTGAGCACTTAGCTCACCTTGGTCTTGACAGTGCTTATTGAAATGGGGATTTTTGTTTACAATTACCATTACAAGATTCATAACATTGCCTTTCTGTTCACTGAATAAAGTGACTAAGTGTCATGTATAAACTAAGGCAGTCAGATTTATAAAAAAACATGCACCAAAATGAATGCTGAGATTTTGCCAGTATGCCAGACATGTTTGGTGCAGGAAGTATTTTTGCAACTGTGTGGATGGATGCTGCACATCAAATGTTAACTGTTATTATCAGATAACTAACAAAACATGATGGTAATGTGCCATTTCATGTTTTGTAATATCTTTCAATAGCATTATTCAGTGATATTTAGGTGGCTGACTTGTATTTGTGATATCATGAAGCATATTCTATTGGTCAAGCTTGCTAGGCTATTTTGTTGTGAAACATTATGCATGATGATATCACTAATGTGCAGGTATTTACCAGCCAAAGATGTACTTAAGGTGTTCATGACTTGGATTCAGACTTTTAGGTAAAGGCCTGAAGGTGGATGGGACTGAACTAGAGCTTTTTCCCCTATGTTTAAGCCATGTGCAACCTACTATGGTTCAAAACTAAATTGCATAACAAAAAACTTATCGTATGCACTGACCCTATTTTTTATACCACATTTGAGCTTTACCTCCCCTGGGATTTGCACCTTCTGTCTTGGAAGCGTGCTGGAAGTGTGTTTAGTTACTGTTTGCCGCCTACCATCTCTGCTGTCACTTGTCTGGTCCCTTTGCTATGTACCATCTCTGCTGTCTGTATGCTATCTGCCATCTCTATCACCACCTGGCTGGTCCCTCTGTTTTGTGCCATCTTTGCCATCACTTGTCTGGTTCCATGCCCACCATTGTAACAACCTTAGTTGCATTACATATGTGCTCATGTCTTTGGGTCTGTAGAAACAGGTCTGCCAAAAACATGACTAAGTATACAAGTGATCACCTGTGACAATCAAATCATTGCTAGAAAATGCTAGTTTATCACATTTATTATCTGCTCATGCTCAGTGCTTCAGTTTGACATTGTGGTCAGTATTGCCCATCTGTCCTTATCTGTGAAGCAAGGTACAGCAGACTGTGGCAGAACATGTGCCTACTTGTTTCTGAAGGCCATGCCAGTTGAGTCTCTGACTTGCTTGAGCAGGCTCACCTCACTTCTCACTGAAACTAGTGCAAACATGACAGTAAGGATTAGTATCTAACCGCAGCTGTCCCCATTCCAGGACCTACCCTGCCATCAACATGGTGCCCGGCGCAGGACCAAACGCTGAGACCATCAGCGAGCTGAATGACCTGATCAAGGCTTGGGAGGATGGCATTCGGGACAGCAGCTGGGATCCAACGCCCACCATCAGACGGTATGGGGGGCGGGAGTGGCTGCTGGCTGCCCTGCCATGCTCAGCAGCACCCAACAGCTGCTACGTGGGCAGTAAAAGTATCATGTTTGTGTTGGGATGACTGTGGTTATCATTGAATTCCTGAAATTTCACTGGATATAATGTATAATGTTTATGGTATGTATAGGTATATATATATATATATATATATATATATATATATATAATCCATGCTTTTTTGACATTTGTAACGCTTCGTTAACTTGGTAGCTGCCGTCCTGCGTTACCCTTCCGAGAAAAGAAACTCCGATATTCTTCTGCCTTGGGCCTTCTATTAACGACGTGCCTCCTCCAACGCCGACCAGCGCGAACTCTCTCGCGAAAACTCGCCGGACACCCACATCACCTCGGACAGCTCTGCAGACCTCCGCGGAAAGCCACGCGCTCGCCTATTGGCCAACACTTTCCCGTTTCGTCTGCCGACCCTGAAACCAGCTGTTCACAAAACCTGAGGCATAAGTGGTGCACAACAAACTACATCGTCTACCGCACATCACAAACAGCTGACTTCGTTCTTCGTCGATAACGCACCTCACCTAAACGCTAAGCTTGGTCCTAACACATTTATTACTGAATGGTCTGTTTAGACCCACTGTTGATGTTCCCATGTCGGACCACTGCCTACGTTTTATGAATCATATGTGGCAGTGTGTTGATGGTGCAACCGCTGTGTGATGGTGGCCCGTTGTGTTCGAAACTCTGCTGTTGCGTCACCAGGATAGCCGAGATAGTGGAGGAGGAGAACAACAACTACCTGAAGACAGATCCGGACCCGTTCGATGAGCGCCACCCGACCCGGGTGAATCCACTGTGCACTTTGGGCCAGCTCTTCAAGATCATCTGCAAAAAGGACAGCTTCATGGACAAGGCATGAACAGCAGCCTCCTCACAGCTTTTCATGATGTCTGCTTACTAAGTTGGCTTTCGGATTTCTTCGTGAATCATCTTGCTCGGTCTTGCGTGCAATACAAAGCCGTATTGGGAACAAAAGGAAAAAAGCATTCATAAAGCCTTGGATGGCACAGAAATATAAAAAATCACCGACAGCCATGTAAGTTATCATGCATGCATCTGCCAGCAAGCTGATGTTACTTCACTCTGTTTGGTGACGTCGGTGTTACCCTGCCACGCGTCTGCTCGGCTGCCACCTGTTGTCGCTCACCGCACGTGTCTGCCGCCCCTGCAGCTGGTGCTGGACTACACGCGCGAGAACTTCTGGACGCGCTCCGCCGGCCTGTCGCGTGACCCGACCGAGCTCAACACGCACGCCGCCCGCCTCCTGCTGGACATCATGGCCGGTCTGGAGACGTCGGTCGTCTTCCAGGTGGGTCCGGCGCGCCGCACCACGGCGGGCACCCAGCAGGCGACAGGCACCGACGGCGATGGCGATGTCGTCCGTCTGCGGCTGTGTAATGCGGTTTTACCGCCCGTGGCGTACGGTGTGGTGCGGTCGTGTGGGTGACCCGCCGCCGGACCGGTCTGCCGCCGCTGGGTAGTGCGTGGTCGGCGGCCTGTGCTGATGCCTCAGCTTATCACCACTGTCGCCACTAATGTCCTTTTTTGTCGCCGCTGTCGCCACCAATGTCCCTGTTTGTCGCCACTGTCACCACTGATGTCCCTGTTTGTTACCACTGCTGCCACTGATGTCCCTGTTTGTCACCACTGTCGCCACCGATGTCCCTGTTTGTCACCACTGTCGCCACTGATGTCCCTATTTGTCACCACTGTCGCCGCTGACGTCCGTGTTTGTCACCACTGTCACCACTGATGTCCTTGTTTTTCACCACTGTCGCCGTTGACGTCCGTGTTTGTCACCACTGTCGCCACCGATGTCCGTGTTTGTCACCACTGTCGCCGCTGGCGTCCGTGTTTGTCACCACTGTCGCCACTGATGTCCGTGTTTGCCCGTGCGGTGTCGGCGGCGGCGTATACGCGGCGGACCTGCCGACAGGAGGCCGAGAGCCTGATCCGGCGGCTGTTCGGCTGGGCCGAGTCGGCCCCGGAGCCTCTGCGCAGCTACGCCACCGGCCTGCTGGCCGCCGCCATGGAGGTGCAGGACATCGCCGGCAATTTCAGGTGGGTGCCGATTCCTCCGCCGGCGGCGGGCATGCAGCTGCTTGGAGGCTGAGTCAGTCGCGCGCCCGGCGCCGGAATCATGCATGGGGGCTGCCTGGTTCCGCGGTCATGCATCAGCACTGCTTAGCTCCGCAGTCATGCATCGGCGCTGCCTGGCTCCGGGGTCATGCATCGGTGCTGCCTGGCGCCGGGCTCATGCATCGGTGCTGCCTGGCGCCGGGCTCATGCATCGGCGCTGCGTGGCGCCGGGGTTGCGCATTGGCGCTGCCTGGCGCCGGGGTTGCGCATCAGCGCTGCCTGGCGCCGGGGTCATGTATTGGCGCCGCATGGCGCCGGGGAATCGAATGGTGTACGGCCGACGTGAACTTAAATAAAACTGATGTGATAAATGAGCGCGTACACTGCCAACCTGCGCGCGACGTGGTCAGCCAGACTTTTGCTCGGTGTCGGTCTGCAGGTGGTTCTGTTGGTCTGCATCCGTGCTACGGCCGTCGAGTGTCGGCTCGCTGCCGCTGTGATATGCTTTGTGTCTTGGATGATCTCGTCTCTTACGAGGGTTTCGTGCCTTGTGTTTGGCGAATACGAAAATGACCCGTGTACCTGGTCTGGTGTTGAGAATGTCGGTAACGAGTCTGCGTTAATCATTGTGCGTCTGGGAAACAGAGGTACGGAGTTCGATTACCGGCGTTGGCCGCCTGGCCCGCTCAGTGTGAGAGGCAGGTGACGCCATATAGCCCCAGCAGCTGAATGCGTCGGAAGGCCCCGATGGCAACGGCCACGACTGGTCCGGTATTGGCTGACGAGACAGGTGCTCTGTGCGTTCGTCGGAATGGTGGTTGGATACAGGATTGCCGCCTGGTTATGCAGTCCAGTGGCTGCCGTGCTGTGCCGTGTTTCGGCGCTCCGTGCCCGTCGCTGTTCGGTCCGCCGGTCTCTGCGGGCCGTTCTGTATGCCTTACGTGGCACCCACCCCGCCGACAGGGATTCGAACGCCCGCCTGGTGCCGGTGATGATGCAGCGGCTGAAGAGCCTGCAGGCCGAGACGCTCGGCGCGCCCGGCCAGACGGAGGGCGAGGCGCGCCGGGTGCTGGCCGACCGGCCCTTCGCCCAGATCAGCGGCCTGGCCGACCGGCCGTTCGCCCAGGTCAGCGGCCTGGCCGCCACCGCGGCCGCCGCCGCCCGGCTGCACGGTACGTCTGGTCCAGGCCCCGGCTCGGACTCAGGCCCCGGCCCCGACCCCGGCTCCGACCCCGGCTCCAACCCCGACCCCGGCTCCGATCCCGGCTCCGACCCCGGCCCTGACCCGTTCTCCAACCCCGATCCCGACCCCGACCCCGACCCCGACCCCGACCCCGACCCCGACCCCGACCCCGACCCCGACCCCGACCCCGACCCCGACCCCGACCCCGACCCCGACCCCGACCCCGACCCCGACCCCGACCCCGACCCCGACCCCGACCCCGGCACCGACCCCGGCACCGACCCCGACCCCGACCCCGACCCCGACCCCGACCCCGACCCCGACCCCGACCCCGACCCCCGGCACCGACCCCGACCCCGACCCCGACCCCGGCCCCGACACCGGCCCCTGCCCAGATCTAGACTCAGGCCCTGACCCCGGCCCCTGCCCAGATCTAAACTTAGGCCCCAACCCCGGCCCTTGCCCAGATCTAGACCCAGGCCCCGACCCTGGCCCCTGCCCAGATCTAGACTCAGGCTCCGGCCCCGGCCCCGGCCCCGGCCCCCGACTCCCGACTCCCGACTCTCGACTCCCGACTCCCGACTCCCGACTCCCGACTCCCGACTCCCGACTCCCGACTCCCGACTCTCGACTCCCGACTCCCGACTCTCGACTCCGGCCCCGTCTCCGGCCGGGACCCTACAGACCCGTCACGTGCTTTGTAGGCCGGGCCGCCGGCGGCCGGGGCTCTCTAGTCGAGACTAGCGAGACGCACGGCTGTACTGGCATGGCTGGCAGGCGCTGTCTGGCTGGCAGTGCTCCTGTTTGCTTCATCTCGGCCGGCTAGATGCCTGCTCTTGATGCTGCTTGGCCTGTTTTTTCCCGCTATTTGTCGCTTGTATTGTAGTAGCATCCCCTCGCATAATGCTATTTGTTCCGTGTCGTGCAGATTTTTTATTATTTCCAGACGACAGTGAAGCTAGGGAAGAGGAGAATTCGAAGCTAGGAAAAAGAAACTTCAGTTGTAAGTTACCCGGCATTGCTACTCTTGCCAATCGAAAAACCTACGCTGAGTCTGTCCGCTCAAACGCTGCCCTTCTCATACTCACCCTGGCATGCGCACGTCGATGCTGTTAGTTGCCTGCGCACGCTAGTGTGCATGGTATACTGGTCACAGTCCGTCCGTCGCGCGCGTAAGTGTGGCCCCCCACCGCCGTACCGTCAGCTTCTGACCCAAAACCGAGTACTGCTAAGCACGTCGGCTTTTAACAAGTCCCGTTCGGCGCTAACCATCGCTTAGGTGACGTGCAGAGCATTGCCTGGGTAATCAGCCCGGAGCGCAGCGCGCGTTGTGCTGGGATGTGTCTGTGGTGTGCCGACCCTGACCCGGTGTCTGGTGTGCCGACCCTGACCCGATGTCCGTGGTGTGCCGACCCTGACCCGGTGTCCGTGGTGTGCCGACCCTGACCCGGTGTCTGGTGTGCCGACCCTGACCCGATGTCCGTGGTGTGCCGACCCTGACCCGATGTCCGTGGTGTGCCGACCCTGACCCGGTGTTCGTGGTGTGCCGACCCTGACCCGGTGTCCGTGGTGTGCCGACCCTGACCCGGTGTCCGTGGTGTGCCGACCCTGACCCGGTATCCGTGGTGTGCCGACCCTGACCCGGTGTCCGTGGTGTGCCGACCCTGACCCGGTATCCGTGGTGTGCCGACCCTGACCCGGTGTCCGTGGTGTGCCGACCCTGGCCCGGTGTCCGTGATGTACCGACCCTGACCCGGTGTCCGTGGTGTGCCGACCCCGACCCGGTGTCCGTGGTATGCCGACCCTGACCCGGTATACGTGGTGTGCCGACCCTGACCCGGTGTCTGGTGTGCCGATCCTGACCCGATGTCAGGTGTGCCGACCCTGGCCCAGTGTTCGTGGTGTGCCGACCCTGAGCCGGTGTTCGTGGTGTGCCGACCCTGACCCGGTGTGTGGTGTGCCGACCCTGACCCGGTATCCGTTGTGTGCCGACCCTGACCCGGTATTCGTGGTGTGCCGACCCTGACCCGGTGTCTGGTGTGCCGATCTTGACCCGATGTCTGGTGTGCCGACCCTGACCCAGTGTTCGTGGTGTGCCGACCCTGAGCCGGTGTTCGTGGTGTGCCGACCCTGACCCGGTGTCTGGTGTGCCGACACGGACCCGGTGTCCGTGGTGTGCCGACCCTGAGCCGGTGTTCGTGGTGTGCCGACCCTGACCCGGTATCCGTGGTGTGCCGACCCTGACCCGGTGTCCGTGGTGTGCCGACCCTGACCCGGTGTCTGGCGTGCCGGCCCTGGCCCGGTGTCCGTAGTGTGCCGACCCTGACCCGGTGTCCGTGGCGTGCCGACCCTGACCCGGTGTCCGTAGTGTGGCGACCCTGAGCCGGTGTCCGTGGTGTGCCAACCCTGACCCGGTGTCCGTGGTGTGCCGACCCTGAGCCGGTGTTCGTGGTGTGCCGACCCTGACCCGGTGTCCGTGGTGTGCCGACCCTGACCCGGTGTCCGTGGTGTGCCGACCCTGACCCGATGTCCGTGGTGTGCCGACCCTGGCCCGGTGTCCGTAGTGTGCCGACCCTGACCTGGTGTCCGTGGCGTGCCGACCCTGACCCGGTGTCTGGCGTGCCGGCCCTGGCCCGGTGTCCGTAGTGTGCCGACCCTGACCCGGTGTCCGTGGTGTGCCGACCCTGAGCCTGTGTCCGTAGTGTGCCGACCCTGACCCGGTGTCCGTGGTGTGCCGACCCTGACCCGGTATCCGTGGTGTGCCGACCCTGACCCGGTGTCCGTGGTGTGCCGACCCTGATTCGGTGTCCGTGGTGTGCCGACCCTGACCCGGTGGTGCGACATCAGCCGGCAGCGCCGGGCTCAGTCCGCCGCCGCTGATGTCGCCGCCGCGCTGCACGGCCGGCGCCAGCCAGCCGGAGAACAGCAACTCGTCGTGGGCCGAGCTGCGGCCGCAGCTGATCGGCACCTTCCAGATGCACCCGATGACGGCGGCGACGCGCCAGATCCTGCTGCTGCGCTATCTGACACCGCTCGGAGAATATCAGGAGGTCAGTCAGGAGAGCATCGGATGGCCTCAGCCGACTCGACCCGACTCGACTCGACTCGAATCGACTCGACGCGACTCGACTCGACCCGACCCAACCCAACCAGCCTGACCCGACCCAACCCGACCCAACCCACCTCAACCCACCTCAACCCACCTCAACCCAACTCAACCCAACTCAACCCAACCAAACCCAACTCAACTTGGCCAGACTTGACATGGGCTGGCCTTCTCAGACCGAACCAGATTAGATGTGTTCCAACCTGATCTGACCAGACCAGACCAGACCCGACCAGGACGGACCTGACGCAGTTGAGTTTAGCCTGACCTGACTAGGATTGGTGTGATCGGACCAGACCCCACCCCGCTTCAATAAACACCCACAGTATGATATTAACATAGTATCAATTAGTACCCAGGCTTTTGAAGCCAGTGTGGAGCCACCATGTAGAAGTAGACCCCAGATCCATGCGCGTGATGCCCATGTATGGCGCCGTGACCGGCATCTGAGGCGGACTCCGACGTTCACGCACCACTCGGCACGCGCCCCACCCGAGGTCAGCTGACACCGCCCCGGGCGCCGACAGTGGCTGGGTCACGTGTTCGAGCAGAACATGATGGCGCTCGTCTTCCGCTACATCAACTTCCGGCTGAACCCGGACGCCCGGCTGGCCTTCGAGGCGCTCAAGTACCTGTCGGCGCTGCTCTGCCACAAGAAGTTCACGCTCGAGTTCCTCAGCCGAGGCGGGCTGGAGGTGGGCGGCCGTGTCCTGGTGACGACGACGGTGTCACGTGATGTGTGGGCGTAGAAGGTCCAGCGCTGGCGCGCTGAGACGCGCGTGGGCCCGGGTTCGATTCCCGGCGGAGTTCATATGAATGGGGTACCGCGGGCGTTCTGTGAAAACGCTGCGCGACGGTTAAGACTGCCCACCTTTTCGATGAGGCGGGGCCCATTACGTGAGGTGAGAGCCGGAGACTGGTGTGTGCGTCCGTGACGTGCCGTGTCTGTGGACAGCTGCTGCTGGAGATCCCGCGGCCGGGGATCGCCGCCACTGGCGCCTCCATGTGTCTGTACTACCTGGCCTACAGCGAGGACGCCATGGAGCGGATCTGCCAGCTGCCCGAGCGCGTCATCACCAAACTAGTCAGGTGAGTATCACCCCCAGCCGCCCGAGCGAAACTAGTCCAGCGAGTATCACTCCCAGCTGCCCGAGCGGGTCATCACTAAACTAGTGCAGCAAGCGTCATCACCAGCCACCCAGCTAACAGCGATGACGCTCAGGGCAGAATGGGCAACAACGAACGGGAACACCAGCGGCAGTGGCCCAGCTCGGGTCAGGACCAGGCGAGCGCGTGGGCTTTGTCGCATTACCTGGCCAGCCGTCAGTCCGCCTGCGCCTGCGCTCGGTGTCCCGCCGTCTCCCGCTCCCTGTATTTCTGGGAGGCCGAGTGGCCCTCCCAGCGGAGTCTGTCACGTCCGCGCGACCGACCGAGCCCGGCCCCGACGCACCGGCTCGCCGCCGTGTGTCGGCCGCGTCCGTCTGGGCCCGGCCGTCCGGCCTCGGCACCGCCGCCCCAGCCGTGGCGGTGACCCCTCCCTCCCCCCCCCCGCTGTGTCGCAGGTACGCGCTCTGGCTGCTGGAGTGCTCGCACGAGTCGGGCCGCTGCCACGCCACCATGTGCTTCGGTCTCAACTTCCAGTTCCGGCCGATCCTGGAGCAGTTTGACCGGCAGGACGGCCTCCGCAAGCTGCTGAACGTGGTGAGTGGCGCGCCAAGCACGCGCTGGGGGCGGGGGCAGGGGTCGGAGGCTCGGTCGGCCGTCGCGCTGATCTGCCTGGTGGAGTCCCTGATGTCTGCGTCAGTGACGCACGTCTGTGGCAAGCTTAACGAAGCGAGAGGTTTTGTTTGTAACTGTTCGCTGTCCAGTGTTTCGGACTAGATCGTGTGCAACATAGGCGACCAAAATCTAGTGTCTGATAATATGTTGTTGTCTTAAGCAGAGTATGACAACGCATTTTTATGCAGCGGTTGGTATTGACATTTGTGCAGCATTGAACACAAATGCTTTCAGTACGGATGTTGGCTATTTTGGGCGATAAGTATGGCTCTGTCGGGTATCGTGTGATCTTTGTAGTTACCTGTCTTGTCGTGTTCATGGCTTGCCGTGTTGTCGTATTGTGACGTGCTCGTCGAACCACTTCGTTCTCACTGTGCTGCGAGAACACGCGGCTATCCGCATGGCTCTGGTGCCGCCGGGTCACCGCCCGGAGCACTCCCGGACGGTCTGCCCTCCCTGACCTCGCCCCGCTCCGCCCGCAGGTGGGCACGCTGCGCATGATCACCACGGGCAACGTGGACACGTTCGACGAGAACGACGACGAGTTCACGGCGCGCCAGACCATGCGGCACGTGTGCTTTACGCTGAAGTGCTACCTGGAAGCGCAGCTGGTGATGAAGGCCGACGAGCTGAAGCACGGCTCCGTGCAGGAGCGCTCGCCGCCGCTCGCCGCCGGACACCTGGTGAGTGGGGGCAGCGCCGGGAGGACGGCCGGCTGTGAGTCGGTGCCGGGCAGGCGGCGTGGCTCGCCACCGCTCGCCGCTGGGCACCTGGTGGGTGGGAGGTGAGTGGGGGCAGCGCCAGGGGGGACGGCCGGCTGTGAGCCGGTGCCGGCCAGGCGGTGCGGGGGATGTCGGTCAAGGTCATGCAATTGACAGCAAACGCTTGTTTGAGTGTTGAAGTGTTTGTCTGGAACTAGGCTTCACGACGTTTATTATATTATATACTATCACGACGTATATTATAACTGGTTGAGTCAATGGCTTCCAAAGCTGTGTGGTGCTGATCATCATAGCCGTGCTTGCTTTGCCGTACCGGATTATTAAGTCAGAGCCGATGCCACTGCAAGTCGTGCCTCCGTCTAGACGTTCCTGACGCCCGCAGAGCCTGAAGGTAACACCGGAGGCCGTGCAGGAGAACATGGAGACGATGATGATGCTGATGCCGCTCCGGGCGCGCTGGAGGCCGGTCAACACGCTCTACAAGCTGGGCGGCATCAAGACTCTGCTACAGATCATCGACATCAGCCAGGACATCAACTACTCGGGAAAAAGTTAGTGCAGGTTTTCTGTTGGTGCTGATCGATTAGCGGGGATGTTCTGGCCACATACAAGGATGGCGCCTGGCGATGTGACATTTCCCCGGCGTTTACGTTTGGATGACTCCCGTGTTTAATGATTGGTGTTTAATATGTCGGGCGCCCACACCTGTACACGGTTTTGTTTTGCTAACGCTTCTGACTAGCCATGTCTTTGACTTTCGTGTGCCCATGTTCGTCGGTGGCCATCGTGTGTATCCATCTAAATATTGGTTTAGGTGCATCTCACTGCAGTGTTTCACCGTGCCGCATCTCTGATCGGCCCAATGTCATCCCATTTGCGTGTCTCCCTTTGCTAGTCTGTCCGCATCCTCCCCCTGCCGTGCCGTGCCTCCGACCAGCCCACGTCCTCCCCCTGTCGTGCCGTGCCTCTGGCCGGCCCACGTCCTCCCCCTGTCGTGCCGTGCCTCTGACCGGCCCACGTCCTCCCCCTGTCGTGCCGTACCTCGGACCGGCCCACGTCTTCCCCCTGTCGTGCCGTGCCTGTGACCGGTCCACCTGACTATGCCGCATCCCACGTCTGACCGGCCGGTGTGCGCGGCGGCCGCCAGGCGAGACGATCCGCTCGGCGCTGGACGCCATCAACATCTGCGCGGTGCTGCCGGCCGTGCAGCTGCAGCTGGCCGAGCGGCACGCCTTCCCCGGCGGCCGCTCGCTGGTCGGCGTCGGCCTCGTGGTGGCCATGGCCGAGATGGAGAACATGGGCGATCCGGAGGTGCAGAAGTCGGCCATCCGCGTCATCATCACCTGCGTCTGCGGTCCGCTGCACCGGGTACGGGCGGCGCTGCGGCTGGCGAAGAGGCACTCCCACCCTGCCCTGGTCAGGGGCGGCTGTTTGTCTATGGGACGGGGTGTAAATAGACGGTGGAGTGGGGTAGGAAAGGCGACGTCTGCCATCTTTGATCATTTCAGGCCGAAACTAGACGCGTGTGGCAATCAATGCAGCGTTAGGAAGTGACACACTCCGTACTGAGGTGACTGTCCCTCGTGGCTAAAGGCGCTAAAGACGGCCGGTGTCCTTATTTTATGTAAAGCCGGCTGTTTTGGCCGACACCCCGTGGCGAGCGGAGCCCCGGAAAACCCACGTGCCAGTGAGGCGGCTCGTGACCTCTTCTTCAGCCATAAGATGCCTGTTTGCCCACCCCGCATCCAACGTCAGCAGGACGCGTCGCCGAGTCGCCTTCCTGCCTCAGCGACGGTGCCCGCTGTTGTTACCTCCCCGCGGTCCTGCGGCCCTGGGACCGCAGCCCAGCATGACCCCGTCTGTCGCTTGCCGCAGCCGGGCTCGGCGTCCTCCGCACTGTCGGCGCCCTCCAGCGCCAAGAAGCGCGCGCTGCGCCCCTACGACGACCTGCTGCCCATCATGTGGGAGTCGGTGCGCACCAACAACGGCATCATGGCGCTGATGGCGCTGCTGCAGGCCAAGCAGCCCATCACGGACGCCGACTCTGTGCGCGCGCTGGCGTGTCGCGCGCTGGTGGGCTTGGCGCGCAGCGAGGCCGCCCGCCAGATCATGTCCAAGCTGCCGCTCTTCACCACCAGCCAGCTGCAGAGTGAGTGGTGCCACCCGAGGCGCGCCACCCGGGCGCCGGCTGCGGAGACTGCGAGCCTGCGACCTGTGGCGAACGTGAGGGGTCGGCTGAGGTCGAACGAACGGACGCCGGGGATATCTCTGTCTTCTTCCGTTTTCGCGCTCGGTCTGTGTACGGAAGACCTTGCCCCTCACGTTACGTGCCGCGCGCGTCTGTGGGTCGTGGCGGCTGCTCTTCCTGTACTACGCCATTTCCTTTGATCGTTCCGTGTAACCTGGTGTTGACCCACTTCACGTCATGAAGGATGTGCTACCTTTTGATTGCATTGCTCATGTGCAGCAGCAGCAACAAGTGACGTGTTTTCAAAGCGTAGTCGCGCCAGACCCGTCGCTTCCGTCGGCCCGCGCCCTCACCTGCAGGGCGCGCGCCTGCGCTGGACGGCGGCGTTACCCGCTGGCGCGCGCGTCCTAACACGCCTGTCCGGCGGGCGGCAGTGGTCATCCGGGAGCCGATACTGCAGGAGAAGCGCGCCGAGCACGTGCAGCTGCAGCGAGACGCGCTCGAGCTGGTCGAGCTCGTCTCGGGCAAGTCGAAGCGTCTGCCGGGTGCCGACACCGACATCACCATGGACACCATCCACCGCGCCAACGTGGTGGCGCAGACGCGCATCCACTACAACGAGAAGCAGCTGCTGCAGCTGATCCATCACCACCTCGTCAGCAAGGTGCGTCGCGTGGCGCCCGCGAGAGAGCGGGCCGCTTGGTGTCCGAGGGGTTGGACCGGTAACCGTGTGGCGTGGGCGGAGGCGTGGCCGTGTCTCGTACCTGGCTGCTTGATGCCAGCATTGGTGACGCCCTCCGCGGGGTTGGCCCTGATGCCAGCGTGGGTGACGCTGCCCCCTGTGCCCGTTTGTCGCTGGGTCATCCAGGCGCGCGGCGATGGTGATTGGAGCGTGTGTGCGGCCGTGTCGGGATGTGATGGGGCTGCGGTGGGAGCGTTTTGAAACGGCGAACCTGGAGGACGCGCTCTCCGAGTGTGGGGTGTATCAGTGATGGCGGAGATGTTCATTGCAGCCTCTCCTCCTGGAGGGGGTAGACTCCCATGTCAAGGGAGGATTGGTGTCCCCGGGATGCTGATCCTGTTCAGCTGTATTCAGGGAAGTGTTCTGCAGGCTTGCTCAGTCGCTGATGGTACGCATGAGATGGTGGGTATAACGGAAGTTAGTCAGTGTTGAGTCCCGGGCGCTTGGTTTCGCTCCGATGCATCGCAGGACGGCACTGAAAACCCGCTGGCTGCCTGTGTCAGAACAGCTGTTATGTGTGTACACTGACTGGCCAGGCGGAGCATGTTGTCCTGACTGGAGCCGGTACTTCTGCAGGGGATGCAGGAGACGGCGATGGTGCTGCAGATGGAGGCCGGCCTGCCTGTGAGCGCGCCGAAGACGCCGCACGCGATCCACCCGGTGGCGGCGCTGCGGATGGCCAGCACGCTGCCCGCCACGCCGCGCCAGGTGAGAGCAGAGTGGCCGCCGCTGCCGGCCGGCCGGCGCGCGCCGCGGCGCCGTCTGCGTCAGGAGCACGCTGTGCCCATACAGTTCAAGTGGTGTTATGGCACGGAGCTGTATTGTTTTCCGGGACGCCCCTTTCCTCTCAGTGGTTGCTCAAAATAGATGTCGCCGCGCAGCCGTACGTTGCTGAATGGCGCTGCCCGTCTGCTAGCGCCTGTGTGTATTCCTGCGTCTCTTTTGGCATGAGTGTGCGCAACTGAGTTAAGTGGTTTGTTCTCGTATTACATTATCTTAAGATAAAAATGGGCCCGTGCATGCCAGACATCAGCCCTGTCAGACTCTTTTCGAATCCGTGTCGTCGGCGCGCTGCCCCCCCCCCCCCCCCCCGCTGATGGCCCCGCTGTGTGTGTCCGGGGCCGGACGCCGAGCTGGCGCTCCTCCCCTCCCCTCCCCTCCCCCCGCGGATGGCCCCGCTGTGTGTGTCCGGGGCCGGACGCCGAGCTGGCGCCCCTCCCCTCAACTCCCCTCCCCTACCGTCCCCCCTCCCCCCGCGGATGGCCCCGCTGTGTGTGTCCGGGGCCGGACGCCGAGCTGGCGCTCCTCCCCTCCCCTCCCCTCCCCCCGCGGATGGCCCCGCTGTGTGTGTCCGGGGCCGGACGCCGAGCTGGCGCCCCTCCCCTCAACTCCCCTCCCCTACCGTCCCCCCTCCCCCCGCTGATGGCCCCGCTGTGTGTCCAGGGCCGGACGCCGAGCGCCGGCAGCCGTATATCGGCCACAGGCGACGGTCTGGCGCCGACGCCGCACCGGCAGCCGCCCACCACGCCGGCGGCCCGGGGCGCGCCCCCGCCCGGCGGCGGCAGCGGCGGTACGCCACACACCCAGCCGCTCCACATCCGCGTCAGTCACACCAGGTGAGGCGGCCGACGGCCGACCAGTGCTGCACCAGGTGGGCGAGTTGATCAGGGACCAGTGTTACACCAGGCGCGGGAGTTGGTCAGTAACTAGTGCTACACCAGGAGCGGGGGTTGGTCTGTGACCAATGTTACACCAGGTGCGGGAGTTGGTCAGTAACCAGTGCTACACCAGGTGCGGGAGTTGGTCAGTAACCAGTGCTACACTAGGTGTGGGGGTTGGTCTGTGACCAGTGTTACACCAGGTGCGGGAGTTGGTCAGTAACCAGTGCTACACCAGGTGCGGGAGTTGGTCAGTAACCAGTGCTACACTAGGTGTGGGGGTTGGTCTGTGACCAGTGTTACACCAGGTGCGGGAGTTGGTCAGTAACCAGTGCTACACCAGGTGCGGGGTTGGTCAGTCACCAATGGTACGATAGGTGCAAGGGACTTAGCGATCCATATGCGACAAGAAGACTGGTCACGGATATGTTACCCCGTTGTCGGCTTCACGTTGTGTACGTGCGCGTGGTTCCGTGCAGCTTCCTGCCGGCATCTGGCGACCTGTGGGCCGCCGGATACCGCGTCCCATGTCCTGACATCGATCCAGCCGGTGACGCGGCGCGCCTCCGCCGGCAGGGGACCGCGCGCCGAGGCCGCTCTCTCGCCCGTTGCCACGTCGCACGGCCGCGCCATGCGGCAGAAGTCGAGCGCCGACCCGGCGCTCTTCAAGCTGGAGCGGCCGTGCGCCGCCGCCGCCACCGACCCCATCACGCTGGACCGCGTCGTCACCGAGTATCTGATGAACCAGCACGCGCTCTGCCGCAACCCGATGGTCACGTGTCCGCAGTTCGACCTGTTCGAGCCGCACCGGTGCCCCGAGCTCAAGTCGAAGCACTCGGCGCCGGCCAACCTGGCGCAGCGGCTGACGCGGCGCGCCGTGTTCCCGCCGCACGGCGGGCCCGACGGCCGCCGGCTGGACACGCGCCTCATCTACAGCCGGTACTGCCCGGTGCGCACCTTCCGCGAGCTCACCGACGACGACGCCACCATGTTCACGTGCGCCACGTTCACGCCCGAGGACATGAAGTACATGATGATCGGCACGCACGACGGCACGGTGAAGGCCTTCAACCTGGACTCGGGCGAGGTGGAGGAGACGTACACGTCCCTGCACGCGTCCAGCATCACGCAGCTGGAGGTGAACCGGTCCGGTAACCACATGCTGACCTCGTCTCGCCGCCGCCGACCACTCTCCGCCCTCTGGAGGATCGAGAACGTGTTCGAGAGCATGTGAGTGCGGCGGGAGGAGGGGTTCGCAGCCACATGTTGTCAGGGGTTTGTGGGTTTCCCGTAATTGTAGTCATGGTTGGGGTTGGTTGCGGTTTTCAAGTCTGTGACGTCAAAGTCCTCGCGTGTCAGTCTGTGGTTTCTGTGAGGTGCTTGGGCCCGTCGAACCTGAGCAGAAGGCAGTAATATTTTGTTAAGGTGTCGCTGTTGTTTGTTGGTCATATTCGCTGCTCTGTCACTGAAGACTTTTCGGCAAAATATCGACCATTGGTGCGAAATCCGTTGAGCTCTCGGGACATATGTAGCGGAGGATGCGTTACGTATATTTCGGCCGATTATACGGCTCGGCGTCGACCCTGGCGGCCGGCCGCCTCCTCTTGTGGGACGGATGGTGACCAGCCTCCGCCTCCTTACGCAGGGTCAGCTTCCCCGAGGACGAGTACGTCGAGTTCAGCAAGCTGACGCAGACGCAGGTGCTGGGCACGCAGCGCGCCACCGGCACCAACAACTTCACCGCCAACCTGTACGACATCGCCACCGGCCAGCGCGTCAGTCAGCTGGTGCCGCGCGACGGCAATGGCTACCAGGCCAACCGCGCCACGTTCGACCCCACCGACGAGCTCGTGCTCAACAACGGCGTGCTGTTCGACGTGCGTGCGCCGCGCGAGGTGCACAAATTCGACAAGTTCAACAACACCATCAACGGCGTGTTCCACCCGAACGGACTGGAGATCGTGGCCAACACGGAGGTGTGGGATATGCGGACGTTCCACCTGCTGCGCACGGTGCCGGCGCTGCAGCACTGTCGCGTGCGGTTCGCCAACGGCGGCCAGGTTCTGTTCGGGGTGCGGCTGTCGGGTAGTGATCGCGACCAGGACGAGCGCGCCTACGAGGAGGCCACCGCCTTCAAGGTGATCGACTCGGCCGACTACACCAGCATCGGTGAGTGAAGCCCGCTCCCGGGCGGGGCTGACGAGCGGCCGCGGTGTGGGGGTGCGCTCACAGTCGGGGTCTTGTCGGGTGGGCTCGCCCTGTGATGTCATGGTGTGGTGTGGTAGTGTTATGGTGTGTTTCGCTGTTTTCCTTTCGTGGGAGGTGTCCGTGGCTGATTGGGTACATTATGTCTTCCCTTTTGTTCCGAAGCACGCTTTGTAGGTGTCGTTTAAATGGATTATTCCACATTTGAAAGCACTGAGACAAGCATCAGACACGGTGGAAAGGCTCACTTGTAAATAATGGTACGATTTAAAGCACAGAATGCTGCTCTAAGTAACACAAACATACCATTTAGTTCATATGCTTTTCAATACGTCTCCGTTTGATTACGTCATGGGACACTTACGACGCCAAAGTTGTCAGACCGGTGGTGTCGGAATTGCCATTAGCGGACGGCTTGACACGTTTGAGATACTTCAACGCTTCGCAAGGTGGCGTTGATGGAGTGCGTGTGCGTGTGCGTGTGCGTGAATTTATGTCACGGGTGTTGTGCGCGTGTGTTTTGGCTTTTTCTCATGGTGCTAGTTTCTATTTTTCCGTGGTGACTTTTTTGTCTTGCTTTTTCATTTAACGTTACGGTGCTATTATTAAGGCATTCAGCTGTCAGACGCATGCCCGTCAAAACCAGTAGTTGTCTAAATGCTGGTGTTATTTTATTACAAAACACGCTTCGCTCGGCGATTGCCCCCTTCCCCCTCGCCCCAAGGCATACAGTCCTGTCCCACTGTTATCCATCCTCGTTCATTCCATAGCCCTGAAATGATCACTTCTGGTCAAAAGGGCTCAAATCCCAACAACCAAGCGATCGAGACATGCTATCATCGTTTCAACTGGAATGTCAGACAGTTGCGTTCAGCCGTTTGGGACACGTGGCGCTGCATCTCTGTCAGCAGGAATACCTCAGTGGCCGTATTGTATTGATCGTGGGTCCTACGCAGTCGTGGATGTGGGACATGCGCTAGGCGTTTCTACGTCACACATGTCTGGGTGACTTTCATATAGGTGGCGCGAAACATGCTGCAGAGGTTCTCGTGCGTCGAGCTAAGAAATAAGCGGGTTTGAGGTTTTGATAAGGGTATGGCTGTGAACTGCAGGGAATGATCTTGAAAATGACTGTTTCAGTTCAAAACCCCATACAAATGTAGAACACTCCCTTTCGCTTCGGTTCATGTATACAGAATGTTGCGATGCATGGCGCGTAGTGTTCAGATAAGCGCTGGATGCTTAGACGGGTGTTAAATATCTTCATGCTAGTGCGTCAACTACGTGACCAGTTTGGCTTGCCTTCCGGCGCTGGCTTCAAGTCTCGATCATCCACCGACAAAGCATGCTCCTGGAGTTTTTCGATACAGTCAGTTAATAACAGGATGAAGTCGACATCACATCCCAGAAGCCGCCAACTAGAAATGATGAATCCCCAGGTCATCGCATTTCCATGGGAATTTGCCTCAGGAAGTGTATGCGCCAGTCCCGTCCTTAACGGCGTCCTCCCATCCGCCTGCCGTCCCCTGCGGTGTTGACGGCGGCCTGTGCTCTGGCTGTGTCTAGGAATGCTCAGAGCCTGTCACCGTAAGCCTCATGTCGCTCTCAGAGAACGCCCGACACTTTACACCAAGCAACGGACACCGGTATTGTGAGTTCAGAGTTCGCATGCTGAGTTATCGGCCTTCGATGTACGGGGAGGCATTGGTTCAACGACGTTATGGAGCAAACATGAGTTATGTCGTCAAAACGGGACGTTTCAAACTGTGGCTATGCTTATGACTGAGCAAAGGTGAGCAAGGTTAAACGAAAACTTACGCTGAACACCAAGACACATGATCCAGAAGATGTTCCGAGTCTGTGCGGACGCTGTCATTAAAAGATGTTAAGGTAATCCATATTCTGAGCCTCAGCGCGCAGACTCTTGACATCCGGCTCCACGCTACAGACTGCTTGCGACACAGGCGGCCAAGCCGGAAGGTTACGGCGGACTTTGCCGAGTATTAGATTAGAAAATAAGTTACCACGAACATTAGCTACCACGACCAATGCACGAACCCCACGAACATCCCCGCGAGTCGGGCTGTCACGTCACAGCACCCAACAGATGGCACCTCTGGGGGCTGTCCGATACAAAGGAAGTCGAAAGTTTTTGATGACCTGTGCTGAGTAGCAGGATAGAAAAAACAATAGCCAGTGGGCATCGGTGTTCATCACATCGAATGTAGACCGATTTCTGCCTGTGCATAACGTAAACAATGCTACTGAAACCAGGTCCCATGATACCGGTTTTGCGTTCAGCTTCGGATGAAGGTTACAATTCTACAGCGAATCTAAGATCTTGAGGTCCGCATTGGCCTTGCTTCTTGCTGAAATTCACACGTTAAAGTTGGTATTTGGAGCGCCATGCCCATTGCTGCATGTCGTCCTACCACGAGTTTCGCTAGTGGTGCGTACGCGCTCCGTAAACGCGCATCTCCGTGGTGTTCATGAAGTCGATCACGAATGCCGCGCTTTTTTTCCTACGTAAGATATCCCTGGGCAGAGGTTACAAAAGGTCTGGTGTACTACGGCCTCCCATGTGCAGTTACTTTCCAGCCCACGAATTCTTGGGAATTGGAACTGTCAAGAAAGGACCCTCGTGACGTCACAGCCAATGAACGCGCCGCTTGGCCTCCTATTCGGTCAGCTGACCGTGTTTTAGTGTTGTTGTTTTTTAGTGTGACCGTGTTTAAAGTGCACACTTCCTGTCGTAAAACTTGCTGGCCGCCGGCAGCGCGATGCTTGCTGGCAGCGCGATGCACTCGAGACATGTGCCAGTTAGCTGAGACAGGAATACGCGCGCAACCAGCAACTGTACTTCCAAAATGTACTTGTGTTCTGTAAATAACGCCCCCAAAATTGTATTGCGGCTCTGTCCACCTGTGAACTCATTTCGCCAAGCGCGATCTCAGTGACGTGGCAAGAACACCCTGGTACCTCTTGCGTGCCCATGTGTGGTTCTGGTGGGTGTTTCACTCCCGTCATTCGGTGCTCTCGTGTCCATGGCGTACTTCAGCTCCGAGGAACAGCTGCCGTTTATCTCTCGCATTGCTATAGCATGGTAATCGCGGCTGTGGGCTCTAACGATTTGGTGATCATGAGCTGATCCCATTCGCAACCCCAAAGGCGGCGTCGCCATGTCGGGCCGCTCACCACATGATCTCCCCCCCCCCCCTCCCCTGCTGGCGTGTGACCGGTGCGCCCTCTCCGCCGGTAGCCCCCCCCCCTGCTGGCGTGTGACCGGTACGCCCTCTCCGCCGGCAGCCCCCCCCCCCCCCCCCTGCTGGCGTGTGACCGGTGCGCCCTCTCCGCCGGCAGCCACCGTGGACGTCAAGCGCCAGCTGTACGACCTGTGCGTCAACTTCGACGACCGGCTGCTGGCCCTGGTGGAGTCGCAGCTGGAGATGGGCGACGTCGAGCTGGACCAGTCGTGCGTGCGGCTGTACGAGGTCGGCCGGGTGCGCGGCGACGAGGACATGGTACGGCCGGCGCCCGCGCGCCAGCGGACGTCCGCGCGGCCGCCCCGCGGTCGCCCGCCGCCTGCCTCGCTGCTGCGTCCGTTCCCCGTCGCCTGTTCCGTGTTGCTCATGCAATTTCTGGTAGCGTGTCCTCTCACGTCCGCTCGTGCTATCTCATTCTGGACGTGACACTGTGTGCTACCCCGTTCAATTTGACAGTGCTGGCGACGTACGTCGGCTGGCGTGCAGCCAGCCGGCTGAGTGACTGGTCCTCGTCAGAATCCCGCCCGACAGGCGCTCTCGCCGCTGATTGGTCGGTTCGCGCTCCGCGGTGGGCGTGTGCTCGTACGTTGACGCCGATTGGCCGGTTCACAGGACGACCAGGAGGAGGAGGACAACGTCGACGACACGGACGGCTCCGACATGTCGGACAACGTCGCGAGCGGTACGAGCGCGGACACCAGTCCCGAGCGCAGCACCGTGATGGTTCCACCCCCTGCGCCGTATGCCCATCAACCAGGCACCGGCCATTGACTTTCCACCATTTAGTCGGGCGGATGGGACACGGCCTGTGGTGCAGGCTGGGGCTCGGCAGACGGGACCGAGGAGGCGTTCCTCGCGCAGCTCCCTCAAATTGCTAAAGTGTGCCAGAGTTGTTTCCACGGAGTAGCTACCGGTACAGCGTATCTGCACGAGTTCCGGGGTTGGGTCGGCACCGGCCTTCATCGCCCTCAGTTTTGGCGGACGGGTCCCTGCTGGCACCGACCGAGTGCTGACTTGCACCGGTGCGCTCACCGGCCGGGCGGCACCACCGCTCTGATTCAGTACCCCTCGACGGCACCTGCGCACCGATATGTTGCAGCTGCAGACAACGCAGCATGCCGCCGCGCCCTCGCAGTGTCGACCACGGTCGGTGCACTGTCAGCCGACGTGTCGGACGGCAGCTGTGCAACGGGCTTATCTCATCAGCCGTGTTTTTTCCGTTGCAGACATTGCCAGCTTCTTCAGCCTCGGCCGTCGGCGAAATGGAAACGCCAACGGAGGTACGTTGTTTTGGGTTCCATGTGGGCGTTCTGTCCTATGTTGGTGCGCTGTTCGCGCCGTTTGCACCCAGCGTTTTCGGAGAGGCGCGCAGTGAAAGCTCCTGGCGTCAACCTGGTCATGTTTGGTTTCCGGGGATCTAGCTTACTTAGTCGCCAGCACTTTGCTTAATTTCTGGTCGACTCTTTTACCTGCAGCATGTCGTTGACTGGGTGTGAAGTCCATGTTTTATGACATTCCCGTGTTGAGTCCTTGTGAATAACCACGTTCCGGTTTTTGACGCGTCGCTTGTATGCGTAATGTCCACCCGCCGTGTACTGGGCCGGAAACGTGTCCGCCTTTCGCCATGCCGTCCGCGTAACTTCCGCTGAAGGCGGACACAGCCGGCCGGGCAGGACGCGTGGCCGTCTGTTATGTCTGGCCGGCCTGCGCTCCGTCGGACCGTAGTGGCGTCCGACCATGACACGCTGTCGGCGCGCCCGTCCGCCGCGCTTGCCGCCCCGTCCCCCGCGCGCCAGATGTGTCCTGACCGTCCCCTGCGCGCCAGATGCGTACTGACCGTCCCCTGCGCGCCAGATGCGTACTGACCTTCCCCCGCGCGTCGGATGTGTCCTGACCGTCCCCTGCGCGCCAGATGCGTACTGACCGTCCCCTGCGCGCCAGATGTGTACTGACCGTCCCCCGCGCGCCAGATGTGTCCTGACCGTCCCCCGCGCGCCGGATGTGTCCTGACCGTCCCCCGCGCGTCGGATGTGTCCTGACCATCCCCCGCGCGTCGGATGTGTACTGACCGTCCCCCGCGCGCCGGATGTGTCCTGACCGTCCCCCGCGCGCCAGATGTGTTCTGATCGTCTCCCTCGCGCCAGATGTGTCCGACTCGGACATGACGTTCGTGGCCAGCGACAGTGACGTCTCGTCGCCCAGCCGGTCGGAGCGCAGCCAGTCCAGCGGCGCCGCCAACGACTCGAACGGCTCCTGGGTAACCGAGGAGGAACGGGAGGAGCACGACGGCGGAGGTGAGACGACACGCGCGTGTGCTGGCGCGGCGGCCGGCTGGAGGCCAGGAGGGCTGCTGGCGCGGGAGGCGGCCAGTCGTGTGGAACGGGCGGGGCGTGGAGAAGTGCGCGACGAGCCGTAGGCGGGGCCTCCAACCTGGGTTGGCATTGCAGTCAGCTGAAACTAGTTGTTATCCGTTTCTGGTCTTGCCGGTTAAAACCGGCACAAACTGGCGGAAACTCCGAAGTTTGCTATGTTTGTAGTTTTCCGTTATATCACCATTACATTTGTAACGTTTCCGTTTTTTGTCCAAGCCCCAGATACAGCACGACCAAAATATGTCATGAATCTGCCATAGTTGACGCATTACTAGTATTTCACACGTTTGGATATGTTTGCTAAACACGTTTTATTATGGATGACTGTCCTTCTCCAACCAGTTGCGCTGCTGCCAGTTGGATGTGTGGACACATTATCCAGCATAGCATACAGACACCCCCATCCACATGCACGCACACACACGCACACGTGCATCCAGAAATATATATATATATATATATATATATATATATATATATGCGCAAATTATCTTGAAATTGAATTGAGGGCCATCAAATCAGTTTCAAGTCAAAAGAGACCGTCGGGTGCTTGGGATTTTAAATGTACTCGCATGCCATACACTGTTCTGCTTGATTGCTGCCTGTGTGGCGTGCATGTCGGCTCGGAGGCAGCACCCCCGGCTCCCTACGGTATACAGGGGTGCGAAGGCCACATTGAACAATTCTGTTCACATGATGATGGATCCAAGAAGGCTTGGGCAACGAGGCCTGGGCCATGGGACCCTGAGATGCCGGAAACAACGTTCTTTACTAGCTTCGCCGTGAGTTGGCGTAGAAAATTCGTTTTGGGCCTCCCACAATGGGACGCTAGATGGGTCTGTATGTTTCAACAGCGGTTTTTTCGCCTGCTCGATAGAGTATTCGTGGTAGGCGGTACTTTGGCCTTTCGGTAGACAACACGGAATTGTCTCCAGTCAGCGTCAGTCTTGCTGTCGCATTTTTGGAACGGTGGCAGCACCCTAGATGAGATAACTACACTGTGTTTGTAATGGTGGCGTATTATACAGTTCAGTTAGGAGGTGAAAAAAACGTTAGCAAGTTCTGCTGGTTTTGCCCCCAGCTTATTTTAACTGGCACAGTTTGTAACCATATGGTAGAATCTCTCAGCCCTTTGCTGTCATGGGGCAACCCAGTTTAGAAGATCTTGTCACAGGAATGTGATAAGAGGATGCTATCGTTTTGCCTCTGGACTGATCCAGAAATGTAATCTAGCTGAGACGCGCTTCGCCGGCGATATTTTGCCATCGCCTGGCTGGTGTGGACACCAATGCATGTCGTCTGGTGATTGGTCACCTATCCCACATACGCTGCATCTTCCCAACAATTCCTGTCGTCTTGCAATTTCTGTCAGCAATCGCGTAGTCATACAAGCCGTGTTAGTGCTCAATATCCTTGCTCACAATAACGACGATTTTTGCTGTTTTTGCTGTTTCACGTCACTCCATCGGCTTACAGCATGCTCTTACATGCGTGAGTGTTATAGTTTTTGCAGTGTTTGTGACCAGTTCTTTCTGCCAGCCGGTTTCAATCGATAAAAAACGGTTCAGAAGCGCCTCGAGACGGCTGATGCCATCCCAGCCCCCGACCACGACGCGTCTGCCGAATAACAGCCGTGCGATGGATAGGAGAGGGGAAACGAGTGTCACGCTCTGGCAGCACTGTGTTGCCGCTGCAAGAAGGTTCACGACTGACAGGTGTTAGCTGTAAAACACGTCACCAATGCGCAGTAACAACAGCAGGCGACGCCGTAGGCGCGTAGACGATCCGTCAATGTAACAGGTGAACGACATTCGTATGGATGTCGTCGTCGGCATACCCAGGGCAGGGTGCGCAATTGTGCGCCGTCCCAATGCGGCGGCCTGTGATCGTCACCGCCTCTGTCGCTTACAGCAGCACGTCTCTCGTTTCAGATCAGTGGGAGTCGTGGTGACGCTCCGTCTCGCCCGGCTGGCCCAGCGGCCAGCTTCCGTCTCTCAACTCCAAGGCAAAAGTCGGCCGACCGGGGCCATATTGCGCTGCCGCCCGCCGCCGCGTTTTTACATTTCCAGTCCTACCGCGCCGAGGAGCGACGCTTGATCCTGTGGGGTAGATCTGGAATGAAGTGGTGCGATGTTGTGATGGGTTTGTCCTTGCTGCCATCTTTACAGTGGGCAGAGTGATTCAATAAACCACTGTCTGTTTACGTGCGTCGCCCACCACGAGCCGACCGGCCAGCGTGGCGGGGCGATCCCGTCAAATGTACGCCCTCGTGGCGGCCGGCTCCGCTGCGGCGGCTGGGGCCGGAGGTGTGCGTCATTAGTGGCAGGCAGCGACGGAGGCATGACGGAGGCGCCCGCCTGGTGACTCCGTACCTAACCTGATGTAACGCCTCGGAACGCCAGGCTACAACGCCGGTTGGCACTAAACGACGCTTATTGAAATCAGCCGAGCGTCTCGCTGGTCTGAAGGGTCTGTATCATAATGTCCACAGGTCATAATGTCCGCGGTTCAAAATATTCATAACTCGTAATGTCCAGCTGCCGGGGCACTTGATGACGTATTTGAACTGTCATATACCATATTTTTGCTGACATTTTGACTGGTTATTTTGGCCCCGACTGAGGCCTCATCTTAGACTTATCGGCTATTTTTGTTGCAAGTTAGCTAAACTTGCCTTGGATATAATTTGCATTCTGTCCAGTTACACTTGGGCTGCACAGGTACCTGGTTTGGGAACGTGCCGGTTGTACCGACTTATGTAGCGCCCGGGTGGTCGGCCAGATACACTTCGCTCCGGTGGGGGTCAATTTGCCCCCCCCCCCCTGAGATCTCGGCAACTAAGAAAGCTAGAGATACCAAATTTACAGCTTGTCTTGACATGAACGTGAACTCACTTAAGTCCAAGTTTGAGCTTTCTAGATCATGATCTTCAGGTCATATAAGGTCAAACAAGGTCAAATTCCAGGTTGGCCTACAAAGTACCCCAGAACCTAGGCAACTGTTTCTAAACAAAAGGTCACAAGCCCATTTGAGGTCAGTGACCTTGTTTGACCTTTGAAGGTCATGTTGACCGAAATTATGCAACACTGCTCTGCGTTTTGCATTTGAATAAGCGACAAAGATTACGCTAGGCAGTATGTTCCTAAAAAAAATGTCGACCCGGGTCATCTTAGGTCAATGACCTGTTCTGACCTCTAAAAAGTCAATGGAAGATGTATAGTGCGGTTCCTGCTGTCAATAAATTTGAAATGAGCACCACAAACTATCCCATACAAACTAAACTGCAGATCAGGTTGGTTTTGAACTTGGTCTGACCTTCATACCTGACCTTGGGTCAACGTAATTTGCTCATTCAATATTTGTGGTGCATAAGAAAGCATCTCGGAAATGTATGCCTTCGTCAAACACTCCCTTATTGTATCAGATTGGACGATTCCCTAGAAATTGCCGCTGAAACCATGGCCCGCCTTTGACCTGCCATAGGTTGGCGACGTTACAAGGTACATCTAATTTTTATGTCAAATTATCCGCAACATTTGGCGCGCTTACACCGCGTCGTTCGGAAATCATTCTGGAAAAACCTTCTGGGGGGTCAATTTGACCCCACCCGAGCGCGTGTTAACATAGCTGAACCTGACTGGGACTTCATCCGGTGTGTAAACCAACTGAAACGAGGAATGGAGAATGCAGCTCTTTGCGTGGCGAAATTGCCGCGCAGGCCACCACCCATGTCGTTTATTTTGTGACCTCATGTGACAATAAAAACAACATTTCGCGTTGCGCGAAACGCCATAATGTGGTCTGAGCGTTGGATGGACCGAACTGGAACCGTTCGATGTGTTCAGCCCGCGCCCGTCCGGGGACGGGGGAACTGACTTCTGCCCTACGGTTTTTCAAGCCCTGCCCAAAGAGAAATGCTCGCAGCGGCATCAAATTTTCAATGCCTGTTCACCTATCAATTTGGCATCACTTGTGCATATATGAAGTTTTATATTCCAGGGCCACTGATCTATGTCAAGTCAAAGAGGTAAAAAACCTTTGCTAAAAACCTTTAACTAAAACTAAACTAAAACCTTCAACTAAAAACCTTTGCCACGCATAATCTTTTTGTGTGCATTTGTTGTTGCTCGAAATAGCCATAGTAACGGAACAATATAGTACCTATAGTTCGTTTAGTTTGCATATTTTCGAAACGGGCGAGGTCAGTGACCTGAGCTGAGCATTGTTATTTCTCGAAAATAACGCAGAGGCGTGCGTAGTTTTTGTGGTTGTGGATATTTTATATGAGGAAAAGAACTAACTTACATTCACAACCATCGTATAACCACAGAGAACACGATATTAGCTCAGATCATGACCTATCTCTATGAGTGCCTTCTGGAAAATGCGTGCTGAGCTCATAACAGGCAATTATAATAGGCCATCTTTGGCGGAGAGTTGAACATGCCACTGAAAGCATATTGTGATATCATTCTTATGCATACCGGGGTCAAAAAAGGTCACTTAAAGACTCATTTCATAGAGTTTGTAGGTCATCCAAGGTCAACGGCCTCTATTGTCAGTAGCGCGCATACACACGCTATTTGGTGTCTATTTCATTTTTTAAGTTGTGGTGGAGGTTCTTAAGTTAAATCGCGAAAAATAAGTGCTGCGAAGACTTTAGAAATACAACAACATCTCGATACAACATTTGAGGGCCAGCTTGTACTGGCAACGGGTGGCCGGGCGGCGGGCCGGCCTGAGCCTCGACCGCGCTGCTGTGGTCGGGGATCTTGGAGAGATGTTGCGCCAAAGGCTGATGAGAAGGCACTGACTATTGCATCGGACAGGCTCGCAATTTATACAGGCCCACACGTGCCCACTCGCGGATCACTAACGCGTACATTCTGCGCACGTCTCCCTGGAAGACAATGGCGGGATGAATGCCCTCCGGTTGTTTCGGGGTGCATGTATGTTGGCACTTGGGGCGCGCACATGAAGACTATTGTGTTGCGTAATAGCCGCGGTTACGCAGCTCGCAACAGTCAATGCGTGGCCGCGTGACCGGCCGCCGCTGTAGTTGCAATTGTCCGGCAGATGTTCTCTCCGACTCGTCCGCTGAGCGAGGGTCGGTCGCCTCGGGGTGACCGGAGGCCGTGACCCGAGGCCGGCCCTGGCGTGTGCTTCCTTTGTATGACATGGAGAGAAGGGCTCGGTCCCACACTGCTCAGCTAATTGCGATGTAACGCGGGATGTTCAGCGAGCGCGTGAAGGCGACCCTGTCGGTTTATTCGGAAACGGTCCTTACGCCGCTCTGCTGCTCGCGGGACGCGGGACACGCGCCTGGTCGACTGTTGATCCACGCACCCGCGCTTACGTGCTATTTTCAGCGACGGAAGTATCCAAACAAAGCTTCAGGGGAACAAGCATCTCAGCTTAAGTTGTTTTGAGGACGTCCGTCAATAATTTATGTACAGTACTGATCGCTGACCAGTATCTTTAACTCGTGTTGGTCGACAGAAACCAGGTTTTGAGGTGGAGGGGTAAGATCTTGCGGCCAGGTCGCAGTTGGTGGCGTGTGCGTACATGTGCGTGTGCGCGCTGTCGGGATGTTCTTAGCCCTGACCCTGACATGGCCGCGTCCGTTGACCAGCGTAAAAATTGCGCGCCTGGCTCCCATCGACGCGATTGACAAGTGAGTGAGCAAAACATTTCACAACCGTTGATGGGTAATTTCCCCAAGACACATTCATATTCCAACTGTTGCTTATGAGAGCCCAAGTCTTGAACTACTGATGGAAATACAGCAAAATAGGTGGCTTTCATCACGGAAAAACTACTGAGCGCTTCCAGCGCTTCCTAAGCGCTTCCAGACAACGCCAAATTGGAAGTCAATCTTTCATCACCGCGGTCTCGTGGACTGCACAAGGGCGTAAGTGAAAATGCTTTGTGTCCGTCACGAGTGGGCTCTTTACGCATGTCACTGTCACAAAATCATCAACGGCCAAAATTCGCTTTTTTAAAGGCATGAGACAAACACTGCAAGGCTGAAATACGCTGCTACGCGCGAAGATTAACATTGTGAATCTGGGCGCGCTCTCACAATAGTTGTGGCTGCGAGGGCGAATGTGTGATCTACACATACGTACACACACACACACACACACAGAGAGAGAGAGAGAGAGAGAGAGAGAGAGAGGAGAGAGAGAGAGAGAGAGAGAGAGAGAGAGAGAGAGAGAGAGAGAGAGAGCGAGAGAGAGATATATGCGTTATATATATATATATATATATATATATATATATATATATATATATGTGTGTGTGTGTGTGTGTGTGAGCGCGTGCGAGCGTGTGTGTGTGCGTGCGAGCGTGCGTGTGTGAAACACCAAAACTGCGAAAACCAAATACATGCTGAGAGGATACTTACTGCGTAGCTAACGTGTGAGCCAGCTAATAGCTGTGCTTTCAGGTGGCGGATCGTCTTAGGTTTGGTGTCAAAAGTGCTCTTTTCATGCAGTTACCGTAGGCATGACGTCAAACTTTGAGAAAGCTGACTGAACCAGCGCGACATGTCTCTCCGTCCCTCCCCGCTTTCCCCATGACGGTGGAGTCCATGATTGTAGGCCGGCGGTAGTCGGTTGGTTGCTGGCTGCAGTGAATTCGCACCATTCCCTGATGTCCTATCGCAGTCTCAGTTCGAGGGCAGCGCTGTCACACTACCGCCTCGCCGCCGTCCCATTGCGGTCCCACTTCGACCTGATAACGGTGTGCATTCCCACTGGGCACCGGTGCTCGCCACTCCGCTGTGTCGCAGTTCCACTGCCGCCCCACCACGAGAATGCAGCCCGTTCCAGCCGTCAACTCATTAGTCGCCAGCGTGTGATCTCATTCACCATCCCGTTGGCTGTCTGGCGGCGTACGTGACAATGACATGAAGGGAGATCGCAGGGGCGGAGACGTCCAAGAGGAAGCAAAGCAGAAATCATCGGCAGGAAAAAACGTGATAGAAGGTGGGAAAAGAACGGAACGAGTCGGCAGGCAAGAAAACCTTATCCAGGAGCGTTGCATGCAGGAAGGGACAGCGGACAGTCGAGAAATAGGCTATAGATAAGCTGTTGGCTATTGACTGATGCAGAGTTTTAGTTTGACTAATGAAGAAGTACGAAATGTGCTAACATTCAAAGGGTGTTAGGAATGTTATGCACCTGTGTAATGAGTGCAACAAACAACCAAAACAACCAGTAATACCATGTCGGGTTTATCGTGGCAAACGGACATAAAATTTAACGGAGCATATGAAGCTACTGTTGTAAGTGGCTATGATGCCAGGGAAAGTAAGTCTCGCGTATATTTCGGACTAGTTGCGTGAATAAACTTGGCCAGGTCTGCCCACGCGACCAAACAAGCCATTAATGACGGAAATGCCGACACTCGCAAGCACATGCAACGCTTTTGGCGAGAGTAATGTCATCCTGACATCACGGAAGGAGCAAAGACCAATGTAGAGGGCCCCGGGGCGACCAGGAGTGGCCGGCAGGCTGGCATATCGGACTCCTTAGAGGCCTCCGGGCAAATGCGA
This sequence comes from Pollicipes pollicipes, assembly GCF_011947565.3. Taxonomy (NCBI): domain Eukaryota; kingdom Metazoa; phylum Arthropoda; class Thecostraca; order Pollicipedomorpha; family Pollicipedidae; genus Pollicipes; species Pollicipes pollicipes. The sequence goes on along the minus strand of NW_023596545.1, from coordinate 42,710,818 downwards.
TGGGAAATCCAGAGCAACGTGGAAGACTGGCGATCGGAGCGCACCGGCAAGTAAACATATAGGGCCCCGGGCAACAGCATGGGGCACCATGGACAGCGCAATGAGCCCTAACCCCAACCATTACTCATTCAACCAGCGAAGAGCATGCTTTCTGTTCAAGGGGATTTCATTCGAGGACATTATGACCTGTGGACATTATGAACGCCCCCTCCCTCCTCCCCGTCCAAACTCGCTCGCCGACCGTCCCCAGTATACGCCAGACACCAGAGACATCTCTATATTAGCGCCTTCCAAGCACCTCACAACGGACACGAAGACATAGCACCTGCAGCCGTCCCAAACACCCATTCAGCGCACGGACCGGCACGACCGACGCCCAAAACCGAGACTAGATGGGCCACTTCCACTGGCTGGTGGGCGCCTGCTCCACCAGCGGCTCCCACGGCTTCCACTGCAGCATCTTCTTCGCTAGCACCAGCTCGTTCTCCGCCTGTACGATCAGCTCCTCACACTGGCCGCAGCCCAGCTTCTGCTCCACCATCACGGGGTCCTTCTCCTGGCCACGGACACGGCATCAGTCAGGGCGGCGGCGTATCGACGCGCGCGGTGCGCTGTCGGCGCTGCGCACGCGAGGTACCGCACGTGCGAACAGCGCCTCTAGCGGAATAGTGACTCGGTGTTTGGGGTGGACTCATCACTGTTCAAACGAACTTGGTGGCAGCTTTACGTCCCGTTAGTGACATGAATGTGGGCTCCGTTTCAGTAGGGCAAAATGCATGTATGTCTCTTTCGCCGCGCACAACCCCGTCACGGCGCTTCCCGTCGCCGGCATGCCTGGCCGCCCCGTGCCTCCCGCCGGACCCGCCGCTGGGGCCATACCTACCGCTGTAACACAGCCTCTCGCCGGACCCGCCGCTGGGGCCATACCTAACGCCTACATGACAGCCTCTCGCCGGACCCGCCGCCAGAGCCTTACCACCGCTACAAGACAGCCTGTCGCCGGACCCGCCGCTGGAGCCATACCTACCGCTGTTAGACAGCCTATCAGATCCATACCTACCGCCTGCAAGACAGCCTGTCGCCGGACCCGCCGCTGGGGCCATACCTACCGCCTGCAAGACAGCCTCTCGCCGGACCCGCCGCTGGAGCCATACCTACCGCTGTTAGACAGCTTGTCGCCGGAGCCATACCTACCGCTGCAAGATAGCCTCCCGCCGGACCCGCCGCTGGGGCCATACCTAACGCCTGCATGACAGCCTCTCGCCGGACCCGCCGCTGGGGCCATACCTACCGCTGCAAGATAGCCTCCCGCCGGACCCGCCGCTGGGGCCATACCTAACGCCTGCAAGACAGCCTCTCGCCGGACCCGCCGCTGGAGCCATACCTACCGCTGTTAGACAGCCTGTCGCCGGAGCCATACCTACCGCTGCAAGATAGCCTCCCGCCGGACCCGCCGCTGGGGCCATACCCACCGCCTGCAAGACAGCCTCTCGCCGGACCCGCCGCCAGAGCCATACCTACCGCCTGCAGGACAGTCTCTCGCCGGACCCGCCGCTGGGGCCATACCCACCGCCTGCAAGACAGCCTCTCGCCGGACCCGCCGCCAGAGCCATACCTACCGCCTGCAGGACAGTCTCTCGCCGGACCCGCCGCCAGAGCCATACCTACCGCCTGCAGGACAGTCTCTCGCCGGACCCGCCGCCAGAGCCATACCTACCGCCTGCAGGACAGTCTCTCGCCGGACCCGCCGCCAGAGCCATACCTACCGCTACAAGACAACCTGTCGCCGGACCCGCCGCTGGAGCCATACCTACCGCTGTTAGACAGCCTGTCGCCGGACCCGCCGCCACAGCCATACCTACCGCCTGCAGGACAGTCTCTCGCCGGACCCGCCGCCAGAGCCGTACCTACCGCCTGCAGGACAGTCTCTCGCTGGACCCGCCGCTGGGGCCATACCTACCGCTACAAGACAGCCTGTCGCCGGACCCGTCGCTGGGGCCATACCCACCGCCTGCAAGACAGCTTGTCGCTCCGCCACGATGGCCTCGGTGCTGCGCCGGTAGGCGGCCTCCTGCGGCATCCGTACCAGCACGCGCTGGATCTTCTCGTACAGCACCGTCAGCCGGTGGTGCGGGTTGTTCACCACGGCCAGCCCAGTCAGTCCAGTTGTCTGCCGCAGATGAGGAATACGCAAATATACGACGCGCGTGGCGGCGGCACGAAACGCCACGAAAAAGCCATGCAAAAACCACGCGCATGTATGGCAGGTGTAGTGAGAGAGCAGTGGTTCTACTGATGACACTACACTTGTAGCCGCCAATGATTTCTCATTTGCGTCGGGGGGGGGGGGGGGGCACCGAGAGGGGGGGACGCGTTACCCTGAATTGTCGGATAGGGAGGAACCCCCCCCCCATCCCAACAACCCACTTGCAGGAGAAAATACAGTATTTGCACAATTTTCACTAGAGAGCCCCCATTCCCAATTCGTACCATTGAAGTTCCCCCAACATGGGTAGGATCGCACTGCTACAAATAAAAGTGTAATGCTACTAGGACTCCAAGACCACTCGGCGACATTCTCCTATACCGGCCAAGCACATTAAATGTCTACCGTGTCTTGAATTTAACGCCGCGTTAGCAGGTGATTTAATCATCACACTCCTGCAACCCGTGGGCATCATATATTTCCCAAGGCAAAGATGAAAACTGATATTGGACTGTAGCATACGCGCCACGACGTGCTTTCCTGAGTATTTCAGGCACGACTGCTATTTTCGTACGCTCTTCTCCGTCCGTGATCATTGCGTGTTACGACCACTTCTACAGTCATGCTTTTGCACCAGCTTTAGCGCGCAAATGTATGCGGTCCTGGAATGTTGCGTACCTTTCTGTCCAGTGCGCACTGTGAAACATTTGGAACATAGAGGCCTGGCATGATAACGTCATTATGCAACATACTCGTCGTCCATTACTGTACTCCACGAAAGGCAATTTTGAGTGACGATTCGAAGGACGATTTGACTAAATTTTCTGCTGTAATCATATCATGATGCAACAACATCATGTCCCAGATTATGTTCGTATATATGTATTTTGTTCGTAATGCGCTTTATACTGATTCATTCCAGAAACTTCTTAAAAATAATACAGTTCAGCGATTTAGTAGAACAACTGCAATTACAGATAAGATGCCATACATCAACTTTATTGTTAATTAATACCACTTGACCCAGACAATGATAATGACCTGACCTGCAAGTACAGCTTAAATTGCGAACAACGTGCAACACAATGTTTGAGACATTTTTGGGACGTAGCAAAAGATGAAGCGACGAAGAACATGGCAACATGGCATTTGACATTTGGCCCGGTGTGACATATTTTGGCTACATGCTACGTTTAGTACATGACAATGAAAACTTTGCGTGCATTGCTTCATTTCATTTTCACGGGCACTAGATAACTGTAAGGGGTCACAAATGTGCCGCACCAGTCGAGCATGGCTCTTCAACGCGTACTACACAATACAGCATACGGCTCAAGGTGCATTTTGTCTACCTGAAGAGACCCCCCATCATTCGTGCTTTCTTTTCAAGCTCGAAATATTCTTATTCCTGGTCGCGCAGAACCTGCGTAAATCTCCCCTACGGAGACACCAAGGCACAGCGCCACCAGATGGGTAAAGGGCAACCACCCTCATGTTGCTTGCCAAGGGGTTAAATATAGCCCCTGTCCGCCCCTCCCCGTCCGTTCTCCGCAATGTGAGGCATAACGCAAAGAAAGCCATCGCTGAAGTCGTCAGGCTGGATTGTCTTATCATGACATCATAACATCATGACATCATAACATCATGACATCATAACATCATGACATCATAACATCATGACATCATGACATCATAACGCCACTTTTCTGGCATCATGGATGCCTGGGTGACCCTGGAATAGTCTCCCCGAAAAAGTCTGGGCATCTTTCCTGGGCGTGTAGCTCAGAAACTTGAGGGATTTGGGTTTAAGGAAGGGCAGGGCTGCAGAACTGCACCAAATGATCTTTACAATGCTTATTTCAGTTTAAAGCCCCATACACATGTGGAACACTCCATCTACAGCAGGTGTTAAAAAGGAGCTGGTGACGTAGAGAGGGATCAGCCGAGCAGCGGTGTGCCACGTGCATTGCCGTTGCCTGGACCGTAAGGATCCAGCTCATGCTGCAGGCGCTTTTACCAGTCTAAACACATCATGTCAGAGAACGTTTGGAAGCGCTTGGCACTGCACCATACACAGTGATGGTGCAGACCTGGCAGGAGTGTGTGAACTCTGCAATCCTCAAACAGGAAGTCACTGGGATGCCTTCATTGTCACCATAATAAATGGCCAGATTTGCTCTCTATTATTGTCTTTCCATAAGCAAAAACAAACCTTGACTTGGGCATCATATATATATATATATATATATATATATATATATATATATATATATATATCTGTCAGCCTTATTGACAGCAAAACAATCATCTGAACTGCAATGCATGCTGTAGCAAAGTATGTAGATAAGATGGTTATGTAGCAACAAACTGTACAGGCCACAAGCATGGGACCTAAACATTGAGGCATGAGGGTGACAAGTCTAGGGAAGAGATTGAGTATGAGGGTGACAAGTCTAAGAGACCTAGTCAATATAATACACATTGTCTAATAATCTGAAACATCAAGAGGCAAAATGCTGAATGCCCCTAGCAAAATATTAGGGTCTTGTTGCCACAAGCCCCCCCCCCCCCACAGTTGCCATGCTATTGAAACAAACTGCAATGTTCCTAAACTGACCATTATTGCCCCTGGCCACCATTGCAAATACCCAGTGCAGTCATTGCTACCTTGCTTTGCATTTAAAGCCAACATGGGATAAAGATATTTGTAGAGTGCACACAATTGTAATGAACCATCATAACATGCAATTTAAGGTTTTAACAGGCACATTTCACCTTCCAAACATAACAACTCCAAGGAGGGCTTTACAGGCATGAACAACTACACAATTTAAGACATGTATGTCAAAGAACTCCAGACAGCATGCACTTTGGTCCTAAGGCAAAGCATTCCTAAGGAAGATAAACTTGAAACTTCATACCCTCTTCAATGCATTTGAAGCCATCCTTTGGTGTGGCCACCAAACCTGTTATCCCTGAAATGCAATGAGGAAATGTTATCAATATTGTGCTCGACAGTACATTGGTGGAGACACTCATCATTGCTCTGGCAACACTGCACTTAGAAACAAACTTATCACACTTAAACAAGGTGAACAGAACCAATGCCAGAAAATTAAGGACTGCATGAGCAAAAACTTAACAACTCAATCAAGTGGTGTGGATGTGATGTGACCCATGTCAGTACCAGCCCACATTAGTGCAGGTACCAGTGCATGGTATATGTGGTCTGTATTGTCATCAGCCCTTCTTCATCAGACATGCCCAGCATTTATCAGCAAAGGAAAAGGAATGACATGCATAATGATGCACTCTTGAATATCAGTTACTGAGTGAAATCAGTGAAGATAATTATGACGTGAAATGAGCAGCCTGTAAACTATACATAAAATAGACCCATGCATCCAATGAGAAATGTATTAGTCTGTCTGTAACCACACAACCCTTAACACCACATTTGTTGTAGAACCAACAAATGTTAAGTTTTGCAGCACGCCAAAAATCCCTTGTGCAAGCAGCGAACCTTAAGAAATAAAGAGCACAAAATTTTCAGGTGCTCCTCAAGCAATCACCCTTCTCTTTTAGAAGAAAAAGGCACCTAACTAACCAGTCACCAAAAATGAGTTAAAATGACCAAAATAGACGTTTCAGCCAAATTGGATGAATCGCAGCCAAAATGAGTATTTCACTGCCGATTAGGTTATTGACATCAAAATGGGCGTTTCCACCACCGGTTTAACAAATTCGTTAACCGTAATGCCTACTTAAGTCACCAAATACACAAACGAAATGTCCCGAAAGAATATTATCCACCAGATTGGTTGAATCTCCACCAAATAGCTGAAACAAATCACCAAAATATAGCATGATAGGCCCACCAGCAAAAACAACCATATTTTACGCCAAATTGGCTTGAACTAGGTAATGTTTTAGGGCCCAGACGCCATTATCCGCATTTCAACTGCGTTTTGAAAGTGATTCGCTGAATAGCACTGTGTTACGTGCATACCTACACATCTATGGGCGCAGCCAGCTGGAGAGCGGGGGGGGGGGGGGGGGGGCACAGGGGACATATTCTGCTAAGCCCTAAGTGGCCTTATGGAACGTCGGCATAGACTATCAAGAACCCAACTGGAGGGCCTAAAGGACTGGCCGGGAGACGACCTCGGGGCGAAGGCCTGACTCTCAGAGCTCAGCTGAAGGGATTCGTTTCGCCTGTCCGGGCGTCCCCGGTACGACGAAGGCGTCTATGTAGGTCCTAGACCAGCAATGCTTAGCAGTTGGCTCCCAGTTGACTTGGGCTCGGGGAGACATATTCACGAAGTACGGACAAGGCCGGTATCCGCGATTGTTACCAAAGACCTCCTGCGTTGGCCGGGCCCCTGCAACAAGGTGGCTCCCTGTATCAAGGCGCAGAGTGCGGGAGTGTGGGAGTGTGAGTGTGGGAGCCTGTGTCGGCAAGGGGTTCCTGTCGACCAGAGGCGCATTTGGCTGCAGAGGAACAGGACTGGACCCTGAATGTCAAAGAGCCACTTGTGTTGGTCGAGGTCCTTTTGCCTGACATGGGATATGAATACGAGAAACGATAATCAAATGGTCCACAATGAGGCAATCGAAGGGTTTGACCAGTCGCAGGGTCTGGTACCGAACAGGCAACCTTCAGAGACTCTGGTCCCGGGTCCTAAGATGGACCCAAGGCCCCGTTTGCGCCGGAGGCCCGAAACCCCTCACTGCGTTCCACACTACGATCCATATACGTGCCTGGGTGGCATGTTTTGTTGCTGTCATAATTGTTTAAAACGTTTTCGGTTCGGTTATGTTGTAATCAGAGCTCACACAAGGCAGGATTGTTGCGTGGTCTAGAACTCCACCTTCCTATTGTGAAGTTCCACTTGTACGGTAGCAGGGGCGCAGCCATAACTATGGTAACGGGGGGGGGGGGGGGGGGGGGCACAAAGCTGGCAAACAGCCCCTGATGTTGGGAGGACAATCCCCTCCCCTAAAAAAAATCTCTGGTTTTGGCCCACTTGATTTGGAAGGGACAAGATTTTGGGCGTAGAGATATTGAGCATTCCGGGAACGTCGACTGAATGCAGATCGAAACGGGATCATATATTTATATTAACATGGACAATCCATGTTCGTCTGGAAATGTTCAGCCGTCTGCCAGAAGCGATTAATGAGAAAGAACTATGTACCAAAGTTTTGAACCCGCACGCACCTACGTCTTAGAGCCGAAAACCCGACTCCCGGCGTTGCAGTCTCCTTAAACGGCGCGGCACCGGTCCGCAGGTATTATCAAGCGGTGGCTAACGGCGGTCGGAAAAAAGGAGCATATAAAACAAGTATCTTTGAGTGGCTTATGACATCAATCCGTGTATTTAGAAGGCAGTCCTGTCGGGCATCTCACCTGCGTGGTTTTTACATCGATTTGGATTGGTAACCGGGCCTAATTAGCATTTACAATGCCGCAAACTGTTGCTGAAATCTGGTGATGAAGCTGGAAGAGTAAAACCGGAATATTCATTTTCGTGTTGCTATTATTGTTGATCCATATAAAGGATAGACTTACAATTGTAAGGGTGAAAGGTACGCCAAGGTCCAAGCTTTGAACAACACTCATTGATTTTGAAAGACTTTCGGAAGCGTAATTTCACGACGGTCGCTCTCGCGCGTCCGGCACCCGCCTCCAGGTGATATCCGCGACAGTCGACGCTGTTCGCTTTTACGGAAACTGCAAATCTACCTATAGCTGTTCTTGCCGTTAAGATTACGGTCGCGGAGGATGAAAATTTTGTGTGTAATGGGTGCCACAAGTCGATTCTGCAAAAGCAGGACCGTTTCGGGCAAACATGGAGTGGCTTTTTCTTTATTTCCGTACCTCATCTTGCTCCACTCTTTTCAACACATAGCGAGACCCCTTACGTTTTCGAGGTAATGAGCCCCGTATGTAAAACACAATAGGCCTACTATTCCCAGCCAACGGCTGAAGCGTCATCTTATCCTAGCGCGGGGTGCCTATCGGCTGCCATGCTAGCGACACGGGGTAGGAGTCCCCTGGTCGATTCGGAGGCCCTTGGATGCATCACACGTTGGTTCTCTCCCTGACGCGTGAGACCCCTGACCCGGCCGTTGGCCCCAGGTCGATGCAGGGGCCCTCACGCACGCAATAAGATCCCCCGTCGCCGCATGTGATCCAATAATTTGCGCGGAGACATGCACATACTGTAGCATAAGGGGCCTTCACCTGAAATGGGATCGAGTGCCCCTCGTTCCGTACCGGAGACTTTGCCTAACACATCGCCATTCTATTGTTCCCTTGTGGACCCATTGCAAGCTTCTACATCTCCTTTCCTTGTCAGGGGGCCCCGACCAATGCAAGGGGTCCTCTGGCATTCTAAACCCAGTCCCTGTTCGTGTTCAGCAAATGCTCCCTTGGCCGACGCGGGACCCCTTGCCGAGTTGGTTCCATTCGCCAGAAAGGCCCTGTGGGCTATAGCCGGTGTCCCATATCTTAACCTGCCGGGGTATTCTCGGTTGCTCAGGGGCCCTTTACGTGGGTCTCAGTTAACCTACCGACACACTTGCAATATGCTCATGGGCCCTCTTCATTGGTCTAGGGTGCTTCCAATTCCTTGTCACTTGCTTAGGGCCCCACGCTCTTGTCGGGGCCCATCTGATGGCCTGCTTTGGCACACCAGTCGTTCGGGGACACTTCATGCTGGGTCCTGGCTGCTTTTTTTCTTAATGGGGGACCCTATGCTTTTGGGGGAGGGCCTATCTGATAACCTGCCCGGGCACATTCAATCGTTCGAGGCTCTTTACATTAGGCCTTGGGCACGTGCTATTTGAATAAGCCCCTACGCACTTGCCGGGAGCCCCCCTCTGTTCGCCTTCTCGACCACACTGGATTGCTCGCGGGGCCCTGCACGTTGCTTCTTGGTGTTTGAATTTAGGGCCCTCTGCTCCTATCGGGGTCATCTGAGAACCTGCTCGGGTACACTCCATTTTTCGGGGGCCCTCCGCACCGGGTTTTGGGTACTTCTTACTTCAATTTACGCCTTACTCTTCTGTCGGGCCCCCTTCCGATAAAATGTTCGGGCCCATTCGACCGTGGGGGACCCGATACGGAAGGAAGGCCCCGAAACGAGGATACGAAAGGCCTTTCGCTCTTGCCGGGGCTCCATCTGTTGACCTGCTCAGGCACACTCGAATACCCGAGGGGCCCTCCACATGGTGTCTTAGGCACTTCCTATCTGAGTAGAGGGATGCACGTACTTATCGGGGACCCCATGTGTTTGCCGCTTCGGCCACACTGCATTGTCCGGGGGCCCTGCACATTGGGTCTTGGTGTTTGAATTTAGGTGCTGTCTGGGCCACCTGATAATCTGCTCGGGTATACTCCATCTTTCGGGGCCCTCCGCACTGGTTTTGGGTACTCCTTATTTGAATGGAGGGCTCAAGTTCATCTTGGGCAATTTTGATAAGCTGCTCGGGCACATTCTATCATCCTGGGGTCATTCACATAAGGTCTTCGGTACTTCCCATTCGAGTGGAGGGCCCTATGCTCTTGTTGAGAGCCATATTTGCTAACCTGCTCGGGCACACTCGATTATTTGGGGGCGCTTTTTATTGGGTTTTGGGTGCTTCATATTTGAATGGATGGCCACACACTATTGACGGGGGCCCTATATGTTAACCTGCTCTGACGCACTGGATCATTCAGGGGTCCTCTGCATTGGGTCTTGAATACTTCCTATTTGAACGGAGAGCCCCACGCTCTTTCTGGGAACCTTATCTGTTAGTCTGCTCGGGCACAATCGATCATTCGGGGCCCTCTACAGTAGGTCTTGGGTGCTTCCTATTTGAATGTAGGGCCCTACGCTATTGATGGGGGCCCCTATATGTTAACCTACTCGGGCGCACTCGATCGTTCAGAGCCCTATACATTGTGTTGTAATTATTTATTCTTTGAATGGATGGTCCTATGTTCTTGGCGGGTCCCATCTATTAAGATGCTCGGGCCGGTGGCGGATGCAGGGGAGGGGGGGGGGGAGGCACGGGACCATGCCTCATGGATCATGCCGAGGGGACCTAAAGGCTCCGAAGGGGCCCATAACCGGCCGGACGGACGCAGTTTTCTCACGACAAAAATACGACAAAATTTGAATCCTTTGGGTCTACAGACGACTAAGAACAGTTGTTTTGCAAAAGTAAAGAGTTCATAAGCAGACCAAGTTCATTTTCCACTGATTGAGAAAGTATTGCTTGGGAGAAATTTTGGAGTTCATTACGCTGCCTAGAGTCATTGCGCTGTTGGTTTCCTGGCCCTATATGTCCACTTGCCGGGTCAATCTGATCGCTAAGGAGCTTTCCACGCTGCCCTTAATCTCTTTGCATTTTCTCGCAGGGCCCAATGTGCCGTTGGGACGCTATCTGCCTCCATACCTGAGCACTGCTTATCGATCAGGTTTTCCTCCGCGTGTTCTCCCCATTCGTCCGAAAGGCTCTTTACGCCTTCCCCAGGCCCCATATGCCAGGGTACACTCAGTTGCTCAGGGTCCTTCATTTAGGTCTCAGGCTCTTCCTCCTTGCTTGGAGGGCCTTGTGCTGTTGCTAGGGCTTTTATAAGGTAAGGCACTGAAATGCGCGATGCTCAGGGGCCATCTGCTTTGATCGAGGGTTCTCTCCCTTTTATCTTATTTGCGGAGGACTCTTCATTCCTATCGAGGCTGGTGTTGTTAAGCCGCCCGCACACTCTTGATCGCACAGGGGCATTTATTCATGGTATTGGATAATTCCCCTCCGCTCGGAGAGTTCTGTGCTCTGGTTGGGGCTTTATATGTCAGCCTGCCGAGGCACTACCGGTAGTTCATGGGCCCACCACGTTAGTCTAGGGTTTTTTTCCTTGCTCTGCGAACCCCATACTGGTTGACGGGAGCCATTTTGTTGGCATCCTGCGACACCAGTGATCGCTCAGATTTCGTTCCTGTTGGCCTTGATGCCTTTGCCTCAGAGCAGCGTTGGAATATGCGCCGATGAATTTTTATACGCAGTTGCCGAACGTAATTTTACACGCCGCCGACGTCGTATGTGACATTTTCATTATCTATTGAATGTGTGAAGTTTATTATTATACTAGTGCATCACGTTCTTAACATATTTCGAATGCTAGGGTATGTTGTACTCCATTATAACAAAGGACAAATTTTGTACTAGTCATCAGTCACCAACTGATTACATCACCCAGCCGGCTAGCCGTAAAAAACATAAGCTAAGAATCATTACCATGCTTGGTTTTGATGGCTGTTAGCACCTAACTCAAGTTTTTTGCCTGTTATTCCGAAACACACAGCCTGAAAATCATAGCATTTTGCATGATCTGTAGAAAGTGCGTTCTTTGTGTACGCAAGCGTAGCACGCCCAGCTTTGTAATGCCGTGCATAGTAATATGGGTTCCGTATTTATGAAATCAATGAATAAGTAAATACATGCTTGCATGTATGCGTACCTATATATATATGTATATATATATATATATATATATATATATATATATATATATATATATATGTGTGTGTGTGTGTGTGTGTGTGTGTGTGTGTGTGTGTGTGTGTGTGTGTGTGTGTGTGTGTGTGTGTGTGTGTGTGTGTGTGTGTGTGTGTGTGTGTGTGTGTGTGTGTGTGTGTGTGTGTGTGTGTGTGTGTGTGTGTGTGTGTGTGTGTGTGTGTGTGTGTGTGTGTGTGTGTGTGTGTGTGTGTGTGTGTGTGTGTGTGTGTGTGTGTGTGTGTGTGTGTGTGTGTGTGTGTGTGTGTTACGTACGACTTGTCTTAAAATGTTATGACTGAAATGCAAGGATTTTTTTGGAGGAAGCCTCAAACTCCAGGGGGCCCCACAATGTACCGTGCCCCCCTCCCCCTTCACGAAATTTTGGATCCGCCCCTGAAGATAGGTCATGACCTAGGTTAAGCTCACGCGCTCTGTGGTTTTGTAATAGTTTTGCTGATGAGTTAGTATCCTTTTCACAAACACCAATATTATACAAAAATGCGTACATATTTGCAGCATTTACGAACTAAGTAGTGAAAATTAGCCCGAACTCAGATCACTTACCCTGCTTATTTTAAAACGGAAATATGAAATAAAGAAACTACAAGTAGTACCATGTTGTCTTTCTATAGCAAGTTTAAGCAGTGGCAAATAACTCACAAAAAGTTATGCGTGGTCAAAGTTTTTTAGAGGTTGACCCTTTTGATCTGACTTAGCTCACTGACCTTGGCAGATCGAATCTTAAGATTTAGCCAAGAGGTGCCAACTTGATAGATGAAAAAGTAATGCAATTTTGGTGTTGATTCGAGCGTTCGTGTTGGCGCTGTGTTCGAAAAACCGCGGGGAAGCAGCCAGCTCCCCCGGCTGGGAGCGGGTGAAAAGCAGTGGGGAAAGACACCCAGTCCAGCTGAGCTTATCCATACCCAGGGGCGTCTTAAACATAACCGGGGCGTCTAACCCGCACCTGGAGGTAAGACGCCCTTTTGCAGGCTTTTATTTAAATGCCAGCAGTCGCAAAATGGTGAAAGTTTTGGACATCCCATGCATTACAGAAGGCAAAGCAATGATTATGGCATGCGTGGGTATTTAGAAAGCAAAGATTCAGACCACGGCTTCGTAAGAATGATCGCTTTCCCAAAATTTGGGCACCTTACCCCATTATGGTTGCCAACTAACCAACCACGAAAGTAGCTGGTTGGTTAACACGGAGTGAGAATAGGTTGCCTGAAACTATAATGACAACACTTGAGGTACCGGCGGCATTTGTAAGCATAGAGTTATAAATCGATTCCCATGCCTCAAATTTTCTTCATCACTTATAACAACGTATTGTCATTAAAAGCAAATTGGTTCAAGTTGTGTAACCAGGCTTTCGTTCAGGATGAGCCAGGGGCGATCCCACCCCACCACCACAGTGGCAACACCAAACATGAAATTTGCCAACGTCCAACATTGCTTCCCCGCAACTAATACTTAAATACCTCCGCATCCTCGAATCCTCAAACCCTAAAAACTTAACTACCCACCACTTGTGCAAAGGTTAACGCCTCAACCTCAACTGAAGCCCCGCCAAAAATGCTAATGGTCGTAAAGTTAACTGGTGGATGTTAAACGGAAGTGAATTATTTCATGGCTGTGTTCAACACCAGCAAAAGAGTAAATTCCTTAACAAACCAATAACACGTCAATTAGCAGATTAACGGCCAACGGGCTCGTGCCCAACTCTGCAATTATGACAGGCATCAATAACTGCTTAGGGTACGGAGTTTCAGAGACACTTTTTATTTTTTTCATTTGGATTTTTAACAGTTTAAAAAGACTTCGGAGGGACAATGAAGAGAAGGAAATCGGGAAACATCAGCGGAAAGGCATATCAAGACAAATTACCAACAGGAGACAGATGAGGAACTGGAGAGCAGCCTCCGCCTGCCGGTATGCTGTTCAAGGTAACTCAAAGGTTATCAATCACTTTGTTAGTTGAAGGTTGGGCGATCTTCTCTTATGTAGAACGTCTCTAATATGGAAAGTCGGTGATGGTCTGTGCAATAAGTCAGCACTCTGATGTTTGCTGCAATAATTTGTGTCGCGTTACGCTTGCTGGTGTGTCTGCTGGAAATCATATTTAGGAGCACCATCCTGAAAGTGCATGATTAAGCATATTAATAGGGTTGTTGTCATACCTATGTGACCATTGTCACACTGCCTACAATATGCGCTCAAGCAATTTAATCTCCCTAATCACTTAGATAGGTTTCAGTTGCTTGACGTCGTTGACGCCAGTGGTGTGGGCTTTGATGATTTCGCAAATGGCCTGGTCATCAAATTTTCAGGCAGCTGACATGCAACTTTTGCAGCATGCTTGAATAATGTTTCTCTCTTTGCGGACTTTGTTCAAATAAGTAGCGTAGGGTGTCACCGATCTCACTCTTCACATCATCGCTGCGGCACCCCCTACTAACCAGAAACTGTCGTGATTATTCCAGTTCGACTTGAAGGGCCTCCCATGTGGAACAGTTCAGAACATCGCGTCTGCCAAAGACTTTACTTGCTTCCGCGCTTAAAGTGATCTGGGCATTCATTTCGGCAAAGCTAAGAGATGGCAATACTTTGGCGTCTGAGAATCACGGGAGCAGCCAAGAAAGAGCGGCCCAAGGTATCCCTGAGATCCGGGTTTTCCCCTTGCATTACAGACTTCTCCGAACAGTTAAAGCTCAGCGTGAAAATTAAAAAGGCGGCGTCATAAATAAGCGCCAACTCACCGAGCTCCAGGCCGCTCTTAAGAAAAGCAGCGAGCAGTGAGGCAGACAGGCAGCCTCGTGAAGTCTTGTGTACTATGCCGATGAGCCTTCGTTCTGTGGTCTCGAGCCGCTGCACGCCCCAGTGTCGCCGTGCAGGGTCGTGTGTGCACGCTATCGCTAATCACTGACAAGCTGTGGCGCTGCAGCGACCGTTGGGCCGGCCAGGGCTGCTGACCTCTCGCCTGCGGCTGGGCCGCGTTATCGCGACCCGACCGGCCGAGGCTGCGTTGACGGGTGCCACTTGCCCCGCCAGGCCTGCCCATCGTCCCGCCGGCCTGCCCATGGTCCGCCCGGCCTGTCCCCCGGACGCTGACGGCACCGGCGCAGGGGGAAGACACAGAGAGACGCACATCCTTCGACGTCCGGCCGGAACAGACGGCGGCCGACTGACGCCGGTATATCCCGACCACGCGTGCCAGCCGCCCGTCTGTCCCGGACGAGCGCTGGGAGCTCCCCCGACGCGCGTGCGTCGGGCGCTGGAGCTTGGTCGGGGCCTCCGCTGCAGGGGTGATGGTTTCAGTGGTGAAACCACTTTTGGAACTTGGAAGAGAGACGCTTCACTTTATCTTGCAGGCATTCCGACCCGTAACTCTTGAAATCGGGGGTGCGATTTTCTATTCAGTTGGGGGTGGGTGGGTGGGTGGGGGGTGGGGGGGGGGAGTGCTTCATCTTCCCAACGCGGGCTCCAGTCCCTTCCCCCTCCCCAACTTTGTGAGGAAAGTGGGCCAATCCGTAAAAAAAGTTTTGGCGTATGTTGGGGATATTTTTTGGCACCGCTCAGCTCCTTAGCTCATTTGGGCGAAACAACACCCCAGCGTATAATGCATGGGTGGACAACCAGCGTGGAACGAAATGAGATGCGATCAAGCTCTTGAGTCCTCGATCCGCAGTGGGGGAAAATGACCTTGGCGTTAACCGGTATTGTTCCAGCATGACGTCGTGTATTCTCCCAAAGTCGACGGAATACGCCGCAGCGAACGTAATTATTCCTGTCCACTGGTAGAAAACCTATGAGAGCTCGCTCATTGGCTATCCGGCTCGGCCATTGGTGTCATGATAGCTTGGACGAGTCCATGTCACCGACATTCCGGCGACTGCAGGCAGGTGAAGGCAGATGCAGGCAGTGGCGGATCCAGGGGGCACGAGGTCATGCCCCCTCTCCTTCCGGCTCCGCAACGGCCGACAGGCTCCGAAGCGTCTCATAGCTGGGCGAACAGACGCAGTTTTGTAACACAAAATGCAACAAATTTAGCCGCCTTCGGGCCTCCAGGCGACCAAAAACAGTCGCAAAGCGAAAGTGAAGGGCCCACGAGCAGACAAAAATATTATTTGCTGATTAAGAGGGTGGTAACTGGTGAGGCTAATTGCGTTATCCAGAGGTTCTATGGCGTTGCCAGGGTCCATGTATATGAGTAAATGTCTACTTCCGGGGTCAATGCGATCGCTAAGGAGCCTAACACGTTGCCCTTGATTTATCTGCATTTGCTCGGAGGGGCCTATGTCGTTGTCAGGACGATATCTGCTGGCACGTGACATAGTCGATCAGAGACCCTCCATGGAACCTTTCCATTAGCTCGGAAGGCTCTATACGCTATAGCCGATGCCCCCCTCGATATAATTACCTGGCACGGTACCCTCGGCTGCTCAGGGGGCCTCACGTTGGTCTCGGGTTATTTTTACTTGCTCGGAGTGCCGTAGTGTCGCAGTTATCAGCCATCAGCTGATCACTGTCGACGAATAGCCGATTAGTCGCCGGAAGCCTGCTGGCCGTAAATTACCTTCGACTCGAATGCCGTGCTTGATTTTGATGGTATTAAGCATCTAACTTTAGTCTGCTATGCCGTCTGTTCTCCAAAATCCTTCGCCTCAATTGACAAGATAAACCATAATTCGGAGAAATGAACACGATCCATGAATGTACACATACGTACCACGCCTAGTTGCGCAGGGCTGCGCACAGAAAGACGGCTTCTCGTATAACAAAAAGTATGCACAGTATCTTAAAATTGAACGGGCCGAAATACGAGGGTTTGTCTTTTTTTGGAGGTGTCCCAAACTCCAGGGAGGATCCACAATGTTGTATGCCCCCCCCCCCCCCCCCCCACCTCCGCCTGACGAAATTATGGATCCGCCACTGGATGCAGAGCAGGTGCACAGTTCTTGTTGTAGGTAGGCAGGTGGTGGCTGTAGGCCCTGGGATCAAGGGGATTCGTTTACTCTTCCGTTATGGACACATTGGCGATTTTTGCGCTGTTTCCCAGGATAAGCTTCTCTGCATGTGGGCGACCAGAGCCACGCATCGGACCGACACCTATCCCCCCCCCCCCTCTCTTCTCCTCGCCAGGATGCAGTGTGGTTTGTTCCCCCACTCGATGCTTTTGCATATAACTCGGCTATTGTCATCGCCTGGTGTACTAGTGTTTACACAAGGTTTCCCTCAGTTAACTCTCCTGCCGTCGTCACATGTTGTGGAGTTCTGATAAGGAGCGGTCGCAGCTTGCAGCTACAATTGAGGTGGATGGCAAATTAAAGGCTGGCAAGATGCGTAAATGGATGACAAGATGGGTCTATTGTCCGCATTCTATGAAGTGTGTTACAGTTCGTACTGCAATCTGGTCGTAACGGCACGTGGCCGGCGATGGGCTTGTAAGTAGCAAAATGTGTGATTGATGCTCGCGAGTGTTTTACATACAAGGTATGGCACCCGAAAGTGGATGCATGTAACGCTCCTGCCAAAAGCGTGGACTCGTGCTTGGATGTTGTGGATGAAACCGCACCGTTTGTGGAGGGTTGAATGCACCCCATTGGTATGAACATGGACACCTAAAACGGCGGGCGCCGGCGCACCGAGGATTGGAATACCCTCACAGGCTTTCATTGTGTCCAGATAAAACGATTTTAGGTGGAGAAGTTTCAGTTACTTTGGCGTCTGAGAATCACGGGAGCAGCCAAGAAAGAGCGGCCCAGGGGCTTCCCTGAGTTCCGGGTTTTCCCCTTGCATTACAGACTTCTCCGAACAATTAAAGCTCAGCGTGAAAATTAAAAAGGCGGCGTCATAAATAAGCGGCGAACTCACCGAGCTCCAGGTCGCTCTTAAGAAAAGCAGCGAGCAGTGAGGCAGACAAGCAGCCTCGTGAAGTCTTGTGTACTATGCCGATGAGCCTTCGTTCTGTGGTCTCGAGCCGCTGCACGCCCCAGCGTCGCCGTGCAGGGTCGTGTGTGCACGCTAATCGCTAATCACACTGACAAGCTGTGGCGCTGCAGCGACCGTTGGGCCGGCCAGGGCTGCTGACCTCTCGCCTGCGGCTGGGCCGCGTTATCGTGACCCGACCGGCCGAGGCTGCGTTGACGGGTGCCACTCGCCCCGCCGGCCTGCCCATCGTCCCGCCGGCCTGCCCATGGTCCGCCCGGCCTGTCCCCCGGACGCTGACGGCACCGGCGCAGGGGGAAGACACAGAGAGACGCACATCCTTCGACGTCCGACCGGAACAGACGGCGGCCGACTGACGCCGGTATATCCCGACCACGCGTGCCAGCCACCCGTCTGTCCCGGACGAGCGCTGGGAGCTGCCCCGACGCGCGTGCGTGGGGCGCTGGAGCTTGGTCGGGCCTCCGCTGCAGGGGTGATGATTTCAGTGGTGAAACCGCTTTTGGAAGCAGGGAGCTAGAATCGCTTTTGAACTAGGGAGGGAGCAAAAAACTTCATCGCAAAAAGACCGCGCGGGAGTGAAAAAATCAGTTCACAAAAGATGGTACTTATGAGCTCGTGACTGATGCTTCAGCAAACAAAGACATCTATTGCAAGTTAGCATGAACGTAATATCAGAAACCTGAAAAATTGTTTTTAACATCTTAGGGCATTACGGTGCAACAGAATACATTAAAGCATAGTCATTTCATGACAGTGTAATGAGCATAAAAATTATTTACACCAATAATTTGATGCTGCACTTTGCATCTCCTTTCCATAGCACTTTTAACAAAAAAACAAAGCAAAGGAATTCAATAACAAAATAACAACGGCAAATTCAACACGCATAAAACACTCAAACAACAACAAAAAACAACAACAGTGGACTCCTACACGTCACCCCATCACCAAGTCAAACACAATAGACATACCTCTGGCTTCTGTTAAGATAGGGTCAGGGAAAACAAATATTTTGTCATTGTTTGTTGCAAAATACCAATGCTTATCTCCATAAAAGTAACCTAACTATGCTTAACCTAAAGAGGCCTTACTTCATGTCATCCTGTAAAAACTGTTTGTATCACAGCAGCAGTTGTAAGTTACTGATTCTTGCACAATTCCTATTGCCACTTGCCATGCACTTAACCAACTTAACTTGACTTAGAGTAGCCCATATGTTGTACATCATCTCAACTCACCTATCTGTTGGCAGCAGCACTTGTGATAAAAACATGATATAGCTCATTTTTGGCTGGTTTCAACTTGGATTTTTATTCAGTTTATCTGGGAGAGCTTGTTGACATCAGACAAAGTTGACAACACATAAATCAAAATACTAAAAATCACTTTGAACAACTTATTTTGATTGCCATGGCGAACCTATGTCAAGGGCAGTAATGGGTATGCTCCACAAAACAAACTCTCCTCTCCAAAAGTGACATAACCTTTAGATGACCATACCAGTATTGCTGCTTGCATTTCCAGGTACAGCAAAGGCATCTATTTAGGCTTGGTTATTCATATTTAATGACAAAGTTTGACATGCTGGCCTCACATTTTGAATGGTATGGTCTGACTATTTGTTACCTACTAATATTTAACTCATATTATAATTGCTCTGCAGCTTAGAGTAGTATTCCTGTGTTAAAAATATAGTACATATATACAGTACAGTCACTTGCCAGCCAGCAAACCATGACAGCTATAGAAAACATCTGGTCAAAGCAAACATGAGGGACCACTTGAAGAAATTTGGGGCAAATAATCAAGAATATGAAACAAAATAAGCCCATTGCATGCCATGTGGCATCATAATTTTTCTTATGACAAAACTCGATTGATTGAAACAGAAAATGGTTAACTCTGGTTACCAATCATGTGTTGAAAGCAGGCAAAGTAAGCAATTACTTGGTCCACAGGAGACTTACTGGCTTCTTCCTGCTCCCCCGAAACAAAAAGTCAATACCTTTGGCATGGTCTGCTGGCAGACAGAGTCATCACACTCACCCCCTCCCCCGCAAAAAAAAAATCAATCAAGCCCACCAACCTACGAGATTAAAATGCGAAACAAGTAAGAGGTGTGCATGATACACATCTCCAGAGGGCAGAATTTCGCCCCCAAACACTTCTGTATTAGCTGCGTCAGGTCTGTCCCAAAGCTCTGTATGGCAGCATTAGGATATCCTTGTCGGGTGGCCTGGTGAGTTAGACACTCGAAAGGGTTAGATTTATCATTATTGATCACCGCCATGAACCAAGAAAACGGTTAACCGAGGGTTTAACAGGGAAAAAATGGCGGTTAAAATAAGTTCCGTGCTTCAAATTGCCTCTTTCATTCCCTGCGAATTGTTCACTCCTGGGCGCATATCAAACATGATCGGTCGGCTAGCGAATTAATCCAATTTATGTACGAAATACGTACAAGTTTGCAGTTGGAGCATCTTGCAGAGAAATTGGTCAAAATTTTAAGCAACAGGTGGTACCTCTAAAGGCAATTAAAAGGGAGGAAGAATAAAGTGGTATCACACTCGTATGATACCAAGAAAAACAAAAGTAGTTAAATAAATATAAAGACTGATACTTTTTACTGGCAATTTACTGATACTGGCAATTTTTCTGATCAGCTGATTTGACTTAAAACCTGTGAACAGGAGTGCTCAAATGGTTTTCTTTATCCTATAAATTTAATTTAGGAGACATTCCTGGAACTTTTCACCCCTGCATTTCGGGAGTGATGGAATTTAGTGGTCAAGTTTTCTCGGGGAAAAAGAAATACGTGGAGTAAAATTCTCTACCAGGCCTTGCTGGTGTTTGCACCAGTCTCTGCTTTCGTGGTGTGGTGGTGAGACCAAAAAAAGAAGGGATGCGTGAAAACCTTGCATTTGGCACACAGATGACGATTGTAATGCATTTTGTAAACAAACCACACTGAATGTGTGCAAGCGGGTGGAGCTGTCGCTGGGGCTGTTGGGCTTGGAGGTACCTGGCGCCCTTGCTCTGTGCATACATAGACATGATTCAGATGTAGGTGAGGCAGGACATAGCCATAGGTGTCCGGGTTCTGTGGAGCCTCGTTTATGCTTGGTGGTTTCAAGTGAGCTCGGTTTTGGATGACATCTGAAAACATCAGAAAGGGAAATAGGGGTTTGGCATGAGCCATTAGACAATGTCAGGCAGGAGTGGAAAATTCACATAAAATATGGGAAAGGAGTGAAAATCCTTTCCACAGGGTGTTGCTTTACGCCCAAAGCGGGCAGTTCTAAGACACTGTTTGGAAGAGAGACGCTTCACTTTTATCTTGCAAACATTCCGACCTGTAGCTCTTGAATTCAGGGTGCGATTTTCCATTCAGTTGGGGAGGGGGGGGGGGAGTGCTTCAACTCCCCAACGTGGGCTCCAGTCCCTTTCCTCCCCCAAGTGGGGGATGGCACTACATCTGAATCATGTCTATGTATGCACAGAGCAAGGGCGCCAGGTACCTCCAAGCCCAAGAACCCCAGCGACTCCAGCCGCTTGTACACATTCAGTGTGGTTTGTTTACAAAATGCATTACAATCGGCAGCTGTGTGCCAAATGCAAGGTTTTCACGCATCCCCTATGCCATGGCAGGGGGGCATGTCCCTCCCCTTCCGGCCCCGCAACGGCCGATAGGCTCCGAAGCGTCTCATAGCTGGGCGAACAGACGCCTGGTGGCTGTTGTCATAGCCTGGTGTACTAGTGTTTACCCAGAGTTTCCGTTAGTTAACTCTCCTGCCGTCGTCACATGCTGTGGAGTCCTGATAAGGAACGATCGCAGCTTGCAGCTACAATTGAAATGGATGGCAAATTAAAGGCTGACAAGATGCGTAAATGGATGACAAGATGGGTCTATTGTCCGCATTCTATGAAGTGTGTTACGGTTCGTACTGCAATCTGGTCGTAACGGCACGTGGCCGGCGATGGTCTTGTAAGTAGCAAAATGTGTGATTGATGCTCACAACGAGTGTTTTAAATGCAAGGTATTGCACCCGAAAGTGGATGTATGTAACGCCCCTGCCAAAAGCGTGGACTCGTGATTGGGTGTTGTGGATTAAACCGCACCGTTTGTGGAGGGTTGAACGCACCCTATTGGCATGAACATGGACACCTAAAAGGGCAGGCGTCGCCGCACCGAGCCTTGGAATACCCTCACAGGCTTTCATTGTGTACAAATAAACGATTTTAGGTGGAGTAGTTTCAGGTCGCCCACCAGGCATTTAGCAGCCTCTGCATGACATACTTTGTCCAAAATGATGATGAATCGCAAATTTACGAAGGCGCATGACTAGGGGTGTTACATTCTAAAATTGACCGGGGGGATCAGCCAAAAAGGTCGACTTAACCTAACCCCAAGACCTAATTTCGCCCCGGATTCGGGCCTAGCGTCCTCGATGTTAAGATGAGAAATGCCTTGTTGAATATTTCGAGATTCAAAGTTTGTTCCTGCGGAGGAATGACTTCCCATTTCAAGATAATGCCGACCGCATTTTGGGAAAATCTTAAAGTAGGGTATAATTTACAAAAAACAAACATCTAAGAAAATCCCCGTGAGAAACCATGCATGATTACGGCTGTCGCTAATGGTGTTGTATGAACACCACAACCACTATTTTGCAACAAATACACTTACCACTGTTGGGGAAAACATGCATTAACTTTCATCTCGGTCACCCTGTACTTATAAAAAACTGCTGCGTATTGCAGACATTGGTCTTTGTCCCTATCCAGGCGTTATTATTTGAAAAAAACTTGTCAGATTAATAAAAGCGATTAATTCAAACACCTGTCATTTGCAGACTGACAGAACATGTGGCACAGTTGGCATGCCAGTATCATTATAAGTACCTGCAGGATACTATTCAGAACAAAATGAACATGAGATGAACAGTGATGTGTTTAGATACTGCTACGTAGTATACTAGTAGTTGAAGTAATTGTTCGGTGTTAAGTTGACCCAGTATTCCCTCTTTGCTCATACGTATTGAGGAGGCTCGAAGGAGCATTGGGAGGGGCCTCAAGCCAGCATTAGCGGCTCAGGACCCCCGTAAGTGTATAAAGTGACACTCCTGGACTTGAAACTCAAGGGAGCTTATTTGGAAAATGTGGAATGAGTGAGAATTTATTGTTTGAGGCAGGGTAAGCTGAGAGTCTTTACATCCCGAAGACAAATTAAAACGCCGCCAATGGCTCCCGTCGGCGAAGAGTGGCGTCAAACGGCCGAGCGAAAGCCGGCAAGACACTGCCTCCAAGACTTTTCCCACATATGCGAAATGGACTCGTCCAAACGGTGATGACGTCAGTGGTTGAGCCACGCAGCTAATGAGCGAGCTTTCACAGCATCCTAATGCTGGGAAGAAAGTGACGCACGCCGTACACGCCAGTGTCAAGGCTAGATAAACTTGCACGCGCAATGATTAGATACAATGCACGACGCGAATATAACTTATGTTAAATTGTTACCTTAAGCATCTAAACCATTATACATTGCACGTAAACTTGCAAGAGTGATGTCGTGATGGTATATCACTTCAACGTTGCACGCCAACTTGCATTAGTTATGTCTTGACAATACATCATCACAGCATATCACTTGCGCATTGCGCATGAACTTGTATAAGTTACGTCACAATGATGTACCTCAACGACATGACTAATACAAGTTGGCACGCAATGCTGAAAAATTTAGGTTATCAAGCTAGGGAGCTTAAAGCAAATCTAGAGCGCTGTCCGGGCAGTTAAATTAATTCCACCGGTTACCGGTAATGTCGGTTTTCCCGACTGCGGGTCAATGACTCAAGAAGTTGATTCTCATCTCGTTTGACTCCGCGCTGCACCATAGGAGTCCGCATATCCCTTCCTCGTCCCATACCTGGCTGCTTCTGACTCTGTGACGACCGGACCAGTGACGGTTGGGCCGATTGCAACTGAACCAGGGCAGCTGGCTCAGTTGTTCAGTTATGTGCTAGGAAGAGGGGGAAAGGCGCCAAAATTTGCTAACGATGTTAAAATGCTAAGGCTGTCAAAGAAAACTTATCAAGTGAACCAAATTCAGCCTGGCTTAAATAAACTAGTGAAGTGGGTTTCTCTGTGACAGATGTCATTCAATTATGATAAGTGTAAGGTAATGCATTTGGGTAGTTTTAGCAGTGATGGCATTAGTTATAATTTGGAAGGCCAAGAGGTAGATCATTTGGAGGAAGATAATGACTTAGGGATTATAATTTCTAGGGATTTGAAGGGTGAATGCAATGTGAGACTGCTAAGAAAAAGACACTTCAGATTTTGGGGCTTCTTAACAGGAATGTTGTCAAAAAGTTGTCCTTAGCTTACGTTAGACCACACCTAGAGCATAGTGCACAGGCTCGGTCCCCATGCGTCCAAAAAACATGATCGACTGGAAAGAGTGCAGCGAAAGGCAACTAGGATGATAAATGGGATTAACGACTTAGAGTGTAAGAATAGGCGAAAGGCATCGAATTTGTATTCACTGAAATATCGTAGACGTAGAGGGACAGAGGTATACAAAATTAGGAAAGCGATAGACAAGGTAGAGAGAGAGAGAGAGAGAGAGAGAGAGAGAGAGAGAGAGAGAGAAAAAAAAGAGAAAAAAAGAGAGAGAGAAAAGAGAGAATATATATATATATATATATATATATATATATATATATATATATATATATATATATATATATATATATGGAGCACTGAAAATTGGGCTGAGACACAGAGGAAACCAGTTTTGTTTAGCAAAATGTAGGAGCAGAGCTATGAAGAGACAGATGCCATTTAGTCGAAGAGTAGTGAACCATTGGAATCGGTTGACAAGTACAGTTGAAGAAGGTCTCTCTCCAGCAACATTCAAAAACCCTTTGGACAAGTTCTGTTGGTCTAAAGGTCTCGCTTATAACTAGATATATGCACGTCAGGTGGTAAAATTGGCTTTGAGGATGTGCCCGGAACCTGAGGTAGGCTAACTTCGATGGGCCCTGGTGGCTCTTTGTTGGCTAGATGTCTCATTTGTCTCTATGCCTTTTAACTGCTCCGGTGATAACTGAAGAAAAGCAACGAACCCAGTGACAACTGACCCAGGGTAGCTGAACCAGGCGCAACTGAACCAGTGACGGCTGAACCAGTGACAACTCTCTACAAAGGGCACCAAACAGAGCTGGATACGGACTTCAGCGACGGAGCTCTGCCGGCTGGTGCTACCGCGGGTGCCGCAACACGGGTGTGCCGACCGATTGTAGTCACGTGACCCTGCCCAGCGATGACCATGTATCTTTCAAGAGGCAAATGCTATTACAGCGACGCAGTTGAGAACCGCAATCGACAAGGCTAGCCCGCAAGCCTTGCGACGAGCCAGGGAAAATTAACAATCACCAAGGCACGTCCAGCCGCCCTTTAATCCTCCTTCCTGCTTAATCCTGCACCCTCGCGACGCCCCACTTGTCCGGGGTAGGCTGCGTTCACTACCCACAAGTGGCCCCTAGAGGCCCCCTCGAGAGGCCTCGTCCGGACGTCCGGCGCATATCCCGCAGAGGAGCACAGCGCGGACTTAGCATCGGTGGTTGGGTGTCCAGCTGCATGTAGTCCTGTCCCATTGTTATCCATTCTTTTTCATCCCATAGTCTTGAAACGGTCATCACTCGTTGAAAAGGCTCTTATACAAAGAACCAAGGCGAGGCTTCTATTTGGAGGTGGCTCAAGGGAAGCCAGTGATGATGTACTGTTCAGGCCGCTGCAGAAATTTTCGGCAGAAATGCCACTTCAGTGAAAAGTAGCTTCGAACTGGAAGACCCCCAAAAACCAGTGAACGTCCTTAGGCATGCCAAGTAAAAACACGGACCTGCCATGCCGCCATCAGACTATGAGCACGTGATTGTCCTTACTTGAGTGGAGATGATGTAGTTTGGAACTACAACCCAGTTGGCACTGAGCCAGTTGTTCATGATTCAGTTGTCACTGACCCAGTAATCCGTGGCTCAGTTGTCATTGGCCCCGTTGTTCACGGCTCAGTTGTCAGTGACCCAGTTGTCCACGGCTCAGTTGTCACTGACCCAGTTGTTCACGGCTCACTTGTCACTAACACAGTTGTCCATGGCTCAGTTGTCTGGTTACCGTTTCTTTCTATGCCTCTCGATTAGGCCAGCGCAATGTTTTGCCAAACGTGTGGGACTAGCCCGTCCATACCTTCCAAGCCGTCATCTCGGGCCGTGACAAAGGTTTTCCGATGCCTGGGAGTTACCGGGACGAGTTTGTGCTGCGGTAGGCCGCACGGACAGCCGTTTCCGCTGGCCTATACGATGCTTGGGATATCCACTCAGAATGCCTCATATTATTCTGTTATTGCGCGTCTGCACGATGGTCACAAAAAGCAAAAAACTGATCTGTTTACAGATGTGTGCTCAGCAGCTGATTTGTTTACGTCGTACGTGGGTGAAACATCTTACAGAATGGAGTCCCTCAGTCTCGACCCGGACAGCACTTTAACATGGATATTATAAGGAACGCTTGGCAAATTATTCACGACATGCAATGACCGGAGGATCCTTAACGGCCCAAAACAGCGATTACACTCATGCTGCTAACGGCACCGATCCTCTCAAGAGGATATGAAAATGTCGACGGCGCGAGCGGCGGACGATTCCCAGACGGTCATGGCCCTAGTTGGTGCGCGGTGGACCCTCCCCAGACGGTCGTGGCCCTAGTTCGTGGCCCAGTCTAAAGGGCGCCGTCAGCGAAGGCAGACGCGACCCGGCCGCACGGTCACGGCCACGCGCACGGTGAACTTACGACTTCAACAACTTAGAGGATGTTCTTCGAGCCGTATATATATATATATATATATATATATATATGCATATGCATATATATATATATATATATGTATATATATATATACATATATGCAATGCGCAGCCCACTGCGCTCAGGTCATCGGCCGCCAGCGCTCAGGTCAACGGCTAGTTAGACAACGATCATCAGCTAGTCAGCCCATCATAATGCGCTGAGCGATTCCGCTGATGCCCTTAAAGTTTCGAGGCATCCAAAATCAAAACCACTAACAGCTGTCCCGGCGAGAACGCACTGATGCTATCAGGAACCAGTTGTATATCATCATTATAGAGCCCAACTGATCGGACTGTTATCCTGATGAGTCCAATCCATTCAACATAGAGGCACGTGTCGCTATGCCAAGAGCACCAAAAGTGTCCAGGACTGGGGATTCTGCCTTCACACTCATCGATTTTTAACAGGTTTCACTCCGAGGTATGTGTCTTTGAAACTATAAGCCAAGTCACCGTGGCGTAAGACCTGGCAGCCCCCACCCACCACCGGGAACCGAGCAACCACCACCAACTTCATTCACCAAGCCGTTGGCTGTAAAACCAAGGAACTTGCACTCGCTACATAATTCAGATGTTGCCGGTTTTTCTCAACATAAATGACCCGACACCGATAAGACTTTTCCGGATGCTGTAATAAACGAGGGAGTTCGTGCCCTGAAAAAGTCCTCCAATCCGGAACC
>NW_023596545.1:42658528-42678528 GCF_011947565.3 Pollicipes pollicipes | reverse complement strand
ACCTCCTGCACCTCCTGGTACAGCTGGTGGCAGACGGCCGAGCCGCCGCCGCACCGCCGGCCCGGATGGAGGCACGTGTGCGCTGTGACGGTCAACAGGCCGTCTGGGGACGTGACGTTGGACGTCGTCCACGGACATACAGCGCGGGAGCAGATGGTGCCGCCCTTTTTCCTCAGCGGTGCGGGCACATGCAGCGGCGATGACGGCGACGACGACGACGACGACGGCGGCGGCGGCGGCGGCGGCGGCGGCCGGTGCCTCTGCGGTGAGCATGCGATTACGACGGCCAGTGATGCCAGACTGCACATGATTGCAAGGCGATGCGAGGCCATGTTGACGTGAACGTGCGCCGGACTGGAGCTGGGCGGCGACTGTGATATGTGCAGCGGATGTGATGGATTATATCTTCGTCAAGCGCGCGGTGACTCAGGCAGGCGGTTGGGGGTACCTCATTGTGCTACACGGCCGGGAACCACCGACAGCTAGTGGTCGCGGCGCCAGCAGTGCCTGGAGGCCCCATTACGTAATCACACGAGGGCATTTTCGCCGGCCTCGAAGAGCACCACAGTACGTCAATGGTTCCGGACTGGAGGACTTTTTCAGGGCACGAACTCCCTCGTTTATTGCAGCATCCGGAAAAGTCTTATCGGTGTCGGGTCATTTATGTTGAAAAAACCGGCAACACCTGAATTATGTAGAAAGTGCAAGTTCTTTGGATTTACAGCCAAAGGCTTGGTTGTTGTGGTTGGTGGTGGTTGCTCGGTACCCGGTGGTGGGTGGGGGCTGCTAGGTCTTACGCCACGGTGACTTGGCTTATAGTTCCAAAGACACATACCTCGGAGTGAAATCTGTTAAAAATCGACGAGTGTAAAGGGTAGAATCCCCAGTCTGGGAATCGTCTGGGAACTGTCCACCACTCGCGCCGTCCACATTTTCATATCCTCTTGAGAAGATCGGTGCCGTTAGCAGCATGAGTGTAATCGCTGTTTTGGGCTGTTTAGGATCCTCCGGTCATTGCATGTCGTAAATAATTTGCCAAGCGTTCCTTATAATATCCATGTTAAAGTGCTGTCCGGGTCGAGACTGAGGGACTCCATTCTGTAAGATGTTTCACCACCGCACGACGTAAACGGATCAGCTGTTGAGCACACATTTGTAAACAGATCAGCTGCTGAGCACACATTTCTAAACGGATCAGCTGATGAGCACACATTTGTAAACAGATCAGCTGCTGAGCACAACATTTGTAGACGGATCAGTTCCTGAGCACACATCGCTTTTTTGTGACCGTCATGCAGGCGCGCAATAACAGAATAACGTGAGGTATTCTGAGTGGATATCCCGGGAAGCATCGTATAGGCCGGCGGAAACGGCTGTCCGTGCGGCCTACCGTAGCACAAACTCGTCCCGGTAACTCCCAGGCATCGGAAAACCTGTGTCACGGCCCGAGATGACGGCTTGGAAGGTATGGACGGGCTAGTCCCACACGTTTGGCAAAACCTTGCGCTGACCTAGTCGAGAGGCATAGGAAGAAACGGTAACCAGACAACTGAGCCATGGACAACTGTGTTAGTGACAACTGAGCCGTGAACAACAGGGCCAGTGACAACTGAGCCGTGGACAACAGGGCCAGTGGCAACTGAGCCGTGAACAACAGGGCCAGTGATAACTGAGCCATGGGCAACTGTGTCAGTGACAACTGAGCTGTGAACAATTGGGTCAGTGACAACCGAGCCGTGAACAACTGGGTGAATGACAACTTGGTCAGGGAGGCGCACATGCTCAAAACTACGTTTGAGCACTGATCTGGAGCAATGAATTCTGAACATCTCAGACAAATCTGGTTTGGCAACATCACCTCAAGTTGTAAGCTCACTTTGATCTATAAGTTACATTTGCGCGGTCCTTAACATGTTTGTAGAGCCCAGGTAAAAATGCTGACAAAGGTTCTGGGTTCTATCGGATTAGCAAGAGTCCACTGGAACATTGTAAAATGAAGAGCTCCGGCGCTTTATTTCATGCAGTCGTTTATAGCAGCTGCTTGTCTTTTAAGCAGCTACTGAGCTCTTTGACCTTGACATTTAGGCAGAATTAATCCCGCGGTAGCTTCTGACTTTTACTCCAGTTTACAGGGGATACAACTATAAAATATCAAAGAAAGCATGACCCTTGCGCGGTAAGGCACTATTATTGTGAATATGTGAACATTTACACCATGAAATACAGAAGCGCGCGCATTTCACATTTTAGTATGCAAGGGAAGAGGTGCAAATGGCATCTCTTCAGCTTCGCAAACAAGAGCGTTACATCAGGATGATTTCAACCGCCAGGTTTCCATATATGATTGCTATTGCTATGCATATCAAGCTTAGAGAATATGTTATAGTATAGTACACACACCGCACACACACCCACCACACACACCACACACACACACACACATATATATATATATATATACATATTAATACTATTATATATATATATATATATATATATATATATATATATATATATATATGTGTGTGTGTGTGTGTTGTGTGTGTGTGTGTGTGTGTGTGTGTGTGTGTGTGTGTGTGTGTTGTTATATATGTGTTATATATAAGATGTCAAAGAATACCCATGGGCTGCTAGTGAATGTTCCTTAGTTTGTCGAGCGCCGCTTCGAGGCGCTCGCGTTCCCTCCTCCTGACCCAGGCGGGTGGGGGGGGGGGGGGGGACGCGGCCGCGGAGGCCAGGAGAGGGGGAAATAACAGGGAGTAAGACTCGGAGAGCCGCCTGGCGCGAGGACGGACGCGCCAACGGGACGGACTGTGTTGAGTGCCTGTGACGAGTGTGAAATACACTGTAACGTGTGTTCCAGTGAGCCGGAGGCAAGACACCAGAACACAGCAGAACTTACATTGGCGGCAGCGGTGTAGTCCATACCTGACACCAATTCAAACTCACGCCTCTCGTCGATCTGGCTATCTACGCTCAAACCGGCTACGTTCTACCACTATGGAGCTCAGCCGCTCCGCCAAGGCTTGTGGTCACTGATGCTGCCGAAGCGTCCTCAAGCTGTTCCAGTCCGTCCGACCTCGCTGGTGATGTTCGTCCTCATTCATCATGACGCTGTCAGCAGTTGCGCCTCACCGGCAGCTGAGTGGACGGCGCCTACCAGTGCCCGCTCCACTGTACCCCATCCCCACCGGTCAACTCCAGTGCGCGCGGAACGGTCCTGTATTGTGACCACCTCCACCAGAAACAGACCCCTCTCAGTCATCTCAGTAAACCGACGCCGCCGCAGCCTCTGCCCAGGACCTGCCCACCGCCTTCTTGTCGCCTCGTCACTCACGGAACGGCCCAAACAGTCGTGAGTGTGACATGCCGCACTCGTCATTTTTGAGTGGCCCGAATTAATCGTGCAACTGTCGTGTGTGTTATGTTTGGACCTAAAAATACTGTGATCATTTTGCTGATGTTACAGCTTTATTTTAGCTAGATAGTACGTACTGATCTGGAATCGGACACGAACGAACCATGTATTGTTTTATTGCAATCCAACATGACATCCTTCAGCATCCGAATCTCAGTTCCTCAATTCGGTGGTGTCAGCCAATCGGTGTCCGCGTTCATCGCTGACCTCAAGTCTTTGGCGGCTCTGATTCTGGTAACAACACCAAGAATGAGCCGTTTTTGGGTCGGGACTTTTTCCAACGATTCCACTGTCTGATGGATCTGGTCTCGCCGCCTCGTGTTTCCGTCGCCAGCCCAGTCGGCCGCCGGCCCAT
The DNA here is from genome assembly GCF_011947565.3 of Pollicipes pollicipes. Classification (NCBI taxonomy): domain Eukaryota; kingdom Metazoa; phylum Arthropoda; class Thecostraca; order Pollicipedomorpha; family Pollicipedidae; genus Pollicipes; species Pollicipes pollicipes. The sequence goes on along the minus strand of NW_023596545.1, from coordinate 42,674,755 downwards.
CAGCTGACTCAGGCCCGGGGTGCAGCCGGCCGGAAGGGTCTGTCGGTCTGCGGTGGGGTAGTACGGCAGGAATAGTAGTTGCCACCGGGGCGGAACGCGTCATCGAAGGTTGTGCTGATGATGAGTCTTCTGTGGTCCCAGCGTGCGTCGAAGGTGACGAAGATGTGGACCGTATGAATATGTGCCTGACCCCCTCAATTTTGTCTGCAGAATGTCTGTTTTTTAAATCCTCAAATTCAAAAAGTCATTTTCATCTCAGGTTGTCTGCTTCAGGTTCCTGTCTGATCCCTCAAATCCTTATTCTCCCCGCGATTTTAGAGCCGTGGGTACATCCATGCCAAAGAGCCAGAAATTATTCCACAGTACGCTATCTTAAGCCTGTTCCCTAATGTCTGTTAACTTCTTTATTTTGCGGCTCCCTGACTCGCTTCGTCTTGTTCCGTTTTTGCTGATATGTCGAAAGGACCTTCTTGCACGAATGCCACTTCTATGTTCAATACGTATTTATCATGCTTGCCAATTTTGTGTTTACAGCGACAGTTGCATGGGAGCACAGTAAGAAAAGTTCTCCAGTTTGTAGCTTTAGAGCACAATGTTGCCAGACGTGGCGTTTTTATATCTGCGTTGATAAATACGCGCTTCGAAGGCGCAATGTGTAATGTATACGACAGCTATGCGACCTTCAGCACCTGCAGGTGTTCATCATTCTGTTTATGACCATAGGAAAGCATGTACTGGTCACCTAGACTCGGTCAGCGCTTCAGTTTTTCCAGTTGGATGGCTTATCAATTTGGCCTAAGCTAACCTCATCTGACCTCTAGATCAGCCTTAAATGGTGTACCGTGTCAAGGATATTCTTGTGCCAGAGCTGCACTTAATTAAACAAACTTAAAGGCACATTATAACAAAATGCAAAAACTGATCGTTCTTGCACAAGACTAATGGGCTAATTGATAGACTAATTTTAAATAGTCACCTGACCTGACCTGAATGTTGTAGGGAAACAGAAATGGAATGGACTCTCCACAGTCTTAATGTCTACTTCTGTGCGCTTCATAACTGTCTTGACGAGTTAACATAGGTTTAATTGCATTATTAGAACGGCCCTTTTTGACCTTTTTTGACCTTTGGTAACCCCACGATTGATCTAAGGTCAAAGCTTTGGTATGCACTGCAAGTTATTTGACAAGACCTTCACAACGGGACTTTCCTTTTCGCGTACGACGTCTGAAAGTTGGGAACCCCGGGCGAGGGGGAAGTCAACTTCCCCAGACCAGGCGCGCTTGTCTCAGAGCCCCGGCAGAGCGCAGATGAAAAAATCGGTACACGTGCTTTAGACGCACCTTAAAGCTGCTTTAATGCTGCTTTAACGCAGCCGACGTGTGCAAGTTTTCGTCCTTCTTGGTAAGCACCATTCAGATTACTCAAATGAGAAAATATATGCAAAAGCTATTTTGTATTACTTTTATTCCGACTTGGCGTCTTTTCCATTTAGCTTCAACACTCGAAAAAATTGAAACGTCTGCTGAAAGGGCACATCAAATTTGAGGTCGGCAAACCCCCAACTGGTGTATGGGTAGGCGGCGCTTACTGTGCCACTCCGGTATGTATACACAACACTGCACCTACTCTTTGCATTATAACATGCAATGCACGCCACAGATTATACAGCGCATGTCACAGATCATACAGTGCATGCCACAGACTATACAACCGGGCCAGGAACCGGACCCAACCCTGGGATACCCTGATAAAATATGATAATCGTTCGGGAAAGGAAGATCCTGAAATCAACGCTGTTCCTCTACTGGGTCGAAGGAGCGCTGCTGTTACGCGTCAGCCTCTCGCCAACGGGCGGTCTCCTCCAGGGGTGGCGGTTACAGGCAGAGGAGCGCCTTCGCTGCCGTCACACAACACCCGCCGCCCGCTGCCCAGTGCCGGAGCGATGCTGTTGAGCGCTGGCCAGCGGCCGTCGCCCGGTATGTAAGTGCCGCTACTGATGCTGTCCGGTGTAAGTTCAGCTTACTCAGGTGACTTTTCGTGTCGCCGCGACGGCTGCCGGCGCGCGCCGATAGCAGCCACCTGATATGCCGTCGCGGTTGCTGAAGTAGAAGCGCCGCTGCTGGTCTTCGACGCGCGACCTCTTCCCAGGCGCGCAGCCTGAGCCTTGGCAAGGGGGTGGGCGCAGGGTTGGCAAAGGGTCCCCTGATTGTAAAAGGACTCCCCAAAGAAGACGACGAAATCGCCGGATGTGGTCCATTTGTTATTGAGGGCGTGCGTTTCTTCGGCATTTTTCATTTCTTACTCTTTTAACTGATATGGAGGCCAGAAGCTACCGCGAGATCAATTCTACCTGAAGCTTAAAGTCAACAAACTTAAAACATCATGCGTTAAACGAATGCATAAAATAAATCGCCGGTGCCCGTCGTTTTACAATGGTCCAGCAAACTCCTTTGGATCTGATAGGACTCAGAAATTTTCTCAGAATTTTTAGTTGAAATGTACAGGGATATCAATGACTCCGTGAATGTAGATCGTAGGAAATTTAGAAATGTAGAAAACGTGTCAAATTTTTTATCAATATGGCCAAGCCATATTTGTCAGGATGCGTTCAACTTTCATTCAGAATCCATGAACAATGCAACTTAAGTAACGTGGTTTTGAGCAGGCGCGCTCGCATATCCTCGCAACTAAAACCTTGACGCCAGACGTTGTAGTCTCCGTAAGCCACACAACATCAGCCCCGTGGCTTGCACTAAACTGTGGTCAACAGGCGGACGAAATGATGACGTATCTGAAATAAATACCTTTCAACGCTTTAGGACATAAGATCGTACATTTAAAAGGCATTCGGGCGTATACTTTATTTGTGTGATTTCTAGATTGGCCCTTAACGGAATGGCAATTGAAGCAACGCGAAGTGGTGCTAGAATCTGGAGGTAGAACTGAAAGAATAAAGGTAGATTCTCCATTTTTCTTGATTCGCTATTTTTATCGTTTCGTTATAACTATTAATCTATCCAGAAGACAGACGAAGACAGCATCCGCCGTCCGGTGGCAGTTGCAGTAGCCGACGCCGTTCGGTTTTATGGAAGCTGCGACCCAGACCATCGCTGTCCTAGCTCTCGAGTTTGCGGGCGGGCATGTTCAAACCTTTTGATGATGTTTTTCTCACTAATTCATTCTGAAAAATTAGCGTTCTTACGCAAGCATGGGATGGCCTTGTTGGTTTTTAAACAAAAAATCATTTCGACCTACTCTGTTCAACAATGAGACTTCCACTGTACTCAACAATAATGAGGCCCCTTATTTCGTTCCGAGCAAGGGCCCCTTCATTACAACACCAAGGGCATATTACCAGTTCCGCTCAAGAGCTGAAGGGTCACTCCGTCCCATTGCGAAGAGTCTTCTGGCTGTCATTCTAGCGACACGGGGCGGTATCCTCCTGGTCAATTCGGAGGCCATTGAAAGGATATATAATATCCCATGTTCCCCTCCCCGACTCGGGAGGCCCTTCTGACCCGCGCAGTTGGCCCCCGGATCAGCACAGAAAACCCTCATTGACACAACAACATCCCTGATCACCAACGGTGGTCCAATAATTGTCACACAGGCTCCAGTTCCGTGTTTTCTGTTTTCCTTAGAAATATTGGGGAATCCCTGAACGTATTTATATATGAAATGGGCTCCTAAGCTTGTACTAACATGGCTAATCCATGTTCGTCTAAAATGATCAAGATTCAGTTCAGAATTCATTGCTAATCAAGAACTATGTAATATGGTTTTTGAATATACGCGCTCACAAGGTCATAGCAAAACAGATTGAACGCCCCGGCGTTGCGTCTCCAATAGTGACCGCGTGGCGTCGGCCTGTGGCTGTGACACTAAGCGATGGCCAATAAGCAGACGGAAAGATGACACATCTTGAGGAAGATGGCTGGGTAAATTAGGTAAATCGGCATGTATATTTAAATGTGGTGCAAAGTAAGCTAAACACAACCTTAATCTGAAAGGGGGGGGGGGGGGGCAGTTAACACTGCTGCCTGCTGCTGCCCTGTGCCCCCCCCCCCCCCCTGTTCCTACGCCCATGTTCTCAGAGAAACATGGGATGGCCTTGTCGTTTTGAATTCATTTCGACCCACTCCATTAAGTGCTAAGGAGACCCTTATTTCCGGCACAGAGACCCCCTGAGTACACCGCTAGGGGGTGCATTGTTGCTCACGGTCAAGGGCTGCAGAGCCATTCTGTCCCACCGAAGTGTGTTTTCCGACCGTCCATTCTGGCGATACGGGGTGGCATCCCTGACCGATCCGGAGGCCCTTAAAGGGATGCATCATACGCATTGGTCCGCTTCCTGCCGCGGGAGGCCTTCTGACCTGCACAGTTGACCCCGGATCGACGGATGAACCATATCAACGAGATCATCCTTGCTCAACGCAGGTGGTCAAATAATTGGCACGTAGACTCCAGTTGGGCTTAACGGGCCCCTGCTGGGAACAGGATTGGAGGGCCATCGTTCGGTGCTGGGGGCCCTGACTGGCACAGCACTCTTCTAGTACCTCAACGTGAGTACTCATCATAAGTTCTTGTCTCCTTCAATTGTCAGAGGGCCCCCAACAACGCAAAGACCCTCTGCCATTCGGGTTCCCATCCCCGTCCCTGTTAAACAAATCCTCCCCTGACCGATTCGAGGCCCCTTGTTGACACAGAATGCCCTGTTATACCCTGCCGGCCCCTAAACGATGCAGGAGCCCTACCGATGTAAATCGCGAGCCTGGCTTTGTCCCTGCTTGGGAAATGGGCCCCTCAAGCTCATATGAACATGGAACTGATTGTTCGTTGTTCGTGGTCTCTGGCCGAAATGGGAAAGCGCCCTGACTCAGGGTTTCCTACCGGTGCAAGAGTTTCTCTAACATTTCAGATCACGACGTCGTAACGGGCGGAGGTCCTTAATGTGACATACAGCCAGCCCTTTGTACCCTTCAGCCATCCCATAGAGTCTTTGATCTTTAGTCTCGAGATACCCTTCAGTCCCTTTTCGGGCCCCCTCAAAAACCGCTCCGACGCAGGGCCCCTAACCGACACAGGATCCCCTCACTGTGTCAAAGACTCTGAGCGTTGCAAATCGCGGGTCCCAGCCTCGTTTCTGCTTGGAAAAGGGGTCACAAGGGCTTAGGCGGACATGGCGCCGATTGCTTAGTGCTCGTGGTTTCTGACCGGCTTAAACACTCGCATCGTCTCAGGGACTCTAAAACGGTTGCAAGAGGACCTCTCACTGATATTTCAGGTCACGACTCTACGAGCCGCAGTTCTTTATGCGACGTACATCCAGTCCTTTTGGCCCTTATGCCCTCCAGCCGAGTCTTTGCTAGTCGCTTCCGTCGGGCCGTCCAGGCCCCTCTCCAGGCCTCATCAAACACTTTCCTAGGCCCTTGCGAGCATAGGACTCTCTGTTAGGCGCTGTGGGCCCCTGACAGAAACAAGGCCCTCGACCAGTGTAAATCACTGGCCCCGGCTTTATAGCTGATCGTGAAGTGGGTCTTCAGGTCCATACCGACACGGAGCCGACTATATGGTACGGCGGTGCCCGGTGAGCGTTCTAGGCTCTTCGCGCCTCCTCGAGCACTGCCTCTAACCGACTCGGGGCCCCTGTTAGGCGCTGTGGTGCCCCAAGTAACGTAAGTCACTGGCCCTGGCGTTGCTCCTGCTTGGGAAATGTCCTTAGGCCCATGCCGCCACAGAGCCGACTATGCGTTACAGGTGACGGCAGGCACGCCAGTGGGAGTTGAGGAGGCCGCCCCAGCACGGCAGGGACGGCAGTGCGTCGCCCCCGAGGAGACGGCGGCGGCGGCGGCGGCGGCCTGTAGTGTGACGCACGCTGACGTAACCGAGGGAGACACACTCAGTGCATCGGCCCGGGCGGCGCACGAGCAGGCGGGCCACCCCGGCGCCGGCCGGACGTCTGCCGACCGAAATACAGGCCCTTATTGCTCCAGTGGGCCTCTGATCAGGGCGTGGGGCCCTCTCGCTGGCTATTAAGGGCCCGGCCCTGCGGGCCGGGGCCCCTGAATGAGCCCTCTCGCTGACTTTTCAGAGCCCTCCGGGCCCTTAAACATGAAGTGTCCCCCCCCGTGCCCGCGCTATTGCCTACTCCCGCTGGCTGGTGGCCGTCACCTGGTGCAGAAGCTTCGTCGCTGGCCGCCGCCCAATGTAGCAGCGAGGCCGTTGAATTCCGGCGGGCGACCGTCGCCCGGCAAAGGGCTGCCATATAAAGCCGGCAATGTGAATGCGATAAACGAAATGTAGCGGAAGTTGACTCACATTCAGCCCAGCCCAGATTTGGTGGCATAAGTAGAGAATTTCCTTTACTGGACAGGACTTACTGGACTTTACTTTCCGCCCTCAGACTCCGATATCATGCAGGGCGAGCCGGTACCTGGGGTCTCACTTTAATCCAAAGAGACCGGTGCACAGAAAATCCGCCTGTTTTGTCTAGGGGAAAGTTATACACGATCAAAGAAAGCATTTCTTTGAGTCACCTCTACCACTTTCTTCGATCATGAATTTGGCTGGAGAAATGGTGAGGGGCATTAACATCTTAGGGGTCAAAATCTCTTGGAAAAATACATAACGGCAGTTTTCACTTGGTCACCAACAAATACACGCCGACTTTCTTTCCATATGCAAGGATTTGTCAACCCAAATACAGAAATACAAACATAAGTTACCCGTCTCGTCTAAGGGGGGCAGTATGCACGATCGAAGAAACATATCTTTGGGGTGGTCCTACATTCTTCTTTAAAACTGCGTCATCAAACCATAGACTGTTTTTTTTAGGGTTTCGTAGGGTTTCATCAGTCTGGCTGAAGAAGCCCTATGAGCCGTTGATATCTTAGGGGTCAAAACCGCATGGGAAAAACAGATAACGGGATTTTTCACTTACCCTATCAACCCAAATCCAGGAATGACAGCAAATTGCCTTTCTTGTCTAGGGCGAGCCACACACAATACAAAACCTGTAGGGCAGCCCCCACGACTCTAACGTCTGAGTGATAATCGTCTTACTCACCATGGTCCTTGTGATGAATGTATTTGTGTAGCAGTCAGAAGCTTATAAGATCTGGCCTTTCTTATAAACGCTCCTTCTTTAGATCATTGATTGCGTGGCAAAACCTCGCTAAAATTGCAAAGAATTGGCTGATTGATTGTAATTGCAAGGAAAGCGATGCGAAAGTCCGTTATTACATTACTACTCCCCGAGACAGCAACGAAATTATATCAGCCACACAGCGCCGCAACACCCGCCCTGGCTCTCCCAACTCAACCCCGTCCCCCGTCCAAGTGCTCCAGCCAAAGCAACGGCGAGCTGGGCGGGCCCGTTAGATAATCAGGCGGGCCCATTAGATAGCCTTGGGCAGGCCCAAAGGGGTGCGCTCCGGTATCTTAAGCATTTCAGAAAAGTGTCACTGTTCCTAAACCCCCGCTGCGAATTCGGACATCAATCTCAGGCTGTGACTGGTCAGAGGATTTGGTGTTGTGACAGCTTTAAACCCCGTGAAACACCGGTTGCCATGGTGGTTGACCCAACCGTTTTGACCGTGCAAATCAAAACTATTAAGGTGTAGTTTGGGATAATATACCAAGGTAGTTGTAAGCATCGGGCATTTGTCAACGTCTGCTTAAAAGTGCTGACTCAGATATGAGTTTAACAATAAGATAATGTCTCCTGCATGTTATTTAAGGGACTACTATAGGAAATATTAGTGTGTTAATGATCTGTGTACTGTCTGGTGTCAAGCATCATTTTTGTCGGGTTTTAGATATTATAGGATGTGGTAAAATGTGAAATGCTCGCCGTCGTCCCACTCGTCAACGGCGTCACGATCCCGGAGCCGCCACGCCCGTCGGCGGCCACGAACCGAGCTGCGTGTGTCATGTGTGTCATGTGTGTCATGTGTGTCATGCGCCACAGAAGGTCGTCTGCCGGCTTCGTGTTCCTGGCGCTGGTCAAGGCGCCGGACGACGTGACCGTCCGGCTCACCCCACGCTCGTCTCTATAGCCTTGAGCAGGCCGACAACTTCCGGCTGCAGCGCCCGTGCGTTTTATCACTGGGCACTTCCATGTTGCGCGCAACCCCTAAACAATTATTGATACACCCACCTATGACCTCAAATATCTGAACATCAGCGAAACATCAAACCCGGAACAGTTTACTAGCGCACAGTGCAGAACTCAAACGTCGTCTTCACAGCGCAGCCGCTGCGGCCGACGCCGGTCGCGCTCACTCTGTCGGAGAAGCGGTTCTGATGGAGCCGGTTCGGTCGTCGTCACTGCCCGACTCTCGGTCGCCGCGCAACGGAACATGCAATGGCAGCGCGTCACTGTCGTGATCGCCAAACGTCGTCCTCGAGTCACTTTCTGTCGCCACACCATCGTGGCGCCGTCTGAGGCACCACACGTGCCATAGCAGTCCGTCCACTTCCACACCCTGTGGAAACACAATGCCTGTCACCATCCTCCTCCGAGACGGTTCGGTGCATCGCGCTCCCCGCCGTCTCACTCTGCGTCGCACGCCTCGCGGGCCACGGCGGCGCCGGGCGGCGCATGTCCGGCTCAGCTCCAGCGCGCTCCGGCACAGGCTGATCAGTGGCTGGCCGCACGCGGCTGCGCACCGCATATCTACAAAGTCCCCCAGCAGGGAGCTCGCCATATCACTCCCGTCACGGGACGTCACATTGTGCAGATGTACGGCCTCCGTGGTCGAGCAGCGCTTCCGGGCGGCAATCACTTTCACATTCCGATGAGCACACTCCACAATCTCGCTTCCGCCCGGCTCGTACGCCCCTCGTAACCGCAGCTCTGCTCCCCACTTGGCAGCGAGCACAGCGAAGCTCTGACTGCGGAAGACCGTGTCATTGTCCGCCAAAATCTCCACTGGCGCCTCACACTCGAGGTGGCTGACGACCTCGATGGCGTCGGCGTGGCGCAGCGAGCGCCACACACAGAAACGCGACGGCCCACAATCGATGATGGAGAAGTAGCTCCGTCACTGATCATGTGTGACGTTAATCGTGATGCGCTCCCACGTCACGGTCACGCCGAGCAAGCCACACCGCCACCGTACCGGCGCCGGGTCGAAGGCGCGGCACACGTAACAGCTCTCCTCTACCGCCCACGCCGCCGCCCTCGTGACGTCACGTGACTCGTCACGGCGCGCGAAGGGCAACGTCCGGCGGACGTCCGGATGGCCCGTCCGCTCGCGCGTCGTCCGGACCAATGCACTGAGCGTGTCTCCCTCGGTGACGTCAGTGTGCGTCACACCACAGGACGCCGCCGCCGCCGCCGCCGCCGCCGCCGTCTCCCCGAGGGCGACGCGCTGCCGTCCCTGCCGTGCTGGGGCGTCCTCCTCATCTCCCACCAGCGTGCCTGCCGTCATCTCGACCTCACGCACCCACTCCTTCGGCACCCGCGTCAGCGCGTCAGCGAGGTTCTCCGCCGATCGGACTGGCGTAACTGTCGTGCCCAGCTCCAGCTCTTCTACCAGCTGCCGGATGATGCCCACGCATCGACGGGTAAGCATCTCCCCAGCCGCGCGCGTTCGGAGGAGCGCACGGCCGCTAAGGGCGTCACTGGTCTAGCGATGCGCCACGGCCGAGTCCGTCCTCAGGTCGACTTCTCTCGCCTCAGGTGATGGCCAGATTTAGCCCTCGGGTGGTGGCATCCAGCTTTGCCATGTTGGTGTGATCTGCGGCAGATCTCTCAGGTTGCAGCCAAAAGCCATCTTCCATCACGCCGCCGCCCCGTGTCTCAACGACGACACCGGGGCCGCGATCGAGCTGGCGTCGGTCCAAACGATCGCGCGGTCTCTGGCTCAGCGCCACTGGCCGCGCTCCGGGTCTGTAGCTGACAGGCGCTCGCACACGTGTCCGACCTGGGCGTGCAGGATCGCGTCATCCGTGACGTCATCCCAGCCGTCGGTCACTGCGTTCGCACGTCTTCTCAGTCATGCAGCGTCTGTTTGTGGCCGGCCGCTGCTCCACCGGCCTCGGGAGGCCAGCTCGTCGCTACACTGGCCGCGGGAGACCGCTCCATCGCCCCACCGGCCGCAGAAGACCGACCCGTCGCTCCAGCGGCCGCGGGAGACCATTCCATTGCCCCACCGGCCGTGGGAGACCGACCCGTCGGTACACCGGCCGCGGGAGGCCAACCCGTTGCCCCACTGGCCGCGGGAGGCCAACCCGTCGCCCCACCGGACGCGGAGCCAAGTCTGACGCCCGCCGGCGTCCGGACGCTCACACCGCCCAGAGCGGCGATGCCCCTCATACCATATCACTGCGTCCACCCCTATCGGGCGGATCGCTACCACCCGGGCCGAGGGCGTCACCGGACGCCCCGCGCTCAACACTGTCATCTCGCCGACGCCCCGGCACTCGAGCGTGCCGCCTCCCATCGTCGTTTCACGATACGGCGCGGCGTCGACCGCCTACACCGCCCTTCATTCACGATGTTGTCCGTGCAACCGGTGTCAAGCGGCACATTACATGGCTGTCCATCCACCGCCATCTGCAGCACTGGGAGCGCCCTTGTCACTGCTCCGGAGCTGGCACTAGCGCTGAAACGCCAGGCCCTCCAGGCCGCCGCGAAGTGACCAGGCTTGTCAGACGACCAGCAGCGGCGCTCACGCTGGCGCCGGGGGGCGCGTGCCGGCTGACCGTGGGCGTTCCGCGGTGAGCCAAGATTCTGCTGCGCGCCGCCACCGCCACTGCCGCTGCCGTCGCGACTCTTTGGTCACTCGAGACGGCGCGAGCTCGCGCTGCAACGCCGATCAGATCTAGCGCTTCTGCGCGAGAACCGGCGCGGATCATCCGGTGTACATCCTCCGGGAGACAGGCGACAAACGCGCACGCCAGCGCGCGGCCCGCCACACCGCCGAAAAGCGTCGCCAGCCGCTTCAAGTCAGCCAGGTAAACATCTGCAGACTCACGCGTCTGGATTCGCCGGTCGGGCAATGCGTCATAGGTCGCGCACTGGTCCAGCGCAAATGCTGCACATAGGGCTTTCTCCACGTCGTCCTACAACACTTCACAAAGACACACACACACACACGCACGCACACACACACACACACCACACACACACACACACGCACACACACACACACACACACACACACACACACACACACACACACACACACACACACACACACACACACACACACACACACACACGGCACGAGGCACCACTTCCGCAGACACCGGAACAACCTCTTCACCCGGCATAGTTGGGCCGAAACAGCTTGTATTCGCAGGAAGGCGGTGCAAAAGTCAGTAGAAACATTATCACGCCCTGAGACTGCAACGTTATGGCATCAGTCATACAGCACCGCAATCCTCCTCCACAGTCCTGCCCACCCAGGAGGTCCAAAGTCTAGTATAAAATATGGCAGCAACGACGTACATTTTACGACTAGCCATAGGGTTCCCATGTTAAAATGCCCTTTTTCAGGCCCACGGCTTTTCGAATTTTTGAACATACATATGCACAAAAAGTGCATAGAAATGTAGCTTGAACAATTCTTTTTCAATTTCCGGGATCAAAAGTGTGCGCCGTGGCACTCCTTTTCGAGCTATCAGGCAAGGCATATAGACCCATACACTCGTCTCGGCGTCCAAGCGTGGGATCGAGTCCCGTTGCCGCCAACTCCTTTCAACAGAGTTGGGACAGAACACGAAGTCAATACGGTCACTGACTGGCGATAGGACTATTGACTGCAACGATACTCTGATTATATATATATATATATATATATATATATATATATATATATATATATATATATATATATATATTGTATGACCTGAAGATGCAGCTATTGCGCTGTGAAACGTGCCGCGAGTTATTACAAGAAATGCACACGAGATCTTTTTGTAACCATAATATCTATTTGAGAAGCGTTACGTAGCCGCCAGGCTACAGGCAACAGCCTATGGCTGTGGTGCATACCATCGTTGTGTCTGACGCTTGGAACCTATCGCGACGGTAGTGGTCCAAAGCTGGCCGTCCCAAACGCGGCCAGGGGTAGGACCAAACACTGTGTTAGGTGCTTAAGTTGTGATGCTGAAGGCCACTGCTGTGCAGGGCCGGCATTGTCACCTCAGGACCAGCACAGTAACGGTGGCATAGTAACGTTGCAAGCATCTCTGATTGGGAAGAAGTTGTGCTTAAAAGCAGGATGGTAAACATTCCTACGATAAGTGCTATTTCGGCGGGCCGAGATACAACACAGTGACCCTGATGTATAACAAATTGAAAAAGTTCTCTGATTGACCTTGAAGAGCTTAAACACCTCACAGACCTATGGGCTAAGTGACGATGTTCCCAAAAATTATCTGCACAAAGGTTTTTTGTCATAAGGAGAACTTCTAACTTCAATTTCTACAAACGTTACAATTCTGAAATCCTCTCTTGCACAAGCAACCATTCTATATTGCCATAATGAAAGATTAACCAACCAAGGGTCTTCAACAACACGGCACCGTTGGAGGGAGATACCGATAAGCAATCAGTTGCTTTTCAACACAGGAAAGCATACTTTGCATCAGATCTGACTCCTTTAAGATAAGATGTGTGCTAATGGCTGGTCGATTGTCAAAATATTGACTTCGTCACAGGTTTATTTTCACTCATTGATGACTAGCTGTGGCAAGCCTATAATACATATATATATATATAGGCATTGGCCTATGGTTTGCTAAGGCAACTTTGAGGAAAATCGGAGCGACCGTCCAATATACGTGTTTTTCAATCGTGTGTAGCTTTCCCCATAAAAAAGAAAGACAATTTATGTTTGCAGTTCTGTCTTTTGGTCGACGAATGCTTTCACACAATATGCAATTCGACACATATTTGTCGGGAAGTAAGTGCAGAATCCTGTTAAAATCGTTGAGCCGCCCAACAAACGTTTTTCAATCCTGTATAACTTACCCCATAGAAAAGAGAGGCAACCTATGTTTGCATTTCTCTATTTTGGTTGACAAATGCCTTCATAACATATGCAATTCATATGCATTGTCAACTGAAATGCTGAAATGCAAACATACTACGGGGTTTTGAACCGTTAGATATTAATGAGCCGTAGGATTTCTTAAGCCAGTTTGATGACCATCGTTCCATGGTTTGATGAGGCACTTTTGAAGAAAGTCGTATTGGCCGCTCTAAAGAAAGGCATGTTGTCTTCGATCGCGTGAAGCTTCCTTCCTAGACAAGATAGGCAATTTGTGTTTGCAATTCAATATTTGGGTCAACCAATTCTTCCACATGATATGCAAGTCGGCACATCTTTATGTAAATGTATAATCGCATATATATATATATATACATGAAAAATTCCGTTATAAACTTTCTTAGAGGGTTTTGACCGCTTAAGAATTAATTACTCTATGAAGTTTCTTTTGCCATATTTATAAGCACAGGTCTATGGTTCGATTAAGCAGTTTTGAAACAGTTGTAGGGGCTGCCCTATACATATTTTTTCGATTGTACAAAAATTTCCCTCCAGGCAAATGTTGGAATAGTTTTCTGTACCGCTCCGTAGTCCGTTAAACCTTTTCCTTTGCCTTACGCGCTGAGTGGCTCGACACCCCCCTGGTTTTCTGGTGAAGGCGCTGGTATACGACTTATGATGCATTTGCATATTAACGACTACTTAAAAAAAACAAACAAAAAGGGCAGCGTGCCGGCAAGAAAGAGGCAAAACACAGCACTCGCAAACGCTCAAGAATAAACAGAACATCTAGACAGTGACAAAACTCATGGCAAGACTTATACAATCGCCGTCCATGTCCTGCAGCAAACCCATTTCATCCGGCTATCACGGGATGAAATGTATAAGTCTTGGCATGATTCTAGCGATCTTGTCCTCAGGAGCACAGCCGAGTTCCGCCAGTCATGGCGAACGAGCGGCTCGAAACAAAAGCCTTTGATAGCCCGGAAAGTGGCCGTAAGTGGTTGGGTAAGGTCAGCCGGCCCCACACTGACGAATCGGTAGGCCCCTCTCCTTCCCCCAGGTCAACATGGAGCGAGTGATCATTCGCCAGGCGTGCCACGACGTGCCAGGCGTGCCACGACGTGCCAGGCGTGCCACGACGTGCCAGGCGTGCCACGACGTGCCAGGCGTGCCACGACGTGCCAGGCGTGCCACGACGCGGTTGCCATGCCGAGCTGCCGGTTTCACGGCGACGCCTGGCTCCTGCGCCCGCGGTCGCGTGACGCGCGTCTGTCCCGTCCCCACTGATGGGGCGTGAACAGTTGTAGGCCTGGAGCGTCGGCTGGCGCCCGGGTTGCAGCGACGCCACGGCCGTTAGGTGGGTGAGATGTCGGTCTGCTGAACCGGGCTGCTGGTCGGAAAACTGCCGTGGTACGTCTGCGGGCTTCCACGAAGCTGTTATTTTTGACACAAGATGGGCAATTTATGTTAGCATTTAAGTAACTGTGTTGACTTTCATGTGCTTTCCTAGTATATGCAGTTCGGCATACATTTGTCGGCAAGTGGATGCCAAATCCTGTTGACTATTTTTCCTATTGGATTTTGATCTCTTACTTGCCAATGGGCCCATATGGTTTCTTCTTCAGCCAGATTGATCAGCACCGGCCTATTGGTTCGATGAAGCCGCGGGTGTCGATTTGTATTCTTTTATGAGGGCCTGTCCCTTCTCCCAATGTTGAGTTGCCCCCCCCCCCCCCCGAATGTTGGCTTAGCCCCCCAATGTTTTTGGTTGGAATGTTACAAAAAACGAACAAAAAATGATCATATCTTTCTATCTCCTGCGTAGTGGCATCTCGCACCAGTCTCATGACGAAAAGTCACGATTGCTCCCACCGTCAGGTGCAAGCCGTAACAGCTGAACGGATAAACGATGCAATAAACCTCACATATTAGCGCCATAAGACACACAATGGCTTGTGAAAAGCTCTGGAATATGGAAATGGCAAAAGTTCTTCATGAGCTACTCCGTCCCGTGCCCCACAAGCCAAATTGCGTACCGCCTCCCATCACCGCCATTAAAAGGGCGCCACTACCGCCCTAAGGTAGCCTCTAAAATAGCGTCTTCGCGCGCCGATCGGAAGAGGCGTGTGCGTCCAGTGTCTGCTCCCTGGATCTAACCTTGCGCGACTTTCTATACTGGTTAGATTAGAGGCTTTATAAATTATAAAACACTCAAAAACGTATATTGCGTTTAATCGAAATCAAGCGAGCTAAATCCGGTGAGAAAAATGTGGGGAGGGAGGAGTAGGTTGTTGGACTTTCGGCTCCGGTCCCCCACAATAGTTTACAGAAATTGACACCCCGGGATGAAGCAATGTTCAAGAAAATCGTAGGGGCCGTCTCATATACACGTTTTTCGTTAATCGTGTATACTCAATTAAAATAGAAATTCTTAGCCATGAAGTAGCATTTCGAAACCATCGGTATTTCTGATCAAATCCTACGCATGTGATCCACAATAAGTGAAATACAACAAATGTAGGCTACTGTCTTTAAAATCCTGCAAGTCGTCATCGCCCTCTCACCACATCACTGCCAAAACCAAAATTGACAAAAAATAAGGCCATAACAAAACATTTCTGGATTTAACGCAATAGATTCTAAATGCACCCAACAACCAACAAGCTTCACTTTCACGATTGAGAGTTCTGAAAGGCCATGAAGATTTACTACCGGTGACGTCATTTGACAGAATCTTGCAAACACATGTATGGAGCTATTGAGATCACAACCGCCCGGAGCGAGGACGGTTACAGTCGCTGTAGCGCTGTAGCGCTGGAAGTTACGATTTTATCCGAAGGTTCCCGGGCAAGCGGCACGACATGCCCAAAAGGGTCGAAATGTCCGAGACGGAGGACGTGTTATCACCCAAGAAACGAAAAAGAATTCAGAGTAGCCCGTCTAGCGGCGGAAAGGCGGCCCCGCCGGTCTCTGCGAAGATAACTGATCCATACGAGGTAAGTGGATTTAAAGTGGTTTTCTCTGGGGCATTTCACAATACAGCTACTTGTAAGGTGTCTGCGTCTAAGGATACAATGCTTAAAATAATGAGATCCGAATGATATCCTTTTTTATCAAAGTGAACTAATGCTAGCTTAATTGTAGGTCTTGTACATAGGAAATCCACAAGTGAGACTCAATCGCTCTGCTTTCGGCCTGGCTGCCAGTAGTTTTAGCA
>NW_023596545.1:42654026-42657528 GCF_011947565.3 Pollicipes pollicipes | reverse complement strand
GCTCTGCCGGCTGGTGCTACCGCGGGTGCCGCAACACGGGTGTGCCGCCGACCGATTGTAGTCACGTGACCCTGCCCAGCGATGACCATGTATCTTTCAAGAGGCAAATGCCATTACAGCGACGCAGTTGAGAACCGCAATCGACAAGGCTAGCCCGCAAGCCTTGCGACGAGCCAGGGAAAATTAACAATCACCAAGGCACGTCCAGCCGCCCTTTAATCCTCCTTCCTGCTTAATCCTGCACCCTCGCGACGCCCCGCTTGTCCGGGGTAGGCTGCGTTCACTACCCACAAGTGGCCCCTAGAGGCCCCTCGAGAGGCCTCGTCCGGACGTCCGGCGCATATCCCGCAGAGGAGCACAGCGCGGACTTAGCATCGGTGGTTGGGTGTCCAGCTGCATGTAGTCCTGTCCCATTGTTATCCATTCTTTTTCATCCCATAGTCTTGAAACGGTCATCACTCGTTGAAAAGGCTCTTATACAAAGAACCAAGGCGAGGCTTCTATTTGGAGGTGGCTCAAGGGAAGCCAGTGATGATGTACTGTTCAGGCCGCTGCAGAAATTTTCGGCAGAAATGCCACTTCAGTGAAAAGTAGCTTCGAACTGGAAGACCCCCAAAAACCAGTGAACGTCCTTAGGCATGCCAAGTAAAAACACGGACCTGCCATGCCGCCATCAGACTATGAGCACGTGATTGTCCTTACTTGAGTGGAGATGATGTAGTTTGGAACTACAACCCAGTTGGCACTGAGCCAGTTGTTCATGATTCAGTTGTCACTGACCCAGTAATCCGTGGCTCAGTTGTCATTGGCCCCGTTGTTCACGGCTCAGTTGTCAGTGACCCAGTTGTCCACGGCTCAGTTGTCACTGACCCAGTTGTTCACGGCTCACTTGTCACTAACACAGTTGTCCATGGCTCAGTTGTCTGGTTACCGTTTCTTCCTATGCCTCTCGACTAGGTCAGCGCAAGGTTTTGCCAAACGTGTGGGACTAGCCCGTCCATACCTTCCAAGCCGTCATCTCGGGCCGTGACAAAGGTTTTCCGATGCCTGGGAGTTACCGGGACGAGTTTGTGCTGCGGTAGGCCGCACGGACAGCCGTTTCCGCTGGCCTATACGATGCTTGGGATATCCACTCAGAATGCCTCATATTATTCTGTTATTGCGCGTCTGCACGATGGTCACAAAAAGCAAAAAACTGATCTGTTTACAGATGTGTGCTCAGCAGCTGATTTGTTTACGTCGTACGTGGGTGAAACATCTTACAGAATGGAGTCCCTCAGTCTCGACCCGGACAGCACTTTAACATGGATATTATAAGGAACGCTTGGCAAATTATTCACGACATGCAATGACCGGAGGATCCTTAACGGCCCAAAACAGCGATTACACTCATGCTGCTAACGGCACCGATCCTCTCAAGAGAGGATATGAAAATGTCGGACGGCGCGAGCGGCGGACGATTCCCAGACGGTCATGGCCCTAGTTGGTGCGCGGTGGACCCTCCCCAGACGGTCGTGGGCCCTAGTTCGTGGCCCAGTCTAAAGGGCGCCGTCAGCGAAGGCAGACGCGACCCGGCCGCACGGTCACGGCACGCGCACGGGTGAACTTACGACTTCAACAACTTAGAGGATGTTCTTCGAGCCGTTATATATATATATATATATATATATATAATATGCAATATATATATATATATATTATATGTATATATATATATAACATATATGCAATGCGCAGCCCCCTGCGCTCAGGTCATCGGCCGCCAGCGCTCAGGTCAACGGCTAGTTAGACAACGATCATCAGCTAGTCAGCCCATCATAATGCGCTGAGCAATTCCGCTGATGCCCTTAAAGTTTCGAGGCATCCAAAATCAAAACCACTAACAGCTGTCCCGGCGAGAACGCACTGATGCTATCAGGAACCAGTTGTATATCATCATTATAGAGCCCAGCTGATCGGACTGTTATCCTGATGAGTCCAATCCATTCAACATAGAGGCACGTGTCGCTATGCCAAGAGCACCAAAAGTGTCCAGGACTGGGGATTCTGCCTTCACACTCATCGATTTTTAACAGGTTTCACTCCCAGGTATGTGTCTTTGAAACTATAAACCAAGTCACCGTGGCGTAAGACCTGGCAGCCCCCACCCACCACCGGGTACCGAGCAACCACCACCAACTTCATTCACCAAGCCGTTGGCTGTAAAACCAAGGAACTTGCACTCGCTACATAATTCAGATGTTGCCGGTTTTTCTCAACATAAATGACCCGACACCGATAAGACTTTTCCGGATGCTGTAATAAACGAGGGAGTTCGTGCCCTGAAAAAGTCCTCCAATCCGGAACCATTGACGTACTTCGTGCTGTCGGTGGTTCCCGGCCGTGTAGCACAGTGAGGTACCCCCAACCGCCTGCCTGAGTCACCGCGCGCTTGACGAAGATATAATCCATCACATCCGCTGCACATATCACAGTCGCCGCCCAGCTCCAGTCCGGCGCACGTTCACGTCAACATGGCCTCGCATCGCCTTGCAATCATGTGCAGTCTGGCATCGCTGGCCGTAGTAATCACATGCTCACCGCAGAGGCACCGGCCGCCGCCGCCGCCGCCGCCGCCGCCGCCGTCGTCATCGTCGTCGTCGTCGTCGCCGTCATCGCCGCTGCATGTGCCCGCACCGCTGAGGAAAAAGGGCGGCACCATCTGCTCCCGCGCCGTATGTCCGTGGACGACGTCCAACGTCACGTCCCCAGACGGCCTGTTGACCGTCACAGCGCACACGTGCCTCCATCCGGGCCGGCGGTGCGGCGGCGGCTCGGCCGTCTGCCACCAGCTGTACCAGGAGGTGCAGGAGGTGACGGACCAGAGCGGGGCAGTCCTGCACCGGACAGACCCAGCCGGACCCAGCTGGGCCAAGGACCTTGCACCAGGGGGACCGAGGCGCAGCCGCTCGTTCCGCTTGAACACCGGCTGCATTTGCGCGCGACGCCGTTCCCGATCGCGACCGGCCAGGACAGAATATCAGCCGGCGGACCGCGTGCGTCGATCTGGCATCTCTCGCCGCTGAGGAGAGCCCCGACCTGAGCCCCCCCCCCCCCCCTCCCTCCCCACCCCCAGCAGATTGCTCGCCGCCCGCGGAAGACGCCGAAAGTGACCGCGTCCGGGCTGTTCGGACGCTGCACGGAGGGTGCGGGGGGCTGCACGAGCTCCATAGCTGCATCGGGAACGTGGAGTCTAAGCGTTCCACATTGGCATCCAGTGAAGTGGAATCGCATTTGGTGCAGACTGACGACTTGTTCAAGTTACTATCTGTCTACTCGGCGGTCGTTTCGCTCATCTGAGCCTATCTCAGCGCTGCTCTGCAGCGACAGTATCGGCGGACGTTCCCAGGACGGAGGGGGGGGGGGGGGGAGGAGGGGGGACAGGCACAATCCTAGCCACGCGATCGCGCCTGCCGCCACCGGCCATATTGTGATCTCGTCGCCGCGCATGGGTCATGTGTGC
>NW_023596545.1:42636526-42649026 GCF_011947565.3 Pollicipes pollicipes | reverse complement strand
ACACATTTGTAAACAGATCAGCTGCTGAGCACACATTTCTAAACGGATCAGCTGATGAGCACACATTTGTAAACAGATCAGCTGCTGAGCACACATTTGTAGACGGATCAGTTCCTGAGCACACATCGCTTTTTTGTGACCGTCATGCAGGCGCGCAATAACAGAATAACGTGAGGTATTCTGAGTGGATATCCCGGGAAGCATCGTATAGGCCGGCGGAAACGGCTGTCCGTGCGGCCTACCGTAGCACAAACTCGTCCCGGTAACTCCCAGGCATCGGAAAACCTGTGTCACGGCCCGAGATGACGGCTTGGAAGGTATGGACGGGCTAGTCCCACACGTTTGGCAAAACCTTGCGCTGACCTAGTCGAGAGGCATAGGAAAGAAACGGTAACCAGACAACTGAGCCATGGACAACTGTGTTAGTGACAACTGAGCCGTGAACAACAGGGCCAGTGACAACTGAGCCGTGGACAACAGGGCCAGTGGCAACTGAGCCGTGAACAACAGGGCCAGTGATAACTGAGCCATGGGCAACTGTGTCAGTGACAACTGAGCTGTGAACAATTGGGTCAGTGACAACCGAGCCGTGAACAACTGGGTGAATGACAACTTGGTCAGGGAGCGCACATGCTCAAAACTACGTTTGAGCACTGATCTGGAGCAATGAATTCTGAACATCTCAGACAAATCTGGTTTGGCAACATCACCTCAAGTTGTAAGCTCACTTTGATCTATAAGTTACATTTGCGCGGTCCTTAACATGTTTGTAGAGCCCAGGTAAAAATGCTGACAAAGGTTCTGGGTTCTATCGGATTAGCAAGAGTCCACTGGAACATTGTAAAATGAAGAGCTCCGGCGCTTTATTTCATGCAGTCGTTTATAGCAGCTGCTTGTCTTTTAAGCAGCTACTGAGCTCTTTGACCTTGACATTTAGGCAGAATTAATCCCGCGGTAGCTTCTGACTTTTACTCCAGTTACAGGGGATACAACTATAAAATATCAAAGAAAAGCATGACCTTGCGCGGTAAGGCACTATTATTGTGAATATGTGAACATTTACACCATGAAATACAGAAGCGCGCGCATTTCACATTTTAGTATGCAAGGAAGAGGTGCAAATGCATCTCTTCAGCTTCGCAAACAAGAGCGTTTACATCAGGATGATTTCAACCGCCAGGTTTCCATATATGATTGCTATTGCTATGCATATCAGCTTAGAGAATATGTTATTAGTATAGTACACACACGCACACACACACACACACACACACACACACACACACATATATATATATATATATACATATATATATATATATATATATATATATATATATATATATATATATATATATATATATGTGTGTGTGTGTGTGTGTGTGTGTGTGTGTGTGTGTGTGTGTGTGTGTGTGTGTGTGTGTGTATATATGTGTATATATAAGATGTCAAAGAATACCCATGGGCTGCTAGTGAATGTTTCCTTAGTTTGTCGAGCGCCGCTTCGGGGCGCTCGCGTTCCCTCCTCCTGACCCAGGCGGGTGGGGGGGGGGGGGGGGGGGACGCGGCCGCGGAGGCCAGGAGAGGGGGAATAACAGGGAGTAGACTCGGAGAGCCGCCTGCGCGAGGACGGACGCGCCAACGGGACGGACTGTGTTGAGTGCCTGTGACGAGTGTGAAATACACTGTAACGTGTGTTCCAGTGAGCCGGAGGCAAGACACCAGAACACAGCAGAACTTACATTGGCGGCAGCGGTGTAGTCCATACCTGACACCAATTCAAACTCACGCCTCTCGTCGATCTGGCTATCTACGCTCAAACCGGCTACGTTCTACCACTATGGAGCTCAGCCGCTCCGCCAAGGCTTGTGGTCACTGATGCTGCCGAAGCGTCCTCAAGCTGTTCCAGTCCGTCCGACCTCGCTGGTGATGTTCGTCCTCATTCATCATGACGCTGTCAGCAGTTGCGCCTCACCGGCAGCTGAGTGGACGGCGCCTACCAGTGCCCGCTCCACTGTACCCCATCCCCACCGGTCAACTCCAGTGCGCGCGGAACGGTCCTGTATTGTGACCACCTCCACCAGAAACAGACCCCTCTCAGTCATCTCAGTAAACCGACGCCGCAGCCTCTGCCCAGGACCTGCCCACCGCCTTCTTGTCGCCTCGTCACTCACGGAACGGCCCAAACAGTCGTGAGTGTGACATGCCGCACTCGTCATTTTTGAGTGGCCCGAATTAATCGTGCAACTGTCGTGTGTGTTATGTTTGGACCTAAAAATACTGTGATCATTTTGCTGATGTTACAGCTTTATTTTAGCTAGATAGTACGTACTGATCTGGAATCGGACACGAACGAACCATGTATTGTTTTATTGCAATCCAACATGACATCCTTCAGCATCCGAATCTCAGTTCCTCAATTCGGTGGTGTCAGCCAATCGGTGTCCGCGTTCATCGCTGACCTCAAGTCTTTGGCGGCTCTGATTCTGGTAACAACACCAAGAATGAGCCGTTTTTGGGTCGGGACTTTTTCCAACGATTCCACTGTCTGATGGATCTGGTCTCGCCGCCTCGTGTTTCCGTCGCCAGCCCAGTCGGCGCCGGCCCATCAGCTGACTAAGGCCCGGGGTGCAGCCGGCCGGAAGGGTCTGTCGGTCTGCGGTGGGGTAGTACGGCAGGAATAGTAGTTGCCACCGGGGCGGAACGCGTCATCGAAGGTTGTGCTGATGATGAGTCTTCTGTGGTCCCAGCGTGCGTCGAAGGTGACGAAGATGTGGACCGTATGAATATGTGCCTGACCCCCTCAATTTTGTCTGCAGAATGTCTGTTTTTTTAAATCCTCAAATTCAAAAAGTCATTTTCATCTCAGGTTGTCTGCTTCAGGTTCCTGTCTGATCCCTCAAATCCTGATTCTCCCCGCGATTTTAGAGCCGTGGGTACATCCATGCCAAAGAGCCAGAAATTATTCCACAGTACGCTATCTTAAGCCTGTTCCCTAATGTCTGTTAACTTCTTTATTTTGCGGCTCCCTGACTCGCTTTCGTCTTGTTCCGTTTTGCTGATATGTCGAAAGGACCTTCTTCACGCATGCCACTTCTATGTTCAATACGTATTTATCGTGCTTGGCAATTTTGTGTTTACAGCAACAGTTGCATGGGAGCACAGTAAGAAAAGTTCTCCAATTTGTAGCTTTAGAGCACAATGTTGCCAGACGTGGCGTTTTTATATCTGCGTTGATAAACACGCGCTTCGAAGGCGCTATGTGTAATGTATACGACAGCTATGCGACCTTCAGCACCTGCAGGTGTTCATCATTCTGTTTATGACCATAGGAAAGCATGTACTGGTCACCTAGACTCGGTCAGCGCTTCAGTTTTTCCAGTTGGATGGCTTATCAATTTGGCCTAAGCTAACCTCATCTGACCTCTAGATCAGCCTTAAATGGTGTACCGTGTCAAGGATATTCTTGTGCCAGAGCTGCACTTAATTAAACAAACTTAAAGGCACATTATGACAAAATGCAAAAACTGATCGTTCTTGCACAAGACTAATGGACTAATTGGTAGACTAATTTTAAATAGTCACCTGACCTGACCTGAATGTTGTAGGGAAACAGAAATGGAATGGACTCTCCACAGTCTTAATGTCTACTTCTGTGGGCTTCGTAACTGTCTTGACGAGTTAACATAGGTTTAATTGCATTATTAGAACGGCCCTTTTTGACCTTTTTTGACCTTTGGTAACCCCACGATTGATCTAAGGTCAAAGCTTTGGTATGCACTGCAAGTTATTTGACAAGACCTTCACAACGGGACTTTCCTTTTCGCGTACGACGTCTGAAAGTTGGGAACCCCGGGCGAGGGGGAAGTCAACTTCCCCAGACCAGGCGCGCTTGTCTCAGAGCCCCGGCCGAGCGCAGATGAAAAAAATCGGTACACGTGCTTTAGACGCACCTTAAAGCTGCTTTAATGCTGCTTTAACGCAGCCGACGTGTGCAAGTTTTCGTCCTTCTTGGTAAGCACCATTCAGATTACTCAAATGAGAAAATATATGCAAAAGCTATTTTGTATTACTTTTATTCCGACTTGGCGTCTTTTCCATTTAGCTTCAACACTCGAAAAAATTGAAACGTCTGCTGAAAGGGCACATCAAATTTGAGGTCGGCAAACCCCCAACTGGTGTATGGGTAGGCGGCGCTTACTGTGCCACTCCGGTATGTATACACAACACTGCACCTACTCTTTGCATTATAACATGCAATGCACGCCACAGATTATACAGCGCATGTCACAGATCATACAGTGCATGCCACAGACTATACAACCGGGCCAGGAACCGGACCCAACCCTGGGATACCCTGATAAAATATGATAATCGTTCGGGAAAGGAAGATCCTGAAATCAACGCTGTTCCTCTACTGGGTCGAAGGAGCGCTGCTGTTACGCGTCAGCCTCTCGCCAACGGGCGGTCTCCTCCAGGGGTGGCGGTTACAGGCAGAGGAGCGCCTTCGCTGCCGTCACACAACACCCGCCGCCCGCTGCCCAGTGCCGGAGCGATGCTGTTGAGCGCTGGCCAGCGGCCGTCGCCCGGTATGTAAGTGCCGCTACTGATGCTGTCCGGTGTAAGTTCAGCTTACTCAGGTGACTTTTCGTGTCGCCGCGACGGCTGCCGGCGCGCGCCGATAGCAGCCACCTGATATGCCGTCGCGGTTGCTGAAGTAGAAGCGCCGCTGCTGGTCTTCGACGCGCGACCTCTTCCCAGGCGCGCAGCCTGAGCCTTGGCAAGGGGGTGGGCGCAGGGTTGGCAAAGGGTCCCCTGATTGTAAAAGGACTCCCCAAAGAAGACGACGAAATCGCCGGATGTGGTCCATTTATTATTGAGGGCGTACGTTTCTTCGGCATTTTTCATTTCTTACTCTTTTAACTGATATGGAGGCCAGAAGCTACCGCGAGATCAGTTCTACCTGAAGCTTAAAGTCAATAAACTTAAAACATCATGCGTTAAACGAATGCATAAAATAAATCGCCGGTGCCCGTCGTTTTACAATGGTCCAGCAAACTCCTTTGGATCTGATAGGACTCAGAAATTTGCTCAGAATTTTTAGTTGTAATGTACAGGGATATCAATGACTCCGTGAATGTAGATCGTAGGAAATTTAGATATGTAGAAAACGTGTCAAATTTTTTATCAATATGGCCAAGCCATATTTGTCAGGATGCGTTCAACTTTCATTCAGAATCCATGAACAATGCAACTTAAGTAACGTGGTTTTGAGCAGGCGCACCCGCATATCCTCGCAACTAAAACCTTGACGCCAGACGTTGTAGTCTCCGTAAGCCACACAACATCAGCCCCGTGGCTTGCACTAAACTGTGGTCAACAGGCGGACGAAATGATGACGTATCTGAAATAAATACCTTTCAACGTTTTAGGACATAAGATCGTACATTTAAAAGGCATTCGGGCGTATACTTTATTTGTGTGATTTCTAGTTTGGCCCTTAACGGAATGGCAATTGAAGCAACGCGAAGTGGTGCTAGAATCTGGAGGTAGAACTGAAAGAATAAAGGTAGATTCTCCATTTTTCTTGATTCTCTATTTTTATTGTTTCGTTATAACCATTAATCTATCCAGAAGACAGACGAAGACAGCATCCGCCGTCCGGTGGCAGTTGCAGTAGCCGACGCCGTTCGGTTTTATGGAAGCTGCGACCCAGACCATCGCTGTCCTAGCTCTCGAGTTTGCGGGCGGGCATGTTCAAACCTTTTGATGATGTTTTTCTCACTAATTCATTCTGAAAAATTAGCGTTCTTACGCAAGCATGGGATGGCCTTGTTGGTTTTTAAACAAAAAATCATTTCGACCTACTCTGTTCAACAATGAGACTTCCACTGTACTCAACAATAATGAGGCCCCTTATTTCGTTCCGAGCAAGGGCCCCTTCATTACAACACCAAGGGCATATTACCAGTTCCGCTCAAGAGCTGAAGGGTCACTCCGTCCCATTGCGAAGAGTCTTCTGGCTGTCATTCTAGCGACACGGGGCGGTATCTCCTGGTCAATTCGGAGGCCATTGAAAGGATATATAATATCCCATTGTTCCCCTCCCCGACTCGGGAGGCCTTCTGACCCGCGCAGTTGGCCCCGGATCAGCACAGAAACCCTCATTGACACAACAACATCCCTGATCACCAACGGTGGTCCAATAATTGTCACACAGGCTCCAGCTCCGTGTTTTCTGTTTTCCTTAGAAATATTGGGGAATCCCTGAACGTATTTATATATGAAATGGGCTCCTAAGCTTGTACTAACATGGCTAATCCATGTTCGTCTTAAAATGATCAAGATTCAGTCAGAATTCATTGCTAATCAAGAACTATGTAATATGGTTTTGAATATACGCGCTCACAGGTCATAGCAACAACAGATTGAACGCCCCGGCGTTGCAGTCTCCATCGTGACCGCGTGGCATATCCTCGCATCCATCTTCCATCTAGGCCGCGTGGCGTCGGCCTGTGGCTGTGACACTAAGCGATGGCCAATAAGCAGACGGAAAAGATGACACATCTTGAGGAAGATGGCTGGTAAATTAGGTAAATCGGCATGTATATTTAAATGTGGTGCAAAAGTAAGCTAAACACAACCTTAATCTGAAAGGGGGGGGGGGGCAGTTAACACTGCTGCTGCTGCTGCCCCTGTGCCCCCCCCCCCCCTGTTCCTACGCCCATGTTCTCAGAGAAACATGGGATGGCCTTGTGCGTTTTGAATTCATTTCGACCCACTCCATTAAGTGCTAAGGAGACCCTTATTTCCGGCACAGAGACCCCCTGAGTACACCGCTAGGGGGTGCATTGTTGCTCACGGTCAAGGGCTGCAGAGCCATTCTGTCCCACCGAAGTGTGTTTTCCGACCGTCATTCTGGCGATACGGGGTGGCATCCCTGACCGATCCGGAGGCCCTTAAAGGGATGCATCATAACGCATTGGTCCGCTTCCTGCCGCGGGAGGCCTTCTGACCTGCACAGTTGACCCCGGATCGACGGATGAACCATATCAACGAGATCATCCTTGCTCAACGCAGGTGGTCAAATAATTGGCACGTAGACTCCAGTTGGGCTTAACGGGCCCCTGCTGGAACAGGATTGGAGGGCCATCGTTCGGTGCTGGGGGCCCTGACTGGCACAGCACTCTTCTAGTACCTCAACGTGAGTACTCATCATAAGTTCTTGTCTCCTTCAATTGTCAGAGGGCCCCCAACAACGCAAAAGACCCTCTGCCATTCGGGTTCCCATCCCCGTCCCTGTTAAACAAATCCTCCCCTGACCGATTCGAGGCCCCTTGTTGACACAGAATGCCCTGTTATACCCTGCGGGCCCCTAAACGATGCAGGAGCCCTACCGATGTAAATCGCGAGCCTGGCTTTGTCCCTGCTTGGGAAATGGGCCCCTCAAAGCTCATATGAACATGGAACTGATTGTTCGTTGTTCGTGGTCTCTGGCCGAAATGGGAAAGCGCCCTGACTCAGGGTTTCCTACCGGTGCAAGAGTTTCTCTAACATTTCAGATCACGACGTAACGGGCGGAGGTCCTTAATGTGACATACAGCCAGCCCTTTGTACCCTTCAGCCATCCCATAGAGTCTTTGATCTTTAGTCTCGAGATACCCTTCAGTCCCTTTTCGGGCCCCCTCAAAAACCGCTCCGACGCAGGGCTCCTAACCGACACAGGATCCCCTCACTGTGTCAAAGACTCTGAGCGTTGCAAATCGCGGGTCCCAGCCTCGTTTCTGCTTGGAAAAGGGGTCACAAGGGCTTAGGCGGACATGGCGCCGATTGCTTAGTGCTCGTGGTTTCTGACCGGCTTAAACACTCGCATCGTCTCAGGGACTCTAAAACGGTGCAAGAGGACCTCTCACTGATATTTCAGGTCACGACTCTACGAGCCGCAGTTCTTTATGCGACGTACATCCAGTCCTTTTGGCCCTTATGCCCTCCAGCCGAGTCTTTGCTAGTCGCTTCCGTCGGGCCGTCCAGGCCCCTCTCCAGGCCTCATCAAACACTTTCCTAGGCCCTTGCGAGCATAGGACTCTCTGTTAGGCGCTGTGGGCCCCTGACAGAAACAAGGCCCTCGACCAGTGTAAATCACTGGCCCCGGCTTTATAGCTGATCGTGAAGTGGGTCTTCAGGTCCATACCGACACGGAGCCGACTATATGGTACGGCGGTGCCCGGTGAGCGTTCTAGGCTCTTCGCGCCTCCTCGAGCACTGCCTCTAACCGACTCGGGGCCCCTGTTAGGCGCTGTGGTGCCCCAAGTAACGTAAGTCACTGGCCCTGGCGTTGCTCCTGCTTGGGAAATGTCCTTAGGCCCATGCCGCCACAGAGCCGACTATGCGTTACAGGTGACGGCAGGCACGCCAGTGGGAGCTGAGCAGGCCTCCCCAGCACGGCAGGGACGGCAGTGCGTCGCCCCCGAGGAGACGGCGGCGGCGGCGGCGGCGGCCTGTAGTGTGACGCACGCTGACGTAACCGAGGGAGACACACTCAGTGCATCGGCCCGGGCGGCGCACGAGCAGGCGGGCCACCCCGGCGTCGGCCGGACGTCTGCCGACCGAAATACAGGCCCTTATTGCTCCAGTGGGCCTCTGATCAGGGCGTGGGGCCCTCTCGCTGGCTATTAAGGGCCCGGCCCTGCGGGCCGGGGTCCCTGAATGAGCCCTCTCGCTGACTTTTCAGAGCCCCCCGGGCCCTTAAACATAAAGTGCCCCCCCCCCCCGTGCCAGCGCTATTGCCTACTCCCGCTGGCTGGTGGCCGTCACCTGGTGCAGAAGCTTCGTCGCTGGTCGCCGCCCAATGTAGCAGCGAGGTCGCTGAATTCCGGCGGGCGACCGTCGCCCGGCAAAAGGCTGCCATATGAAGCCGGCATTGTGAATGCGACAAACGAAATGTAGGGGAAGTTGACCCACATTCAGCCCAGCCCAGATTTGGCGGCATAAGAAGAGAATCCCCTTTACTGGACAATATCCTCCCTCAGACTCAGATATCATACAGGGCGAGCCGGTACCTGGGGGCTCACTTTAATCCAAAGAGACCGGTGCACAGAAAATCCGCCTATTTTGTCTAGGAGGAAAGTTATACGCGATCAAAGAAAGCATTCATTTGAGCCACCCCTACCACTTTCTTCGATCATCAATTTGGCTAAATAAATATTGAGGGACATTTATATCTTAGGGACCAAAATTTCTTGGAAAAATATATAACGGCAGTTTTCACTTGCTTAACAACAAATACACACCGACTCTCTTTTCATATGAAAGGATTTGTCAACCCAAATGCAGAAATACAAACATAAGCTGCCCATCTCGTCTAAGGGGGCAGTATGCACGATCGAAGAAACATATTTTTGGGGTGGCGCTACATTTTTCTTTAAAACTGCGTCATCAAACCATAGAACGATCTTCATCAGTCTGGCTGAAGAAACCCTATGAGCCGTTAATATCTTGGGGTCAATACCCCATGGGAAAAACAGATAACGGGATTATTTGCTTACGCTATCAACCCAAATCCAGGAATGACAGCAAATTGCCTCTCCTGCCTAGGGTGAGCCACACACAATAAAAAACCTATAGGGCAGCCCCCACGACTCTAACGTCTGAGTGACAATCGTCTTTTTCATCATGATCCTTGTGATTAATGCATTTGCGTAGCAGTTATAAAGTTATAAAATCTGTCCTTTCTTATAAATACCCCTTCTTTAGATTATCGATTGCATGCCAAAACCTCGCTAAAATTGCAAAGAATTGGCTGATTGTAATTGCAAGGAAAGTGGTGCGAAAGTCCGTTATTTCATTACTACTCCCCGAGACAGCAACGAAATGATATCGGCCACGCAGCGCCACAACACCCGCCCCGGCTCTCCCAACTCTACTCCCTCCCTCGTCCAAGTGCTCCCGTCAACGCAACGGCGAGCCGGGCGGGCCCGTTAGATACTTGGGCGGGCCCGTTAGATACTTGGGCGGGCCCGTTAGATACTTGGGCGGGCCCGTTAGATAGCCTTGGGCAGGCCTAAGGGGGTGCGCTCCGGTATCTTAAGCATTAAAAAAGGGCCACTGTTTCTAAACCCCTGCTGCGAATTCGGACATCAATCTCATGCTGTGATCGGTCGGAAGATTTGGTGTCGTGACAGCTTTAAACCCCGTGAAACCCCGGTTGCCATGGTGGCTAACCCCGCGCCATCGGGGAAAAAGCTCATATTTACGCTGTTCTTTGCCTCGGTTGGTAGTGCGCAAAATGCCGGCGTTTCAAGAGGAATCTAGTAGGTTAAAAACGTAAAATTTCGGACAACCCGAAAGATGAGGTTGGCAAGGATTGATGGAACCCAGCGGTCGCTCTCCATGCTGTTCACTTTTTATTTGAAGTCCTTACTTTGTTTTGGGCGGCTTATCTGACGTGAGTGAGTGAGAGACGTGAGCAGTGATGTGATGCCGTTTTGACCGTGCAAATCAAAATTATTAAGGTATAGTACGGGATAATATACCAAGGTAGTTGTAAGCATCGGGCATTTGTTAACGTCTGCTTAAAAGTGCTGACTCAGATATGAGTTTACCAATGAGATGATGTCTCCCGCATGATATTTAAGGGACTACTATAGGAAATATTAGTGTGTTAATGATCGGTGTACTGTCTGGTGTCAAGCATCATTTTTGTCGGGTTTTAGATGTTATAGGATGTGGTGAAATGTGAAATACTGGGCGTCGTCCCACTCGTCAACGGCGTCACGATCCCGGAGCCGCCACTCCCGTCGGCGGCCACGAGCTAAGCTGCTTGTGTCCATGCGCCACAGAAGGTCGTCTGCCGGCTTCGTGTTCCTGGCGCTGGTCAAGACGCCGGACGACATGACCGTCCGGCTCACCCCACGCTCGTCTCTATAGCCTTGAGCAGGCCGACAACTTCCGGCTGCAGCGCCCGTGCGTTTTATCACTGGGCACTTCCATGTTGCGCGCAACCCCTAAACAATTATTGATACACCCACCTATGACCTTAAATATCTGAACATCAGCGAAACATCAAACCCGGAACAGTTTACTAGCGCACAGTGCAGAACTCAAACGTCGTCTTCACAGCGCAGCCGCTGCGGCCGACGCCGGTCGCGCTCACTCTGTCGGAGAAGCGGCTCTGATGGAGCCGGTTCGGTCGTCGTCACTGCCCGACTCTCGGTCGCCGCGCAACGGAACATGCAATGGCAGCGCGTCACTGTCGTGATCGCCAAACGTCGTCCTCGAGTCACTTTCTGTCGCCACACCATCGTGGCGCCGTCTGAGGCACCGCACGTGCCATAGCAGTCCGTCCACTTCCACACCCTGTGGAAACACAATGCCTGTCACCATCCTCCTCCGAGACGGTTCGGTGCATCGCGCTCCCCGCCGTCTCACTCTGCGTCGCACGCCTCGCGGGCCACGGCGGCGCCGGGCGGCGCATGTCCGGCTCAGCTCCAGCGCGCTCCGGCACAGGCTGATCAGTGGCTGGCCGCACGCGGCTGCGCACCGCATATCTACAAAGTCCCCCAGCAGGGAGCTCGCCATATCACTCCCGTCACGGGACGTCACATTGTGCAGATGTACGGCCTCCGTGGTCGAGCAGCGCTTCCGGGCGGCAATCACTTTCACATTCCGATGAGCACACTCCACAATCTCGCTTCCGCCCGGCTCGTACGCCCCTCGTAACCGCAGCTCTGCTCCCCACTTGGCAGCGAGCACAGCGAAGCTCTGACTGCGGAAGACCGTGTCATTGTCCGCCAAAATCTCCACTGGCGCCTCACACTCGAGGTGGCTGACGACCTCGATGGCGTCGGCGTGGCGCAGCGAGCGCCACACACAGAAACGCGACGGCCCACAATCGATGATGGAGAAGTAGCTCCGTCACTGATCATGTGTGACGTTAATCGTGATGCGCTCCCACGTCACGGTCACGCCGAGCAAGCCACACCGCCACCGTACCGGCGCCGGGTCGAAGGCGCGGCACACGTAACAGCTCTCCTCTACCGCCCACGCCGCCGCCCTCGTGACGTCACGTGACTCGTCACGGCGCGCGAAGGGCAACGTCCGGCGGACGTCCGGATGGCCCGTCCGCTCGCGCGTCGTCCGGACCAATGCACTGAGCGTGTCTCCCTCGGTGACGTCAGTGCGCGTCACACCACAGGCCACCGCCGCCGTCTCCCCGAGGGCGACGCACTGCCGTCCCTGCCGTGCTGGGGCGTCCTCCTCATCTCCCACCGGCGTGCCTGCCGTCATCTCCACGTCACGCACCCACTCCTTCGGCACAGCCGTCAGCGTGTCAGCGAGGTTCTCCGCCGATCGGACTGGCGTAACTGTCGTGCCCAGCTCCAGCTCTTCTACCAGCTGCCGGATGATGCCCATGCATCGACGGGTAAGCATCTCCCCAGCCGCGCGCGTTCGGAGGAGCGCACGGCCGCTAAGGGCGTCGCCGGTCTAGCGATGCGCCACGG
>NW_023596545.1:42614026-42631526 GCF_011947565.3 Pollicipes pollicipes | reverse complement strand
GGTTCGATGAAGCCGCGGGTGTCGATTTGTATTCTTTTATGAGGGCCTTGTCCCTTCTCCCAATGTTGAGTTGCCCCCCCCCCGAATGTTGGCTTAGCCCCCCAATGTTTTTGGTTGGAATGTTACAAAAAACGAACAAAAAATGATCATATCTTTCTATCTTCCTGCGTAGTGGCATCTCGCACCAGTCTCATGACGAAAAGTCCCGATTGCTCCCACCGTCAGGTGCAAGCCGTAACAGCTGAACGGATAAACGATGCAATAAACCTCACATACTTAGCGCCATAAGACACACAATGGCTTGTGAAAAGCTCTGGAATATGGAAATGGCAAAAGTTCTTCATGAGTTACTCCGTCCCCGTGCCCCACAACCAAATTGCGTACCGCCTCCCATCACCGCCATAAAAGGGCGCCACTACCGCCCTAAGGTAGCCTCTAAAATAGCGTCTTCGCGCGCCGATGGGAAGAGACGTGTGCGTCCAGTGTCTGCTCCCTGGATCTAACCTTGCGCGACTTCTATACTGGTTAGATTAGAGGCTTTATAAATTATACAACACTCAAAAACGTATATTGCGTTTAATCGAAATCAAGCGAGCTAAATCCGGTGAGAAAAAATGTGGGGAGGGAGGAGTAGGTTGTTGGACTTTCGGCTCCGTCCCCCACAATAGTTTACAGAAATTGACACCCCCGGATGAAGCAATGTTCAAGAAAATCGTAGGGGCCGTCTCATATACACGTTTTTGTTAATCGTGTATAATCAATTAAAATAGAAATTCTTAGCCATGAAGTAGGATTTCGAAACCATCGGTATTTCTGATCAAATCCTACGCATGTGATCCACAATAAGTGAAATTACAACAAATGTAGGCTACTGTCTTTAAAATCCTGCAAGTCGTCATCGCCTCTCACCACATCACTGCCAAAACCAAAATTGACAAAAAAAGGGCCATAACAAAACATTTCTGGATTTAAGCGCAATAGATTCTAAATGCACCCAACAACCAACAAAGCTTCACTTTCACGATTGAGAGTTCTGAAAGGCCATGAAGATTTACTACCGGTGACGTCATTTGACAGAATCTTGCAAACACATGTAGGACTATTGAGATCACAACCGCCCGGAGCGAGAACGGTTCAGCGCTGTGGCGCTGTAGCGCTGAAGGTTACGATTTTATCCGAAGGTTCCCGGCAAGCGGCACGACATGCCCAAAAGGGTCGAAATGTCCGAGACGGAGGACGTGTTATCACCCAAGAAACGAAAAAGAATTCAGAGTAGCCCGTCTAGCGGCGGAAAGGCGGCCCCGCCGGTCTCTGCGAAGATAACTGATCCATACGAGGTAAGTGGATTTAAAGTGGTTTTCTCTGGGGCATTTCACAATACAGCTACTTGTAAGGTGTCTGCGTCTAAGGATACAATGCTTAAAATAATAAGATCCGAATGATATCCTTTTTTATCAAAGTGAACTAATTGCTAGCTTAATTGTAGGTCTTGTACATAGGAAATCCACCTTTTTTAGAAGAAGAAAAATCTCCACCGCGAGCGTTTTACGCGCAGTGCGGCACGGGCTCAACCAGCTCGCGTTAGCAGGATTGCCCGACTTTGAAATCATACAATCCAAACGACATCTTTAGCACCAAAAGTAATGAGCAGGCAATTAACACCATTCACTACGTCGTTTCGACCACTGCTACTCACAATGCTCGCATGATTGCCTATCATCTTCAAGAAATAACCATCTGATAATATAATAATTTCGGCCACAAACAGGTCATATGATTTTTAACACGCTGACAGCCGACGATTTATAGCATGTACTAAAAGGGCAATATAAGCACCAAATTACGTACATTCGAGCAATTAAGAAAATTATCCCAGTTCTTCACATTCGTGTCTCGAGTTGATGTTTCCAAACAGACAGCACAGAGAAAAACCCAACAATGTCGGCGGAAACGAAGCATTTCCGGCATTCTTAAAAAACGGACCAAGCCACGGGAACCAAACACCGAAGCCAAGCCAACGTTTTCGGTGCGGTACATTGACGTCTATTAGCGCAGTGCATCTCATACACGAGTCCGGATAATGTGATTCACACTTATTAGGACCAAGCACATCGTGACGACATTGTCGCTTAAACTACAACACTTGGGTTCAATTAATATGACTACTCCGTTGCCGTGACATGCTGCAATCATGTGCAGAGGGACTGTCGTAGTACCCTCTTAAAGTAGTGCACCTCCTGTACAATTCCAACGAGCAAGGCTTGAAATCGCTCTGACATCTAGAGACATACTCTGCCGAGATCATATGCCAACAGCCACCCTACGGAAACGAATCAAGCCTCGGGAAACGAAGACTGAAGCAAGGCCAGCGCTTTCGGTGCGGTACATATACGTCTGTTAGCGTAGTGCACCTCACACACGAGTCCGGATAATGCAATTCACACCTTTAGAACTGAACACGTCGTGCAGACAATGTCGATGGAACTGCAAGACTTCGGTCCGATGAATAAGACTCATGCATTGCCGTGAGATGCTGCAATCATGTCGTGCAGGGGGACTGTCGTAGCACCCTCTTAAAGTAGTGCACCTCTTGCACAATTCCAACGAGCAAGGCTTGAAATCGCTCTGACATCAAGAGACATACTCTGCCGAGATATTATGCCAACAGCCACCCTAAGGAAACGGATCACGCCCCGGGAAATGAGGACTGAAGCAAGGCCAGCGTTTTCGGTACGGTACATATACGTCTATTAGCGTAGTGCACCTTAAACACGAGTCCGGATCATGCGATTCACACTTATTAGGACCAAACACATCTTGCTGACGATGTCGGTGGATATGCCAGACCACGGTCCGATGAATAAGACTCATGCATTGCCGTCAGATGTTGCCATCATTGGCGGACGGACCGCAGTAGCACCCTCTTCAAGTAGTACACCTCTTGTATAATTCCAATTGGCGAGACCTAAAAACCACTCTGACATCCAAAGACGTTCTCTGCCGAGATAATATGCCAACAGCCACGCTAAGCAAACGGACCAAGCCCCGGGAAACGAAGACTGAAGCAAGGCCAGCGTTTTCGGCACGGTACATATACGTCTGTTAGCGTAGTGCACCTCACGCGAGTCCGGATCATGCGATTCACACGTATTAGGACTAAACACATCTTGCTGACGATGTCGGTGGATATGAAAGACTTTGGTCCGATGAATAAGGCTCATGCATTATCGTCAGATTTTGCCGTCATTGGCGGACGGACCGCAGTAGCACACTCTTCAAGTAGTACACCTCTTGTATAATTCCAATTGGCGAGACCTAGAAACCGCTCTGACATCCAAAGACGTACTCTGCCGAGGTAATATGCCAACAGCCACCCTAAGCAAACGGACCAAGCCCCGGGAAACGAAGGCTGAAGCAAGGCCAGCGTTTTTGGTACGGTATATATACGTCTGTTAGCGTAGTGCACCTCACACACTAGTCCGGACAATGCGATTCACACTTATTAGAACTAAACACGTCGTGCTGACAATGTCGATGGAAATGCAAGACGTCGGTCCGATGAATAAGACTCATGCATTGCCGTGAGATGCCGCCATCATGTCGTGCAGAGGGACTGTCGTAGCACCCTCTTAAAGTAGTGCACCTCTCGTACAATTCCAGTGAGCAAGGCCCGAAATCGCTCTGACATCCAGAGACATACTCTGCCGAGATGATATGCCAACAGCCACCCTAAGAAAACGGACCAAGCCCCGGGAAACGAAGACTGAAGCAAGGCCAGCGTTTTCGGTACGGTACATATACGTCTGTTAGCGTAGTGCACCTCATACACGAGTCCGGATCATGCGATTCACACTTATTAGGACCAAACACATCTTGCTGATGATGTCGGTGGATATGCAAGACTTCGGTCCGATGAATAAGACTCATGCATTGCCGTCAGACGTTGCCATCATTGGCGGACGGACTGCAGTAGCACCCTCTTCAAGTAGTACACCTCTTGTATAATTCCAATTGGCGAGACCTAGAAACCACTCTGGCATCCAAAGACGTACTCTGCCGAGATAATATGCCAACAGCCACGCTAAGCAAACGGACCAAGCCCCGGGAAACGAAGACTGAAGCAAGGCCAGCGTTTTCGGTACGGTACATATACGTCTGTTAGCGTAGTGCACCTCACACACGAGTCCGGATCATGCGATTCACACTTATTAGGACTAAACACATCTTGCTGACGATGGTATAAGGTACGCTGCGCTTATAAATATATATGTACCGTACCGAAAACATTGGCCTCGCTTCGGTCTTCGGTTTCCGGGGCTTGGTCCGTTCTCTTAGAATTGCTGTTGACACGTTATTTCGGTACAGTGTGTCTTTGGATGACAAAGCCGTTCTTAGGTCTCGCCAACGAATTATGCAAAAGGCGCACTACTTTAAGAAGGTGCTACTACAGTCTGTCCGCACATGATGGTGACATCCCACGACAGTGCATGAGTCTTATTCATTGAATCAAACCATTGCAGCTCAGCCGACATTGTCGGCACAATGTGTTTATTTCTACTTAGTGTGAATCGCGTTGTAAGGGCTCTTGTTTCAGGTGCACCGCACGACTAAACGTATATGTACCGTACCTAAACCGTTGCCTTTGTTTCGGTCCTCGGTTCCCGGGGCTTGGCTTTGTTCCTCAGGGTTCGTGTCGGGATGTTATCTCGGCGGGGTGTGTCTTTGCCTTTGCCCTCAGAGTGGTTTTTAGGTCTCGCCAATCGGAATTATACAAGAGGTGTACTACTTTAAGAGGGTGCTACTACAGCCTGTCCGCACATGATGGCAGCATCTCACGGCAATGCATCAGTCTTATTCATCGGACCGAAGTCTCGCAGTTCCACCGTCGTTGTCAGCACGATGTGTTTAATTTCCATAAGTGTGAATCGCCTGATCCGGACTCGTGCATGAGGTGCACTGCGCTAATAGACGTATATGTGCCGTACCGAAAACGCTGGCCTAGCTTCAGTCTTCGGTTCCAAGGCTTGGTCCGTATCCTTAGGATTTTTATTGGCATATTATCTCGGTAGAGTATGTCTTTGGATGCCAGAGCGGTTTTTAGGTCCCGCCAATTGGAATTATGCCAGAGGTGTACTACTTGAAGAGGGTGCTACTGCAGTCCGTCCGCCAATGATGGCAACATCTGACGGCAATGCATGAGTCTTATTCATCGGACCGTGGTCTGGCATATCCACCGACATCGTCAGCAAGATGTGTTTGGTCCTAGTAAGTGTGAATCGCATGATCCGGACTCGTGTGTAAGGTGCACTACGCTAATAGACGTATATGTACCGTACCGAAACGCTGGCCTTGCTTCAGTCTTCTTTCCCGGGGCTTGATCCGTTTCCTTAGGGTGGCTGTTGGCATAATATCTCGGCAGAGTATGTCTCTGGATGTCAGAGCGATTTCAAGCCTTGCTCGTTGGAATTGT
Organism: Pollicipes pollicipes; assembly: GCF_011947565.3. Taxonomy (NCBI): domain Eukaryota; kingdom Metazoa; phylum Arthropoda; class Thecostraca; order Pollicipedomorpha; family Pollicipedidae; genus Pollicipes; species Pollicipes pollicipes. Next base: position 42,626,056 of record NW_023596545.1, on the reverse strand, counting down.
ACAAGAGGTGCACTACTTTAAGAGGGTGCTACGACAGTCCCTCTGCACATGATCGCAGCATCTCACGGCAATGCATGAGTCTTATTCATCGGACCGAAGTCTTGCAGTTCCATCGACATTGTCAGCACGACGTGTTCAGTTCTAAAGGTGTGAATCGCATTATCCGGACTCGTGTGTGAGGTACACTACGCTAACAGACGTATATGTACCGTACCGAAAACGCTGGCCTTGCTTCAGTCTTCGTTTCCCGAGGCTTGATCCGTTTCCATAGGGTGGCTGTTGGCATATGATCTCGGCAGAGTATGTCTCTGGATGTCAGAGCGATTTCAAGCCTTGCTCGTTGGAATTGTACAGGAGGTGCACTACTTTAAGAGGGTACTACGACAGTCCCTCTGCACGACATGATGGCAGCATGTCACGGCAAACGGAGTAGTCATATTAATTGAATCCAAGTGTTGTAGTTTAAGCGACAATGTCGTCACGATGTGTTTGGTCCTAATAAGTGTGAATCACATTATCCGGACTCGTGTATGAGATGCACTGCGCTAATAGACGTCAATGTACCGCACCGAAAACGTTGGCTTGGCTTCGGTGTTTGGTTCCCGTGGCTTGGTCCGTTTTTTAAGACTGCTGGAAATGCTTCAGTTCCGTCGACATTGTTGGGTTTTTCTCTGTGCTGTCTGTTTGGAAATATCAATTCGAGACACGAATGTGAAGAACTGGGATACTTTTCTCAATTGCTCGAATGTACGTAATTTGGTGCTTATGTTGCCCTTTTAGTACATGCTATAAATCGTCGGCTGTCTGCGTGTTAAAAATCATATGACCTGTTTGTGGCCGAAATTATTATATTATCAGATGGTTATTTCTTGAAGATGATAGGCAATCATGCGAGCATTGTGAGTAGCAGTGGTCGAAACGACGTAGTGAATGGTGTTAATTGCCTGCTCATTACTTTTGGTGCTAAAGATGTCGTTTGGATTGTATGATTTCAAAGTCGGGCAATCCTGCTAACGCGAGCTGGTTGAGCCCGTGCCGCACTGCGCGTAAAACGCTCGCGGTGGAGATTTTTCTTCTTCTAAAAAAGGTGAAGTTCTTGAAGAATACCAAATCCACAAGTGAGACTCAATCGCTCTGCTTTCGGCCTGGCTGCCAGTAGTTTTAGCAGATCAAAAGCTAACATTTCAATTATGATGATATTGAAAAGATATTCCTTAGAAGAAGACATTCTCAAGCTGCTATTCAAGTAGAAATAATTTAAAGTTCCGTGCTTGGGTTATCGTAACCTGAGTTTGCATCCACATGTGCCAGGTTCAGCACTGAGATAATGCAGATGGCACAGTCAATGGATCTGATGGAGCTGAGGATTTCCATACAGATGCTTTCCAAATTGTGTGTTTTTGCAACCTCATAAAATAACCAAGATTTCATCTGATGTCAGAGATCACTTCTGTTCCCTGGCCACCTACCTCCAGATCTTGCCGACCCTCATGTCACAGCGCAAAGAGTGATGCATACATGATACATTCTTACATTGTGATGTTGAGCAATGAAGGGGTGCAATAAATAGCCAACAATTATAAGCAGTGGCAAAGGTGTGGTTGGAGGCATGCATTGTTTACACTGTTTTAAATGCGGACCTGGGATCTCTGTTCAAAAGGATTTTAAGGATATTTGTCATCTCAGGAACCATTTCAGATGAAGACACAAAATGAGCTGCACAGTGAAACAAATGCACAATCTGCAATTCAATTCGCTACCTTCACACTACCAGCCAGAGGCAATCCCATTTTTTTAAAAATTGTGTTTTGAACACAACATACTTTGGTGAGGGAAATTGGGTACTGAAAGCAGACATGTAGCTCATTTTGGTTTATTGTGAGCAGTGTGCAGCAAAAAGGTTGCACTCATGTCTGTTATTGTCTTGTTAGCCCCATACCACAGGAAGCATCTTATTGGTACATGTGAATCATGCATTGCCTTGCAGATGTCAGACTTGTACTTTGTTGCCCAAATTGTTAATTGCTGTTCTTGTGGCCTCTTACGGTAAGTAATGGTGTTCTTCAATTACAATTTTTTAATCATGTCATACAGAGTGTACATTATCATTCAAGTTTTCAGACTGTTTCAAAACATGTAGTACCTTAAATAACTGCAACATTTTTCTCAATGGCAGGCTGCTGTCGCATTTGAGGAAAAGGAATCAGCCTCCAGGACATCTGAGGAAGACATGAAGCTGTTCCACAGTACCTGTGATGCCATCAGGAAGATAATGTGTGACATTGAGGAACTAAAAAAGGTTCCAGATAAGGTAACACTTGGTGCTATGGATGCCATGAGTGATTAACAGGTCAACTTGTGTGTATAGTGGTGTGAAGCCCCACATCAAGGACTTGCTTGCCGGAAATCAGGCTCAGGGCTTAACACGATCAGGTGTAATGACCCTTGCTCTGGTGATAGTCAATTGCAAGTAGGGATTTATTTGTTGCTACCATGTACATTTTAACCAGTGCATCATACTTAGTGTGCTTTATGTGACGGGAGCTTCTGACGCTGCCAGAACCGGCCTCGGATCGCCGAGCTGCGCGCGCTGGCCGGCCTGCACGTGCTCTCGCTGAAGAAGGTCAACCGGCTGGAGAAGGTGCGGCTGAAGGCGGCGCGCGAGAGCACACACGCGGCCAAGCAGCGCGTCGATGCCTTCCACCTGACGCTGCAGAACCTGCTGTACGAGATCGTGCACGTCAAGCGTGAGATCAACCGCTGCCTCGAGTTCAGGTGAGATGTCAACCGCTGCCTCGAGTTCAGGTGAGATGTCAACCGCCGCCTCGAGTTCAGGTCAGATGTCAACCACTGCCTCGAGTTCAGGTGAGATGTCAACCACTGCCTCGAGTTCAGGTGAGATGTCAACTGCCGCCTCGAGCTCAGGTGAGATGTCAACTGCCGCCTCGAGTTCAGGTGAGATGTCAACTGCTACCTTGAGTTCAGGTGAGATGTCAACCGCTGCCTCGGGTTTAGGTGAGATGTCAACCACTGCCTCAAGTTCAGGTCGGATCAACTGCTACCTTGAGTTCAGGTGAGATATCAACCACTGCCTTAAGTTCAGGTAAGAGATCAGCCCCTGCCCTCAGCTTCACTTCAAGATCAACGGCTGGCTCGAGCTTCTTAGTCAGGGTTCAACTGCCGCCTCGCGCACAGGTCATTGGAGGCATTGTGGGGTTTTCCGAGCCTGATAAGTTGTGTGACGTCTCGTGGGCGAGATTCGGATGTGTCGTGGTGGGTGGGACTGCTGAAGCGGTACTGCAGCTGATGCTTGCCTGGAAGCCAACAAATGTCTGTTTTCCCCCTGTTGCATGTGATGGAGGCTATTGTAGTGAAACGGCGGTGTGGAGATCGTGAACAACGCGTGTGTCGAGTTTTGCGGAGTCAGACGCGTGGTGGCCGTCGACGGAGCGCCAAATGGTCCCGTCTCGACCGGACTGTGCCGGCGTGCCGTCAGCCGCCGCGCCCGATGCTGAGCTGCCTCAGACTGTCCTGCCCTGGCTCCTGCTCCCCGTGGTCGCGCCCGATGCTAAGCTGCCTTAGACTACTACCCTGGCTCCCGCTTCCCGTGGTCGCGCCCGATACTGAGCTGCCTCAGACTGTCCTGCCCTGACTCCCGCTCCCCGTGGTCGCGCCCGATGGATGCTAAGCTGCCTAAGACTGTCTGACCATGGTTTCTGCTCCCCGTGGTCGCGCCCGATGCTAAGCTGCCTCAGACTGTCTCACCCTGGCTCGACCCGCCGGTGCGTGCGTGACCCGCCGACGTGCCGCAGGTCGCAGGACGAGGACATCACTCTGGTGTCGGAGGAGGAGTTCTACCGGCAGGCGCCCGAGACCATCAGCCAGCTGGTGAGGCACCCGGGTCCCTAACGCCACGCTCGGCAGGGGGGGGGGGGGACGGGCAGCTGGTGGTCAGTGGCAGCACGATGGTCGGAGAGGCACGATGCACCTGTTGGCTCAGGCTGCTCAGCCGGAGAGAACTTTCGTGGAGACGTGTCGGCGTTGAAACCGCCGTTCAAAACATGGTGTGCTTGTGAGCAGGGTACAGCCTTTTTGCGTTTCGTTTGCGGGTAGAATCGTCTCATCGTGAGACAGATTCGGTAACTCTAAACAGTATGTCTACCTCAACTGCACCTAAAATCGGTCAGCATTTGAGCATCAGCGGCTATCATCAGCGTGTCAACATCAGCCTGCCCGTGCGCTGTCGGGCGGTGATGAGCAGAGGACGCTCGCCGTCTCCGCCTGCCGCCGGTCACAGCTGTCAGATGCGTATCCTCGGTGACTGCCGCCGCGCCCTCTGTCGCCGCTGCGGCCCTCTGTGACCGCCGCTGCACCCTCTGTGACCGCCGCTGCGCCCTCAGTGACCGCCGCCGGGCCCTCTGTGACCGCCGCTGCGCCCTCGGTGACCGCCGCTGCGCCCTTGGTGACCGCCGCTGCGCCCCGGCAGGCGGTGACCCGCGACGACGCGCACAGGCGCCACCTGGCACGGCTGGACTGGGAGCTGGAGCAGAGGCGCGGCCTGGCCGCCGACTGCCGCCAGCTGGACGGCGACAAGAAGCGCATCAGCCAGCGCATCGGCGAACAGCGCCGCCGGCTGGCCGACCTGGCGCCCCAGCTGGCCACCATACTCGAGGTACGCCGCTCCCAGCGCTGGCCGACGCGCGCCGGACACCAGCCGAGAGTGGGAGGGCGACCAGTGCGGGCGGAGGTTGTGGACCCAGACACCTCGCCCATCCCAGCTTTGTGGCACGTTGGGAATGCTATCTCGGGGGGGGGGGGGGGAGGGGATAGCGCACACTTGGCCGTGGCTGGGCAGGCATAAGTGAGATGCGCAGCCGAGAGCCGGGAGGCGAGGCGCACGCCGCACCCCAGCCAGGCCGACGCTCTGAGCGGGCCGTCTTCGGGAGGTGTAACGGGCACCACGCGGTGTGTAGCGGATGTGCTGGGGCCACTCCAGGGCGGTTAGCGTAAGCACCGATAACCGTGCTCCTGTCATACTGAATGTGAACGAATGCGACTGCCATCCGATTTTCGAGCGGGGTTTTGTGGTGAGGGAGAGCTGTCGAAAGGGCAGCTCACACCTAATCCAGGTTTCGTGAATCCACACGATAGTGGTATTTCCTTCCGGGACCACTCAGAGGGCCGCGCGCCACGGGTTTCCACGACATTCCCATATAACACGGCGCCAGCATAGCCCGCGATCTGCTTGTGGAGGGAGATCGCTCCGTGTTATCTACACCTCCACACATATTTGTGACGTCATGATGAGCACCGCCGGCATCAGCGCCGATCCTGGAGTGCTCCCGTCCCGGGAGCCCCGTCAGATGAGCCGCCCCAGCGTTTGTCCACGGCTGAACAGGGATGCTTTGCCCTCATCTGGGGAGTAGATGACGGGCGACGGTTTGTTTTTTCACACCCAACACTCGTCAGAACGTGTGTGGAGACGGAGCTGCGTTTCCTCTGGGCGTTGGCCGGTGACGGCCCGTCTGCGGAAGCGGAGATGCGTCAGATCAGTCCGCCTCTCGCCACCTGCGCACTGGCGAGCCTCCGCGGCAGGCCGGCGCTGACGCCGCTGATTCGCTGGACGCGTGCGGACGACACGCGGCCGGTGACTGACGAGATTGGCTGCGCGGGGCCCGAGCACGGCTGCCGGTCCGCACCGGATAACCTGCGACGTTACTAGTCTAATCACCGATACTGTCGACATACTACTGACTACATCTCGAAGGGAACTGGAACGGCAGAACTGAAATCGGAAAGGTCGCAGTGCTGAAAGCCGACTCCTTCTAGTGCGCTTTCGCTATGTGGTGCCTTGTCATCTCACTTCGCAATTCTATGCCTTTTTCTGGTTGACCACTTTCGTTCTTTTTTGTGAAATAGTTTATTTCCTTAAAGCAGCCGCAGCTTGCCACCTGAGATGTTGGAGCAGCTGGCAGCTGGACATGGCTTCTGCCGTGAGCAGCAGCCAAATGCCATGGCCATTAACACGCGTCCGGTTGGCCGGTTGAACACCCTTCGCTCGGGTGGGGTTGGGGTTCAATTCGCACCCTTGAGATCCCAGAAAATAAGAGAGCTAGAGACTTGAGTTCACTGGGTGTGTTGGCTTATACGTGAACTCAATTGTGTCAAAAATTGAGCTTCCTGGGCCGTGGTCTTCGGATCAAATGAGGGCAAACAAGGTTAGACCCCAGATTGGTGTCCAAAGTGCCCCCAAACCTTGTTATGCAACCACCGTGAACCTAGATGCCTATTCTGAGGAAAAGGTTACTGGTGATTATTCTAGGTCACTGACCTTGTCTGGCTCTTCAAAGGTCATGATGTCACACAAAGCTGTTTTTATTTTTGTATTTGACTAGACGTCAAAGATTTCGTTAGACAGCGCGTTCCTAAAAACGTAGTGCCGACCCTGCCATTCGAGGTCTGTGACCTATTACGACATTTAAGAAACACATAAAATATGTATAATGCGGCTCCAGTTACCAAGAAATTAAAGATGGGTACCAGAACCTACCTGATACAGCAAGCTGTAAAGAAATAAAACGGGTTGATTTTAACCTTTTTCTGCCCTTTGTACCTGTCCCAAGGTCAATGGAATGTGCTCATCCAATTGCTGTGTTGCTTAAGATACTATCTGAGGGATGTGTGGCTTCGTCTAACACTCCATTCTTGCATCAGGTTGAACGATTCCCTAGAAATTGCCCGCTGAATCCGTAGCCCCATCTGTTACCTGTTGTAGGTCACCGACCCCAAAAAGAACATATAAATGGTTGGTACCAAACGATCCGCCATTCAGTTGTCTATGGCTATCTAAAGTTTGATGTGGCTACGCCGCGGCGTCCGGAAATCATCTCGGAAAAGCCTACGGTAGGGGTCAAATTAATCCTTCACCCGAGTTCGTGTTACACACAGGTCAGATTGATTTGACCACCGGCCGTGGTCTTGGTCAAGCGTTTGCACGTCAGGGAAAGAATGGTAATTTGTATTTTCAGTACTAGTATTGACACTAAATGATAACATTGTGGCGATAAACGGCGTTCAGTACGCGAGGAGATTCGAGGACACCACGACGACATTGGTTAAATGATCATCGCAATATTATATCCCTTCACATTGTAATCTCCGTTATGTTCAAATGACTTAACGCTTAATCCGATATCATTGTCCAGGCATATTTCAATACTAGCTCTCGCGATGCTCCGCGATCGGGCGCGCGCGCACTACGTGCAGTAGGAAGGAGAATGTGGGGGCTGCTCCTGGTCCATTGAGAGGAGGAAGGAGGACGCTGCTCCTGGTCCATTGGGAGAGGAAGGGGGACGCCGCTCTTGGTCCAGTGGGAGGTGGAGGGAGACGCTGCTCGTAGTCCCGTGGGAGGGGAAGGGGGATGCTGCTCGTGGTCCAGTGGGAGGGGAGGGGATGCCTGTCTTCGTCCAGTAGAAAGGGGGAAGGGAGACACTGCTCTCGGTCCAGGGGAGGAGAAGGGGACCCTGCTCTTGGTCCGGTGGGGGGGGGGGGGGGGGGGCTGCTCGCGATCTGGTGGGAAGTGGAAAGGGGACGCTGCTCTTGGAGACTGGCCATGTTTGTCCGGCTCATCATTGACCGACGACCCAAGCTCCGCCCATGAATGTGACGTCACAGGTACACGCCAATGCAGAACGCGCTTAATTCCGAATGTGGACCAAAAGGAATCGGCTGATGGAACCCCATGGAGACATACAGCGCGCAGGAATGGCACACTTGAATGACGTTGGATTTTATTTACAATATTATTATTTACATATTTATATTACAATTACATTTAAAATATTACAATTGCAATACAATATTATTATTTACAATATATTTAATTACAATATAGAACAGTTACTGGCAACTGTTTTGGATAAAGACAATGTCGACCACAATATCCACATGAGATCGAGACCTGCCGATTTGCCGGACATACAAGACCGCCAACAGCGCATCGTCCGTTGCTAGGCATTGTTATGTGGGCAGCGACGGCTTACTTAAAAAAAAACGAACAAAAAAGAACACGCGGTTCCCTCGCCTCTGCCGATCGCGGATCGTCTCGTGACGTCATGTGCGTGCGTGCGTGCGTGTGCGTTTGCGTGTGCGTATGTGGGTGCGTGTGCGTGTGTAATCCCGATTGGGTCAGGACCACTGAGCGTCAATATTGTCTCTGGAGTCGCGGGGGCTCCATGAAAAGATCCGTGATAACATGTCCCGCGATCCCTTCATAAAAGCATAATAGGTGTGGGAGATCCCGATCCTGTTATGATTGAGAGCTGGAGTTAAAGAGGGCTTGAAGAGCCAGCCTTCGAGAGGAGACCCAAGAGGGGACGAGGCCACTGCTGAGCGCGGCCGCCGTGTTTCTCCGGCTGCTGTAGGCTGATGTGCACGTCCGGCTACCCGACCATCTGGCGATAACGCTCATCTGGCGTGCTCTGTGCCTGTCGGAGCCGTCTCTGATGGGGCGACCCCTGTGTGTGTCCGCCGAGTACTCGTCTTCTACAGCAGTCGTTTGGTGGTACGTGCTGTACCTAGATGTCGCAACACCGAGGCCGTATCAGCTGTCGATGAGCCCGGCCCCGACCGCACCGCTGACCGGGGCCGGCCTGCAACGCTGTGTCAGCCCACTGCATGCCCTGCGACTGTGTCGTGGAGCGCCGGCTCGCTCAGCTCGCGGCAATACACTGCCATTGGTGCCCTGCACGACGATGTGTCACGACGACATGGGGCCGTGGTCCGTTCAACAGCATCCATTGCAGTTAAAAATTGGCTTCCAATTCCACGTCCAGTCGACTTTCTAAAAAAAAACAACAAATGGTGTGCTCCATGGGGAGGCATGGCCCAAACCACGGGTGTTTACGACGGTATAGTGTCTTACTGCCAGCGGCCGGTGTCATGGGCGACGGCACACGTGGTCGCTGGACGTGAGAACGAACCGTTGACGACCGCCGGCTGACGACGTCTCGGTCGTGCCGTACCCGGCAGAGCACGCGGCCGCTGCAACAGGAGCTGGCGCTACCGCTGGACCGACGCCGCCAGCAGCACCGCCTGGCCGCCCTCCTGCCGCGGCCGCTCTACCTGCTCTACGTCCAGGTGGCCGCGTACGGCGAGGCTTGCGGTAAGTGGCGGGACGCCGCGGCGCTGCGGCCGCGCCCATGAGGGACCTTGCACACGCCTCTTGGTGCTGGAGTGCCTCTTAATGCAACCGTCCCGTATGCACTCGTCGTTGGTGACCGTCATAGCGTGCTTTTCTCAGTTATTTAGTGTGCACCGGTCAATGGAGCTTGTGTAATCAACGGGCGTATGGTGGACGAATGGCTCTCCACTTCCGAGAACACGTATTTGGCACTTGTGGAAAATACACGTTTAAAGAGAACATAGAGACGGTGTAAACGGCGATCCAGTCGTACCAAACCGTTCAGATAACTAACACCTCCAGTATATACGTTTATCTGCGGAGAGAACTAGGCATCCTGCAGTAGCTCTGAAAGGAGTTGGTACTTGATGGCTGAGCCTTTTACGCCCCAACCTGCATGGTCCGCCTGCCCCCCCCCCCCCCCCGCTCTCCCGCTCCTGCACGCCAGTTTGTCGGCATGCACCCCACTTGCAAGCCGTTACAAACATTGACAGAAACGCCTTGCCCTTGTTTAACGCTCAAGTAAAGCTTTCAAACACTTAGACACCGTGCTGAATGCGATATTTCCGCGGTGATGTAGCGACGGAGCCGCGGCGGAGCCGGAAGGCTCCAATGACGTCGTCGCACCGTACTGAGCCACTCAGGATCTCACTAATGGGAAATTCCATGATGGCACCCCCTGTTTCCACTAACATATAAGATGTGAACAGGAACGCATAGAACAAAGTAAGGTCCAGCCAAGCACTTGCTGTCGTTGACACGTACACATTTCTCGTGACTTTTATGCTCAGGGCACTTCAGCTTCATCCTCGTTTTCGGCCGTGCTGTCACGTCTGCCTCTGCCAGTGTTGGGCGTCTGAGACCGCGCCCATTCTCTGACCGCAGATGCGGCTGTGAGCGCCACGATATGTGGCAACGAGGAGGAGGCGTGCTCGCTGAAGCAGGCCGACCAGAGGGACGCGGTGGATGAGTCGGACTCTGACCAGGAGGCTGAGGTGAGTCGCGGCAGAGTCGCATCGACGTCGAGATCGCCAGCTGCACGAGGTCGAGCGCTCGCTCGCTGCCATGCAACGTGCAGCATACGCGGCTGGGCATTTGGACATGGTCCGGCCGGGCGATCTTGGCACAGTTTGACCTAACGATCTGGGCACAGTTCGGCCGGCCGATTTTGGCATAGGCGTGCCGGGGCGATCTTGGCATAGTCCGACCGGGCGATCTTCGCACAGTTCTGCCGGGCGATCTTGGTCCAGTACGGTCGGGCACAGTTCGGTCGGGCGATCTTGGCACAATTCGGCCGTGTGGTCTTGGCACAGTTCGGCTGTGTGATCTTGGCGCGGTTCGGCCGGGCGATGTTCGCATAGTCCAGCCGGGCGATCATGGCATAGTCCAGCCGGGCGATCATGGCACAGTTCGGCCGTGCGATCTTGGCACAGTTGGGCCGGACGATGTTTGCATAGTCCAGCCGGGTGATCATGGCACAGTTCGGCTGCGCGATCTTGGCACAGGGTGGCGGTGTGATCTTGACATGACCTGGCACAGTTGGGCCGTGTGATCTTGCCATGACCTGGCACAGTTGGACCGCGTGATCTTGACGTGACCTGGCACAGTTGGGCCATGCGATCTTGACATGACCTGGCACAGTTCGGCCGTGTGATCTTGACATGACCTGGCCACACGGCCGTATCTGCCTGGTTGGCTGCAAATGCATCTCGCGATATTCGCACGCTGCAGGCGTGATGCTCGGAAGCGTGCTGAGCCATGTTGGCCGTGATTACGTTTACATTTTCCTCTACGTGTGTTGCTGGTTTTACGGTTTCGCTGAAAGCTGTAGAACCGTATCCGCCGTGAAATTTGATCTTGGGCCAGAGACAGGTAACTGGCCAAAACGTGAAAATCGGAATAGGTCCGTCATTGCTGTCAGGGCAGTTGCTGAAACTTTTGGACTGGCCGACTTTGAACAGATGGGTCGAATCAAATTAGGATTATATCAATGCTATGCCGAGTCTGTTCAAGTGTAGCCGTGGCTAAGATTCGCTCATAGCGCGTCAGTGAGGACTCCGGTAATTGGGAACGCACACGCCCGGCGGTGACTGTCACCTATTGAGCCGAACGCACAGCCATGCGTGCTGTTGCGTTGTGGCCGAAGGTCCCACCGGCTGGCCGGCGCTGCTGACGCCGGCATGACGCTGGTGTAGTGTGTATAGTGCTGGTGCAGTGTGTGTAGTGGTGGTGTAGTCGGGCTGCGCTGCTGGCGTCTCGCGCATCACTCCCGTCGTAAATCGTAGGCAGTTATAATTTGAGAGGAGGGCGTGTGGGTCCGTGGCGCTCTTTGTATTGTGACGCCCACAGTGCCGCTAGGAACGCGTTCCGATGCTTTGCTGCCCCGACCACGGTCGTTGTCCTGGCGCTTGTCGTCCCGGGCTGCAAAGTGGCTCGCGGACCGTCCAATGGACGCGGCGCGCGCGGACACCGGGCGTGTGCCCGCGTCCAGGCGCCTGCCAGCGTCGGCCGTCCAATGGACGCGGCGCGCGCGGACACCGGACGTGTGGCCGCGGCCAGGCGCCGGCCAGCGTCGGCCGTCCAATGGACGTGGCGCGCGCGGACACCGGACGTGTGGCCGCGTCCAGGCGCCGGCCAGCGTCGGCCGTCCAATGGACGCGGCGCGCGCGGACACCGGGCGTGTGCCCGCGTCCAGGCGCCGGCCAGCGTCGGCCGTCCAATGGACGTGGCGCGCGCGGACACCGGGCGTGTGGCCGCGTCCAGGCGCCGGCCAGCGTCGGCCGTCCAATGGACGCGGCGCGCGCGGACACCGGACGTGTGCCCGCGTCCAGGCGCCGGCCAGCGTCGGC
>NW_023596545.1:42561413-42613026 GCF_011947565.3 Pollicipes pollicipes | reverse complement strand
TAAAACTGTCCATCTACAAAATGTCCAATGGAAGATGAAACGCTAAGAATATAACTCATACCAGGCCATCTAATATGACAACCTAGTATTCTTTAATCAAGAGCTTTGGCGCCATTTTAAACAAGCAGCGAGAAGAGGCAGAAGCCGGCATCAGATTCATTAAGAAACATCAACAAAGATCATGAATGCTAAGTCCGCTGTGATTCCGGACGAAATACACAAAAATAATCTGCCTCCCAAGTTTACACCCACCCACCCCCCCCCCCACACACCACACACACGCGCACACACACACACACACACACACACACACACACACATATAAAATATATATATATAATATATATATATATATATATATATATAATACATATATATATATATATATATAATATATAATATATATATGTGTGTGTGTGTGTGTGTGGTGTGTGTGTGTGTGTGTGTGTGTGTGTGTGTGGTGTGTGTGTGGTGTGTGTGTGTGGTGTGGTGTGTGTGTGTGTGTGTGTGTGTGTGTGTGTGTGTGTGTGTGTGTGTGTTGTTGTGGTGTGTGTTGTGTGTGTGGTGTGTGTGTGTGTGTGTGTGTTGTGTGTGTGTGGTGTTGTGTGTGTGTGTTGTGTGGTGTGTGTGTGTGTTGTTGGTGTGTGTGTGTGGTGTGTGTGTGTGTGTGTGTGTGTTGTGTGTGTGTGTGTGTGTGTGTTGTGTGTTGTTGTGTGTTGTGTGTGTTTGTGTTGTGTGTGTGTGTGTGTTGTGTGTGTGTGTGTGGGTGTGTTGTGTTTGTGTGGTGTGTGTGTGTGTGTGTGTGTGTGTGTGTGGGTTTGTGTGTGTGTGTGTGTGTGTGTGTGTGTGTGTTATGGGTCTTTAAACTCATGGTGTTGAACTTGAGTATTTGCTTGATGTTGTGAAAGTTTCGAACACTGCTAACGCTAACGCTTTATGGGTCTTTAAAGTCATGTGGTTGGACTATGAATATTTGCTTGATGTAAAAATTTCGAACACCATTGTAAATCTTTTTGGCGGCTTTTATGGCCTGAATATATAGATAGAGCGTCTGCCTGTCGGTGCAGTGAGCTCAGAGTACGCTGCTGTGCGCCAGTATGCCAGCATGCCCTGACACATTTCAAAGTATGATCTTCGCAAACTGGCGAGCGTGGTAATCGGCGTTGTCAGGGCTAATGATTCGGCACCTGGCTGTTTTACCAGGCGAAACGCTAACGCTTCGACGCAGCGCCACTGAGTCGTCTTAACCGTGAACATTTGCTGGAGCAAAAACTGGCGCTTACATCGAGCATAGAGGCGTTTTAGCTTGGTCTGTAGACGCTGGCACTCCTTCCAGGCGCTCTCCGTGCGGGAATGGTTCGGAGACGCTGGCACGCCTTCCAGGTGCCCTCCGTGTGGGATTGGTTCGGAGATGCTGGCACGCCTTCCAGGTGCTCTCCGTGCGGGAATGGTTCGGAGACGCTGGCACGCCTTCCAGGTGCTCTCCGTGCGGGAATGGTTCGGAGACGCTGGCACGCCTTCCAGGTGCCCTCCGTGTGGGATTGGTTCGGAGATGCTGGCACTCCTTCCAGACGCTCCTCATGCGGCATTAATTCGGAGACGCTGGCACGCCTTCCAGGCGTCCTCCGTGTGGGATTGGTTCGGAGATGCTGGCACGCCTTCCAGACGCTCCTCATGCGGCATTAATTCGGAGACGCTGGCACGCCTTCCAGGCGTCCTCCGTGTGGGATTGGTTCGGAGATGCTGGCACTCCTCCCAGGCGCTCTCCGTGCGGGAATGGTTCGGAGACGCTGGCACTCCTCCCAGGCGCTCTCCGTGCGGGAATGGTTCGGAGACGCTGGCACGCCTTCCAGACGCTCCCCATGCGGCATTAATTCGGAGACGCTGCTACGCCTTCCAGGCGCTCTCCGTGCGCGATTGGTTCGGAGACGCTGACACTCCTTCCAGGCGCTCTCTATGCGGGTTTGGATCCAGGCCGAGTCTGCCATATCACTCACTGGCATTGTCGCTGTCATGTCCGGGCCATCTTCCATCCGCGGGCAGTAGGTTCTTCGCGGGCGCACTGTATCACATGGGCAGTGCACGCCCACAGGCGCGTTGCGGAGTGACATGAACGCCTTTAACTTGTTGCAGATGTTCGGTTCTCGGCACAATGGACTCCAGTCAGCAAGAGTCAAATTCCTGCTGACCTGAATGGTGACTCCAAAACTGTCTATTTCGGTTTTGCTCCTGGCCCAGTAGTGCCTCGGCTTTCTCCATTCAGTATCGGCTGGCTGTAGACACACGTTTCCATACACAAATAAATATCCGCAGCGGATGTATTTGGCAGTGAACAACACACACGTACCTTACTCATCACGCACAATAAATAGTGAGACTGCAAACACACATGAAATGATGAGCAGATGTGTACAGGCGGTAAATGAATAACTTACATGAATTCAAAAAGTGCACCCGACGTTACTCAACAGCCAGCACACATGACCCTTGCGCGGCGACGAGATCACAATATGGCCGGTGGCGGCAGGCGCGATCGCGTGACTAGGATTAGACAGATAGCAACTTGAACAAGTCGTCAGTCTGCACCAAATGCGATTCCACTTCACTGGATGCCAATGTGGAACGCTTAGACTCCACGTTCCCGATGCAGCTATGGAGCTCGTGCAGCCTCCCACACCCTCCGTGCAGCGTCCGAACAGCCCGGGCGCGGTCACTTCCGGCTTCTTTCGCGGGCGGCGAGCAATCTGCTGGGGGGTGGGGAGGGAGGGGGGGGGGGGGGGGGGCTCAGGTCGGGGCTCTCCTCAGCGGCGAGAGATGCCAGGTCGACGCACGCGGTCCGCCGGCTGATATTCCGTCCTGGCCGGTCGCGATCGGGAACGACGCCGCGCGCAAATGCAGCCGGTGTTCAAGCGGAACGAGCGGCTGCGCCTCGGTCCCCCTGGTGCAAGGTCCTTGGCCCAGCTGGGTGCGGCTGGGTCTGTCTGGTGCAGGACTGCCCCGCCCTGGTCCGTCACCTCCTGCACCTCCTGGTACAGCTGGTGGCAGACGGCCGAGCCACCGCCGCACCGCCGGCCCGGATGGAGGCACGTGTGCGCTGTGACGGTCAACAGGCCGTCTGGGGACGTGACGTTGGACGTCGTCCACGGACATACAGCGCGGGAGCAGATGGTGCCGCCCTTTTTCCTCAGCGGTGCGGGCACATGCAGCGGCGATGACGGCGACGACGACGACGACGACGGCGGCGGCGGCGGCGGCGGCGGCGGCCGGTGCCTCTGCGGTGAGCATGCGATTACGACGGCCAGTGATGCCAGACTGCACATGATTGCAAGGCGATGCGAGGCCATGTTGACGTGAACGTGCGGCGGACTGGAGCTGGGCGGCGACTGTGATATGTGCAGCGGATGTGATGGATTATATCTTCGTCAAGCGCGCGGTGACTCAGGCAGGCGGTTGGGGGTACCTCATTGTGCTACACGGCCGGGAACCACCGACAGCTAGTGGTCGCGGCGCCAGCAGTGCCTGGAGGCCCCATTACGTAATCACACGAGGGCATTTTCGCCGCCTCGAAGAGCACCACAGTACGTCAATGGTTCCGGACTGGAGGACTTTTTCAGGGCACGAACTCCCTCGTTTATTGCAGCATCCGGAAAAGTCTTATCGGTGTCGGGTCATTTATGTTGAAAAAACCGGCAACACCTGAATTATGTAGAAAGTGCAAGTTCTTTGGATTTACAGCCAAAGGCTTGGTTGTTGTGGTTGGTGGTGGTTGCTCGGTACCCGGTGGTGGGTGGGGGCTGCTAGGTCTTACGCCACGGTGACTTGGCTTATAGTTCCAAAGACACATACCTCGGAGTGAAATCTGTTAAAAATCGACGAGTTTAAAGGGTAGAATCCCCAGTCTGGGAATCGTCTGGGAACTGTCCACCACTCGCGCCGTCCACATTTTCATATCCTCTTGAGAAGATCGGTGCCGTTAGCAGCATGAGTGTAATCGCTGTTTTGGGCTGTTTAGGATCCTCCGGTCATTGCATGTCGTGAATAATTTGCCAAGCGTTCCTTATAATATCCATGTTAAAGTGCTGTCCGGGTCGAGACTGAGGGACTCCATTCTGTAAGATGTTTCACCACCGTACGACGTAAACGGATTAGCTGTTGAGCACACATTTGTAAACGGATCAGCTGCTGAGCACACATTTGTAAACGGATCAGCTGATGAGCACACATTTGTAAACAGATCAGCTGCTGAGCACACATTTGTAGACGGATCAGTTCCTGAGCACACATTGCTTTTTTGTGACCATCATGCAGGCGCGCAATAACAGAATAACGTGAGGTATTCTGAGTGGATATCCCGGGAAGCATCGTATAGGCCGGCGGAAACGGCTGTCCGTGCGGCCTACCGCAGCACAAACTCGTCCCGGTAGCTCCCAGGCATCGGAAAACCTGTGTCACGGCCCGAGATGACGGCTTGGAAGGTATGGACGGGCTAGTCCCGCACGTTTGGCAAAACCTTGCGCTGACCTAGTCGAGAGGCATAGAAAGAAACGGTAACCAGACAACTGAGCTATGGACAACTGTGTTAGTGACAACTGAGCCGTGAACAACAGGGCCAGTGACAACTGAGCCGTGGACAACAGGGCCAGTGACAACTGAGCCGTGAACAACAGGGCCAGTGATAACTGAGCCATGGGCAACTGTGTCAGTGACAGCTGAGCTGTGAACAATTGGGTCAGTGACAACCGAGCCGTGAACAACTGGGTCAATGACAACTTGGTCAGGGAGCGCACATGCTCAAAACTACGTTTGAGCACTGAACTGGAGCAATGAATTCTGAACATCTCAGACAAATCTGGTTTGGCAACATCACCTCAAGTTGTAAGCTCACTTTGATCTATAAGTTACATTTGCGCGGTCCTTAACATGTTTGTAGAGCCCAGGTAAAAATGCTGACAAAGGTTCTGGGTTCTATCGGATTAGCAATAGTCCACTGGAACATTGTAAAATGAAGAGCTCCGGCGATTTATTTCATGCAGTCGTTTATAGCAGCTGCTTGTCTTTTAAGAAGCTACTGAGCTCTTTGACCTTGACATTTAGGCAGAATTAATCCCGCGGTAGCTTCTGACTTTTACTCCAGTCATAGGGGATACAACTATAAAATATCAAAGAAAAGTATGTCCTTGCGCGGTAAGGCACTATTATTGTGAATATATGAACATTTACACCATGAAATACAGAAGCGCGCGCATTTCACATTTTAGTATGCAAGGAAGAGGTGCAAATGCATCTTTTCAGCTTCGCAAAACAAGAGCGTTTGCATCAGGATGATTTCAACCGCCAGGTTTCCATATATGATTGCTATTGCTATGCATATCGGCTTAGAGAATATGTTATTAGTATAGTACACACACACGCACACACACACACACACACACACACACACACACACACACACACACACACACACACATATATATATATATATATATATATATATATTATATATATATATATATATATATGTGTGTGTGTGTGTGTGTGTATATATATATATATATATATATATATATATATATATATATATATATATGTGTATATATAAGATGTCAAAGAATACCCATGGGCTGCTAGTGAATGTTTCCTTAGTTTGTCGAGCGCCGCTTCGAGGCGCTCGCGTTCCCTCCTCCTGACCCAGGCGGTTGGGGGGGGGGGGGGACGCGGCCGCGGAGGCCAGGAGAGGGGAAATAATAGGGAGAAGACTCGGAGAGCCGCCTGGGCGAGGACGGACGCGCCAACGGGACGGACTGTGTTGAGTGCCTGTGACGAGTGTGAAATACACTGTAACGTGTGTTCCAGTGAGCTGGAGGCAAGACACCAGAACACAGCAGAACTTACATTGGCGGCAGCGGTGTAGTCCATACCTGACACCAATTCAAACTCACGCCTCTCGTCGATCTGGCTATCTACGCTCAAACCGGCTACGTTCTACTACTATGGAGCTCAGCCGCTCCGCCAAGGCTTGTGGTGACTGATGCTGCCGAAGCGTCCTCAAGCTGTTCCAGTCCGTCCGACCTCGCTGGTGATGTTCGTCCTCATTCATCATGACGCTGTCAGCAGTTGCGCCTCACCGGCAGCTGAGTGGACGGCGCCTACCAGTGCCTGCTCCACTGTACCCCATCCCCACCGGTCAACTCCAGTGCGCGCGGAACGGTCCTGTATTGTGACCACCTCCACCAGAAACAGACCCCTCTCAGTCATCTCAGTAAACCGACGCCGCAGCCTCTGCCCAGGACCTGCCCACCGCCTTCTTGTCGCCCCGTCACTCACGGAACGGCCCAAACAGTCGTGAGTGTGACATGCTGCACTCGTCATTTTTGAGTGGCCTGAATTAATCGTGCAACTGTCGTGTGTGTTATGTTTGGACCTAAAAATACTGTGATCATTTTGCTGATGTTACAGCTTTATTTTAGCTAGATAGTACGTACTGATCTGGAATCGGACACGAACGAACCATGTATTGTTTTGTTGCAATCCAACATGGCATCCTTCAGCATCCTCAGTTCCTCAATTCGATGGTGTCAGCCAATCGGTGTCCGCGTTCATCGCTGACCTCAGGTCTTTGGCGGCTCTGATTCTGGTAACAACACCAAGAATGAGCCGTTTTTGGGTCGGGACTTTTTCCAACGATTCCACTGTCTGATGGATCTGGTCTCGCCGCCTCGTGTTTCCGTCGCCAGCCCAGTCGGCGCCGGCCCATCAGCTGACTCAGGCCCGGGGTGCAGCCGGCCGGAAGGGTCTGTCGGTCTGCGGTGGGGTAGTACGGCAGGAATAGTAGTTGCCACCGGGGCGGAACGCGTCATCGAAGGTTGTGCTGATGATGAGTCTTCTGTGGTCCCAGCGTGCGTCGAAGGTGACGAAGATGTGGACCGTATGAATATGTGCCTGACCCCCTCAATTTTGTCTGCAGAATGTCTGTTTTTTTAAATCCTCAAATTCAAAAAGTCATTTTCATCTCAGGTTGTCCGCTACAGGTTCCTGTCTGATCCCTCAAATCCTGATTCTCCCCACGATTTTAGAGCCGTGGGTACATCCATGCCAAAGAGCCAGAAATTATTCCACAGTACGCTATCTTAAGTCTGTTCCCCAATGTCTGTTAACTTCTTTATTTTGCGGCTCCCTGACACGCTTTCGTCTTGTTCCGTTTTGCTGATATGTCGAAAGGACCTTCTTGACGAATGCCACTTCTATGTTCAATACGTATTTATCATGCTTGCCAATTTTGTGTTTACAGCGACAGTTGCATGGGAGCACAGTAAGAAAAGTTCTCCAGTTTGTAGCTTTAGAGCACAATGTTGCCAGACGTGGCGTTTTTATATCTGCGTTGATAAATACGCGCTTCGAAGGCGCAATGTGTAATGTATACGACAGCTATGCGACCTTCAGCACCTGCAGGTGTTCATCATTCTGTTTATGACCATAGGAAAGCATGTACTGGTCACCTAGACTCGGTCAGCGCTTCAGCTTTTCCAGTTGGATGGCTTATCAATTTGGCCTAAGCTAACCTCATCTGACCTCTAGATCAGCCTTAAATGGTGTACCGTGTCAAGGATATTCTTGTGCCAGAGCTGCACTTAATTAAACAAACTTAAAGGCACATTATGACAAAATGCAAAAACTGATCGTTCTTGCACAAGACTAATGGACTAATTGGTAGACTAATTTTAAAGTCACCTGACCTGACCTGAATGTTGTAGGGAAACAGAAATAGAATGGACTCTCCACAGTCTTAATGTCTACTTCTGTGCGCTTCATAACTGTCTTGACGAGTTAACATAGGTTTAATTGCATTATTAGAACGGCCCTTTTTGACCTTTTTTGACCTTTGGTAACCCCACGATTGATCTAAGGTCAAAGCTTTGGTATGCACTGCAAGTTATTTGACAAGACCTTCACAACGGGACTTTCCTTTTCGCGTACGACGTCTGAAAGTTGGAAACCCCGGGCGAGGGGGAAGTCAACTTCCCCAGACCAGGCGCGCTTGTCTCAGAGCCCCGGCCGAGCGCAGATGAAAAAATCGGTACACGTGCTTTAGACGCACCTTAAAGCTGCTTTAATGCTGCTTTAACGCAGCCGACGTGTGCAAGTTTTCGTCCTTCTTGGTAAGCACCATTCAGATTACTCAAATGAGAAAATATATGCAAAAGCTATTTTGTATTACTTTTATTCCGACTTGGCGTCTTTTCCATTTAGCTTCAACACTCGAAAACATTGAAACATCTGCTGCAAGGGCACATCAAATTTGAGGTCGGTAAACCCCCAACTGATGTATGGGTAGGCGGCGCTTACTGTGCCAATCCGGTATGTATACACAACACTGTACCTACTCTTTGGATTATAACATGCGATGCACGCCACAGATTATACAGCGCATGTCACAGATCATACAGTGCATGCCACAGACTATACAACCGGGCCAGGAACCGGGCGGTCTCCTCCAGGGGTGGCGGTTACAGGCAGAGGAGCGCCTTCGCTGCCGTCACACAACACCCGCCGCCCGCTGCCCAGTGCCGGAGCGATGCTGTTGAGCGCTGGCCAGCGGCCGTCGCCCGGTATGTAAGTGCCGCTACTGATGCTGTCCGGTGTAAGTTCAGCTTACTCAGGTGACTTTTCGTGTCGCCGCGACGGCTGCCGGCGCACGCCGATAGCAGCCACCTGATATGCCGTCGCGGTTGCTGAAGTAGAAGCGCCGCTGCTGGTCTTCGACGCGCAACCTCTTCCCAGGCGCGCAGCCTGAGCCTTGGCAAGGGGGTGGGCGCAGGGTTGGCAAAGGGTCCCCTGATTGTAAAAGGACTTCCCCAAAGAAGACGACGAAATCGCCGGATGTGGTCCATTTGTTATTGAGGGCGTGCGTTTCTTCGGCATTTTTCATTTCTTACTGTTTTAACTGATATAGAGGCCAGAAGCTACCGCGAGATCAATTCTATCTGAAGCTTAAAGTCAATAAACTTAAAATATCATGCGTTAAACGAATGCATAAAATAAATCGCCGGTGCCCGTCCTTTTACAATGGTCCAGCAAACTCCTTTGGATCTGATAGGACTCAGAAATGTTCTCAGAATTTTTAGTTGCAATGTACAGGGATATCAATGACTCCGTGAATGTAGATCGTAGGAAATTTAGAAATGTAGAAAACGTGTCAAATTTTTTATCATTATGGCCAAGCCATATTTGTCAGGATGCGTTCAACTTTCATTCAGAATCCATGAACAATGCAACTTAAGTAACGTGGTTTTGAGCAGGCGCACTCGCATATCCTCGCAACTAAAACCTTGACGCCAGACGTTGTAGTCTCCGTAAGTCACACAACATCAGCCCCGTGGCTTGCACTAAACTGTGGTCAACAGGCGGACGAAATGATGACGTATCTGAAATAAATACCTTTCAACGCTTTAGGACATAAGATCGTACATTCAAAAGGCATTCGGGCGTATACTTTATTTGTGTGATTTCTAGATTGGCCCTTAACGGAATGGCAATTGAAGCAACGCGAAGTGGTGCTAGAATCTGGAGGTAGAACTGAAAGAATAAAGGTAGATTCTCCATTTTTCTTGATTCGCTATTTTTATTGTTTCGTTATAACTATTAATCCATCCAGAAGACAGACGAAGACAGCATCCGCCGTCCGGTGGCAGTTGCAGTAGCCGACGCCGTTCGGTTTTATGGAAGCTGCGACCCAGACCATCGCTGTCCTAGCTCTCGAGTTTGCGGGCGGGCATGTTCAAACCTTTGATGATGTTTTTCTCACTAATTCATTCTGAAAAATTAGCGTTCTTACGCAAGCATGGGATGGCCTTGTTGGTTTTTAAACAAAAAATCATTTCGACCTACTCTGTTCAACAATGAGACTTCCACTGTACTCAACAATAATGAGGCCCCTTATTTCGTTCCGAGCAAGGGCCCCTTCATTACAACACCAAGGGCATATTACCAGTTCCGCTCAAGAGCTGAAGGGTCACTCCGTCCCATTGCGAAGAGTCTTCTGGCTGTCATTCTAGCGACACGGGGCGGTATCTCCTGGTCAATTCGGAGGCCATTGAAAGGATATATAATATCCCATTGTTCCCCTCCCCGACTCGGGAGGCCTTCTGACCCGCACAGTTGGCCCCGGATCAGCACAGAAACCCTCATTGACACAACAACATCCCTGATCACCAACGGTGGTCCAATAATTGTCACACAGGCTCAAGTTCCGTGTTTTCTGTTTTCCTTAGAAATATTGGGGAATCCCTGAACGTATTTGTATATGAAATGGGCTCCTAAGCTTGTATTAACACTTAAAATGATCAAGATTCAGTTAGAATTCATTGCTAATCAAGAACTATGTAATATGGTTTTGAATATACGCGCTCACAAGTCATAGGAACAACGAATTGAACGCCCGGCGTTGCAGTCTCCACAGGCCGCGCGGCGTGGGCCCTACAGCTGTGATCCTAAGCGATGGCCAATAAACAAATGGAAAAGATGACACATCTTGAGGAAAATGGCTGGTAAATTAGGTAAATCGGCATGTATATTTAGACGTGGTGCAAAAGTAAGCTAAGCACAACCTTAATCTGAAGGGGGGGGGGGCAGTTAACACTGCTGCTGCTGCTGCCCCCGTGCCCCCCCCCCCCCCCTGTTCCTACGCCCATGTTCTCAGAGAAACATGGGATGGCCTTGTGCGCTTTGAATTCATTTCGACCCACTCCATTAAGTGCTAAGGAGACCCTTATTTCCGGCACAGAGGCCCCCTTGAGTACACCACTAGGGGGTGCGTTGTTGTTCACGGTCAAGGGCTGCAGAGCCATTCTGTCCCACCGCAGTGTGTTTTCCGACCGTCATTCTGGCGATACGGGGTGGCATCCCTGACCGATCCGGAGGCCCTTAAAGGGATGCATCATATCGCATTGGTCCGCTTCCTGCCGCGGGAGGCCTTCTGACTCGCACAGTTGACCCCGGATCGACGGACGAACCATATCAACGAGATCATCCTTGCTCAACGCAGGTGGTCAAATAATTGGCACGTAGACTCCAGTTGGGCTTAACGGGCCCCTGCTGGGACAGGGATGGAGGGCCCATCGTTCGGTGCTGGGGACCCCGACTGGCACAGCACTCTTCTAGTACCCGAACGTGAGTACTCATCAAAAGTTCTTGTCTCCTTCAACTGTCGGAGGGTCCCGACCAAAGCAAGAGGCCCTCTGCCATTCGGGTTCCCCTCCCCGTCCCTGTTAAACAAATCCTCCCCTGACCGATTCGAGGCCCCTTGTTGACACAGAATGTCCCTGTTATGCCCTGCGGGCCCCTGAACGAAGCAGGAGCCCGACCGATGTAAATCGCGAGCCTGGCTTTGTCCCTGCTTGGGAAATGGGCCCCTCAGAGCTCATATGAACATGGAACTGATTGTTCGTTGTTCGTGGTCTCTGGCCGAAATGGGGAAACGCCCTGACTCAGGGTTTCCTTCCGGTGCAAGAGTTTCTCTAACATTTCAGATCACGGCGTAACGGGCGAAGGTCCTTAATGTGACATACAGCCAGCTCTTCGTACGCTTCAGCCATCCCATAGAGTCTTTGATCTTTAGTCTCGAGATACCCTTCAGTCCCTTTTCGGGGCCCCTCAAAAACCGCTCCGACACAGGGCCACTTGCCGCCACAGGACACTGGGGCCCCTAACCGACACTTCGGCACCGCGGGCCCCTAACCGACACAGGATCCCCTCACTGTGTCAAAGACTCTGAGCATTGCGAATCGCGGGTCCCGGCCTCGTTTCTGCTTGGAAAAGGGGGTCACAAGGGCTTAGGCGGACATGGCGCCGATTGCTTAGTGCTCGTGGTTTCTGACCGGCTTAAACACTCGCATCGTCTCAGGGACTCTAAAACGGTGCAAGAGGACCTCTCACTGATATTTCAGGTCACGACTCTACGAGCCGCAATTCTTTATGTGACGTACATCCAGTCCTTTTGGCCCTTATGCCCTCCAGCCGAGTCTTCGCTAGTCGCTTCCGGCGGGCCGTCCAGGCCCCTCTCCAGGCCTCATCAAACACTTTCCGAGGCCCTTGCGAGCATAGGACCCTCTGTTAGGAGCTGTGTGCCCCTGACAGAAACAAGGCCCTCGACCAGTGTAAATCACTGGCCCCGGCTTTATAGCTGATTGTGAAGTGGGTCCTCAGGTTCATACCGACACGGAGCCGACTATATGATACGGCGGTGCCCGGTGAACCTTCTATGTTCTTCGCGCCTCCTCGAGCACTGCCTGTAACCGACTCGTGGCCCCTGTTAGGCGCTGTGGTGCCCCAAGTAACGTAAGTCACTGGCCCTGGCGTTGCTTCTGCTTGGGAAATGGCCTTAGGCCCATGCCGCCACAGAGCCGACTATGCGTTACAGGTGACGGCAGGCACGCCAGTGGGAGTTGAGGAGGCCGCCCCAGCACGGCAGGGACGGCAGTGCGTCGCCCCCGAGGAGACGGCGGCGGCGGCGGCGGCGGCCTGTAGTGTGACGCACGCTGACGTAACCGAGGGAGACACACTCAGTGCATCGGCCCGGGCGGCGCACGAGCAGGCGGGCCACCCCGGCGCCGGCCGGACGTCTGCCGACCGAAATACAGGCCCTTATTGCTCCAGTGGGCCTCTGATCAGGGCGTGGGGCCCTCTCGCTGGCTATTAAGGGCCCGGCCCTGCGGGCCGGGGCCCCTGAATGAGCCCTCTCGCTGACTTTTCAGAGCCCTCCGGGCCCTTAAACATGAAGTGTCCCCCCCCCCGTGCCCGCGCTATTGCCTACTCCCGCTGGCTGGTGGCCGTCACCTGGTGCAGAAGCTTCGTCGCTGGCCGCCGCCCAATGTAGCAGCGAGGCCGTTGAATTCCGGCGGGCGACCGTCGCCCGGCAAAAGGCTGCCATATGAAGCCGGCATTGTGAATGCGACAAACGAAATGTAGGGGAAGTTGACCCACATTCAGCCCAGCCCAGATTTGGCGACATAAGTAGAGAATCTCCTTTACTGGACAATATCCTCCCTCAGACTCAGATATCATACAGGGCGAGCCGGTACCTGGGGGCTCACTTTAATCCAAAGAGACCGGTGCACAGAAAATCCGCCTATTTTGTATAGGAGGAAAGTTATACGCGATCAAAGAAAGCATTCATTTGAGCCACCCCTACCACTTTCTTCGATCATCAATTTGGCTAAATAAATATTGAGGGACATTTATATCTTAGGGACCAAAATCTCTTGGAAAAAATATATAACGGCAGTTTTCACTTGCTTAACAACAAATACACACCGACTCTCTTTTCATATGAAAGGACTTGTCAACCCAAATGCAGAAATACAAACATAAGCTGCCCATCTCGTCTAAGAGGGCAGTATGCACGATCGAAGAAACATATTTTTGGGGTGGCGCTACATTTTTCTTTAAAACTGCGTCATCAAACCATAGAACGATCGTCATCAGTCTGGCTGAAGAAACCCTATGAGCCGTTAATATCTTGGGGTCAATACCCCATGGGAAAAACAGATAACGGGATTATTTGCTTACGCTATCAACCCAAATCCAGGAATGACAGCAAATTGCCTCTCTTGCCTAGGGCGAGCCACACACAATAAAAAACCTATATGGCAGCCCCCACGACTCTAACGTCTGAGTGACAATCGTCTTTTTCATCATGATCCTTGTGATTAGTGCATTTGCGTAGCAGTTATAAAGTTATAAAATCTGTTCTTTCTTATAAATACCCCTTCTTTAGATTATCGATTGCATGCCAAAACCTCGCTAAAATTGCAAAGAATTGGCTGATTGTAATTGCAAGGAAAGTGGTGCGAAAGTCCGTTATTTCATTACTACTCCCCGAGACAGCAACGAAATGATATCGGCCACGCAGCGCCACAACACCCGCCCCGGCTCTCCCAACTCTACTCCCTCCCTCGTCCAAGTGCTCCCGTCAACGCAACGGCGAGCCGGGCGGGCCCGTTAGATACTTGGGCGGGCCCGTTAGATACTTGGGCAGGCCCGTTAGATACTTGGGCGGGCCCGTTAGATACTTGGGCGGGCCCGTTAGATAGCCTTAGGCAGGCCTAAGGGGGTGCGCTCCGGTATCTTAAGCATTAAAAAGGGTCACTGTTTCTAAACCCCTGCTGCGAATTCGGACATCAATCTCATGCTGTGATCGGTCGGAGGATTTGGTGTCGTGACAGCTTTAAACCCCGTGAAACCCCGGTTGCCATGGTGGCTAACCCCGCGCCATCGGGGAAAAAGCTCATATTTACGCTGTTCTTTGCCTCGGTTGGTAGTGCGCAAAATGCCGGCGTTTCAAGAGGAATCTAGTAGGTTAAAAACGTAAAATTTCGGACAACCCGAAAGATGAGGTTGGCAAGGATTGATGGAACCCAGCGGTCGCTCTCCATGCTGTTCACTTTTTATTTGAAGTCCTTACTTTGTTTTGGCGGCTTATCTGACGTGAGTGAGTGAGAGACGTGAGCAGTGATGTGATGCCGTTTTGACCGTGCAAATCAAAATTATTAAGGTATAGTACGGGATAATATACCAAGGTAGTTGTAAGCATCGGGCATTTGTTAACGTCTGCTTAAAAGTGCTGACTCAGATATGAGTTTACCAATGAGATGATGTCTCCCGCATGATATTTAAGGGACTACTATAGGAAATATTAGTGTGTTAATGATCGGTGTACTGTCTGGTGTCAAGCATCATTTTTGTCGGGTTTTAGATGTTATAGGATGTGGTGAAATGTGAAATACTGAGCGTCGTCCCACTCGTCAACGGCGTCACGATCCCGGAGCCGCCACGTCCGTCGGCGGCCACGAGCTAAGCTGCTTGTGTCCATGCGCCACAGAAGGTCATCTGCCGGCCTCGTGTTCCTGGCGCTGGTCAAGACGCCGGACGACATGACCGTCCGGCTCACCCCACGCTCGTCTCTATAGCCTTGAGCAGGCCGACAACTTCCGGCTGCAGCGCCCGTGCGTTTTATCACTGGGCACTTCCATGTTGCGCGCAACCCCTAAACAATTATTGATACACCCACCTAGGACCTCAAATATCTGAACATCAGCGAAACATCAAGCCCGGAACAGTTTACTAGCGCCCAGTGCAGAACTCAAACGTCGTCTTCACAGCGCAGCCGCTGCGGCCGACGCCGGTCGCGCTCACTCTGTCGGAGAAGCGGCTCTGATGGAGCCGGTTCGGTCGTCGTCACTGCCCGACTCTCGGTCGCCGCGCACCGGAACATGCAATGGCAGCGCGTCACTGTCGTGATCGCCAAACGTCGTCCTCGAGTCACTTTCTGTCGCCACACCATCGTGGCGCCGTCGGAGGCACCGCACGTGCCATGGCAGTCCGTCCACTTCCACACCCTGTGGAAACACAATGCCTGTCACCATCCTCCTCCGAGACGGTTCAGTGCATCGCGCTCCCCGCCGTCTCACTCTGCGTCGCACGCCTCGCGGGCCACGGCGGCGCCGGGCGGCGCATGTCCGGCTCAGCTCCAGCGCGCTGCGGCACAGGCTGATCAGTGGCCGGCCGCACGCGGCTGCGCACCGCATATCTGCAAAGTCCCCCAGCAGGGAGCTCGCCATATCACTCCCGTCACGGAACGTCACATTGTGCAGATGTACGGCCTCCGTGGTCGAGCAGCGCTTCCGGGCGGCAATCGCTTTCACATTCCGATGAGCACGCTCCACAATCTCGCTTCCGCCCGGCTCGTACGCCCCTCGTAACCGCAGCTCTGCTCCCCACTTGGCAGCGAGCACAGCGAAGCTCTGACTGCGGAAGACCGTGTCATTGTCGGCCAAAATCTCCACTGGCGCCCCACACTCGAGGTGGCTGACGACCTCGATGGCGTCGGCGTGGCGCAGCGGGCGCCACGCACAGAAACGCGACGGCCCACAATCGATGATGGAGAAGTAGCTCCGTCGCTCATCATGTGTGACGTCAATGGTGATGCGCTCCCACATCACGGTCACGCCGAGCGAGCCACGCCGCCACCGTATCGGCGCCGGGTCGAAGGCGCGGCACACGTAACAACTCTCCTCTACCGCCCACGCCGCCGCCCCCGTGACGTCACGTGACTCGTCACGACGCGCGAAGGGCGACGTCCGGCGGACGTCCGGATGGCCCGTCCGCTCGCGCGCCGTCCGGACCAATGCACTGGGCGGGTCTCCCTCGATGACGTCAGCGTGTGTCACACCACAGGCCACCGCCGCCGTCTCCCCGAGGGCGACGCACTGCCGTCCCTGCCGTGCTGGGGCGTCCTCATCTCCCACCGGCGTGCCTGCCGTCATCTCCACGTCACGCACCCACTCCTTCGGCACAGTCGTCAGCGCGTCAGCGAGGTTCTCCGCCGATCGGACTGGCGTAACTGTCGTGCCCAGCTCCAGCTCTTCTACCAGCTGCCGGATGATGCCCACGCATCGACGGGTAAGCATCTCCCCAGCCGCGCGCGTTCGGGGAGCGCGCGGCCGCTAAGGGCGGTCGCCGGTCTAGCGATGCGCCACGGCCGAGTCCGTCCTCAGGTCGACTTCTCTCGCCTCAGGTGATGGCCAGATTTAGCCCTCGGGTGGTGGCGTCCAGCTTTGCCATGTTGGTGTGATCTGCGGCGGATCTCTCAGGTCGCAGCCAACAGCCATTTTCCATCACGCCGCCGCCCCGTGTCTCAACGACGACACCGGGGCCGCGATCGAGCTGGCGTCGGTCCAAACGATCGCGCGGGTCTCTGGCTCAGCACCACTGGCCGGCGCGCCGGGTCTGTAGCTGACAGGCGCTCGCACACGTGTCCGACCTGGGCGTGCAGGATCGCGTCATCCGTGACGTCATCCCAGCCGTCGGTCACTGCGTTCGCACGTCTTCCCAGTCACGCAGCGTCTGTTGTGGCCGGCCGCTGCTCCACCGGCCTCGGGAGGCCAGCTCGTCGCTACACTGGCCGCGGGAGGCCGCTCCATCGCCCCACCGGCCGCAGAAGACCGACCCGTCGCTCCAGCGGCCGCGGGAGACCATTCCATTGCCCCACCGGCCGTGGGAGATCGACCCGTCGGTACACCGGCCGCGGGGGGGCCAACCCATCGCCCCACTGGCCGCGGGAGGCCAACCCGTCGCCCCACCGGACGCGGAGCCAAGTCTGACGGCCGCCGGCGTCCGGACGCTCACCACCGCCCAGAGCGGCGATGCCCCTCATACCATATCACTGCGTCCACCCCTATCGGGCGGATCGCTACCACCCGGGCCGAGGGCGTCACCGGACTCCCCGCGCTCAACACTGTCATCTCGCCGACGCCCCGGCACTCGAGCGTGCCGCCTCCCATCGTCGTTTCACGATACGGCGCGCGTCGACCGCCTACACCGCCCTTCATTCACGATGTTGTCCGTGCAACCGGTGTCAAGCGGCACATTACATGGCTGTCCATCCACCGCCATCTGCAGCACTGGGAGCGCCCTTCTCACTGCTCCGGAGCTGGCACTAGCGCTGAAACGCCAGGCCCTCCAGGCCGCCGCGAAGTGACCAGGCTTGTCTGACGACCAGCAACGGCGCTCACGCTGGGGCCGCGGGGCGCGTGCCGGCTGACCGTGAGCGTTCTGCAGTGAGCCAAGACCCTGCTGCGCGCCGCCACCGCCACTGCCGCTGCCGTCGCGACTCTTTGGTCACTCGAGACGGCGCGAGCTCGCGCTGCAACGCCGATCAGATCTAGCGCTTCTGCGCGAGAACCGGCGCGGATCATCCGGTGTACATACTCCGGGAGGCAGGCGACAAACGCGCACGCCAGCGCGCGGCCCGTCACACCGCCGAAAAGCGTCGCCAGCCGCTTCAAGTCAGCCAGGTAAACATCTGCAGACTCACGCGTCTGGATTCGCCGGTCGGGCAATGCGTCATAGGTCGCGCACTGGTCCAGCGCAAATGCTGCACATAGGGCTTTCTCCACGTCGTCCTACAACACTTCACAAAGACACACACACACACACACGCACGCACACACACACACACACACGCACACACACACACACACACACACACACACACACACACACACACACACACACACACACACACACACACACACACACACACACACACACACACACACACACACACACACACGGCACGAGGCACCACTTCCGCAGACACCGGAACAACCTCTTCACCCGGCATAGTTGGGCCGAAACAGCTTGTATTCGCAGGAAGGCGGTGCAAAAGTCAGTAGTACCATTATCACCCTCTGAGACTGCAACGTTATGGCATCAGTCATACAGCACCGCAATCCTCCTCCACGGTCCTGCCCACCCAGGAGGTCCAAAGTCTAGTATAAAATATGGCAGCAACGACGTACATTTTACGACTAGCCATAGAGTTCCCATGTTAAAATGCCCTTTTTCAGGCCCGCGGCTTTTCGAATTTTTGAACATACATATGCACAAAAAGTGCATAGAAATGTAGCTCGAACAATTCTTTTTCGATTTCCTGGATCAAAAGTGTGCGCCGTGGCACTCCTTTCGAGCTATCAGGCAAGGCATATAGACCCATACACTCGTCTCGACGTCCAAGCGTGGGATCGAGTCCCGTTGCCGCCAACTCTTTTCAACAGAGTTGGGACAGAACACGAAGTCAATACGGTTACTGACTGGCGATAGGACTATTTACTGCAACGATACTCTGATTATATATATATATATATATATATATATATATATATATATATATATATATATATATATATATTGTATGATCTGAAGATGCAGCTATTGCGCTGTGAAACGTGCCGCGAGTTATTACAAGAAATGCACACGAGATCTTTTTGTAACCATAATATCTACTTGAGAAGCGTTACGTAGCCGCCAGGCTACAAGCAACAGCCTATGGCTGTGGTGCATACCATTATTGTGTCTGACGATTGGAACCTATCGCGACGGTAGTGGTCCAAAGCTGGCCGTCCCAAACGCGGCCAGGGGTAGGACCAAACACTGTGTTAGGTGCTTAAGTTGTGATGCTGAAGGCCACTGCTGTGCAGGGCCGGCATTGTCACCTCAGGACCAGCACAGTAACGGTGGCATAGTAACGTTGCAAGCATCTCCGATTGGGAAGAAGTTGTGCTTAAAAGCAGGATGGTAAACATTCCTACGATGAGTGCTATTTCGGCGGGCCGAGATACAACACAGTGACCCTGATGTATAACAAATTGGAAAAGTTCTCTGATTGACCTTGAAGAGCTTAAACACCTCACAGACCTATGGGCTAAGTGACGATGTTCCCAAAAATTATCTGCACAAAGGTTTTTTGGCATAAGGAGAACTTCTAACTTCAATTTCTACAAACGTTACAATTCTGAAATCCTCTCTTGCACAAGCAACCATTCTATATTGCCATAATGAAAGATTAACCAACCAAGGGTCTTCAACAACACGGCACCGTTGGAGGGAGATACCGATAAGCAATCAGTTGCTTTTCAACACAGGAAAGCATACTTTGCATCAGATCTGACTCCTTTAAGATAAGATGTGTGCTAATGGCTGGTCGATTGTCAAAATATTGACTTCGTCACAGGTTTATTTTCACTCATTGATGACTAGCTGTGGCAAGCCTATAATACATACATATATATATATATATATATATATATATATATATATATATATATATATATATATATATATATATATATATATATAGGCATTGGCCTATGGTTTGCTAAGGCAACTTCGAGGAAAATCGGAGCGACCGTCCAATATACGTGTTTTTCAATCGTGTGTAGCTTTCCCCATAAAAAGAAAGACAATTTATGTTTGCAGTTCTGTCTTTTGGTTGACGAATGCTTTCATACAATATGCAATTCGACACACATTTGTCGGGAAGTAAGTGCAGAATCCTGTTAAAATCGTTGAGCCGCCCAACAAACGTTTTTCAATCCTGTATAACTTACCCCATAGAAAAGAGAGGCAACCTATGTTTGCATTTCTCTATTTTGGTTGACAAATGCCTTCATACCATATGCAATTCATACGCATTGTCAACCGAAATGCTGAAATGCAAACATACTACGGGGTTTTGAACCGTTAGATATTAATGAGCCGTAGGATTTCTTAAGCCAGTTTGATGACCATCGTTCCATGGTTGATGAGGCACTTTTGAAGAAAGTCGTATTGGCCGCTCTAAAGAAAGACATGTTGTCTTCGATCGCGTGAAGCTTCCTTCCTAGACAAGATAGGCAATTTGTGTTTACAATTCAATATTTGGGTCAACCAATTCTTCCACATGATATGCAAGTCGGCACATCTTTATGTAAATGTATAATCGCATATATATATATATATATATATATATATATATATATATATGTATATATATACATGAAAAATTCCGTTATAAACTTTCTTAGAGGGTTTTGACCGCTTAAGAATTAATTACTCTATGAAGTTTCTTTTGCCATATTTATAAGCACAGGTCTATGGTTCGATTAAGCAGTTTTGAAACAGTTGTAGGGGCTGCCCTATACATATTTTTTCGATTGTACAAAAATTTCACTCCAGGCAAATGTTGGAATAGTTTTCTGTACCGCTCCGTAGTCCGTTAAACCTTTTCCTTTGCCTTACGCGCTGAGTGGCTCGACACCCCCCTGGTTTTCTGGTGAAGGCGCTGGTATACGACTTATGATGCATTTGTATATTAATGACTACTTAAAAAAAGCAAACAAAAAGGGCAGCGTGCCGGCAAGAAAGAGGCAAAACACAGCACTCGCAAAGGCTCAAGAATAAACAGAACATCTAGACAGTGACAAAACTCATGGCAAGACTTATACAATCGCCGTCCATGTCCTGCAGCAAACCCATTTCATCCGGCTATCACGGGATGAAATGTATAAGTCTTCACATGATTCTAGCAACCTTGTCCTCAGGAGCACAGCCGAGTTCCGCCAGTCATGGCGAACGAGTGCCTCGAAACAAAAGCCTTTGATAGCCCGGAAAGTGGCCGTAAGTGGTTGGGTAAGGTCAGCCGGCCCCACACTGACGAATCGGTAGGCCCCTCTCCTTCCCCCAGGTCAACATGGAGCGAGTGATCATTCGCCAGGCGTGCCACGACGTGCCAGGCGTGCCACGACGTGCCAGGCGTGCCACGACGCGGTTGCCACGCGGAGCTGCCGGTTTCGCGGCGACGCCTGGCTCCTGCGCCCGTGGTCGCGTGACGCGCGTCTGTCCCGTCCCCACGGATGGGCGGCCAGTTGTAGGCCCGAAGCGTCGGCTGGCGCCCGGGTGCACCGACACCACGGCCGTTAGGTGGATGAGGTGTCGGTCTGCTGAACCGGGCTGCTGGTCGGAAAACTGCCGTGGTACGTCTGCGGCCTTCCACGAAGCTCTTATTTTCGTCACAACATAGGCAATTTATGTTAGCATTTAAGTATTTGTGTTGACTTCCATGTGCTTTCCTAGTATATGCAGTCCGGCATATATTTGTCGGCAAGTGGATGCAAAATCGTGTTGACTTTTTTCCTATTGGGTTTTGATGCCTTACATACCAATGGCCCATATGGTTTCTTCAGCCAGATTGATCAGCACCGGTCTATTGGTTCAATGAAGCCACGGGTGTCGATTTGTATTCTTTTATGAGGGCCTTGCCCCCCCCCCCCCCCCCCCGAATGTCGGCTTGGCCCCCCAATGTTTTTGGTTGGAATGTTACAAAAAAACGAACAAAAAATGATCATATCTTTCTATCTTCCTGCGTAGTGGCATCTCGCACCAGTCTCATGACGAAAAGTCACGGTTGCTCCCACCGTCAGGTGCAAGCCGTAACAGCTGAACGGATAAACGATGCAATAAACTTCACATACCTAGCGCCATAAGACACATGGCTTGTGAAAAGCTCTGGAATATGGGAATGGCAAAAGTTCTTCATGGCTAACTCCGTCCGTGCCCCGCAGCCAGATTGCGTACCGCCTCCCATCACCGCCATAAAAGGGCGCCACTACCGCCCTAAGGTAGCCTCTTAGCGTATATATATATAATATATATATATACGCTAATATATATATATACGCTAATATATATATATACGCTATATATATACGCTATATAATATATATATATATATATATATATATATATATATATATATATATATATATATAATAGCGTCTTCGCGCGCCGATCGGAAGAGACGTGTGCGTCCAGTGTCTGCTCCCTGGATCTAACCTTGCGCGACTTCTATACTGGTCAGATTAGAGGCTTTATAAATTATAAAACACTCAAAAACGTAGATTGCGTTTAATCGAAATCAAGCGAGCTAAATCCGGTGAGAAAAAATGTGGGGAGGGAGGAGTAGGCTGTTGGACTTTCGGCTCGGTCCCCCACAATAGTTTACAGAAATTGACACCCCCGGATGAAGCAATGTTCAAGAAAATCGTAGGGGCCGTCTCATATACACGTTTTCGTTAATCGTGTATAACCAAATAAAATAGAAATTCTTAGCCATGAAGTAGGATTTCGAAACCATCGGTATTTCTGGTCAAATCCTACGCATCTGATCTACAATAAGTGAAAATACAACAGATGTAGGCTACTGTCTTTAAAATGCTGCAAGTCGTCATCGCCTCTCATCACATCACTGCCAAAACCAAAATTGACAAAAAATAAGTACCATAGCAAAACATTTCTGGATTTAAACGCAATAGATTCTAATGCACCAAACAACCAACAAAGCTTCACTTTCACGATTAAGAGTTCTGGAAGGCCATGAAGATTTACTACCGGTGACGTCATTTGACCGAATCTTGCAAACACATGTAGGAGTATTGAGATCACAACCGCCCGGAGCGAGGACGGTACAGTGCTGTAGCGCTGTAGCGCTGGAGGTTACGACTTTATTCGAAGGTTCCCGGGAAGTGGCACGACATGCCCAAAAGGGTCGAAATGCCCGAGACAGAGGACGTGTTATCACCCCAAGAAACGAAAAAGAATTCAGAGTAGCCCGTCTAGCGGCGGAAAGGCGGCCCCGCCGGCCCTCTGCGAAGATAACTGATCCATACGAGGTAAGTGGGTGTAAAGTGATTTTCTTTGGGGCATTTCACGATACAGCTACTTGTAAGGTGTCTGCGTCTAAGGACACAATGCTTAAAATAATAGGATCAGAATGATATCCTTTTTCTATCAAAGTGAACTAATCGCTAGCTTAATTATAGGTCATGTACATAGGAAATCCACGAGTGAGACTCAATCGCTCTGCTTTCGGCCTGGCTGCCAGTAGTTTTAGCAGATCGAAAGCTAGCATTTCAATCATGATGATATTGAAAAGGTATTCCATAGAAGAAGACATTCTCAAGCTGCTATTCAAGTAGAAATAATTTAAAGTTCCGCGCTCGGATTGTCGTAACCTGAGTTTGCATTCACATGTGCCAGGTTCAGCACTGAGATGATGCAGATGGCACAGTCAATGGAATTGATGGAGCTGAGGATTTCCATAGAGATGCTTTCCAAATTGTGTGTTTTTGCAACCTCGTAAAATAACCAAGATTTCATCTGATGTTAGAGATCACTTCTGCTCCCTGGCCACCTACCTCCAGACCTTACTGACCCTCATGCCACAGCGCAAAGAGTGATGCATACATGATGCATTCTTACATTGTGATGTTGAGCAGTGAAGAGGTGCAATAAATAGTCAACAATTATAAGCAGTGGCAAAGGTGTGGTTGGAAGCATG
This sequence comes from Pollicipes pollicipes, assembly GCF_011947565.3. Taxonomy (NCBI): domain Eukaryota; kingdom Metazoa; phylum Arthropoda; class Thecostraca; order Pollicipedomorpha; family Pollicipedidae; genus Pollicipes; species Pollicipes pollicipes. The sequence continues at coordinate 42,589,316 of NW_023596545.1, read as the reverse complement.
CATTGTTTACACTGTTTTAAATGCTGGTCTGGGATCTCTGTTCAAAAGGATTTTAAGGATATTTGTCATCTCAGGAACCAATTCAGATGAAGACACAAAATGAGCTGCATGGTGAAACAAATGCACAATCTACAATTCAATTAGCTACCTTCACACTACCAGCCAGAGGCAATCCCATTTTTTTAAAAATTGTGTTTGAACACAACATACTTTGGTGAGGTAAATTGGGTACTGAAAACAGACATGTAGCTTAATTTGGTTATTGTGAGCAGTGTGCAGCAAAAAAGTTGCACTCATGTCTGTTATTGTCTTGTTAGCCCCATACCACAGGAAGCATCTTATTGGTACAACATGTGAATCATGCATTGCCTTGCAGATGTCAGACTTGTACTTTGTTGCCCAAATTGTCAATTGCTGTTTGGCCTCTTACAGTAAGTAATGGTGTTCTTCAATTACAATTTTTTTTATCATGTCATACAGAGTATACATTATCATTCAAGTTTTCAGACTGTTTCAAAACATGTAGTGCCTTAAATAACTGCAACATTTTTCTCAATGGCAGGCTGCTGTCGCATTTGAGGAAAAGGAATCAGCCTCCAGGACATCTGAGGAAGACATGAAGCTGTTCCACAGTACCTGTGATGCCATCAGGAAGATAATGTGTGACATTGAGGAACTGAAAAAAGGTTCCAGATAAGGTAACACTTGGTGCTATGGATGCCATGAGTGATTAACAGGTCAACTTGTGTGTGTAGTGGTGTGAAGCCCCACATCAAGGACTCGCTTGCTGGAAATCAGGCTCAGGGCTTAACATGATCAGGTGTAATGACCCTTGCTCTGGTGATAGTCAATTGCAAGCAGGGATTTATTCGTTGCTACCATGCACATTTTAACCAGCGCATCATACTTAGTGTGCTTTATGTGACGGAAGCTTCTGACGCTGCCAGAACCGGCCTCGGATCGCCGAGCTGCGTGCGCTGGCTGGCCTGCACGTGCTCTCGCTGAAGAAGGTCAACCGGCTGGAGAAGGTGCGGCTGAAGGCGGCGCGCGAGAGCACACACGCGGCCAAGCAGCGCGTCGATGCCTTCCACCTGACGCTGCAGAACCTGCTGTACGAGATCGTGCACGTCAAGCGTGAGATCAACCGCTGCCTCGAGTTCAGGTGAGATGTCAACCGCTGCCTCGAGTTCAGGTGAGATGTCAACCGCCGCCTCGAGTTCAGGTCAAATGTCAACCACTGCCTCGAGTTCAGGTGAGATGTCAACCACTGCCTCGAGTTCAGGTGAGATGTCAACTGCCGCCTCGAGTTCAGGTGAGATGTCAACTGCCGCCTCGAGTTCAGGTGAGATGTCAACTGCTACCTTGAGTTCAGGTGAGATGTCAACCGCCTGCCTCGGGTTTAGGTGAGATGTCAACCGCTGCCTCAAGTTCAGGTCGGATCAACTGCTACCTTGAGTTCAGGTGAGATATCAACCACTGCCTTAAGTTCAGGTAAGAGATCAGCCCCTGCCCTCAGCTTCACTTCAAGATCAACGGCTGGCTCGAGCTTCTTAGTCAGGGTTCAACTGCCGCCTCGCGCACAGGTCATTGGAGGCATTGTGGGGTTTTCCGAGCCTGATAAGTTGTGTGACGTCTCGTGGGCGAGATTCGGATGTGTCGTGGTGGGTGGGACTGCTGAAGCGGTACTGCAGCTGATGCTTGCCTGGAAGCCAACAAATGTCTGTTTTCCCCCTGTTGCATGTGATGGAGGCTATTGTAGTGAAACGGCGGTGTGGAGATCGTGAACAACGCGTGTGTCGAGTTTTGCGGAGTCAGACGCGTGGTGGCCGTCGACGGAGCGCCAAATGGTCCCGTCTCGACCGGACTGTGCCGGCGTGCCGTCGGCCGCCGCGCCCGATGCTGAGCTGCCTCAGACTGTCCTGCCCTGGCTCCTGCTCCCCGTGGTCGCGCCCGATGCTAAGCTGCCTTAGACTACTACCCTGGCTCCCGCTTCCCGTGGTCGCGCCCGATACTGAGCTGCCTCAGACTGTCCTGCCCTGGCTCCCGCTCCCCGTGGTCGCGCCCGATGGATGCTAAGCTGCCTAAGACTGTCTGACCATGGTTTCTGCTCCCCGTGGTCGCGCCCGATGCTAAGCTGCCTCAGACTGTCCTGCCCTGACTCGACCCGCCGGTGCGTGCGTGACCCGCCGACGTGCCGCAGGTCGCAGGACGAGGACATCACTCTGGTGTCGGAGGAGGAGTTCTACCGGCAGGCGCCCGAGACCATCAGCCAGCTGGTGAGGCACCCGGGTCCCTAACGCCACGCTCGGCAGGGGGGGGGGGACGGGCAGCTGGTGGTCAGTGGCAGCACGATGGTCGGAGAGGCACGATGCACCTGTTGGCTCAGGCTGCTCAGCCGGAGAGAACTTTCGTGGAGACGTGTCGGCGTTGAAACCGCCGTTCAAAACATGGTGTGCTTGTGAGCAGGGTACAGCCTTTTTGCGTTTCGTTTGCGGGTAGAATCGTCTCATCGTGAGACAGATTCGGTAACTCTAAACAGTATGTCTACCTCAACTGCACCTAAAATCGGTCAGCATTTGAGCATCAGCGGCTATCATCAGCGTGTCAACATCAGCCTGCCCGTGCGCTGTCGGGCGGTGATGAGCAGAGGACGCTCGCCGTCTCCGCCTGCCGCCGGTCACAGCTGTCAGATGCGTATCCTCGGTGACTGCCGCCGCGCCCTCTGTCGCCGCTGCGCCCTCTGTGACCGCCGCTGCACCCTCTGTGACCGCCGCTGCGCCCTCGGTGACCGCCGCCGGGCCCTCTGTGACCGCCGCTGCGCCCTCGGTGACCGCCGCTGCGCCCTTGGTGACCGCCGCTGCGCCCCGGCAGGCGGTGACCCGCGACGACGCGCACAGGCGCCACCTGGCACGGCTGGACTGGGAGCTGGAGCAGAGGCGCGGCCTGGCCGCCGACTGCCGCCAGCTGGACGGCGACAAGAAGCGCATCAGCCAGCGCATCGGCGAACAGCGCCGCCGGCTGGCCGACCTGGCGCCCCAGCTGGCCACCATACTCGAGGTACGCCGCTCCCAGCGCTGGCCGACGCGCGCCGGACACCAGCCGAGAGTGGGAGGGCGACCAGTGCGGGCGGAGGTTGTGGACCCAGACACCTCGCCCATCCCAGCTTTGTGGCACGTTGGGAATGCTATCTCGGGGGGGGGGGGGGAGGGGATAGCGCACACTTGGCCGTGGCTGGGCAGGCATAAGTGAGATGCGCAGCCGAGAGCCGGGAGGCGAGGCGCACGCCGCACCCCAGCCAGGCCGACGCTCTGAGCGGGCCGTCTTCGGGAGGTGTAACGGGCACCACGCGGTGTGTAGCGGATGTGCTGGGGCCACTCCAGGGCGGTTTAGCGTAAGCACCGATAACCGTGCTCCTGTCATACTGAATGTGAACGAATGCGACTGCCATCCGATTTTCGAGCGGGGTTTTGTGGTGAGGGAGAGCTGTCGAAAGGGCAGCTCACACCTAATCCAGGTTTCGTGAATCCACACGATAGTGGTATTTCCTTCCGGGACCACTCAGAGGGCCGCGCGCCACGGGTTTCCACGACATTCCCATATAACACGGCGCCAGCATAGCCCGCGATCTGCTTGTGGAGGGAGATCGCTCCGTGTTATCTACACCTCCACACATATTTGTGACGTCATGATGAGCACCGCCGGCATCAGCGCCGATCCTGGAGTGCTCCCGTCCCGGGAGCCCCGTCAGATGAGCCGCCCCAGCGTTTGTCCACGGCTGAACAGGGATGCTTTGCCCTCATCTGGGGAGTAGATGACGGGCGACGGTTTGTTTTTTCACACCCAACACTCGTCAGAACGTGTGTGGAGACGGAGCTGCGTTTCCTCTGGGCGTTGGCCGGTGACGGCCCGTCTGCGGAAGCGGAGATGCGTCAGATCAGTCCGCCTCTCGCCACCTGCGCACTGGCGAGCCTCCGCGGCAGGCCGGCGCTGACGCCGCTGATTCGCTGGACGCGTGCGGACGACACGCGGCCGGTGACTGACGAGATTGGCTGCGCGGGGCCCGAGCACGGCTGCCGGTCCGCACCGGATAACCTGCGACGTTACTAGTCTAATCACCGATACTGTCGACATACTACTGACTACATCTCGAAGGGAACTGGAACGGCAGAACTGAAATCGGAAAGGTCGCAGTGCTGAAAGCCGACTCCTTCTAGTGCGCTTTCGCTATGTGGTGCCTTGTCATCTCACTTCGCAATTCTATGCCTTTTTCTGGTTGACCACTTTCGTTCTTTTTTGTGAAATAGTTTATTTCCTTAAAGCAGCCGCAGCTTGCCACCTGAGATGTTGGAGCAGCTGGCAGCTGGACATGGCTTCTGCCGTGAGCAGCAGCCAAATGCCATGGCCATTAACACGCGTCCGGTTGGCCGGTTGAACACCCTTCGCTCGGGTGGGGTTGGGGTTCAATTCGCACCCTTGAGATCCCAGAAAATAAGAGAGCTAGAGACTTGAGTTCACTGGGTGTGTTGGCTTATACGTGAACTCAATTGTGTCAAAAATTGAGCTTCCTGGGCCGTGGTCTTCGGATCAAATGAGGGCAAACAAGGTTAGACCCCAGATTGGTGTCCAAAGTGCCCCCAAACCTTGTTATGCAACCACCGTGAACCTAGATGCCTATTCTGAGGAAAAGGTTACTGGTGATTATTCTAGGTCACTGACCTTGTCTGGCTCTTCAAAGGTCATGATGTCACACAAAGCTGTTTTTATTTTTGTATTTGACTAGACGTCAAAGATTTCGTTAGACAGCGCGTTCCTAAAAACGTAGTGCCGACCCTGCCATTCGAGGTCTGTGACCTATTACGACATTTAAGAAACACATAAAATATGTATAATGCGGCTCCAGTTACCAAGAAATTAAAGATGGGTACCAGAACCTACCTGATACAGCAAGCTGTAAAGAAATAAAACGGGTTGATTTTAACCTTTTTCTGCCCTTTGTACCTGTCCCAAGGTCAATGGAATGTGCTCATCCAATTGCTGTGTTGCTTAAGATACTATCTGAGGGATGTGTGGCTTCGTCTAACACTCCATTCTTGCATCAGGTTGAACGATTCCCTAGAAATTGCCCGCTGAATCCGTAGCCCCATCTGTTACCTGTTGTAGGTCACCGACCCCAAAAAGAACATATAAATGGTTGGTACCAAACGATCCGCCATTCAGTTGTCTATGGCTATCTAAAGTTTGATGTGGCTACGCCGCGGCGTCCGGAAATCATCTCGGAAAAGCCTACGGTAGGGGTCAAATTAATCCTTCACCCGAGTTCGTGTTACACACAGGTCAGATTGATTTGACCACCGGCCGTGGTCTTGGTCAAGCGTTTGCACGTCAGGGAAAGAATGGTAATTTGTATTTTCAGTACTAGTATTGACACTAAATGATAACATTGTGGCGATAAACGGCGTTCAGTACGCGAGGAGATTCGAGGACACCACGACGACATTGGTTAAATGATCATCGCAATATTATATCCCTTCACATTGTAATCTCCGTTATGTTCAAATGACTTAACGCTTAATCCGATATCATTGTCCAGGCATATTTCAATACTAGCTCTCGCGATGCTCCGCGATCGGGCGCGCGCGCACTACGTGCAGTAGGAAGGAGAATGTGGGGGCTGCTCCTGGTCCATTGAGAGGAGGAAGGAGGACGCTGCTCCTGGTCCATTGGGAGAGGAAGGGGGACGCCGCTCTTGGTCCAGTGGGAGGTGGAGGGAGACGCTGCTCGTAGTCCCGTGGGAGGGGAAGGGGGATGCTGCTCGTGGTCCAGTGGGAGGGGAGGGGATGCCTGTCTTCGTCCAGTAGAAAGGGGGAAGGGAGACACTGCTCTCGGTCCAGGGGAGGAGAAGGGGACCCTGCTCTTGGTCCGGTGGGGGGGGGGGGGGGGGGGGGGGGGCTGCTCGCGATCTGGTGGGAAGTGGAAAGGGGACGCTGCTCTTGGAGACTGGCCATGTTTGTCCGGCTCATCATTGACCGACGACCCAAGCTCCGCCCATGAATGTGACGTCACAGGTACACGCCAATGCAGAACGCGCTTAATTCCGAATGTGGACCAAAAGGAATCGGCTGATGGAACCCCATGGAGACATACAGCGCGCAGGAATGGCACACTTGAATGACGTTGGATTTTATTTACAATATTATTATTTACATATTTATATTACAATTACATTTAAAATATTACAATTGCAATACAATATTATTATTTACAATATATTTAATTACAATATAGAACAGTTACTGGCAACTGTTTTGGATAAAGACAATGTCGACCACAATATCCACATGAGATCGAGACCTGCCGATTTGCCGGACATACAAGACCGCCAACAGCGCATCGTCCGTTGCTAGGCATTGTTATGTGGGCAGCGACGGCTTACTTAAAAAAAAAAACGAACAAAAAAGAACACGCGGTTCCCTCGCCTCTGCCGATCGCGGATCGTCTCGTGACGTCATGTGCGTGCGTGCGTGCGTGTGCGTTTGCGTGTGCGTATGTGGGTGCGTGTGCGTGTGTAATCCCGATTGGGTCAGGACCACTGAGCGTCAATATTGTCTCTGGAGTCGCGGGGGCTCCATGAAAAGATCCGTGATAACATGTCCCGCGATCCCTTCATAAAAGCATAATAGGTGTGGGAGATCCCGATCCTGTTATGATTGAGAGCTGGAGTTAAAGAGGGCTTGAAGAGCCAGCCTTCGAGAGGAGACCCAAGAGGGGACGAGGCCACTGCTGAGCGCGGCCGCCGTGTTTCTCCGGCTGCTGTAGGCTGATGTGCACGTCCGGCTACCCGACCATCTGGCGATAACGCTCATCTGGCGTGCTCTGTGCCTGTCGGAGCCGTCTCTGATGGGGCGACCCCTGTGTGTGTCCGCCGAGTACTCGTCTTCTACAGCAGTCGTTTGGTGGTACGTGCTGTACCTAGATGTCGCAACACCGAGGCCGTATCAGCTGTCGATGAGCCCGGCCCCGACCGCACCGCTGACCGGGGCCGGCCTGCAACGCTGTGTCAGCCCCTGCATGCCCTGCGACTGTGTCGTGGAGCGCCGGCTCGCTCAGCTCGCGGCAATACACTGCCATTGGTGCCCTGCACGACGATGTGTCACGACGACATGGGGCCGTGGTCCGTTCAACAGCATCCATTGCAGTTAAAAATTGGCTTCCAATTCCACGTCCAGTCGACTTTCTAAAAAAAAACAACAAATGGTGTGCTCCATGGGGAGGCATGGCCCAAACCACGGGTGTTTACGACGGTATAGTGTCTTACTGCCAGCGGCCGGTGTCATGGGCGACGGCACACGTGGTCGCTGGACGTGAGAACGAACCGTTGACGACCGCCGGCTGACGACGTCTCGGTCGTGCCGTACCCGGCAGAGCACGCGGGCCGCTGCAACAGGAGCTGGCGCTACCGCTGGACCGACGCCGCCAGCAGCACCGCCTGGCCGCCCTCCTGCCGCGGCCGCTCTACCTGCTCTACGTCCAGGTGGCCGCGTACGGCGAGGCTTGCGGTAAGTGGCGGGACGCCGCGGCGCTGCGGCCGCGCCCATGAGGGACCTTGCACACGCCTCTTGGTGCTGGAGTGCCTCTTAATGCAACCGTCCCGTATGCACTCGTCGTTGGTGACCGTCATAGCGTGCTTTTCTCAGTTATTTAGTGTGCACCGGTCAATGGAGCTTGTGTAATCAACGGGCGTATGGTGGACGAATGGCTCTCCACTTCCGAGAACACGTATTTGGCACTTGTGGAAAATACACGTTTAAAGAGAACATAGAGACGGTGTAAACGGCGATCCAGTCGTACCAAACCGTTCAGATAACTAACACCTCCAGTATATACGTTTATCTGCGGAGAGAACTAGGCATCCTGCAGTAGCTCTGAAAGGAGTTGGTACTTGATGGCTGAGCCTTTTACGCCCCAACCTGCATGGTCCGCCTGCCCCCCCCCCCCCCCCCGCTCTCCCGCTCCTGCACGCCAGTTTGTCGGCATGCACCCCACTTGCAAGCCGTTACAAACATTGACAGAAACGCCTTGCCCTTGTTTAACGCTCAAGTAAAGCTTTCAAACACTTAGACACCGTGCTGAATGCGATATTTCCGCGGTGATGTAGCGACGGAGCCGCGGCGGAGCCGGAAGGCTCCAATGACGTCGTCGCACCGTACTGAGCCACTCAGGATCTCACTAATGGGAAATTCCATGATGGCACCCCCTGTTTCCACTAACATATAAGATGTGAACAGGAACGCATAGAACAAAGTAAGGTCCAGCCAAGCACTTGCTGTCGTTGACACGTACACATTTCTCGTGACTTTTATGCTCAGGGCACTTCAGCTTCATCCTCGTTTTCGGCCGTGCTGTCACGTCTGCCTCTGCCAGTGTTGGGCGTCTGAGACCGCGCCCATTCTCTGACCGCAGATGCGGCTGTGAGCGCCACGATATGTGGCAACGAGGAGGAGGCGTGCTCGCTGAAGCAGGCCGACCAGAGGGACGCGGTGGATGAGTCGGACTCTGACCAGGAGGCTGAGGTGAGTCGCGGCAGAGTCGCATCGACGTCGAGATCGCCAGCTGCACGAGGTCGAGCGCTCGCTCGCTGCCATGCAACGTGCAGCATACGCGGCTGGGCATTTGGACATGGTCCGGCCGGGCGATCTTGGCACAGTTTGACCTAACGATCTGGGCACAGTTCGGCCGGCCGATTTTGGCATAGGCGTGCCGGGGCGATCTTGGCATAGTCCGACCGGGCGATCTTCGCACAGTTCTGCCGGGCGATCTTGGTCCAGTACGGTCGGGCACAGTTCGGTCGGGCGATCTTGGCACAATTCGGCCGTGTGGTCTTGGCACAGTTCGGCTGTGTGATCTTGGCGCGGTTCGGCCGGGCGATGTTCGCATAGTCCAGCCGGGCGATCATGGCATAGTCCAGCCGGGCGATCATGGCACAGTTCGGCCGTGCGATCTTGGCACAGTTGGGCCGGACGATGTTTGCATAGTCCAGCCGGGTGATCATGGCACAGTTCGGCTGCGCGATCTTGGCACAGGGTGGCGGTGTGATCTTGACATGACCTGGCACAGTTGGGCCGTGTGATCTTGCCATGACCTGGCACAGTTGGACCGCGTGATCTTGACGTGACCTGGCACAGTTGGGCCATGCGATCTTGACATGACCTGGCACAGTTCGGCCGTGTGATCTTGACATGACCTGGCCACACGGCCGTATCTGCCTGGTTGGCTGCAAATGCATCTTGCGATATTAGCACGCTGCAGGCGTGATGCTCGGAAGCGTGCTGAGCCATGTTGGCCGTGATTACGTTTACATTTTCCTCTACGTGTGTTGCTGGTTTTACGGTTTCGCTGAAAGCTGTAGAACCGTGTCCGCCGTGAAATTTGATCTTGGGCCAGAGACAGGTAACTGGCCAAAACGTGAAAATCGGAATAGGTCCGTCATTGCTGTCAGGGCAGTTGCTGAAACTTTTGGACTGGCCGACTTTGAACAGATGGGTCGAATCAAATTAGGATTATATCAATGCTATGCCGAGTCTGTTGAAGTGTAGCCGTGGCTAAGATTCGCTCATAGCGCGTCAGTGAGGACTCCGGTGATTGGGAACGCACACGCCCGGCGGTGACTGTCACCTATTGAGCCGAACGCACAGCCATGCGTGCTGTTGCGTTGTGGCCGAAGGTCCCACCGGCTGGCCGGCGCTGCTGACGCCGGCATGACGCTGGTGTAGTGTGTATAGTGCTGGTGCAGTGTGTGGTAGTGCTGGTGTAGTCGGGCTGCGCTGCTGGCGTCTCGCGCATCACTCCCGTCGTAAATCGTAGGCAGTTATAATTTGAGAGGAGGGCGTGTGGGTCCGTGGCGCTCTTTGTATTGTGACGCCCACAGTGCCGCTAGGAACGCGTTCCGATGCTTTGCTGCCCCGACCACGGTCGTTGTCCTGGCGCTTGTCGTCCCGGGCTGCAAAGTGGCTCGCGGACCGTCCAATGGACGCGGCGCGCGCGGACACCGGGCGTGTGCCCGCGTCCAGGCGCCGGCCAGCGTCGGCCGTCCAATGGACGCGGCGCGCGCGGACACCGGACGTGTGGCCGCGTCCAGGCGCCGGCCAGCGTCGGCCGTCCAATGGACGCGGCGCGCGCGGACACCGGACGTGTGGCCGCGGTCAGGCGCCGGCCAGCGTCGGCCGTCCAATGGACGTGGCGCGCGCGGACACCGGACGTGTGGCCGCGTCCAGGCGCCGGCCAGCGTCGGCCGTCCAATGGACGCGGCGCGCGCGGACACCGGGCGTGTGCCCGCGTCCAGGCGCCGGCCAGCGTCGGCCGTCCAATGGACGCGGCGCGCGCGGACACCGGGCGTGTGGCCGCGTCCAGGCGCCGGCCAGCGTCGGCCGTCCAATGGACGCGGCGCGCGCGGACACCGGACGTGTGGCCGCGTCCAGGCGCCGGCCAGCGTCGGCCGTCCAATGGACGCGGCGCGCGCGGACACCGGACGTGTGCCCGCGTCCAGGCGCCGGCCAGCGTCGGCCGGCCGTCGGTCCGTGCGGCGTGCCGGGACGCGTCTGAGATCACCGCGGCGTCGCTGCGCGGCGCGACGCGACCGGCCTTGGGCGTCTTGCACAGCCGGAGGTGGCGCGAGGCCGGTCGCCTCGTTCTGACCGTCGCAAGATGGTCGTGCGCCACTGATTGGGTCGTTCAGGGCTTCCGACGACATATTGGGGATTGTTTTCCTCGTAACGCTTTATGTAACCAATGCCCTTAGTCCCCTCGTCACATCATGACGCAAAACACGACCGTGGTTTTTCCACGTGTTTTTTTAATTCCTCACATGCTTCGCAATGGTTTTTGGCACTCATGCTTTGTGGCATGCCCGCTGTCCCTACCGGTCAGCGGCCCGCAGTTTGAGCTTGCGGCGAAATTTTGCCAGCGTGGTGTTATACACACAAAGCACATCATACACGTATCCTATCGCCGTATGTTTGGAACAGTCGAAATGGAACGTGTTCAGTTGCGCGCATGTTGGCGGTACTTCTGCAGCACGTGGCGCTCACAATTTGGGGTGTCGCACAACAGATGGCGTGGTTCAGTGCGAAGATTGGGAAACCGATCGTTTTCACGTCAAATGAATCAGTCTTACGCCCTTGCGCCCGTAGCACAATACGGTTTGAGACTCGCAGGAAGCGTGCCGTTGTCATAATGTGCAATGTAAACAGCTATATTTTATAATCTGGCATGCGGATTCAGTTGTCTAATGGGACATTAGGCTTCATCCGTTTCGTAACGCTTTCGATCTTTTGCAACACCGTAATGTTGCAGTGCTAGGGCAGTAACTTGCGTAGCAGGATTCCTTTTGCCAGTCGTCTTTGGTTGCTTAGTTTGTCCAGATTCTGCTCTGACTTCAGACAGATGCGGAACATAGGTAGACATACGTATCAGCTTTTCTACTTATTGATAAAAAAACATGACTTCGAGGTATTTCGTTAAGTTGTCTGGTGAGGGGCTCCCGCGATGCAGTGTTGCGAGCACCACACAATCCTGAAAAAATGTTCAAGTCATATTTTTGAAGCAACTCACACATTACACGTTACACTAACATACTGGTCTTCAACATTAACCGTTGCGGAAACGTGTAACGAGGTATTCGCTCCCGACAGAACGGAACAATCAGGTGAGGAAACACTTCAGTGCGCCAAAACTCGCAGCCTTACACCCTTTGCAGAGATCTTGCCAGCGTAAGGCTTCGCATATTATCTCGCTTTTCAGAGGCGTGTCGTTGAATGGGTCCTTTTCTCTCACAGCGCTGTACCACTCATCCCTATACTAGAGCGTCGTGGATCTCCGTCTGACCCTGTTGACTATCGCCCCATGTCTCTCACAGTCGTTACCATCCTTCATTTTATCTGAGCGGATGTTCAGCGCTCGCGTCATAGTGTTCTGAGAGTTACAAAAGAATTAGAAATCTGTAAAAACTGGAACTTTTCTCGCTAGCAAGGAACATGTGGCCGCATTGATCGACAGAATATGAATATGAAATAATATAGATAACTTACAGTTCATGCGGAGAAGAATAAGCACGGCGCGGCAACGCGTGACGAAATTATGACGGCGAACGCATGATTTGTTAAGTTACGGAGTGAAGCTGCACTGTTATGCATCGTTGCATCTTCTGTCTTGGCATTACTACGTCGCAATTGACACCGTTACAGCGTTGCACGTAGTTCTAGCAAACAAAGAAAACAACAAAAACAACAACAAACAAACAACGACAAAAACAGGCGACCAAGCTTCTCGTGGTGCTATTCGAAGGAGGTGATCTAGAATTGTGAGCGAAACCACTTCGTTTAGGTCAACGCTTTGAAACCAATTTCATCCAAACAGCGTGGGGTTCGTGCGTCGAAGCATTTTTGCCAGGCTGTTTCGCTTGCTGGACGCGTAAGTGCAGCGGTGAATGCATCTCGCGATGTCTTATGGATTTTGGAATAACGTTCTATGTCACACATGCGGTGTACCAAGACCGACTGTATTCAGGTGATATGTGGCGGCCCATGGTTTTGCTGCCACTGGGGCGATGACGGCAAACTCTGCTGTACCAATCTATATTTCTATGTGGGTCCGAGGGTTCCTGAAGCCCCTTCTGAGGCAGGTACTCGTAGCAAACAGGATGTGGGCAGGTGGAGACATTCTAGTTAAGATTCCTTCTATGCGTGCTCTCTGTCAGTCACTCTAGCTGTGACTCAGTGCGCCGGAGACTAGAGGGAGTGTGTCTAGTGTTCCCAATTTTCCAAATACACGCCAAGGGGAGCTTTTGCAACTACCTGCTTTTTGGTTTGATGCTTTGATGTGCGTTTGGGTCCTGCAACAGCTTTTATTTATATATTTTTATCGATTGCATCGTTGGCTGTGCGTGAGCAACACCACGCTGGAAAATGAACCAATCAAACAGGCAAGGGCGAATACACTGACTTATATGTGGCGAGCAACTGTGCGCTAGAGACATGACCATTATCTTGGTTTCTACGGTCTTGTGCGTGTAGGGCGAGCGCTGGCGGTGTAGGGCGGTACGCACTTGAAAATCCCTTGGGTAATTTGCGACGGAAAATATGATACCCGGAGCATGCCTGGTATACCAGCGACATCGCAACAATTTCAGCTTATGTGCCTAGTTGTTTCGAACGCTGAATTCTGTGCACGTGCGTGCGGAATTCGGTTATTAATATCAGGGTAAAGGAATCTTGGCCCCCCTGTAGCCGCCGCCAAAAAACAAAACAAAAAAAACAACGTAGAACAATCACATTTTCATAGACCCTAGTGTAGCCAATTGACACGACGCAACACCTGTGCTTCATCTCAGTATAAAGTAGGTCAACATAAATTAATCGCGGTGCGTATTAACTGACCGGCCTTACCATACGGCCAACCACGCACACCCGCAGCCCTCAGTTGAATGCAAAAAAAAAAACAAAAAAAAAACATCATGAACGGTGGCCGCCGCCATCGCTGCGTTCGCAAGCTGCTGTCAGCGCTGACAAGCGACATCCGCGAAAAGCTATTGGATAGACCTAACGATACCTTCTCAATGATGTCGATGTTTTTAGTATAAACTATTATGTGGGGGTTACCCGATATAACTTTGTTCTTCCATACAAACCTAAGAAAATTGGGGGGGGGGGGGGGGGGGGGGGGGCTGTGGGAATATCTTGTCAGTGGAGGCGAATTGGTAAAAACCAAGACACAACATTTTTTAAATCGAAATTCCATTTCATTCTACGCGCACAGTTAAAAATCCCAACTTGACTAGACACACTCCCTTTAACGCCTTCACGAAGGTGCACCGGAAAACTCGCGGCTCTTCAGCGCAGTAAATTTAGCACACGAAGATGCGTGGGAAAACTCGCGATACTTCGGCGTGGTAAATTTGGCAGTTGTGGGAGCCAGGGCCGCCGCAGAGCATATAGGGACGCACAATTGTGGTAAATGCCTCATAGCTGGGTTAACCCTAGTCGGAGCGGGTGGGGACGGATTCGGCCCCCACCCTGATTTTTCGTTTTTGTTTCGAAACTGTTTGGACCAGGCTCTTGAAGTTCTGTGAGTTTTACCTAATGTATTCTCTGCATATCTTGTTCGCCATTTTTGGAAAATTGCATCCACAGGAGCGTTTACGGAACCTGGCATTGGCAGAAACGTTCAGCACAATTGGGTGATTCAGTGATTGGGTGATCCGCCGAAAACTCCATTACAATCTGTTTAAGGCCAGGGTGGTGAGCTCCGGGGGATGAGGTTCACTACCTTGCGTTCACAGGAAGATGGATATTCTCAAGAATGATACGTTTGTAACATGAGTATGATGTTATTGTAATAAAGTGACACTTGCCTGACATAGGCGGTTCCAGGACCCAAACGGAAAGTTTCCAAACAGTGCGAAATACAGCAGGAGTGGTCAGTGCAGGTATACAGGGATGCTTCTAGGTATATATATATATATATATATATATATATACATACAAAACAAAAAATGAGAACGCTTTGGTTCAGGAGGTCAGACCGACAAGCCCAAAGGGGTGAAACCGGCAGGCTCGAGCGGGTAAAGCTGGCGGGGTCAAACGAGTGGAACCGGCATTAATGATCATATACCCCGCTTAGCCAGCGCAAGTCTGGCTGGGCGCCGACTGACATTTTTCGACGTTAATGGAGCTTCCTGACCGGCGGTGAACGCCTCTGAATCAAAATTAATTATTAATGGTCGAAGTGGCCTTCTTATGGGAAGTCAAGATTACTGCAACGAGTCATGATTGAAATGGGTGATTGTAATTCACGAGCCGAGTCATGGTGGGGCGGGCGCAGCTCTGGCGGCGTCTGGCAGCCTCGCCCCCAAGTCATGGTGGAGCGGGCGCAGCTTCGGCGGCGTCTGCCAGCCTCGCCCCGAGTCGTGGTGGGGCGGGCGCAGCTCCGGCGGCGTCTGCCAGCCTCTCCCCGAGTCGTGGTGGGGCGGGCTCAGCTCCGGCGGCGGCCGTGATCCGGTGGTGGTGGGGCTGCCAGCCTCGCCCATGGTCCTGCACATGACAGCACACCAGCGAGCGATACCGGTTCGAGCTGTGATCGAGGATCGATATCAACCGCAGCCACTGGAGCCAATTGTGGCGATTAGGGAGCTGGGCGGCGCGACGGGTTTTCAGCGTGGCGAGCGTGGTCCGTGGTCCGGTGGCGACGGCGGCTGCCAGCCTCAGCCTCGCGCGCGGCCCGTGGTCCTGTCGGCGGCGCACCAGCGGACGATGCTGGGGCCAACCACGATCGACGATCGATATCAGTTGCAGCTACCTGGGTCAATTGAGGCAATTACGGGTTTGGGCAGCGCGGCAGGATTTGAGCGCGGTGGGCGTGTTCCGGTGGCCGGCCTTGGCGGCGGCGGCCGACGCACGAGAAAACTTATACTGTTCTCATTGGGGAACTGGACACACCTATGGGGCCTGTCCAGGCATCCTATAAGATCACCAAACTTCTTTTATATGGTACGGAAGCGGCAATAATATATATGGCTCATTTGTACTCACTTTTCACCATCCGAACAGACACCTGGCTCGGCCCATCTCAAAATTGTGACGTAGACCTGCTTTGCAATGACAAATAAGGCGCCGTCCCATTTGTTCTGCAGTCTTAATTGGAAAGCCGCGTTGCGATTTGTTGTTATCACCTGTTTGCATCTCCCGGGTGCGTTCTTGAATTTTCGATTTTGATTCTTTCACAGTATTCAATCTCGAAATCATTACCACTTTGTGCTGGTTGCGTCGAAATCGGTTGATAAACGTAGTAGCCGTTTAATACAAAGTACCTTGAAATTAAAGTTCTTCTCCTGCTCACTTCCACTAGAAATAATTAAGATTTTCCTTTTAAGAAATGCAAACATCGTCAAGAGAAATCTTACCGTTTTTCTTTTTTCAACTACAATGCTTTGAAAATGTCGCTTTGCATATGTCTGCATATTTGCATGGTATTACAAGCGATTGCTGGTGCTAATCGTTCACATCAGTGGGTTTTGAAATAGGCCCCACAGGCGAGGCTATCCGTTTAAGAAGGCTGGTGCGCCGCGAGGAAATGACATCTGTCAGATTCAGCGTATTTAGATCAGTCAGTATCACGCCTCCACTTCTGACGCGGGACTGGAACTCGCGAGTCGGAAAGGATATGCGTTGGACGATTGGTATGGTCCAGGTAGCACCGCCGCATCATTCGTGTGGTCCATCCTACCATAGGCTAAAATGGGCGCAAATGGAGCCCAGCAGTCAGCGGGCCGTTACGTGCCGATGACTTACTCACCATTCGCCGGAAACAGCGGCCGGGAACAGAGCGCATCGCCCCCAACCGCTCCGGCGTGGCGTCGCATGGACGCTGCCCAACACAAAAAGCAGGCCGCGATTAGTGCAACCAGTGCACGCACTGCCCAACTGTCTGCAAGCCGTCACTGCGGCCTGACCGCGGCATTCATCGAAGGCGGATATCAGTGCGCTTTTCCACAAACGTCGCCGGTACGGTCGCAGTGGGCGGCGTTTGGCCGTCGGCGCCGCGGCCGAGCCTCGGCGGCCGGCCGGCAGTGCGCGGCGCGGCGTCAGCCGAGCAGGTCCGCCCCACCATGCGCTCCAACGGCACGGCGGCGGCCGCGTCCGAGCCCTCTCCGGCGTTCGTGATCGGCAGCCAAGTGACGCTCCTGCTGCTGTCGGCCATGACGACCGGGCTGCTGGTGGGCGTGGTGCGTGACCTCGTCGGTCCGCGCGGCCCGCCTCTCGGCCGTCGACGAGATGCTGCTGGTACGCTTGCTGATCTCGCTGGTTTCTGCTGGCGCTGTCCAACTTGTGCGTCATCATGACCATGCACCCCGGCCTGACGAGCCACGCCGGCGCTATGCACGTCCTCTGTATGACTCAGAGCGTCATCGACGTCAACGCAGTAGGTATGGTGGCGTTCGCCAGCTGCGTCATCAGCCTGTGTCGGCTGCAGCAGGTGCTGGCGGCGCGGCTGCCGACGCTGGCGGCACGGCTGACGCAGCAGCTGCTGTGCTGGCAGAACCGGCTGCTGACCGCTGCCGCCATCGTCATGTTCTCGGTGCTGCCGCAGCTCGGACTACGGCCCTCGTCCTACTTCTGGTGCACCGGCAGTCCTATACCGAGCAGGGCCCCGGTGCTTGTGCTCCTCTCGATCAACAAGCTTCCTCAACAGCGTCAACTTCGTCGCCAGCATCTTCCTGCTGCGCGCCAGCAGCGGGCTTAAGGACACACGCCTGCAGCGCAATTATCTTCCGTCGCACAGCTGGGCGCAGCTTTGCCTGGTCAACATCACCGCCAACACGCTGCTGGCGCCCATCAACATGGGCAACATGCATTACCACCACAAAATCATTTTCAACCACCTCCTTCTGACGTTTTTGTATGGCATCATGGATCCATTGCTGCTGATGTGGTTGTCGCGTCGGTGGCGAAGCCAGGTGAGGGACTGTCGCCTGGAGACGGCCAAGGTCACTACTCTCTCGAAGACAGCGGAAATAACGGCGGCGTCCGGCTGGATCTGATATGAGAGCAGTCTGAGCGGCTGGACGAGATCCGATGCACTTGATCGGGAAGCAACATGGACTGCTGGACGTGATCTGACAGCGACCTGGATGTGGTCCAGTGATCCTGTAGCCGGCATGAGAAAAAATTGCGCCACTGTCTACAAAAAGTACGCGATGGGAAAAAGAATGGCACTCTCTCCAATATTATATAAAAAATGACACGCGACAGCAAAGCTGTTTCTTTCTCATGCTGGCGTCTTCTCTTCTCCTAACGTTTTTTTTTTTTTAAAGAAATAGATGGGTTGGCGTGTTGTGCACCGGGTGTATGGGCTAACAAGCTATCATAAAATTTTAAGAACATAATTATATATATATATATATATATACACATACATACATACATACATAACCAACTGTCTAACTTGTATTCTATGAGGAGTCTTCTTTTAAAAGGAAGTTGTGTCTGAAGGAAAACGTCTTGAGATATATTATCATGAACTCCCAGCTGTGGCTGCGTCCGTGCGTGATTGCATCTTCTGTGTGGCTGCATGCGAATTTGATAGTCCTGTGGGTTGTAAGTGCGGGATCACATCTATGTGATATGTTTATGTGTGAATCAGGCGCATGCAATGGGTGTGATACTGGTAGTGCGTGCCGGCGGCTTTGGATTCATGTTGATATGGAGTGTGAGTACTAGATGTGTACTGCTGAGGGAGAACGTTGTTTTTATATTCTGTAAGTGCAATGAATTCTAATAAAATGTGATCCATAGACCTCTGCCCCTATCTTTATGTTTGCATTTGAACATGACAGGTCGAGGTGATGCCGACAAATCACAAAAACACAAGCGTTTCCTGTGCTATAGGGGTGTAGGAAGGCAATACACTACTTCATTGTGCTCTTTCCAAGATACTGGACCTATATCCTATACCTGTACATATACCTTTATTCAGTGGTGTGACCATATATAATTAGTTCATTGTGTGTCATTATTTTAACAATTCATTTGGGCAGTAGGGGCAGGTTAATACGGCTTGTCAAACTCGCATGCCGAGAGGCTTGCTTGATATGACTTTGCAAAATTGTGCCTTTAGAATGCTAGAGACACGGTGCCGTATTGTTATGAATGTACATGTTACTATCTTAGCATATTTTGGGGATGTCACACCTTCAAAGTAAATATTTTGGCCAATTTCCAAAAACTTTGACTGTGGTCGTGTTCTGCCTTGAAAGTTTGATAGAAGTTCTGACACTTGGACTGTGTTCGTGTTTTGCCTTGAAAGCTCGATACAAGTTCTGACAATGGGTATGATCTCTTTTTCCCTGCATCTGCTCGTTTTGTCCGAAACCTGAAACAATTTTTTTTCTTCTAAGTTTTAGACCTTAACGTGAAATGTGTGACAAACATTATGTCATTCATCTAATGCACAGCTTTGTTGGCCTACTACTGATGTGGCTTGCATGGAGCAGTGGTAAAAGCACCTGGACCATTAAATCTGTTCAGTACCTAACTACACGAACACTGCCGATGTCAGGGTTCAACGACAAATGAGAAGGAAGAGGACGCAATTTTATATTCAGCCCGCTACCAGCCCGGCCGGTAGCCCGCACGCCGTCCGCTCCGCTCGTTCAGACCGCTCCAGGAAGGGATGGCCGGTGATATGATCCGGGTCGAGAACGGACGCCACCGGCGTGGACCGGTACTGCAGGGCGCTGTGCTGGTGCGGCAATGTTTTGTCTTTGTAGCGCCCGGATTAATGAAACCCAAGCACAAGGCAATCAGCGTGTAGACAGACAAGATTCGCTATCGCCGAAGCGTGCACATTGTGATTCAGTTTTGTCGCCGACCTTATCAGCTGACCGGCGCACGTTTTGACTGTGTGGGAAGGCGTGCCGTTCGTGAGCGACGCGCATTCTCCATCACCGGCTGGCGGTGCTCGGATCAAGGCACGTTATGTGCTCATTTTTCGGACAAACTGCGTATGTTGTTGGCGGTGCCTCGACGAATCGTGCACGTTATCTGCTCATTTGTGGACAAACTGCGTATGTTGTTGGCGGTGCCCGACGACAGGTCTTTAGTGCTGCACGGCGTCATTACAACTACAGTAAATTTTACGGAAGGATCTAGACGAGGCGTTCGTATTACGGATGGAGCGATCGCCCAGACTGTCGTCCTCGTCTGGTGTGTTCGTTATACGACGTTCGTCGGCCAGTTAACTCTCCGGTCGTCATGTATTATGGAAGTCCTGATAAGGGGCTGACGATGCTTGACTGTCGGCCAGGTGTGCGTCAAACCCGAGATATCTCATTGGAGTCGCTGGGATTTGAGCCGGGGTCTCCTGATTGCAAGTCCATTGCTCCACCAACTGAACTAATGGGGAATAATAAGGACCTTTGTTGCCTACTTCGTTGTCACAAAGATTTTGTAACTACCGATCTTTATGACTTCTGGTAGTCCGATAGTCCAGACGGGAATAATTATTCCATCCATGAAGCTGCAATAGACATGGCGTTTCCATCCATCACGTTTGCGTGTGCACGACGAACTACCGCCTCGCTGGGCTGGTAAAGTGGTTATTCTGACCCGGGTCAGTGCGAATTCCCGCACGGTATCGAAGGCCGACGGCAGAAAATGCAACGCCGCCCAAGCGCCCCGGGCTACCCCCGGACTACCCCCGGCCCGTCACTTGCATTTACCACCGTCGACCGTCGCAGCCCTCCAAGGCAACCCGCCGCTGAACAGTCTTTGTGCCTACGGCAAAGCTTACATTGACTTATTTCAGCTTGCGCCGCGTTCTCACCTTTGCCGAGAAATATGTCTGTCGATGGCAACGTCCAGGGCTACCGTCACTTAAAGGATCGTGCCTTACAACGCACGTGAGATGGGGTAAAATCTGGCGCACCTTTGTATATTCGCCGAATGGTTAATTATGGTAAGTCAGCTGCGGATGGCTTTGCCCGGATGTCACAAGAAATGTCAAGCCAGAGTTAAGTCTCCCGGTCAGCTGACCAGAGCCGAGAGGTACCGGTCACCATGTGCAGCGTGCTGTGTGGCTGCAGTGATTGGCGGGATCTTCTGTAAGCCCGGCTCGGCCGGCTTTCGTAAGCCCGGTGTCGACAGATAGACCGCCGCTGTTCCGCTCCCGTCGGCCATTGGCGAGGGCGTCACAAGCTTGGACAGTTAGAGGGGGAGGGGAAAAGGAAAAGGCAGGGTTGGCGGATCAGTAAGATCACGCATCTGAAAACCGTCGTAATAATGTGTACATTGGTCGAGGCGCTGGCCAACGGTTTCTGAACGCCCACCATCAGCTCGCAGCGGAGCGAAACGAGACTGATTGTGCAGCACCGGACCACGCTGCCGGAGGGAGGAGTTTTAACGGAAAAATGAAGCAGTTTGAAGTAAAGAAGCCTGCAGACGAACTCGTCAGTGATAATAAGCCAGAAGAACAGATTGAGCGACTTCAGACGGGTGGAAGAACGACAGGCAAATGTTCTTATGCCAATCGGCTTTGTTCCGCACAGTTTCAAATCCGAAGGAATTTAATACATTTCTGCCAATGGTCACGAAAACCAAGATGAAGTCGGGCGATTTTAGTGTTTCTGGAGCTGCTAACTGGCGCATGGTACTTAATGCCGGAATTTACGATACATTTTGCGCTGAAAGGACAAATTTTCCCCCACCTCATTGGCATATCTTCACTAAAATCAGCTGGCGTGGATTTCTAAGGGCTCTTTGACCTTAAATGGTAGGTTCTTGTCTCGCGGTAGTGTTTGGGCGCAATCTAGACCCCGGTCGTTTGTAATCAAAACACGACGCGAAAGCAAGCACATCTAATATGACCTGATAAACCAACGCATCATATACAAGGCAGTATAAAAATATATGCGAAGCATGATGTTATTGACATATAGATCGGTACTGGTACTGCAGCCAGTACCAGTACAGTACTGGTACTGTTCCTGTACAAGAACTATAGACGCACTGGTACAGAAACAAACGGCGCTTGTCCACCGACAGTAAAGCTCGCGGACTGTATTTCGAAGCCTCCTATGACCCGGATATAACTCTAGCCGCTAAAATTACACACAATAGTTTTTCGTAAGCTCCTCGCGTTATGCAAGTAGTGCGCCTCCAACTTTTATGGGATGGCGAATGGAGTGACGTTTCGAGGAGGGGGGGGGGGGGGGGAGGGGAAGAGGAGGGGCACATTCCGCGGGCCACAGTCCTCTGTGGTGTGTGTTCCAATGTCATTCGTTTTTTGCGGGCTTCCAGTCAGCGCGGCGAATGTTTTTTCGAACTAACCAAGCTGCTCGTCCTACGCATAATTCAGCAAAACGCAGTGTTTTTTAGATGCAGTTCCTTAAGGTGAGCAGCCTGTTGGAATTCAAGAAAGCTGGTGAAATCTGTGAGTGTGCTCGCATGTGCATATGTCTTACAAAATATCATGGGGAGGCGTGCGCGCCTTTGAGAGGAGTGGCCGCAGCGGTCACGGCGGCACGGCGACAGCATTGGTCATGTTCAGATGAGCACGCAGCGTGGACGAGCGTGACGCGGCTCCACGTCCCCGCCCGTCCGGTCGCTGCCGGGTCTCCTTGTCCGCTGCTGGTTGATGAGCCGCGCTGACGGGGCCGGCGTCGTTTCTGGCGCGTTGCAGGAGGAGGTGCGCCACAAAAAACGTCACCGCAAGACGGGCCGCGAGGAGGAGGAGCAGCGCCGCCGGAGGCTGCTGCACAAACACCCGCTGCTGGTGGTGGTCGAAATCGTCTGTGAAGGTGCGTCGGCGGGCGCGTGCGCGACCCAGGCGCTCCGGCGTCGGCGGCGACGGCGGCAGAGCGCCGTATGTTTCGGGTGGGCCCTGGCCTGGCAGCCGTCCGGGCAGCCAGGAGCAGTCGGCGACAGATGCGTGTCGCATGTCGGCCGGTCACGTGACGTGTGCGGCGTTATCGGCGCTGTGTGGATGCAGCGACCTGTCGCCGTGCGGTTCATCTCCGTCAGACGCCGCGTCGCAGTCAGGAGCGTGACAGCGGCAGTGTTGGTGCTGCACCTGCGTGTTTCAGACCTGGGGACGACTTGTGCTGGAGTTCGTCCATCTGACCCAGCTGGACATCGTCACCGTCTCGGTCGCCATTAAGGACTGCCCTGTGAGCGGGTGAGTCTCAGCGGAGCTGGAGCTTCGCGGAGTGGAGGCAGCCCCGTTAGCTTAGCGCGGTGACGTTAACAATTTCCAGATCCGTTGGTAACGAGCCCTTCCTCCGGTGCCTTTCATCGCGTTGGTGTTAGGATGGCGGCATGTTTAACTGCGCATTTGGTGGGAATTTTTTATGGAATCAATGCGGAAGAGGTTTGTTGCACGTGGCGTCTGATCTGTCGTCAGCAGGTTTGTCAGCACCAATCACGGCTCAGTATTCTCCCGACATCCCGTCACATGACCTCGAAGTCAAGTGGTTTGTGACGTCATGCCCCGGCTGACGCTAATGCCAGGATTTTTTGGCAGTTCATCAGCGTGGAGGGATAGCGCTATCAAAATAAATACATCGATCTGACATAGAATCGCGGGCTTGATGTGGATACTCTTGCGTTTGTGAGCGCGTCGGGTTAGGGTGGGGCACTTGGCTCCAAATCTGGGCAATGCGACGTAGCTTGTATAAGAAGCGAATGGGTCTGCTAAGAGGGGCCATGCAAAGGCGATTGACAGTGATTTATGCCGTGTGTGGTTGTGTGCCACAGTAAATTAATGGTGTTAGAGTAATCGTAAAAGATGGAGAACAGGAACGAAGCGCTTCGCGTCTAGAACATGGGGCTTTGTCAGTAAAGGTGCGAGTTCGATGAAAGAATGGGCTTCATGCCAGTACAACTAGCAGTGGAGGATCGATAGACCTTTTCTACAAAAAATGAGTGAACACTTAAGTTGGGAAGTGAAGACATTTCAATGAGATGGTAATGGGAAGAAACATTCAACTCACGAGTGGAAAAGATGATTGTAACACCAGAGCAGGAGCCACACTTCCACACACCTCTCTGTAGGTAGTGTGCCATGGTCGCCGATAAAGCAGAGGTAGTGTGGTCTGAAATACTTAAAAAGCAAGGAATAAAGGAAAATGAAGTAAAAAAACTTAACTAGTTTTCACACAAAACACGCACAAAAACTAAAACAACAGATCGAACAGGGCTGAAGACGCTTGCGCCGCCACATGCGGCCACGCGGCCAGATTCCGTCGTGTCGGCAAGAGACCACGTGTCGCTCCGTCGCCGCGTCGCTTCTCATTGGCGGCGGGGGTAATCGGTCGGTGCTAAAAATAAGAGCCGCCTCCATGAGCTGCACGGAGCCGATCCAGCTACCCGAGCCGCCAAGCTGACCAGGGCTAGCCGCTAAGCCACCTTTGCGGAAACACATGCGGCGTTGAGTGCACCAAATTAGCGTTGGAAGCGCGCCGCCCTTGTCAGCGGCGCACGTGTGCTGCTGCGTGCGCTCCGTCGAGCCAGATGCACGTGACGCCTTCCGCCTGTTTTGGCCAGGGCGCCTGTGTCGATTGCTGACCGGGTCGAGCCGCCCCCCCCCCCCCGCCCCCTGTGACCGGTAGGCCGCTGCTCTCTGCCGAGACGCTGCTGGACCACCTGGAGCCGGGCGACAGCGGCACCGACGCGCCGGGCGCCCGCCACCCCGCCCACCAGCTGCGGCGCGCCTGCCTGGCGCCTCTGCGCCAGTACGTGGCCGCTGGACAGGTGGGCCGGCCCTACCTCTGGGCTCAGCGCCTGGCCGGCCTCGAGTTCGCCTCGGACGGCAGCGAACAGGTGAGCACGGAGCAGCGCGGCAGGCGGAGCCGGAACAGCGGAGTCGGGACAGATCGGGTCGGGAGTCAGGGCAGACCGGGCAGGGAGTCAGGGCAGATCAGGCAGGGGAGCTGGCAGAGCGGGGATGGGGAGTAGGACAGGCCGCCTGGCAGGGAGTCAGGGCAAATCGGGCAGGGAGTCAGGGCAGACCGGGCAGGGAGTCAGGGCAGACCGGGCAGGAAGTCAGGGCAGACCGGGTGGGGGGAGGGGGGCTGGTAGAGCGGGGAGGGGGGGAGTGGGATAGGCCGCCTGGCAGGGAGGCTAGGCAGAGCGGGGAGGGCCACGTGGATCATAGGAATAATACATCGAGTCATAGCGGTGCGGAGCTACTTTGACCGAGGAGGCACGCCTGGACTTAAAGGGGACGGCTCGACCAGATCCGAGAGGGCAGCGCCCGTCACACACGAGATGAGCGGTGTCACACGTGATACCATCCCTGCCGTCTGCTCCCCTCCGCCGCGTGGCCTGGCCCCACGGGCCGTCACTCCGTCTGATCCGCTGCCGGCTGGCCGCCAGGGCGCGCCGGTGGCCAGCGAGGCGGTCAGCGCGCTGCACGTGGAGTCTGCCGTGCGCCGGGTCCGCGCCCGACTGCGAGCGCGCGTCGCTCTCCAGAGCCAGCTGGCCGCCATAGGTGAGTGGGGACGGCGGCCGGGAGCGGCCGGGAGCGGCCGGGGGACGGCCCGGTCGTACACCGCCCGCGGCTCGCGCACCGCACGCGCCCGACTCGACGAGTTGCCGGGCTCGGCCGGCCGGCTCGGCGCAGAAGCCCTCCTTGGACGGCCGAGGAAAGCATGGACGGGGTTGGCCGGTGGTTCGGGGCGGCATTGGTGGCCGGCGTGACCAGCCAGTCTGGCTCGTCACCGGTGGGCATGAGGCCCGGCGCACACATTCCACTGCCGAACTCGGCGGTTGTCGGGCGACCCGCACCGTCACGTATCTGATCACCGACTTTCAAGCCGCCTCAGGCGTCGACCTCG
This sequence comes from Pollicipes pollicipes, assembly GCF_011947565.3. NCBI lineage: Eukaryota > Metazoa > Arthropoda > Thecostraca > Pollicipedomorpha > Pollicipedidae > Pollicipes > Pollicipes pollicipes. Next base: position 42,563,935 of record NW_023596545.1, on the reverse strand, counting down.
GACACTCCCGTCCGATGTGTTAGCGTGAAGTAGTCCGAAGCACGCCGCTCGTTGCGGGGATCGCAGCCGGCGGTGACCGCTGGCCGTGGCCATGGCCGGCCGCAGTACGGCGGTGGCTGCTGCCGCCGCCGTCGCCCGCTGCTGCTCCGGTCACCGGCGCGACTGACGCCGAGGTGGTCGTCCTCAGCGTCCGGCGAGCTGCCGCTGTCGGAGCAGCTGCGGGCCAGCTTCCCGGCGCGCCGCGACTCCCGGCTGGTCTCGTGGCAGCCCGTCAGCGTCGAGACGTACCGCGCCTCGGGCGTGCTCAGCGCCGACCTGCTGGACGACAGCTGCAGCTGCTTTTTGGCGCGCATCGCCCACGGGAACGGTGAGTGCCGCACTGGCAAGGGTGGGTGGGGTGGCGGGTGGTGGGGGCGCGCCGGCTGGCCCCGGACAGCGGGCATCACCTCAGCCCCGTGACCGCGGATGTGGCCGGACAGTGGGCGTCACCTGAGTCCCCTGGCTGCGGAGGTGTAGGAAAACCAAAATTTATCGGCAGCTATATGTGAGATTGCGCCATGACATAACATTAACGTATGGGAACGGTCCGTGCATGGAGCCCATATATATACATGTATGTGCGTGCGTGCGTGTGTTTGTCGGCGTAGGGTAAAACAGTGTATTAAACACTAGTACGTACATTAGGGGGCCAGCATTTCGCGTGCGCAATTTCCTTTGGCATATATTTTGATTTTAAATTTTTCCGTGGTTTGAATTGATAATATACCTGTTTCCTGAAACATTCAGGTTTAAATAATTGAAATTGGCCAAATGTGCAAATGATTTAAATAGGCATTTAAAACACGAAACAATTGGTTGCAATTTTAAATGCACAATGAAAACAGATGGACGCAGTAATAAGCCACACTGCCAAAATGGCAATAGCGGCAAACAGGCAGTCTATCTTTTAAGGTTTTAGTTCTAACCATAGGCGTAAGAGTAAGATAATCCACAACTGTTTACGGACATGTGGCAGGCTTGTCTCGACAATTGATAGAGAGTGGACTGTGTAATGTGCTAAATGCTAACCTAACCAGGCGGTGAAAGGTATCAGTGTGGTGAAAAGTTCAAACCAAAAACGGCCTCCTTTATGCCATCTGTATCAGCTTCTAATTCAGGGAATAATCAGTACTCAGTGGGCCAGATTTCACTCCGCGATGACGCTTCTGTTCTGTCAGCATGCTAATAGGTACAAAAGAAGTATCCACTCTTTGAGACACTGAGGTATGTCCATGTAGTTACGCATGGTACCAAAAATCAAAGATGCATCGTGACAAAACTTTTGCACAAAAAGGCACTTACCATAATCATTTAGCAACATACGTGGCCGGAAGTTGAGTGCACTGGCTAGCCAAGGGCGAGCATACGCCGTCAGCCATTTTGCTAGAATGAATTTTAGCAAAATGCGCAACCTCAGTTATGCTATTGCGATTTTCGCACATAAACAAAAAAAAACACTGGGTATATGTTAGGAACAGAAAACCTAAAGCAATATCATAATTTTGAGACAAGATTGATGCACTGTTTGCTACAGAGACAAAAGCAGCACGCAATTAGATTTGTGTGCTCGCCACTTAAAAAATACACCATCCAGAGACCAAGCGGTAAGTTTTGTAACAGAAACTAGTAATTGCAATATGCTGAATGCACAACATGAAGAGTTGCTGAGCTGGTAAAGCTAAATACAAGAAGCCAGACAGCTTAGTTGAGAAGTCCAAAGACGTTATATAAAAAGCAACTGGAGACTCTGGCGAGCTGGACACCAATGTCCTTTGAAAGGGAATTATGCTACCTGATTGGCGCCTCCGACTGGCACCGTCCACCATCTTAACTATGATAGCACGAAAGAACAATTCCATGATCAGTTGGGTATAGTTGTAGCTTGCAGAGCCATGTTACCACGCAATATATCCAACGAAAGCCACACATCAGCGAAGTGTTGCCACGAACACCCAATACCGGTCCCTTCCAACGTATCGGCCAACCCGGACGGACGGCTCCATGTCTTTACCAAGATGGCGGCGGCTCTGACGGACTGGCGGACAGCTGTTGTCCTATCTAGTCCTTTATATCTACGCTTCATACCCTGAGTTTCTCTGTAGCACGTACACTGCAGTACGCATCGAAGGATAATGAAGAAATACCTGAAAGATCAGTCATATGAACCAGCTATTAGGTTCCCTTGTAGCTGGCCTTAACCTTACTCAAGGTAGTGCGTTTTGCGAACATATGTCATGTCTGTCTGTGTCATAGCGAGAGAAAAAATGATATCGTGAAATTCGTGATATGCGCGAAAGAGGTTTATGTTCAAATCTGCCTCTAGCTTATCCACCACGCTTCCTGACACATGTTTGTCATGCCTACAAAGGCACTACACGAACTGCAGTTACCTTGATTCTGGGATATAGTGCACGTCCGTGCTATATACTAAGGCCGCCCTTGATATGCTGACATCGATTGTATGTGTGAATGTATTAGTCAAT
>NW_023596545.1:42543321-42561313 GCF_011947565.3 Pollicipes pollicipes | reverse complement strand
AAATTGAGAACATCGCGCAAACCCCACTGATGCGGTTGCATGCAAATCATTGCGCGGTAAATCATATTGCGTGGCAGATCCAGCTGGGCATCAATGAATGGGACTGAACAGATCAGGCAGGTGAAAAGCATTGTCATCGAGCCGGGGGTGCGTCATTGTTTGATGCCTCCTGTCCTCTGCACCGAGAGCGCAGGGACCCGACCCGCTTCCGGCCAAGTGAGGGGCCGGCAATTACCGACGGCGGCACCGTGACGCCGTCCCCGCACTGTGGAGCGGCAGAATTTCGCGCCCGACAGACCCGCAGCCCGGCATCGTACCAGCCAGGGCACGGGGTCTCGGATCGGAAGCACTGTCCCCAGGCCTCAGGAGCGCTGCCGGGCCAGCCGGCCAAGCCAGTGTCAGCAAAAACTGCGCTTCCTTGTCGTCTCAGTGCGCGGCTGTTGAGGAGGACCGAGACCCGCAATCGACTTGTCTTTGCACCGTCCAGACGCTTGATTACGCGACCCAGCTGGGAACGTGTCTCGCGTCGTCCCCCAAGCGCGGCGACCATCGCCTGACCCACGGCACCGGCGATGCGAGCCGTGCGCCTTGTTCGCGAATCGTTTGTTCATTTTGAATCGGTGTGTTCGCGAATCGTTCCTTCGGCCTGACTGCCCAGCCACAGGAAGCGTCCCGCTTGGTGACGCCGGCGTCACGCGATCTGCTCGTGACGTCACAGAGCCAGCGGCAGCTGCGGAGTCAGGGTTAGCGTAACTCGCTGTGTTAAAGGTCATTTAATGTTGTGCAGAATTTATACAGATTTTGAGCGGTTCTTTAGGCATACATTACTTGCTCGTAAAGTTAGCGCATAGTGCACGTTAGAGAGGCCTCACCTAGTTCATATATATATATATATATATATATATATATATATATATATATATATATATATATATATATATATATATATTAGGAGCTGACTTGTAGTTTCAACCTAGCAAAAGCAGCTCAGCGAACAATAGTCATCAGGGCGATAAGCCAGAACTGCATCGGATCTTTGACTTTGCAGGCTGGATGAGTCATGAGTCAACTGATTCAATGCAAGCAACGAGACTGAACTAAGCTTGTAAAAATTGGAACGACCCTGAGTCATGGGCTGAACCAGCTCCAAAAATCTGTGAGTTGGTCCTGAGCTAGCTAACAAATTTGAGACAAACATAAATCTGCTATTTACACCCTCCTGGATGACTAGTTAAGATAACTAGAGACCACAAAATACGCATGGTAACTGGGGCTCTATATGAGTTCTTATGGGTCAGACAAACCTGAAATCGGTGTAGGAAATTCACTCAGACTTCCTCGTGTAATCAGCTTTAACCTAGATCATCTCCCTTTGCAAATGTTCATTCGGGCTTACAGCAAGTCAGTGACATTATTTGACATAGGTAACCGTGTCAGTGACGATATGTAACCTAAACAACGTGTTCCTTGTTCAATTCTGAGTACAATGACTCATGTTGTTGCATATGTCGAACATATATGTATGCTATTTGTCTCCGTTAATGTAACAATGTCGGCCCGCCGCGCGCGTTTGGCGGCATCGCCGGCTGCCGCCCGCCATCCACGTCGGGCGCAGACTGCCGCGCAGTACTCCTCAAAACCTTCGCTGCTCCAAAACCAGGAAAGCTAGGAGCACGTTCTCGGTATCAAAACACGTGTCCCATAAACTACTAAAAATTTTGGTGCATGCTTAGCATGTGGGAGAGGTATTCTGAAAAAACCGTGGGGGGGATCGCATCGACCCCCAATTAGGGCGAGGGTTAGAAGGTCAAAACCTTTGAGATTGTTTTCATATTTGAAACAAATCGTGTCAAGAGTTACCCCATGCGACATTTTCTTCAAAGCCAAATGTTGATTGAGATCATTGTGATGTTGTTACCTCCTCAGACCCTGATGAATTCAAAATAAGACATCCGTCGATGCCCTTATTCTCAAGACTGGAAGTGGCCATAAAACACGACGTAATAAAGCAGGTTTCAATAGAAGTGTATTATTTTCGCATTGATCTTCTCCCTACACCTGACTCAACATCGATGGAATTGATTTTAATTTGTATTTCAAGTGTTCATCTGTCTAAGAATCCGTTGTAAAGTTGCATAACTTCATCTTAGCACTCCATCGTCGCATTAGCGTAACGGCTTGCCAAGAGTCGCCTCCGCTGACAGCCGTGGCCTGATTTTGATCTTCTGCAGGTCAGCGATCTTACGAGGTATATTCAACTCGTGGTACCAAAAGATTGGCTTATTCAACTGCTTACAGGTAACAAGGTTTGGTGTCTATGCCGCACCGTTCGGATTTTTTTCTGGGACAATCTTGGAGGGGTTCAAATTGACCCCATACCCGAGTGCGGTCACGTTTCACGCTGTTCACGCAAGGTCAAATGTATCTTCCAAATTCAACTTCAGCCGTATAGACAAGAATCTATCTAATCAGGCAAACACATTTTCTTCAAGACGTTATGAAAAGTTATTTGTTGTTGCATGGCCACTCCAGTGCAGCTTTTCAGCCATCAGCTAACGGAGTAACCTCTCATAAACCATCAATAACTAATAGCTGCAGCGCATGGGGACAAAAAGACGTTGTCCAGCATAGGAAACCAGCAAGTTTCCACATATTTCATTTGCAAAGAATTAAAACCGAAGTTATAGTTCCGAGGCCGAATATGGTAATGGCTAGTAACTAAAAGTTTCTTGACCATTGAAGAACGACTTCCAGACCAAAAACCCATTCACCCTGTTCGTGAACTAATTTGACCTACAAACTTTGGTATGCGAAAAAGCTGCATGCCCTGCAGGGCAAACCTCATAGCTTTAGTTGAATTCTTGCATTTTACGAGTCATTCCCCAGTACGCTGCAATTAGTTGAAATGGATAACAGACACGAGCGAATATCTGGAAATGGATGCCGGGTGCGTATTTGGATTCCTGGGCCGAAATTTCCAGAAACGTATTATCGATCTGGGAACATTGTTCTAAAAACATTGTCCAAGAGCTTTTGAAAGCATGAGGTCGTTTAAATGTTGTCCGAGGTTCCCCAAGGATGCAAGATTCAATTCTGCAATAAAATCCCCTGGATCTTATCGCAACTTTAAGAGGTGTTACAAGGAGGACCCACTTGACAAGATATTCCAGGATCTCATTTTAGAAACAAAATTTTCAGTGTGCTGAAAATTGTGTACCGTGCCACACTCCGGCCCTAGCATGACGCCTGCAAAGGCATATACAAAACGGTTACCTTTCATATTCAGTTTCAGCTACGTTCCTTTCACAAATGGATTTCTGCAAGCTGCTCCGAATAGTACACCGCGACTTGATCTTTGTCAGTCTTGCAATGTCTTCAGTGGAAAATCGTTTCTGACCAGCCAGGCATTCTAAAGGGTCCTCTAGCATCCAAACTACTTCCAGGGTGCAACATTAATTGTTACATGTATGCATTTTTAATTTTGTTGAAATTGTAGACAGGATTCCGAACTTAATTCAGGTTTTGATTAGGAACTTCTAGGATCCAATGTCCAACTGAAAATTATCGAAGAAACCTCTGGAAACAGGTTTCTTCAGGAAAACAGGGAACAGGAAGCCTCTCCACATCTGAGATTCGCGCGCAACGCTGCTAGGTGCATGGGCTTTCTCACTGGGCTCACGCTGTGGCTGTTTCAGCGTGCTCTTCATGGTCATTTGCGCGCAGGTCAGCGAGCATGAAAAGGAAACGAGCTTTCGTAACGGTAGCATCTTGAGTACGCTGAAGAAATCATGCGTTCTCAGTTTCTTTTGCAACTAACTGTGCATTATTGTGCGCTCGCTTTTTCAGCATGCATTCATGTTCAATGCATGTTCAAACATGTATTGCCGTCTGACGACGACACATGTTTGAGTTGTCGTCAGAAAACAGCGTCGAATGCTGTATAGTTGTATGCCTTGCAGCGCAACCACGTGTTATTCACCGTGACGTTCAAATTTGTTGAAATTGATAACAGACATGAGCACATGTCTCGGAATGAAGCTACTGAAGCGCAAACAATGCCCACAAACTTACAAGCCGGATATAATAAGCTCGTAACACACGCAGGCGTTTGACGAGAGATGACTGATAGTCTCCGACTTCCCACCTCGCTGTCGCCGCAAGAACATAAGGGTCATTGTAAATTGCTCGACAGCAGACTGGTTCGGCCGACGCTTAAGCCGCGCCCGAGGGAAGTTGACTTCCCCCTAACGGTTTCTCGAGCACAGGTCAAAAACGAACACTCACAGCGACACGAAATTTTCAGTACCTCTTAATTTATTTATCTGGCATTTTTTGTGCAAAGTTCAAGTTTTGATTTTCCAAGATCATTGGCTGAGATAAGATCAAAGAGGCCAGCTTCTAACAAACTCGGACAACACATAACTTTTTTGTGGTAATTTGCCTTTGCTCAAACTTGTTATAGTAATAGAGCATGATAATACCCCCAGTTTGTTGCGATGAGTGTATGTACGTATACAGTATATTTATTCTTTTGGAAGCTGGCAAAGTCAATTACCTGAAGTCAGGTCAGTTTTTATCACCATTTCATAAGAAATGCAAAGTTCTATGTATTTTGTGTAGTTTTTTTTTTGTGTATGAGGAAAAAACGCTAGCCCACGTGTGCAACCACTGCATGACTACAGAGCACAATACCTTGGCCCAGGTTATGGCCTTCCTCTATGGGTGCCTTCTGCAAGACAACGATGAGCTAAAACTAGCCAGTTTTATTAGGTAATTGCGTGGGCAGAATTCGCATACTACACTGAAACGATTATTTGATATCATTATCATATCATGTATTCTAAGGCACAATGAAGTCACAATAGGTCACGTGAGGACATGCAGGGTCACATGAGCTCATCCAAGGTCAATAACCTATGTTCTCAGCAGCGGGAGACTAGATTAACGAGTGTGATGCGTGTAGCCACCTCCCTATCATGTTTGTGGAGCTGTTGGCGTACAATTTCATATACCGGTGTACCTGTCCTTAGTTTGTTACAAAAGCATTGCCAAATGTCATGGGGACCATGCATAATGTGTGCAATATCCATGCGATTTTTGGTGCCTGTAGATGCACAGCATTCTATTTCTGTCCACAAAAAAGTATTGAACTGGTCACATAGACCCGGCTGGCACTTCAAGCTTTTTCATTTGAATGGCTCACGATTTGACTTGGGTTGATCACAGCTGGCCTCTAGGTCAGCCTAAAGGGGTATTTTTGTGTCTAGAACACGTTTGTCTCACAGCTATACATAGAAAAAAAATATTTAGTCAGAAGCACATAGTGAAACAAGTGTCGTTCTTGTATGCTACTTGTAGGCCAAATTTGAGCGATGACCTGAACTGACGTGATCCTTTTCGGGAAACAGAAATGGTCGGTATGAACCCCCTACGGTCTTCATATGTACTTCCGTGTCCTCAATATCCGTCATGCCGTGTAACATTGGTTTTAACTGCATCTGTCAGAACGACCGTTTTTGACCTTCCGTGTCCTCTGCCGACCTCGAAATGGACCTTACATAAGAAACAATGGTATCTTTGCCTTTCTTATACGGCGTCTGGAAGTTGGAGACCCCAGGGCAACTCAGCTTCCCCGGCCGGGCGCGCTTATCCTAGCCCTCCGGCCGAGCACAGGTCAAGGTCATTGCCAACCGTACCAGCACACCAACGGCATTCGTACACCAAATTTCTCTTTGCTTGTTTTTAAAAGAACATTTTACGAGCTACGATCGCTCTGACCGAACTTCCTTTTATTATTGCCTGGACTGGGTACGCGGCGTGTAGTAGTAATAATTGTAAGCGGGTGCGGAGGGGTTTCCGGTTCGGTAGGTCACGGTAGGTCACGGTAGGAACATTATTATGAAACTATAAATTTTGTAGTTCGTGCTGGGAAGTGCAGTCGCAAGCAAAGGAATGGAGGAGACTGGGAACGATGGGAGACCAAGGCCCATCTTCTCGCGGAAGTCCAACTATAAACCAATTGTAATGGATGAAACTGATTTACTTCAAAAAGAAGCTTGGTGGGCACACTTTTGTGACGTTCCTCCTGAGCATGTGAACGCAGCTCCCAGTCGATGCAGCAACGTCACGACGCCAACAGTTCAGGAGCCCTGACGTGTCGGGAGGGGCCCTGACGAGTCGGAACGGCCCCTCACCCTTGTTGAATGATCCCTCGACTGTAGTCGCTGGCCGACTGTCAGCAGGCGATGCCGCTCTGGCCACTGCGGCAACGTCACGGTAGGCCACTCTGCTTCAAGGCAAAAGTGCAGGTGCGACGGCGGAAAGCAAGGTCAAGAGAGCGGAAAACAACGTGGACACCCCATTTATGGCTTTAGCTGCTTCTGCACAGTGCCCCAAGCGGAATGCGTTCATATACGGTTGATGCTTGAAAGAGCAGGGAAACATAAAGTTTGCGGTTGAGTGTGTGTCGTAAACGCGGAGATTGATTTTCTCACTTTCCATAACAACCAGAAAACCGATTGACAGCAAATGTGAGCCCCGCCAACGGAATACAAACTGAACGTCTCATTGCAAAATGCTACATCAATGCGGCCATATCCTTGATTACACAGTCGTTCAAGCTCTGTAACGTGTAAGGTCCACTCTATTCCGTGACACAAAAACGCCGCTCTGTTGACACGGCCCCGTAAACTCTGACCCCGCCCCGCCCGCAGAGACCCCGCCCAAGCCGCCGCGCATGCTCCACCTCGAGACCAGGCTGGACTTCACGCGCGACCCGTTGTCCTTCTCATCGCTGACGTCGGCGGCGTCATCCGACGGCAGCCATGAGGGCGCCCCCGCCTCACCGAGGCCATCAACCACGACCTGGTGCGGGCGCACGACCTGCTCGGGCGCGAGCCGGCGCCGGCGCCCGGCCGGCCCGGCGCCGATACGCGGCAGGCCGAGACCGTGCTCCGTGAGCTGGACCGAGGCGCTGGACGCCCACGCAGCGGCCCGCCGACCCACACGGCTTCAGCTCGGCTTTCGCCGCGCAGATGGCCGGCGAGCGGCACCTGCAGACCTGGTGCGAGGAGGAGCGTGGCTCGGAGCCCGGCCCGGAGCACGAGCCAGGGCGTGATGTCTGGAGTCTCGGGAGCGAGGGCGACGCGCGCTCCCCGTAGTTCGCCGAGTCCGCGAGGTGAGGCGCTGAGCATCGAGGGCAAGGCGCCGAGTCTCCGGGGCGAGACGCCGAGTCTCGGGAGCGAGGCGGGGCGTACGCAGGACGCCCGGTCGGCCAGCCCGACGGACGAGCGACTGCACGCCTCCGAGCGCGAGGCAGCGCCCGATGTGTGCCCGCCTGGAAACCAGCCACAGCCATACCGAGAACTATAACCTGGTGGAGGAGGTGGACCGAGGCCGAGCAGAGCGTGCTGGTCGCCGCCCGCATCTCTGTGACAGCCTCTGCTCGGACATGGGTGACGTGGGCGTGACCCGCTACGCCACGCCCAGCACGGCGCCGACCACGCCCACGGCCAGTCCGGCACCACGACTCGAGTCACCGGCCGGACCGCGCTGCCGGGCCAGCCGACACCCCGGCCGCAACGCGCACACCGTGGTCGTGGCCATCGACCTTCGGCACCACATACAGCGGCTACGCCTTCAGCTTCGTCACGAACCCGACCAGCATCCACATCATGAGGAGGGCCGACGGTAGGTTACCCTGGGACGAACGTCGACTGCGCAGCGACATGGTTTGGCCAAAGCGGTATTCATATGAGGGCTTATCATCGACGATGTAATGCAGTCCGGTTATGACTGTAATTTGATCGAATGGAGAGGGAATGAGCCCAGGCATGGTACCTTTTCCACCAAATTTTTCTACCACTTTTGGCCTTTTTTTAAGAAAAAGGTTGCCTCGTTCTTTTTGTGACGTATCTGGGTGCAGGACTGTGCTGACGGGCAGGAGAGCGGCGCCGCATTTTCCACACCATGTAACGTGGTTCACGCGACAGCCCTGGAGCACGCCGTCTCGACTGTCAGCGACGCTGGACCTCTGTATGACCGCAAACCCCGTCCCTCAGGCGGGGGACCCCGGACTCAACAACCAAAAGACGCCGACGGCGTTGCTGCTGACGCCGCAGGGCGACTTCAGTGCCTTCGGTTACGCCGCCCGGGACGCGTACCATGACCTGGAGCCCCGACAGGCCGCCGACTGGCTCTCTTCGACAAGTTCAAGCTCTCTCTCCACACGGACGCGGTGAGCAGCTACATGTTGTGCCAACACGGACGCGGTGAATGGCTGCATGTTGTGCCAACACGGCCGCGATGAGCGGCTGCATGTTGTGCCCACGCGGGACGCGGGAGCAGCTGCGTGTTGTGCCCACACGGACGCGGTGAGCAGCTGCGTGTTGTGCCCACACCGACGCGGGAGTAGCTGTGTGTTGTGCCCACGCTGACGCGGGAGCAGCTGCGTGTTGTGCCCACGCGGACGCGGGAGCAGCTGCGCGTTGTGCCCACGCGGACGCGGGAACAGCTGCGTGTTGTGCCCACGCGGACGCGGGGAGCAGCTGAATGCTGCGCCTATACGTGTCGTGCCCAGTCCTGCCTGCAAAAAATGCGAGTGGGCAAGCTCGATTTTTGACACACTGAGTGTCGCACTGCTTCTTCTTCCTTCCTGTGAAGGAGCCGCAGCGTATCAGACTCTGGACATAAGGGCCTGAGTGGTGTTTACATGAATTTTCAGGTGACGTTGCGGGATGTCATGTCCATTATGCCCACTATTCCCTTGCTGATACAAAGCTGTGTGTGACGTCCCCACAGTTTCGTATTGTTTGCGAAGCGGATGCTTATTTGCTCGGTTACTGTTGAATCGGTCCTAGCGTAACGTGTTTCCCAGCGATGACCTTGCGGCTGTGTGCGACAGAGCCTGAGCCTGGACACCTACATTCCGGCCGCCAACGGCCAGTGCGTTTCGGCGCTGGCAGTGTTCGCGCATGCGCTCTCCTTCTTCCGGCGCCAAGCGATGGCCGAATTGGATGACCTGGTGGGGACCCGTGCCTGCCGGGAGCAGGTCCGCTGGGTCATCACCGTGCCGGCCATTTGGCGGCAGCACGCCAAACAGTTTATGAGGCAGGCTGCCTATCAGGTGAGCACGCGGGCCACCTGCAGCGTTCGTCGAGTGAAAGTGTGGCCCTCGTACTCAATGCGATGCCTTGCCGGCCTTTGAGGTGGTTGCGTCAGTTAGTGCGGCAGAAGAAGTCGTGTTCTGGGTCGTATATTTGATGGTGTTTCACTGCTTACTGCGCTGAAACATCACGTTAAAGCCTTTTTGTATGAGCGGCTCGACGTTAGCGATGATGACCCTATGTTAATGACCAAAGCGTTGGCGAACGAGAGTCGTCCGACTTCTGCCCGCCTTACACTGCGAGGGAGCACACAGGGTCCGCCCTTAACGCCGGCAGGCCGAGCTGTGCTCCGAGGAGAGCCGGGAGGCGCTGATGATCGCCCTCGAGCCTGAGGTGGCCTCCGTCTACTGCCACAGTCTGCGCCTGCACGAGCTGGTGCAGGAGGGCGGCGACCGGCTCTCAGTGCAGGAGAACCCCCACGGCGCCGAGGCGCGCACAGGCGCCGCCGTCGACATGGTCCAGGGTAGGTCTGCTCCGGCCTCCCACGTAGCCACCACGTAACCGACACACGAACCGGAGCAGCCGTGTACCAGAGGGGACGTTTTAGGTGTTTGGATCAGAGTCCTTTCGACCAAAAATGATCATTTCAGGGGCTATGTGATGAAGGTACAGATAACAGTGGGACGGGACTGCATGTGCCTAAGGCTCCAACCGCCGAGCTTTAGCCCGCTCAGGGACCCCCCCCCCAATCCCCACCTCCACCCCCACCCGCGGAGTGTGCGCTTGGCGCCCATGCCATAGAAGACGAAACCATTATCCGAACCTTATCGTGGGCGAGGGTTTCAGATAGCATTGTGATTTTGATGTGCGCGGTACTTGTGATTTGGACGTGATTTGATGTGCACATCAACTAACGGGCTCGGTGAGAAGTTGACTATCACGTGATGTCGACCAGGCACCCGGTACTTGGTGGTGGACTGCGGCGGCGGCACAGTCGACATCACTGTGCACGAGGTCATTGACTCGGGGCGCCGCCAACTCAAGGAGGTGTACAAGGCCAGCGGTGGGCCCTACGGCAGTGTAGGTCAGTCGGCCTCAGCTGAGGCAGTCATGCGGCAGTGTAGAGCAGTCGGCCTCAGCTATGGTAGCCATACGGCAGTGTAGGTCAGTCGGCCTCAGCTATGGTAGTCATACGGCTGTAGGGCAGCCGGCCTCAGCTGTGGTAGTCACACACTAATGTAGGTCAGTTGGCCTCAGCTATGGTAGTCATACGGCAGTGTAGGGCAGTGGGCCTCAGCTATGCTGGTCATACGGCAGTGTAGGGCAGTCGGCTTCAACTATGCTGGTCATACTGCAGTGTAGGGCAGTCGGCCTTAGCTATGGTAGTCATACGGCAGTGTAGGGCAGTAGCCTCAGCTATGCTGGTCATACGGCAGTGTAGGTCAATCGACCTCGGCTATGGTAGTCATACGGCAGTGTAAGTTAATCGGCCTCGGCTATGGTAGTCATACGGCAGTGTAGGTCAGTCGGCCTCAGCTATGGCAGTCATGCAGCTGTGTAGGTCATTTGGCCTCAGCTGTGGCACACCTACTGCGGCGTAGCTTCAGTATGCTTAGGCTGCATTAGACGTGCTCTAGTGCTGGTACAGGCGTGGATCTCAGCGTGTCCAACTTTAAACATACTAACCACACGAGCTTGCTGTTGGGTTTCTGGAAACAACCGACGCTCGCTTTCCTTGTTTTGTATGCGTGAAACATTCCGTGTGCTCAACTGACTTAGAGGTGGGACAACCAGTTGGCTGGCGGCTTTAAAACTCTCCTGTGGATGAACCGGTTGTCCGCGCTTAATGCCCCAGTGACCGGACTTAGCCCCGACTCAGCCAGCGGATCGGGTACAGACATACAGTGGGCCCGGGTTTTGGACTCAGTTTAGACAACGACTCCTGCCGCGCCCGCAGGCGTGGATATGCAGTTTGAGCGGCTGCTCTGTGATATATTCGGTGCCGAGTTTGTGGCCGGGTTCCGGTGTCGGCGGCCGGCCGCCTGGGTCGACCTCATGGTAGCGTTCGAGGCGCGCAAGAGGTCGGCCTCGCCCGGCAAGAAGTCTCCGCTCAACGTGGCCTTGCCGTTCGCCTTCATCAGCGAATACAAGAAAGCCAGGGGCAAGAGGGTGAGAGACGCGTCACTGGGGCGCACGACTCACTTACAGGCGGCTGTAAGGGATGCTTGCAGCTGTATGCAGAATGCTTATTATGCGAAAGGGGAAAATAAGGGATTCTAGGGCCAAACGCTATCATATGTTCCAGTAAGCTGTGCTTGAAGCCATGTCAACAACTTTGGAGTTCCAGATATTGCCCAGTTCATAGTAAATTCGCGTGCAATGCTTGACTTGTGGTAGAACAGCCGTGATCAGAATATTGATCAACGTCCCAATATTGGTATACCTTTCATCCTTACAGGATGCATAGATATGATCGATAGATGTCGGGATGTGATTTGTTTCACGATGTAGCAGTAACTGATGGTGTCCGAGGTGAGCTGCCGCTGCGGACATTGACCCCGCGCGCTGCCCCTGCCACCGGTAATGTGGCAGATGACGCAGTGTCTGTGGTCAGGTGGAGCGGGCGGTGAGAGCCTACAAAGCTAGCGGTGGTGTGGCAGATGATGCCGTGTCTGTGGTCAGGTGGAGCAGGCGGTGAGGGCCTACAAAGCTGGCCAAGTGCGCTACACGGACGGCATGCTTCGCCTGGAGTCCAGCCTCATGCAGCAGCTCTTCGTCCCCACCCTGAACAAGATCACAGAGGTACTGCACCGCCATACCGCTCCCATTTCACTAAGCGACTTGGCTTGGCTGCCATGCTGCAAAGCCGAATTGACTTTTTCTATTGGGAACTTGTGAACTGAAATCACCAAAGCATACCGTAGCGCCCGCATTGAAGCGCGACAACCTAAAACTTATACCTGAAACCAGTGAAGCTAAGCGGTGACCGAGAGATAAACCTGATGCCTTCCTATGACCTACTGTTAGAAATATTTTAGTTGCTTATGTCTGTTGTAATTCTCAGTTTTAGCGTCGTTCTCGAATGACGTTCGACGGGGGAACATGTTTCCGCTTAGGCTGATTGTTCTGCATATGCGCATCATGTTACAAATTTCACAGCTTTGTTTTTTTTTCGGCAGCAAGTGGAAGCTCTTTTTGCGATGGTTTCAAACATGCACTACCTCTTCCTCGTTGGAGGCTTCGCGGAATCCAGATTTCTGCAGGAGCGGATGAAAAACGAGTTCTCAGAAAGGATCAAGGTTGTGATACCACAGGTTCGTGAATTTATGAATTCTCTTTCGAGTTTGTCCCAAGATGCTGTCCCTGAATGAAACAAAATAGCGTCATGAAAGGAATCGCGCTGAATGTTCTTATTTTAACAATTTTGGATGACGTTTTTCTTGTGTGCGTGTGTGTGTGTTGTGTGTGTGTGTGTGTGTGTGTGGTGTGTGGTGTTTGTGGTGTGTGTGTGTTGTGTGTGTGTGTGTGTGTGTGTGTGTGTGTGTTGTGTGTGTTGTGTGTGTGTGTGTGTGTGTGGTGTGTGTGTGTGTGTGTGGTGTTGTGTGTGTGTGTGTGTGGTGTGTGTGTGTGTGTGTGTGTGTGGTTAGAGAAGAGAGAGAGAGAGAGAGAGAGAGAGAGAGAGAGAGAGAGAGAGTGAGAGAGAGAGGGAGAGAGAGAGGAGAGAGAGAGAGAGAAGAGAGGAGAGAGAGAGAGAGATAGAGAGAGAGAGAGAGAGAGAGAGAAGAGAGAGAGAGAGAGAGAGAGAGAGAGAGAGAGAGAGAGAGAGAAGAGAGAGAGCGAGAGAGAGAGAGAGAGAGAGAGAGAGAGAGATAGAGGAGGAGAGAGGAGAGAGAGGAGAGGAAGAGAAGAGGAGAGATAGGAGAGAGAGAGAAGAAGAAGAGAGGAGAGAGATGAGATAGAGAGAGAGAGGAGAGAGAGAGAGAGAGGAAGGAGAGAGAGAGCGAGAGAGAAGAAGAGAGAGAGAGAGAGAGAGAGAGAGAGATGAGAGAGAGAGAGAGAGAGGAGAGAGAGAGATAGAGAGAGAGAGAGAGAGAGAGAGGATTGGTGAAAACGGGAGCGGGCGGAGAGGGTCAGTCTCTTTCCCTGGAAGATGTGATAAACCTTGTGGTGTTTAATGTAAATAAATAAAGCGAACATTGGGTTGCCCAAGCACCCTCGGAAATCCTCCGTCACATCTGAAGTCGTCAGTTGTTTTTTAGGGTTCATGCTTTGTTTGTTTGGATTGCCTCGCGTGTTTCGTAACAGGAGCCTCACTGAACTGAGCTTCTGTAGGCGAACTGAGCTTCTGTAGGTGACACGCGCGTCAGTAGCATTGAAAGAATCTGACCTTGTAAGATAGGGGTAACGAGGTCCATACGACACAAATACATTTTTTAGAAAAGGTTATGGTAATGAAATGGCGCCTGGCCGACCTGACACACCGCGCTCTCCTCCCGTGGGCACTAGTAAGATATTCGGCATCAGGAGACGAGTCCATCGCGTCGATTTCAGGAGATGAGTCTGGCGATCCTGCGTGGTGCAGTTCTGTTCGGCCCTCGACAGCAGCGTCATCCAGTGAGACGGTCCACCATGACATACGGCGTAGGCGTGCTCAACAAGTTCATGCGCGGCATCCCCCCCAAGGTACGGGACGTCAAGTGGCAGCAGCAAATGCCTTGCGGTGTGAACTACCACCGGCCGGCTATCCCGAGTTGTGTAGTTCCAACGAGACTGCGTACCCATTCAGGTGTAGCTCCTTGATTCATTCATGTCATTGCCACTACCAATCCCCAAACGCCCATGTCGTTGTCTTCCAGTATATCTTCTTCAATACGCGCCGGGAGGGGGACAAGAAAATTTCCGGTTACAGAAAATGGTGCAGAAAATTTCAGGACGGGCGCCGGTGTAAGCCACTTTGCAAGCTGCTGACAATCAAAAGCGGATATTTTGGCTCGTTAAGTTGGATGTACCTTGTAAGTTTGCTAACCCATGACGTGTAAAAGTCAGGCCAACGCCGTGGGCGGAGACAATTTCTAGGAATCGTTCAATCTCATACGTCAAACAATGGCGCTAGAATTACAACAAATCCCATCGAGCTAGTCAGATATGAAGGTGGGACCAAGGTCCTAAACCAACACAGCCGTTTTTACTGGAGAGCTTAGTGTATGAGATAGGTTTCTCGGGTGCTCATTCCGAATTCATCATAATAGGGACCACAACATACCAGACGTCTTCCTTGCAACTTCTTAAAGGTCAGGGCATGTCACTGACCTAAATGACACAAGGCGGCATTTTGTTTGCTAGGAACATGCCGCCCAAGCGTAATCCTTGGCGCTTATTCAATGAAAAAATTAAAACAATCTCGTAGGCTTTTGGTCACCATGACCTTCTAAAGGTAAAAAAGGCTACGGACTTTAAATGAACATCAGTGACCTTTTATTCTGAAGAGGTATCTATGTTCAAGACGTTTGCATAAGGAAATCTGGCGGCACTTTGCTAGCAATTTGGCCACCAACCTGGAGTTTGACCTTGTGTGACCTTATTTGACCCAAATGTCATGACCTAAGAACCTCAAGCTTTGACACACGTAGGCTCACATACTAGCCCCCAACCTTGTGAATGTGGTACGTCTAGGCCGCTTAGTTTGTTGTTTGTTTCGTTTGTTAAAATATCAGGGGTAAAACTGATCCCCCACCCGAGCGAAGGGTATTCCACCGGCCACCCAGACGCGTGCTAAGTCCTTACCAAACCGTCCGCTGTCAATGTGCGAGTTGCTCGGGTCCGCTATCGGCCTGTCCGCTGGCCACCGCCGGTCGGCGGGACAGGTGGCACACCATCTGCGGCCACCAGCGCCTCGGTACACAGCGCACGGCGTCCCGGCAGGCAAGCTGCTGGTGCGCGACGACCGTGAGTGGTGCGCCGACATCTTCGATAAGTTCGTGACGGCCGACCAGTCGGTGGGCGTGGGCGAGACCCTGTGCGCCGCTACACGCCGGCGCGCGTCGACCAGACTACCATCGTGCTCCACCTCTACTGCTCGCATAAGGAGAAGGTCACGGTGGGTGCAATGGCGCGGGCGGTCACGTGACAGGGCATCGCGCGGGAACCTTCGGTCAAACACGCCCTAAGCGGTGAAGAAGACGCAAACAGCTGACGACATTGATGCAGGCCAGGTCAAACGCTTCTAGTCTTAATGCAGCTGGATGCTTGAGATGCAGGGATGTCTCCCCTCGGACAAGATGGACGCGGAGTGAGGCGGCGATGGGGCCACCGGTGGTATGACGCGCACCAACCTATTGGCTCCTGTCGGTTTGTCGTGGTCTTTGGACTGTGTCTTTTGTGAGCGACGAGGGTAATAACCAACACCAGCCGTAAGGCTGATGACGAGCGCCAGCGTGCTGCCGCTGATGGCCTCCGCCATTTTCAGTTCGTAACGGACGAGGGCGTGGAGCGGTGCGGCACACTGAAGCTGACCTTGGATGGAAGCCCACTGAGTCCCGTCAAGCGCCGTGAAGTCCAGGTGACAGCCATCCTTCCACGAGCAGGCCCGCAGTCCTGAACCCAGAGACGGCGCTGCGATGTGTAGCGCACGATTCGCAGAGTCGTGGCTGGAATTTGTGGGAAGTTGTGATGGTCGTGTGGTGCAAGAGCCGGCAACCGTGCTTGGGAGGCAGGGCACCGGATTCAAAGAAGGCTTGTTTGGCGCAAGTGGGTGCAAAACGTCCTTTGAGTCCTTGCTTAACCATACATCACCACTGGACAAGTGATAAGTTTTTGCTTAAAGCAGGGGAAAAGTGTTATTTTTCCAAGTTTCGAGATCCAATGGGTGATCGAGATTCTGGCTCCCCCATCCCCGGAGAGGACAAACCAGCCGACAGACATTTCTGCCTGCCTGCCTCGGTCGGTATGATACACCCACGATTGCACTGTTGTTTTTTGGAGCGACCTGAATGAGCTTGTACTATGAAATTAGCTCTCCAGACAGCAGCTCCAACCAATGCTTTCACTATGTACAGCTGCTTGCGACACAAACTTTATTCAGTGATCACTCCGTCACGTGCCTCAGTCGGCCAATGCGCTTAGACGAACGTTTTTGTCGGCCGCCGCAGGTCCGGATGCGTTTCGGCGACACGGAGATCGTGGCCTCGGCAGTGGACGTGCTCACCCAGCGGTCCGTGTCGGCACACATCGACTTCCTCGGTCTCTGAGACGCAGGTCCGTGTCGGCACATCGACTGCCTCGACTCTGAGACGCAGCGGTCCGTATCGGCACACATCGGCTTCCCCGACCTCTGAGACGCAGCGGTCCGTCTCGGCACACATCGGCTTCCTCGGCTTCTGGGGCCGGCCCTGCACCAGCGGCGATGCTGCCTGCTGTTGCCCGTGTGTGTCCGTGGCGCAGCAGCTCGTGCTGCCCTCTGTGTGTCCGTGGCGCGGCAGCCTGTGCTGCCCTCTGTTCGACGATGCGGCGCGCCGTGTTTATGAAGGCGGCGAAATGAGATGTCGAATGGTCTGGCCGTTATGTGATGCGTAAAGGTGTAAAATATGCGTCGAAAGCTGTGTTTATACCGTGTAACGTAGGAAGGCTATCGGTAGTTGTTTTGCGACTTGGCCAACCTTGACTTGTGCTCGTGGCATTGCCACATCTGAGAAGTGCAGCACCGTAGTTGAGCTTTATGGTTTTACATGACGTTGCAGATAATGTGAGAGATGGCTGAATTATAATTTGTACGTAAAATCATTTAAATCTTGAGCACTCCATGCCCTGTTAGATTATGCTCGTTACGCTCCAGTCGGCAGGGGAGGGTGGGACATGTCCCGACCTCCGAATATTCATGCATTTATAGATATATGCGTATGATTTATTCACTTCAGTGACCATCGCGTTCAGACGCTGGTAACAATTACATATAAATGCTTGCTTGCTTACTTATTCATTCTGCTTTAACGAGCGCATCACATCTCCGTTCCCCAAAACTGCCGTGGTAAGCATTTCAGAATCATCAACAAAGTGGTGGGTTATTAATGTAATTCATTTTTCGGAGCGGGCATCAGACATATCGTGAAAGCTTTAATGGCACTGGTATAACGTAACTGGTTAATCATTCTGTAATGCCGTGATCATTTAAAGTCAAACCTGTTATCGATTGTGCCGGCTGTTTTTGCGATGGTTTATTGTGGTTTGCCGTACAGGGCCTCGTACAGAAGTTATACGGCTCGAGCCTCATATGATAAGGGCAAAACCAGTTATTCTAACGATTCCTTATGTGGCTGTCTCGATTTTGGCATTTCGGAAAGCAGCATAGTATGTGGTGAAAAATGGCCTATGTGTGAATGTCATTTAATGTCAAAGTCATGGCGATCAAATGTGTTTGGTTACCACACCAAACAAAGAAGTGGCCCCTGTTCTGCTGCCAACATCACACCTCTATGGAAAGTGACACAAGGTATGCTGTCGTGCGAAATTGCAGTCTTAGCTAAATGCTGCACGTCAGGTTTTTTTGTGGAGCGCAGCATGCTTTGGTGCTAGTGTGGAGTTCATATCACACGCAGGGCTAGATTCAGATTCTGATCTGTGGAGTCGTCAGCACGTATTTCCTATTATTCGTGCTCCCAAGATTTCAAGACGCCATGCCGCCGTCCAGTAGAAAAAAGATTTCCATGTGCGTTGCGTTCTTGTTTCTGAATGTAAAGGAATCTCGATGCAGGAAAACGGTGACATGATATGATGCAGAGCGCATGTGTCAGCACACAAATGTAT
The DNA here is from genome assembly GCF_011947565.3 of Pollicipes pollicipes. NCBI lineage: Eukaryota > Metazoa > Arthropoda > Thecostraca > Pollicipedomorpha > Pollicipedidae > Pollicipes > Pollicipes pollicipes. Next base: position 42,543,410 of record NW_023596545.1, on the reverse strand, counting down.
TAGTTGTTGAGAGAGCAATACAGTGATCAACGCAATCCCTCAGCGGCTGCTTGTGAAGCACATTCGCCAGCACGCGCACGAAGATTATT
>NW_023596545.1:42477207-42542321 GCF_011947565.3 Pollicipes pollicipes | reverse complement strand
CGGCCGTCGGTCCGTGCGGCGTGCCGGGACGCGTCTGAGATCACCGCGGCGTCGCTGCGCGGCGCGACGCGACCGGCCTTGGGCGTCTTGCACAGCCGGAGGTGGCGCGAGGCCGGTCGCCTCGTTCTGACCACCGCGAGATGGTCGTCGTGCGCCACTGATTGGGTCGTTCAGGGCTTCCGACGACATATTGGGGATTGTTTTCCTCGTAACGCTTTATGTAACCAAATGCCCTTAGTCCCCTCGTCACATCATGGCGCAAAACACGACCGTGGTTTTTCCACGTGTTTTTTTAATTCCTCACATGCTTCGCAATGGTTTTTGGCACTCATGCTTTGTGGCATGCCCGCTGTCCCTACCGGTCAGCGGCCCGCAGTTTGAGCTTGCGGCGAAATTTTGCCAGCGTGGTGTTATACACACAAAGCACATCATACACGTATCCTATCGCCGTATGTTTGGAACAGTCGAAATGGAACGTGTTCAGTTGCGCGCATGTTGGCGGTACTTCTGCAGCACGTGGCGCTCACAATTTGTGGTGTCGCACAACAGATGGCGTGGTTCAGTGCGAAGATTGGGAAACCGATCGTTTTCACGTCAAATGAATCAGTCTTACGCCCTTGCGCCCGTAGCACAATACGGTTTGAGACTCGCAGGAAGCGTGCCGTTGTCATAATTTGCAATGTAAACAGCTATATTTTATAATCTGGCATGCGGATTCAGTTGTCTAATGGGACATTAGGCTTCATCCGTTTTCGTAACGCTTTCGATCTTTTGCAACACCGTAATGTTGCAGTGCTAGGGCAGTAACTTGCGTAGCAGGATTCCTTTTGCCAGTCGTCTTTGGTTGCTTGGTTTGTCCAGATTCTGCTTTGACTTCAGACAGATGCGGAACATAGGTAGACATACGTATCAGCTTTTCTACTTATTGATAAAAAACATGACTTCGAGGTATTTCGTTAAGTTGTCTGGTGAGGGGCTCCCGCGATGCAGTGTTGCGAGCACCACACAATCCTGAAAAAATGTTCAAGTCATATTTTTGAAGCAACTCACACATTACACGTTACACTAACATACTGGTCTTCAACATTAACCGTTGCGGAAACGTGTAACGAGGTATTCGCTCCCGACAGAACGGAACAATCAGGTGAGGAAACACTTCAGTGCGCCAAAACTCGCTGCCTTACACCCTTTGCAGAGATCTTGCCAGCGTAAGGCTTCGCATATTATCTCGCTTTTCAGAGGCGTGTCGTTGAATGGGTCCTTTTCTCTCACAGCGCTGTACCACTCATCCCTATACTAGAGCGTCGTGGATCTCCGTCTGACCCTGTTGACTATCGCCCCATGTCTCTCACAGTCGTTACCATCCTTCATTTTATCGGAGCGGATGTTCAGCGCTCGCGTCATAGTGTTCTGAGAGTTACAAAAGAATTAGAAATCTGTAAAAACCTGAACTTTTCTCGCTAGCAAGGAACATGTAGCCGCATTGATCGACAGAATATGAATATGAAATAATATAGATAACTTACAGTTCATGCGGAGAAGAATAAGTACGGCGCGGCAACGCGTGACGAAATTATGACGGCGAACGCATGATTTGTTAAGTTACGGAGTGAAGCTGCACTGTTATGCATCGCTGCATCTTCTGTCTTGGCATTGCTGTGTGCCAATTGACATTACTATTACGACGCATTACTATGTGCCAACTACGTGCGACGTTACAGCGTCGCACGTAGTTCTAGCAAAACAAAGAAAACAACAAAAAACAACAACAAACAAACAACGACAAAAACAGGCGGCCAAGCTTCTCGTGGTGCTATTCGAAGGAGGTGATCTAGAATTGTGAGCGAACCACTTCGTTTAGGTCAACGCTTTGAAACCAATTTCATCCAAACAGCGTGGGGTTCGTGCGTCGAAGCATTTTTGCCAGGCTGTTTCGCTTGCTGGACGCGTAAGTGCAGCGGTGAATGCATCTCGCGATGTCTTATGGATTTTGGAATAACGTTCCATGTCACACATGCGGTGTACCAAGACCGACTGTATTCAGGTGATATGTGGCGGCCCATGGTTTTGCTGCCACTGGGGCGATGACGGCAAACTCTGCTGTACCAATCTATATTTCTATGTGGGTCCGAGGGTTCCTGAAGCCCCTTCTGAGGCAGGTACTCGTAGCAAACAGGATGTGGGCAGGTGGAGACATTCTAGTTAAGATTCCTTCTATGCGTGCTCTCTGTCAGTCACTCTAGCTGTGACTCAGTGCGCCGGAGACTAGAGGGAGTGTGTCTAGTGTTCCCAATTTTCCAAATACACGCCAAGGGGAGCTTTGCAACTACCTGCTTTTTGGTTTGATGCTTTGATGTGCGTTTGGGTCCTGCAACAGCTTTTATTTATATATTTTTATCGATTGCATCGTTGGCTGTGCGTGAGCAAACACCACGCTGGAAAATGAACCAATCAAACAGGCAAGGGCGAATACACTGACTTATATGTGGCGAATAACTGCGCGCTAGTGACATGGCCATTATCTTGGTTGCTACGGTCTCGTGCGTATAGGGAGAGCGCTGGCGGTGTAGGGCGGTACGCACTTGAAAATCCCTTGGGTAATTTGCGACGGAAAATATGATACCCGGAGCATGCCTGGTATACCAGCGACATCGCAACAATTTCAGCTTATGTGCCTAGTTGTTTCGAACGCTGAATTCTGTGCACGTGCGTGCGGAATTCGGTTATTAATATCAGGGTAAAGGAATCTTGGCCCCCTGTAGCCGCCGCCAAAAAACAAAACAAAAAACAACGTAGAACAATCACATTTTCATAGACCCTAGTGTAGCCAATTGACACGACGCAACACCTGTGCTTCATCTCAGTATAAAGTAGGTCAACATAAATTAATCGCGGTGCGTATTAACTGACCGGCCTTACCATACGGCCAACCACGCACACCCGCAGCCCTCAGTTGAATGCAAAAAAAAAAACAAAAAAAAAAACATCATGAACGGTGGCCGCCGCCATCGCTGCGTTCGCAAGCTGCTGTCAGCGCTGACAAGCGACATCCGCGAAAAGCTATTGGATAGACCTAACGATACCTTCTCAATGATGTCGATGTTTTTAGTATAAACTATTATGTGGGGGTTACCCGATAACTTTGTTCTTCCATACAAACCTAAGAAAATTGGGGGGGGGGGGGGGCTGTGGGAATATCTTGTCAGTGGAGGCGAATTGGTAAAAACCAAGACACAACATTTTTTAAATCGAAATTCCATTTCATTCTACGCGCACAGTTAAAAATCCCAACTTGACTAGACACACTCCCTTTAACGCCTTCACGAAGGTGCACCGGAAAACTCGCGGCTCTTCAGCGCAGTAAATTTAGCACACGAAGATGCGTGGGAAAACTCGCGATACTTCGGCGTGGTAAATTTGGCAGTTGTGGGAGCCAGGCCGCCGCAGAGCATATAGGGACGCACAAATTGTGGTAAATGCCTCATAGCTGGGTTAACCCTAGTCGGAGCGGGTGGGGACGGATTCGGCCCCCACCCTGATTTTTCGTTTTTGTTTCGAAACTGTTTGGACCAGGCTCTTGAAGTTCTGTGAGTTTTACCTAATGTATTCTCTGCATATCTTGTCGCAATTTTTGGAAAATTGCATCCACAGGAGCGTTTACGGAACCTGGCATTGGCAGAAACGTTCAGCACAATTGGGTGATTCAGTGATTGGGTGATCCGCCGAAAACTCCATTACAATCTGTTTAAGGCCAGGGTGGTGAGCTCCGGGGGATGAGGTGCACTACCTTGCGTTCACAGGAAGATGGATATTCTCAAGAATGATACGTTTGTAACATGAGTATGATGTTATTGTAATAAAGTGACACTTGCCTGACAGAGGCGGTTCCAGGACCCAAACGGAAAGTTTCCAAACAGTGCGAAATACAGCAGGAGTGGTCAGTGCAGGTATACAGGGATGCTTCTAGGTATATATATATATATATATATATATATATATATATATATATATATACATACAAAACAAAAAATGAGAACGCTTTGGTTCAGGAGGTCAGACCGACAAGCCCAAAGGGGTGAAACCGGCAGGCTCGAGCGGGTAAAGCTGGCGGGGTCAAACGAGTGGAACCGGCATTAATGATCATATACCCCGCTTAGCCAGCGCAAGTCTGGCTGGGCGCCGACTGACATTTTTCGACGTTAATGGAGCTTCCTGACCGGCGGTGAACGCCTCTGAATCAAAATTAATTATTAATGGTCGAAGTGGCCTTCTTATGGGAAGTCAAGATTACTGCAACGAGTCATGATTGAAATGGGTGATTGTAATTCACGAGCCGAGTCATGGTGGGGCGGGCGCAGCTCTGGCGGCGTCTGGCAGCCTCGCCCCAAGTCATGGTGGAGCGGGCGCAGCTTCGGCGGCGTCTGCCAGCCTCGCCCCGAGTCGTGGTGGGGCGGGCGCAGCTCCGGCGGCGTCTGCCAGCCTCTCCCCGAGTCGTGGTGGGGCGGGCTCAGCTCCGGCGGCGGCCGTGATCCGGTGGTGGTGGGGCTGCCAGCCTCGCCCATGGTCCTGCACATGACAGCACACCAGCGAGCGATACCGGTTCGAGCTGTGATCGAGGATCGATATCAACCGCAGCCACTGGAGCCAATTGTGGCGATTAGGGAGCTGGGCGGCGCGACGGGTTTTCAGCGTGGCGAGCGTGGTCCGTGGTCCGGTGGCGACGGCGGCTGCCAGCCTCAGCCTCGCGCGCGGCCCGTGGTCCTGTCGGCGGCGCACCAGCGGACGATGCTGGGGCCAACCACGATCGACGATCGATATCAGTTGCAGCTACCTGGGTCAATTGAGGCAATTACGGGTTTGGGCAGCGCGGCAGGATTTGAGCGCGGTGGGCGTGTTCCGGTGGCCGGCCTTGGCGGCGGCGGCCGACGCACGAGAAAACTTATACTGTTCTCATTGGGGAACTGGACACACCTATGGGGCCTGTCCAGGCATCCTATAAGATCACCAAACTTCTTTTATATGGTACGGAAGCGGCAATAATATATATGGCTCATTTGTACTCACTTTTCACCATCCGAACAGACACCTGGCTCGGCCCATCTCAAAATTGTGACGTAGACCTGCTTTGCAATGACAAATAAGGCGCCGTCCCATTTGTTCTGCAGTCTTAATTGGAAAGCCGCGTTGCGATTTGTTGTTATCACCTGTTTTGCATCTCCCGGGTGCGTTCTTGAATTTTCGATTTTGATTCTTTCACAGTATTCAATCTCGAAATCATTTACCACTTTGTGCTGGTTGCGTCGAAATCGGTTGATAAACGTAGTAGCCGTTTAATACAAAGTACCTTGAAATTAAAGTTCTTCTCCTGCTCACTTCCACTAGAAATAATTAAGATTTTCCTTTTAAGAAATGCAAACATCGTCAAGAGAAATCTTACCGTTTTTCTTTTTTCAACTACAATGCTTTGAAAATGTCGCTTTGCATATGTCTGCATATTTGCATGGTATTACAAGCGATTGCTGGTGCTAATCGTTCACATCAGTGGGTTTTGAAATAGGCCCCACAGGCGAGGCTATCCGTTTAAGAAGGCTGGTGCGCCGCGAGGAAATGACATCTGTCAGATTCAGCGTATTTAGATCAGTCAGTATCACGCCTCCACTTCTGACGCGGGACTGGAACTCGCGAGTCGGAAAGGATATGCGTTGGACGATTGGTATGGTCCAGGTAGCACCGCCGCATCATTCGTGTGGTCCATCCTACCATAGGCTAAAATGGGCGCAAATGGAGCCCAGCAGTCAGCGGGCCGTTACGTGCCGATGACTTACTCACCATTCGCCGGAAACAGCGGCCGGGAACAGAGCGCATCGCCCCCAACCGCTCCGGCGTGGCGTCGCATGGACGCTGCCCAACACAAAAAGCAGGCCGCGATTAGTGCAACCAGTGCACGCACTGCCCAACTGTCTGCAAGCCGTCACTGCGGCCTGACCGCGGCATTCATCGAAGGCGGATATCAGTGCGCTTTTCCACAAACGTCGCCGGTACGGTCGCAGTGGGCGGCGTTTGGCCGTCGGCGCCGCGGCCGAGCCTCGGCGGCCGGCCGGCAGTGCGCGGCGCGGCGTCAGCCGAGCAGGTCCGCCCCACCATGCGCTCCAACGGCACGGCGGCGGCCGCGTCCGAGCCCTCTCCGGCGTTCGTGATCGGCAGCCAAGTGACGCTCCTGCTGCTGTCGGCCATGACAACCGGGCTGCTGGTGGGCGTGGTGCGTGACCTCGTCGGTCGCGCGGCCCGCCTCTCGGCCGTCGACGAGATGCTGCTGGTACGCTTGCTGATCTCGCTGGTTCTGCTGGCGCTGTCCAACCTGTGCGTCATCATGACCATGCACCCCGGCCTGACGAGCCACGCCGGCGCTATGCACGTCCTCTGTATGACTCAGAGCGTCATCGACGTCAACGCAGTAGGTATGGTGGCGTTCGCCAGCTGCGTCATCAGCCTGTGTCGGCTGCAGCAGGTGCTGGCGGCGCGGCTGCCGACGCTGGCGGCACGGCTGACGCAGCAGCTGCTGTGCTGGCAGAACCGGCTGCTGACCGCTGCCGCCATCGTCATGTTCTCGGTGCTGCCGCAGCTCGGACTACGGCCCTCGTCCTACTTCTGGTGCACCGGCAGTCCTATACCGAGCAGGGCCCCGGTGCTTGTGCTCCTCTCGATCAACAGCTTCCTCAACAGCGTCAACTTCGTCGCCAGCATCTTCCTGCTGCGCGCCAGCAGCGGGCTTAAGGACACACGCCTGCAGCGCAATTATCTTCCGTCGCACAGCTGGGCGCAGCTTTGCCTGGTCAACATCACCGCCAACACGCTGCTGGCGCCCATCAACATGGGCAACATGCATTACCACCACAAAATCATTTTCAACCACCTCCTTCTGACGTTTTTGTATGGCATCATGGATCCATTGCTGCTGATGTGGTTGTCGCGTCGGTGGCGAAGCCAGGTGAGGGACTGTCGCCTGGAGACGGCCAAGGTCACTAACTCTCTCGAAGACAGCGGAAATAACGGCGGCGTCCGGCTGGATCTGATATGAGAGCAGTCTGAGCGGCTGGACGAGATCCGATGCACTTGATCGGGAAGCAACATGGACTGCTGGACGTGATCTGACAGCGACCTGGATGTGGTCCAGTGATCCTGTAGCCGGCATGAGAAAAAATTGCGCCACTGTCTACAAAAAGTACGCGATGGGAAAAAGAATGGCACTCTCTCCAATATTATATAAAAAATGACACGCGACAGCAAAGCTGTTTCTTTCTCATGCTGGCGTCTTCTCTTCTCCTAACGTTTTTTTTTTAAAGAAATAGATGGGTTGGCGTGTTGTGCACCGGGTGTATGGGCTAACAAGCTATCATAAAATTTTAAGAACAATTATATATATATATATATATACACATACATACATACATGCATAACCAACTGTCTAACTTGTATTCTATGAGGAGTCTTCTTTTAAAAGGAAGTTGTGTCTGAAGGAAAACGTCTTGAGATATATTATCATGAACTCCCAGCTGTGGCTGCGTCCGTGCGTGATTGCATCTTCTGTGTGGCTGCATGCGAATTTGATAGTCCTGTGGGTTGTAAGTGCGGGATCACATCTATGTGATATGTTTATGTGTGAATCAGGCGCATGCAATGGGTGTGATACTGGTAGTGCGTGCCGGCGGCTTTGGATTCATGTTGATATGGAGTGTGAGTACTAGATGTGTACTGCTGAGGGAGAACGTTGTTTTTATATTCTGTAAGTGCAATGAATTCTAATAAAATGTGATCCATAGACCTCTGCCCCTATCTTTATGTTTGCATTTGAACATGACAGGTCGAGGTGATGCCGACAAATCACAAAAACACAAGCGTTTCCTGTGCTATAGGGGTGTAGGAAGGCAATACACTACTTCATTGTGCTCTTTCCAAGATACTGGACCTATATCCTATACCTGTACATATACCTTTATTCAGTGGTGTGACCATATATAATTAGTTCATTGTGTGTCATTATTTTGACAATTCATTTGGGCAGTAGGGGCAGGTTAATACGGCTTGTCAAACTCGCATGCCGAGAGGCTTGCTTGATATGACTTTGCAAAATTGTGCCTTTAGAATGCTAGAGACACGGTGCCGTATTGTTATGAATGTACATGTTACTATCTTAGCATATTTTGGGGATGTCACACCTTCAAAGTAAATATTTTGGCCAATTTCCAAAAACTTTGACTGTGGTCGTGTTCTGCCTTGAAAGTTTGATAGAAGTTCTGACACTTGGACTGTGTTCGTGTTTTGCCTTGAAAGCTCGATACAAGTTCTGACAATGGGTATGATCTCTTTTTCCCTGCATCTGCTCGTTTTGTCCGAAACCTGAAACAATTTTTTTTCTTCTAAGTTTTAGACCTTAACGTGAAATGTGTGACAAACATTATGTCATTCATCTAATGCACAGCTTTGTTGGCCTACTACTGATGTGGCTTGCATGGAGCAGTGGTAAAAGCACCTGGACCATTAAATCTGTTCAGTACCTAACTACACGAACACTGCCGATGTCAGGGTTCAACGACAAATGAGAAGGAAGAGGACGCAATTTTATATTCAGCCCGCTACCAGCCCGGCCGGTAGCCCGCACGCCGTCCGCTCCGCTCGTTCAGACCGCTCCAGGAAGGGATGGCCGGTGATATGATCCGGGTCGAGAACGGACGCCACCGGCGTGGACCGGTACTGCAGGGCGCTGTGCTGGTGCGGCAATGTTTTGTCTTTGTAGCGCCCGGATTAATGAAACCCAAGCACAAGGCAATCAGCGTGTAGACAGACAAGATTCGCTATCGCCGAAGCGTGCACATTGTGATTCAGTTTTGTCGCCGACCTTATCAGCTGACCGGCGCACGTTTTGACTGTGTGGGAAGGCGTGCCGTTCGTGAGCGACGCGCATTCTCCATCACCGGCTGGCGGTGCTCGGATCAAGGCACGTTATGTGCTCATTTTTCGGACAAACTGCGTATGTTGTTGGCGGTGCTCGACGAATCGTGCACGTTATCTGCTCATTTGTGGACAAACTGCGTATGTTGTTGGCGGTGCCCGACGACAGTTCTTTAGTGCTGCACGGCGTCATTACAACTACAGTAAATTTTACGGAAGGATCTAGACGAGGCGTTCGTATTACGGATGGAGCGATCGCCCGGACTGTCGTCCTCGTCTGGTGTGTTCGTTATACGACGTTTCGGCCAGTTAACTCTCCGGTCGTCATGTATTATGGAAGTCCTGATAAGGGGCTGACGATGCTTGACTGTCGGCCAGGTGTGCGTCAAACCCGAGATATCTCATTGGAGTCGCTGGGATTTGAGCCGGGGTCTCCTGATTGCAAGTCCATTGCTCCACCAACTGAACTAATGGGGAAGAATAAGGACCTTTGTTGCCTACTTCGTTGTCACAAAGATTTTGTAACTACCGATCTTTATGACTTCTGGTAGTCCGATAGTCCAGACGGGAATAATTATTCCATCCATGAAGCTGCAATAGACATGGCGTTTCCATCCATCACGTTTGCGTGTGCACGACGAACTACCGCCTCGCTGGGCTGGTAAAGTGGTTATTCTGACCCGGGTCAGTGCGAATTCCCGCACGGTATCGAAGGCCGACGGCAGAAAATGCAACGCCGCCCAAGCGCCCCGGGCTACCCCCGGACTACCCCGGCCGTCCCCCGGGCTACCCCGGCCGTCACTGCATTTACCACCGTCGACCGTCGCAGCCCTCCAAGGCAACCCGCCGCTGAACAGTCTTTGTGCCTACGGCAAAGCTTACATTGACTTATTTCAGCTTGCGCCGCATTCTCACCTTTGTCGAGAAATATGTCTGTCGATGGCAACGTCCAGGGCTACCGTCACCTAAAGGATCGTGCCTTACAACGCACGTGAGATGGGGTAAAATCTGGCGCACCTTTGTATATTCGCCGAATGGTTAATTATGGTAAGTCAGCTGCGGATGGCTTTGCCCGGATGTCACAAGAAATGTCAAGCCAGAGTTAAGTCTCCCGGTCAGCTGACCAGAGCTGAGAGGTACCGGTCACCATGTGCAGCGTGCTGTGTGGCTGCAGTGATTGGCGGGATCTTCTGTAAGCCCGGCTCGGCCGGCTTTCGTAAGCCCGGTGTCGACAGATAGACCGCCGCTGTCCGCTCCCGTCGGCCATTGGCGAGGGCGTCACAAGCTTGGACAGTTAGAGGGGGAGGGGAAAGGAAAAGGCAGGGTTGGCGGATCAGTAAGATCACGCATCTGAAAACCGTCGTAATAATGTGTACATTTGGTCGAGGCACTGGCCAACGGTTTCTGAACGCCCACCATCAGCTCGCAGCGGAGCGAAACGAGACTGATTGTGCAGCACCGGACCACGCTGCCGGAGGGAGGAGTTTTAACGGAAAAATGAAGCAGTTTGAAGTAAAGAAGCCTGCAGACGAACTCGTCAGTGATAATAAGCCAGAAGAACAGATTGAGCGACTTCAGACGGGTGGAAGAACGACAGGCAAATGTTCTTATGCCAATCGGCTTTGTTCCGCCCAGTTTCAAATCCGAAGGAATTTAATACATTTCTGCCAATGGTCACGAAAACCAAGATGAAGTCGGGCGATTTTAGTGTTTCTGGAGCTGCTAACTGGCGCATGGTACTTAATGCCGGAATTTACGATACATTTTGCGCTGAAAGGACAAATTTTCCCCCACCTCATTGGCATATCTTCACTAAAATCAGCTGGCGTGGATTTCTAAGGCTCTGACCTTAAATGGTAGGTTCTTGTCTCGCGGTAGTGTTTGGGCGCAATCTAGACCCCGGTCGTTTGTAATCAAAACACGACGCGAAAGCAAGCACATCTAATATGACCTGATAAACCAACGCATCATATACAAGGCAGTATAAAATATATGCGAAGCATGATGTTATTGACATATAGATCGGCACTGGTACTGCAGCCAGTACCAGTGCAGTACTGGTACTGTTCCTGTACAAGAACTATAGACGCACTGGTACAGAAACAAACGGCGCTTGTCCACCGACAGTAAAGCTCGCGGACTGTATTTCGAAGCCTCCTTTGACCCGGATATAACTCTAGCCGCTAAAATTACACACAATAGTTTTTCGTAAGCTCCTCGCGTTATGCAAGTAGTGCGCCTCCAACTTTTATGGGATGGCGAATGGAGTGACGTTTCGAGGAGGGGGGGGGGGGGGAGGGGAAGAGGAGGGGCACATTCCGCGGCCACAGTCCTCTGTGGTGTGTGTTCCAATGTCATTCGTTTTTGCGGGCTTCCAGTCAGCGCGCGAATGTTTTTCGAACTAACCAAGCTGCTCGTCCTACGCATAATTCAGCAAACGCAGTGTTTTTTAGATGCAGTTCCTTAAGGTGAGCAGCCTGTTGGAATTCAAGAAAGCTGGTGAAATCTGTGAGTGTGCTCGCATGTGCATATGTCTTACAAAATATCATGGGGAGGCGTGCGCGCCTTTGAGAGGAGTGGCCGCAGCGGTCACGGCGGCACGGCGACAGCATTGGTCATGTTCAGATGAGCACGCAGCGTGGACGAGCGTGACGCGGCTCCACGTCCCCGCCCGTCCGGTCGCTGCCGGGTCTCCTTGTCCGCTGCTGGTTGATGAGCCGCGCTGACGGGGCCGGCGTCGTTTCTGGCGCGTTGCAGGAGGAGGTGCGCCACAAAAAACGTCATCGCAAGACGGGCCGCGAGGAGGAGGAGCAGCGCCGCCGGAGGCTGCTGCACAAACACCCGCTGCTGGTGGTGGTCGAAATCGTCTGTGAAGGTGCGTCGGCGGGCGCGTGCGCGACCCAGGCGCTCCGGCGTCGGCGGCGACGGCGGCAGAGCGCCGTATGTTTCGGGTGGGCCCTGGCCTGGCAGCCGTCCGGGCAGCCAGGAGCAGTCGGCGACAGATGCGTGTCGCATGTCGGCCGGTCACGTGACGTGTGCGGCGTTATCGGCGCTGTGTGGATGCAGCGACCTGTCGCCGTGCGGTCATCTCCATCGGACGCCGCGTCGCAGTCAGGGGCGTGACAGCGGCAGTGTTGGTGCGGCACCTGCGTGTTTCAGACCTGGGACGACTTGTGCTGGAGTTCGTCCATCTGACCCAGCTGGACATCGTCACCGTCTCGGTCGCCATTAAGGACTGCCCTGTGAGCGGGTGAGTCTCAGCGGAGCTGGAGCTTCGCGGAGTGGAGGCAGCTCCGTTAGCTTAGCGCGGTGACGTTAAGAATTTCCAGATCCGTTGGTAACGAGCCCTTCCTCCGGTGCCTTTCATCGCGTTGGTGTTAGGATGGCGGCATGTTTAACTGCGCATTTGGTGGGAATTTTTTTATGGAATCAATGCGGAAGAGGTTTGTTGCACGTGGCGTCTGATCTGTCGTCAGCAGGTTTGTCAGCACCAATCACGGTTCAGTATTCTCCCGACATCCCGTCACATGACCTCGAAGTCAAGTGGTTTGTGACGTCATGCCCCGGCTGACGCTAATGCCAGGATTTTTTGGCAGTCCATCAGCGTGGAGGGATAGCGCTATCAAAATAAATACATCGATCTGACATAGAATCGCGGGCTTGATGTGGATACTCTTGCGTTTGCGAGCGCGTCGGTTAGGGTGGGGCACTTGGCTCCAAATCTGGGCAATGCGACGTAGCTTGTATAAGAAGCGAATGGGTCTGCTAAGAGGGGCCATGCAAAGGCGATTGACAGTGATTTATGCCGTGTGTGGTTGTGTGCCACAGTAAATTAATGGTGTTAGAGTAATCGTGAAAGATGGAGAACAGGAACGAAGTGCTTCGCGTCTAGAACATGGGCTTTGTCAGTAAAGGTGCGAGTTCGATGAAAGAATGGGCTTCATGCCAGTACAACTAGCAGTGGAGGATCGATAGACCTTTTCTACAAAAAATGAGTGAACACTTAAGTTGGGAAGTGAAGACATTTCAGTGAGATGGTAATGGGGAGAAACATTCAACCCACGAGTGGAAAAGATGATTGTAACACCAGAGCAGGAGCCACACTTCCACACACCTCTCTGTAGGTAGTGTGCCATGGTCGCCGATAAAGCAGAGGTAGTGTGGTCTGAAATACTTAAAAAGCAAGGAATAAAGGAAAATGAAGTAAAAAAACTTCACTAGTTTTTCACACAAAACACGCACAAAAACTAAAACAACAGATCGAACAGGGCTGAAGACGCTTGCGCCGCCACATGCGGCCACGCGGCCAGATTCCGTCGTGTCGGCAAGAGATCACGTGTCGCTCCGTCGCCGCGTCGCTTCTCATTGGCGGCGGGGGTAATCGGTCGGTGCTAAAAATAAAGCCGCCTCCATGAGCTGCACGGAGCCGATCCAGCTGCCCGAGCCGCCAAGCTGACCAGGGCTAGCCGCTAAGCCACCTTTGCGGAAACACATGCGGCGTTGAGTGCACCAAATTAGCGTTGGAAGCGCGCCGCCCTTGTCAGCGGCGCACGTGTGCTGCTGCGTGCGCTCCGTCGAGCCAGATGCACGTGACGCCTTCCGCCTGTTTTGGCCAGGGCGCCTGTGTTGATTGCTGACCGGGTCGAGCCGCCCCCCCCCCCGCCCCCCGTGACCGGTAGGCCGCTGCTCTCTGCCGAGACGCTGCTGGACCACCTGGAGCCGGGCGACAGCGGCACCGACGCGCCGGGCGCCGCCACCGCCCACCAGCTGCGGCGCGCCTGCCTGGCGCCGCTGCGCCAGTACGTGGCCGCTGGACAGGTGGGCCGGCCCTACCTCTGGGCTCAGCGCCTGGCCGGCCTCGAGTTCGCCTCGGACGGCAGCGAACAGGTGAGCACGGAGCAGCGCGGCAGGCGGAGCCGGAACAGCGGAGTCGGGACAGATCGGGCGGGGAGTCAGGGCAGACCGGGCAGGGAGTCAGGGCAGATCAGGCAGGGGAGCTGGCAGAGCGGGGAGGGGGAGGAGGACCGGCCGCCTGGTAGGGAGTCAGGGCAAATCGGGCAGGGAGTCAGGGCAGACCGGGCAGGGAGTCAGGGCAGACCGGGCAGGAAGTCAGGGCAGACCGGGTGGGGGGAGGGGGGCTGGTAGAGCGGGAGGGGGAGTGGGATAGGCCGCCTGGCAGGGAGGCTAGGCAGAGCGGGGAGGGCCACTTGGATCATAGGAATAATACATCGAGTCATAGCGGTGCGGAGCTACTTTGACCGAGGAGGCACGCCTGGACTTAAAGGGAACAGTCTACCAGATCCGAGAGGGCGGCGCCCGTCACACGAGATGAGCGGTGTCACACGTGATACCATCCCTGCCGTCTGCTCCCCTCCGCCGCGTGGCCTGGCCCCACGGGCCGTCACTCCGTCTGATCCGCTGCCGGCTGGCCGCCAGGGCGCGCCGGTGGCCAGCGAGGCGGTCAGCGCGCTGCACGTGGAGTCTGCCGTGCGCCGGGTCCGCGCCCGACTGCGAGCGCGCGTCGCTCTCCAGAGCCAGCTGGCCGCCATAGGTGAGTGGGGACGGCGGCCGGGAGCGGCCGGGAGCGGCCGGGGGACGGCCCGGTCGTACACCGCCCGCGGCTCGCGCACCGCACGCGCCCGACTCGACGAGTTGCCGGGCTCGGCCGGCCGGCTCGGCGCAGAAGCCCTCCTTGGACGGCCGAGGAAAGCATGGACGGGGTTGGCCGGTGGTTCGGGGCGGCATTGGTGGCCGGCGTGACCAGCCAGTCTGGCTCGTCACCGGTGGGCATGAGGCCCGGCGCACACATTCCACTGCCGAACTCGGCGGTTGTCGGGCGACCCGCACCGTCACGTATCTGATCACCGACTTTCAAGCCGCCTCAGGCGTCGACCTCGGACACTCCCGTCCGAATGTGTTAGCGTGAAGTAGTCCGAAGCACGCCGCTCGTTGCGGGGATCGCAGCCGGCGGTGACCGCTGGCCGTGGCCATGGCCGGCCGCAGTACGGCGGTGGCTGCTGCCGCCGCCGTCGCCCGCTGCTGCTCCGGTCACCGGCGCGACTGACGCCGAGGTGGTCGTCCTCAGCGTCCGGCGAGCTGCCGCTGTCGGAGCAGCTGCGGGCCAGCTTCCCGGCGCGCCGCGACTCCCGGCTGGTCTCGTGGCAGCCCGTCAGCGTCGAGACGTACCGCGCCTCGGGCGTGCTCAGCGCCGACCTGCTGGACGACAGCTGCAGCTGCTTTTTGGCGCGCATCGCCCACGGGAACGGTGAGTGCCGCACTGGCAAGGGTGGCGGGTGGGGGTGGCTGGGGCGCGCCGGCTGGCCCCGGACAGCGGGCATCACCTCAGCCCCGTGACCGCGGATGTGGGCCGGACAGTGGGCGTCACCTGAGTCCCCTGGCTGCGGAGGTGTAGGAAAACCAAAATTTATCGGCAGCTATATGTGAGATTGCGCCATGACATAACATTAACGTATGGGAACGGTCCGTGCATGGAGCCCATATATATACATATATGTGCGTGCGTGCGTGCGTGTGTTTGTCGGCGTAGGGTATAAACAGTGTATTAAACACTAGTACGTACATTAGGGGGCCAGCATTTCGCGGTGCGCAATTTCCTTTGGCATATATTTTGATTTTAAATTTTTCCGTGGTTTGAATTGATAATATACCTGTTTCCTGAAACATTCAGGTTTAAATAATTGAAATTGGCCAAATGTGCAAATGATTTAAATAGGCATTTAAAACACGAAACAATTGGTTGCAATTTTAAATGCACAATGAAAACAGATGGACGCAGTAATAAGCCAACACTGCCAAAATGGCAATAGCGGCAAACAGGCAGTCTATCTTTTAAGGTTTTAGTTCTAACCATAGGCGTAAGAGTAAGATAATCCACAACTGTTTACGGACATGTGGCAGGCTTGTCTCGACAATTGATAAGAGAGTGGACTGTGTAATGTGCTAAATGCTAACCTAACCAGGCGGTGAAAGGTATCAGTGTGGATGAAAAGTTCAAACCAAAAACGGCCTCCTTTATGCCATCTGTATCAGCTTCTAATTCCAGGGAATAATCAGTACTCAGTGGGCCAGATTTCACTCCGCGATGACGCTTCTGTTCTGTCAGCTATGATAATAGGTACAAAAGAAGTAATATCCACTCTTTGAGACACTGAGGTATGTCCATGTAGTTACGCATGGTACCAAAAATCAAAGATGCATCGTGACAAAACTTTTGCACAAAAAGGCACTTACCATAATCATTTAGCAAACATACGTGGCCGGAAGTTGAGTGCTCTGGCTAGCCAAGGGCGAGCATACGCCGTCAGCCATTTTGCTAGAATGTTTTAGCAAAATGCGCAACCTTCAGTTATGCTATTGCGATTTTCGCACATAAACACAAAAAAAAACACTGGGTATATGTTAGGAACAGAAAACCTAAAGCAATATCATAATTTTGAGACAAGATTGGATGCACTGTTTGCTACAGAGACAAAAGCAGCACGCAATTAGAATTTGTGTGGCTCGCCACTTAGAAAAATACACCATCCAGAGACCAAGCGGTAAGTTTTTGTAACAGAAACTAGTAATTGCAATATGCTGAATGCACAACATGAAGAGTTGCTGAGCTGGTTAAGCCAAATACAAGAAGTCGGACAGCTCAGTTAAGAAGTCCAAAGACGTTATATAAGAAAGCAACTGGAGATCTCTGGCTCGAGCTGGACACCAATGTCCATTTGAAAGGGAATTATGCTACCTGATTGGCGCCTCCGACTGGCACCGTCACCACCATCTTAACTATGATAGCACGAAAGAACAATTCCATGATCAGTTGGGTATAGTTGTAGCTTGTAGAGACCATGCTACCACGCAATATATCCAACGAAAGCCACACATCAGCGAAGTGTCTGCCACGAACACCCAATACCGGTCCCTTCCAACGTATCGGCCAACCCGGACGGACGGCTCCATGTCTTTACCAAGATGGCGGCGGCTCTGACGGACTGGCGGACAGCTGTTGTCCTACCTAGTCCGTTATATCTACGCTTCATGCCCTGAGTTTCTCTGTAGCACGTGCACATGCAGTATGCATCCGAAGGATAATGAAGAAATACCTGAAAGATCAGTCATATGAACCAGCTATTAGGTTCCCTCTTGTAGCTGGCCTTAACCTTACTCAAGGTAGTGCGTTTTGCGAACATATGTCATGTCTGTCTGTGTCATAGCGAGAACAAAAATGATATCGTGAAATTCGTGATATGCGCGAAAGAGGTTTGTATTCAAATCTGCCTCTAGCTTTATCCACCACGCTTCCTGACACATGTTTGTCATGCCTACAAAGGCACTACACGAACTGCAGTTACCTTGATTTTCTGGGATATAAGTGCACGTCCGTGCTATATACTAAGGCCGCCCTTGATATGCTGACATCGATTGTATGTGTGAATGTATTACGTCCATAGCGCCATCCGCAAAGGGGCGTGGCTATTCAGCCCCGTGTCAAAAGTGCAGGAGATAAAAACATGCAGGCAAAAAATGGAACATGTTGCACACAGACACCCACTCACTGGGTACAATAGGATTAACGCTCAGACTGGTGCGCTCGCACCTCCGCGTGTACGAAGCGCCGCTGTGTTAGCTGCGTAGCATCGGCTGTCAGGACATTATACAATGCTGGCGCGTGGTATCCAAAACGTCTCCTACCGGCCTCGGTTCTCGGCCTGGAGAGGTGTAGGAGCCTGTCCTGCCGGGTGGGTCGGGAGCGTATGTTGCGGTTGAACACAAACACAGCCCTCACACGTCCGGCTCGCTGTGCAGCATTACCTTATGAGCCGGAGTGACGACTTGAAACTCTGCCGCGTGTCGAGGCGACATCCATCGAAAAGTCTCTCGTAGGTCAGACACGTGGTCAAATCCACGTGGGCGAAGAAGTCACGCTGGCAGCTAGGTTTGGGATTTTTTAAAATCATTTTTTGCATTGCCTCTTGCTCAGCAATGTCTCACTGCAGGTTGATTCTCGGCCTGTTTTGTTCCTCAGCTCCTGCATTGCCGTGCGCGAGCTACTCTATGATGATCACTGCTGATTTTATGACGGACAGAGCATCCTTCTTTTACTTCATTTTCGAAGTGAATGTTCGCTGCACGGCCAAATCAGCTACATTTGTGAAGCCGAATCTATGCTTGGTGAAGTACTGAGTAATGAGTTACTCCGTAAGTAATGGAATCTTGCGGCCGCAGGAGTACATGATTACTTCTTACTTGATGCAGCCGGACTCGAAATCGAAGCTTGGGAAGCTACCCTCTACGCCACAATTATGCGCCATTCTCTCTTTATGCCACTGGTCACTGGTCTGGTGTTTTGTGGGAGGCCGCCCGCCGTGGCGCAGCGTGTGGCCGTGTGGTGCCCTGCCGCCGACGGGTGTGCTCCTCTTCCCCAGAGGCGCAGCTGTGCTGTTACGTGGCGCTGAGCCCTCAGCACCCGCGGGTGCCGCCTGTGGTCGGGCTGCTGCTCACCGGGCGGGACCGGCCGCAGACGGCCCGCCAGCCCTCACTGCGGGTAGGTCGCCGGCCAGCGGACCCCCACGGCCGCGCGCGCGCGCATCTGTTACGTAACAGTGTAGCGTTGCGTAACAGGTGACAAAGAAGCAACTCCTCTGTGACCTTGACCGGGTGTCGCCGTCAGTTTCCTGTTTTTTTTTTACCTTAACCAAGGTCTGGGCCCTTCCCGGTGTTTCTTGCCAGCTTCTCGCGCAGCTTGTTCCAAATAATCTAAACTAAGTGCGATCATCACGAGTCAGACCAATCACTCCGTGGCTGACAGCTTGTTTTGCGGGGTTGTATCAGCGTTAGAACGCCCTCAGCCGCCGAGCCAATCGTATATTGTATGGTCCATCTCAAGCTGATGGACATTGTCCCGGTCCCAGTCTTGCGGCTGGCTCAAGCTCCGGAACGACGAAGTCATTAGCCAACGAGGTTCTGTACATGCCACTAGCTAGATCTGCCCCGGTCGTTTCGCCGGCGGCTCGTACTGAGAAAACGGAACGAATGCGCTCCTGTCTGATCAATCGGTAACAGCGGGGCGCACCGGCCCGAACCAGCGCGACGGGGCCGGCGGTCGGCGCTGGCCATGCGGCGCTGCGGCCGGCCGGCTGGTGCGGCGCGGACCAGCGCCGGGACATGCGGCAGGGGACGCCGGCCGGCAACTGCCAGGCTTCACTGACCACAAGTGTGGTCTAGACCAAAACTAGACCGGCTGCTCAACACGGCAGCTTCAGTGAGCGGGTCTCCATGGTCATCTTACAGCGCATTGTCTTTGACCACGCCATCTAACAACAGCGGGCCATCACTGACCGATGCTGTGCCGGCCGTGACCGGTGGTCGGCCTCCCCTGACCCGCCGCCTCCTGCCCGCCTGCCGCCCCGCCGTGCCGACCCTCCGGCCCGGTCCCTTGACGCTGACCTGCTCGCCGCGTCAGGTGCTGGAGCACGAGCTGAACGTGGCGCTGCCGGCGCGGCTGGGCGCGGCCGGCCGGCCGGCGCTGCTGCCGGCGCTGCTGGCGGCCGCCTGTTCGGGCCTCGACGTTCTGCGCGAGGCGGACGACGCCGCTCCGCCGGCGCCGCAACGACTGATGCTGCGTCAGCACCGGTGAGGCGGCCGGACCCACCGCCGGTCGGCGTGGTGCCCCCCCCCCCCCCCCCCGGTCACGCTGGGAACACCCTCAGGCACTGACGAGCGCTTTCAGGTGTAATCAGGATACATGCAGACGCAGTTGTAACGTTCGTGTTGATGCCTGTGTTTGCAATGGATCGTTAACGTAGTTCACGTTTTGCGTGAATCGCTCGATGATTTTTGCGGAAGTGCGCTTTGAGAGATTGGGCCCACCGAAAATCTCTAAGGTTATTGTGTCGTAAGCAAAGCACAATTTTCTTCCCCAAGGTGGGTTTCAATCAGCAGATTCAGAACGCTTGCCATATTGCCTTCTGCACGTTGGCTTCGGCTGCACAGCTGTGATTGGAACGGCACCTTATAGGAAGTACCGCTGGCTGGTATTCGTCTCCCGTAATTGGGTTCGCCCGAAATTGTGTAACTATGTGTCGGCGTTTACAGAAAAGTGTTCGAAACAGACTGTACCGCATGGATTGTTTTTTGCAAATTTCGGAATATTTTATTCAGAGATGATATTGGCGGAGCCAATATACAGGACCTGGTCTCACCAAAAAGGTCACGGGATCAATCACGTCTTCTCTCTTGATTCACATTCGATTCCATTGCCGCTGTTGCCTGATGGCCAATGTTGACCCCACCTACATGTTTTGTTAGTGGTACGGTCAAACCTATCCTTTGTCGCACAGAGGCAGATCACCGAGGTAGTCAGAGCAAACTCAGTCGCAGTCGTAATCCGTAGGATCATTATCAGTATCATTCATCAGAAATGTTGCACACGTTGGCGCTTGTTTTTTTATTTAAGAAAACGATATTTCGTAAAACTGCTTCTATTGAAGCAAGAAGGAAGCGGAAGCCCGGTCTTGATTTTTACGGAATGTTTCATTTTTTTCAGCCCGGTCATGATTCTTACGGAGTGTTTCATTTTTTTCGGGAAGCTTTCTCTGCACGCCCCGATAATTTTGCAATCTGGACCTTTCCGTGGGCCAAATTGTTGTCGAGTACCATCTGAAGTACATTGTAAGAGAACGTAGCGCGTATTCGCCTCGACTCGTCCAAAAACCGACTGGCACCTGCGAGCGTCGGGTCCCTGCCGCCGCCTCAGCGGCCGACCCTTGACCCCCGGCGAATCGGGACGCCCGCGATCACGTGACGCCCCCCGACACCCAGTCAGATGTAGAGCTCGGAAGACAGCAAGGGCGAGGGTGCACACCCCGCACAATCACACCACATACATCTATCGTGACAACATTTGCTTGAAAGCGTTGCAATTGAAGACAATGTTCAAAAGTTGCAATATTCAGTTGGTTCGCATTTGTAGTAGGCGATACCGATTTATATTTGTGTTTTTGTTTTTTGCTTTTACGGGTGGGTGTGATCGGGGGAACTTTCGGCGAGGACATTCGTCTTCTAGTGTTGATCCCCCTATTTAAAACAAATGTAATGGATGCTGTCCTGATTCACTCGGGATATTTTTTGTTCATCTTTGATGACATGTGATTCAGTATGCAGCACACGCACGCACGCACGTACGCGCTGATTCACATCACATCCCACGCTACCGGCTGCGGAAATCGCACCATCTCTGCCAGATACACAGGCGCTGCTCGCGACCACGCTGCGCCGTCCGAGCCATACACTAATGAGCGGCCGTGCTTGACGGTCGCGACTTTGCCAGATCTGTCGGAGCGCCACAAGAATCAATGCGCGTCACTGCGCGTTCCTCCCGTCGTCTGCCATTGATCGCAGGGGACGGCCCGACAACGGTGGTTTTAAGCGGCTGGCCGAGCGGCGCCCGCCATGCTGACACATGGCGGCATCTGTTTGAGCCCTTCGTTGATGAAAACAAAGGTGACCAGAGGACCTGCTCGGCCCCCGTCATCCCTGCTACGGCCATGTATCCACTTGGTCCACTGACGTCAGCCGCTCCCGGCCAATCAGCTGACTCCTGCGCACTTGGTGGCGTAGCTCTCAAACCAGTTTGTGGGTCGTTTTGAAGGTGGAAAAGGATACGTACCTGCTCGTATTTAGTTTCAGTATTAGATATACGAATGGCAATCTGTGCCCTTTATGATTTGTGAGCGGTCACTAGACTTTAGGAGTAAGCCATTTTACATTTGACTTTTGTGTTTTGTTTTGTCCATCAAACTTAAGCCCAGACTCTTGTTCTCCCTACAAACCAGACCTGACATTGATCCCACTGATGTACCGGTCTCGTGGAAACTTGCATCCGAAGCAACATTTGGTTTTCTACCCATGGCGGGTTACGAACCTTCCATCGTTTTGCTTGCAGTTGAAACCCGAATTGCTTTGCTGTAAGGTCTCATGAGAAAACAAAATCATTCAACATATTTAGTTTTTTTGGAGCGGGGGGGGGGAGGGATCGCGAGATTGTTAGGTTAGATTACAGGTCTAGTGCAACTACAAAATGAGAAACAATACGGAAACGAACATTTTGTCGGGACAGATTTTCAATTTGATTCCGTGTTGAACATAATGGCTAGGACTCCGAACCCGCCATTCCATTAATGTAATGCATGTTCAACGCATCCGTTTTGCCTCGGCCCCTTGTCGAAATTGCGTGAAAGGGCCCTTACCATGCCATACGACCACAGGACTGTCGGCCGCCCTGTAACCAGGCTGACGCTTCCAAGCCAACGGCCAAACGGCCCTCTTTGACGAGCCCTGTACGAAAGCTTATTCTGGAAGGCGAACATATCACCACGCGTTTCGCCACATCACGAATACGGTCTTTATAACTTCAGCGCTCTACCGAACTTGGGCTTCCACCGCGCCGATTGGTGTGTCTGCGCGGCAATACGTGTTCTTTTTGCGAGCATTTTACGCCTTGCAGCCGACGGGCTGGGAGAAAAGCGATGTCGGTAAACCGCAAATCCACTAACTTTTGTGTTCAGAGACATCATCCGTGACCTACAAAGCAGTCACGCATAGCCGAAACGCGGATAAATGAATTGTCACCATAAATTGGGACACAAGTACTGTTTTTGAATATCTAACGCCGTTAGGTGCAATATTAGGGGAATGCTTAAACTTTATCTGGAATTTTGCGGCCAATGTGTGCCATTCTTTTAACCGCGTTTTTTTACCATTGTATGGAATGCAACGATTCGGTATTGAGTCAGACTTTGAGGTTGCGAGGGAGAAGTTCTTCGCCGTGTGCGGCAGGTAGTGATTCACTCAATCATGCTCAATCTTGCACATGCAAATGAAGTTTTTGTGTGCGTGAAGAAGTGTGAAGAAGAGCAGCAGTATAGCAGTTGACGCGGCAGCAAAGAGCGCACCCCCAGTCGGACGTGACGTGGGCGTACGCGTGCGGACTGGAGCTGGAGCGGCGGCAAGGGTGGGTGTGGAGCATGACATCCCCCGTGTCAGTTCTCAAATCCAGAGGCGACGTCCGCCGAGAGTGAGGGCGTGCGGGCGCCCACAGCCCCACATCCTCCCGTGTTGTGGCGGCCACCAGTGACGTCATCGTCTGCCGTTCCAGGGGTCGCGACCGCGTGCCGCCGTTCCGGTACGACCCAGCCCTGCGCCTGTTCACGCATTGAGGCGGAGGAGCGGCCGCACCGGAGCGCCAAGACGGCCCGACGGCGTCCGCTTTGCAGAGCCGGCGAGCGCGGCGCCGAGTGTCAGCCGGCCGCGCCGCCCAGCCAATACAAGGCCCTCTGCTCGTCTGCGCCTGTGGTTTGACGCGGTCGCCGCCGGTCGCGCTCCGAGCGTCCGCGCGTTTTGTCTTGGACGGGGCGCTGAGATGCGGCCGGATCGAGTGACAGGCCGAGAGTCACGCGGACACGGACGTGCCACGAGGCGGCCGCTGTCATCTCCACGCACGACACGAACCGCGGACGTGCCACGAGGCAGCCGCTGTCATCTCCGTGCACGACACGAGTCGCGGACGTGCCACGAGGCAGCCGCTGCCATCTCCGCGCACGACACGAGTCGCGGACGTGCCACGAGGCGGCCGCTGTCATCTCTGCGCACGACACGAGCCGCGGACGTGCCACGAGGCGGCCGCTGTCATCTCTGCGCACGACACGAGCCTGTCGGTCCAAAGCGCTGTCCAGGCCCCACACGTATCGGGTGTCCAGTTCCCGTCCAGCCGGTAATGAAGCACGGCAGGTGATTACAGCGGGCGGGGCTGAACGCACGGCCGTCCTCGAGCGGCACGGGCGAACCAGCGGCGCCGCCTGGCGACCTGCAGGCGGTCTGCAGGCGGTCTGCAGAACTCCATCATTCAGGCGTACCGTCGGTTTAGCGGTGTTCCGTGAATATTTGGGAGCCATTCTGCTTGCTGGAGATGCGGACGCCTCTGGGCGCCAGCTGGAGGCGGGCTCGGATGCATTGTCAGCACGGACTCCTGCAGAGCGTTACAGCCAGCCGGAATGCAGCAAAACGCCAGAAATCCGCAGGTGCTATGTATTGATCGCTCCCACACCAGTGCGCTCCGAGAATGCCATATCGGCGATAAATGACAATATCGTGCATCAGAGGGTCAGCTGGGCTGAGCGCTGCGTACAATGAGCCGACGGCTCGTCCATCCATATGACGGACGTCACCGGCGCGGCGCTGACCAGGGGAGTCATGACATGGCGGACGTCACCGGCGCGGCGCTGACCAGGGGAGTCACGACATGGCGGACGTCACCGGCGCGGCGCTGACCAGGGGAGTCACGACATGGCGGACGTCACCGGCGCGGCGCTGACCGGGGGAGTCACGACATGGCGGACGTCACGCGGTCCGCTCCACCCGTGCACCCATCCAGCCAACTGCCTCTGCCACCGGCGCCGGGAAGCCGGCGGTCGCAGTGTCGGCCGGCAGACGCGGCGTCCGGCGGGGCCACCCGGAGCACTCGGCGGGATCGGACGCAGTAGCGGCACGGCACGGCGCGGCGAGTGAGCACGGGACCAGGTCACGCGCGGCGGAGCCGGCAGCGGCCGGGCGCCCACACAGGCCGGACGGCGAGAGGCACTGGAGTGCGGCGCAGCCGCCGTCGGGCTCGGCACCCCGCGAGCTGGCGGCGGCCCCCACGGAGCCGGCCACGCGCTGGAGCCGCCCGACGCGCGAGGCCGGGGCCGCCGCCCGCCGTCGGACCAACACAGGTGAGGCCACCGCCGTCAGCGGCCGACGCCACGAGCCCCTGGGCGACACAGTCGGCTCTATCCATCCCGCCGCTAAATACAGGGGGCGGTGAGCCGCGCGCGGCGGCATGGAAGCGCACGGGCGGCAGCGCGATGGGACGTGAGATTCTGCGGCCGGGACAGCCCCGGGCGGGCGGCCGGACCAGGGCGAGCCCAGGGGCTCGAGCTATCACAGGACACGTGGACTCGGTATCTGGTAAGGGCGCCGCATTGTCCATAAACAAGCTCAAAACCCGGCAAACATCGGGCACCGGCAAAACAAATATACCTGTATAATTATACATAAATATTGCATATATGATGCATTTGATTAACGGGTATTCACCATGCAAAGCCGTACCAACAAATCAGAACCGTTAATTACAGTACGTAAAGTCACCAGAACAAAAAGAGCGTAGCTGCAAACAACGAGCGATCAAACTAAGACCTCACACGCTGGTCAGTGGTCGCTCACCAGCGCGCTCCCGTTGTACAACCTGCGGGATATCTGACCAACGTCTATAATAAGTCATATTACTGGCACCGAAAACCCGCCAAAAATATCATTCCGTCGGTTGCAAAGGGCACATTGATTTCTAGCTCACCCATCCCACGCACGCGCGCTGAATAGGACGTGCAGAATGGCATCGCACGAACAGCGCGGCACGGACACCGGGTTCCGGTGTGCCGCGGCTGTTGGCGGGCTGCAGTCGTCGCCGTGTTGGCCGCGCTCCGTCGGCGGCGGGCGGAGCGGACGGAGGCCGCTCACACCAGCTGGTGGTGGCGCCGGCCGCCCCCCTCCCGGGGCGACGTCTCCACCGTGTGCCGGTCCTCCTGCGCCGGGGACGGCCGGGCCGGTCAGGTCAGGTCAGGTCCGGTTCGCCGGCGAGGCGCGCCGCGACGCACGCGCCGACCGGCGCGCTGCGAGCGGCGTCTCGCCCCCTCTCCGCCCACCACCCTCACAAATGGTTCGGGCATGGGATTGTGTAGCATTACAAGTTGCGACCAACACCACGACCCTATTGATTGCCTGGCGGAGACCGGCAGGGAGGTATCGACCGGCTGACCGAACCGCTCGTCCGGCAGCCTGACCGGCCGAACGCCAGCCGCCTCCTGCTGTCGTCCGCGGCCCGACAATGCGGCTCTGTTTGCCCCTGAGATCATACTAGCGCACCAGGCGTCACTGCAGAACCGAGGTTTATGTCCAAGTCTCCCGCGTCCCAAGCCCGTGAGTGTCGCACCACCCGGTCATACTAGGGCCCAGGGCACATGGCGGGATCGTGGCGGCTGGCCGCCAGAGCCGGTGATCACCACCAGCGGCGTGTCCCAGCCGTCGCCCAGGGCGCCGGTAGGCTGGTGGCCGGGCTGCCACCCGGGCTCCAGCTGGCCGCCGCCCGGGGGTCGGTACTCACAAAGGGCGGCCGGTGGCCGGGCTCGTCCGGCTCCAGCTGGCCGCCACCCGGGGGTCGGTACTCACGAAGGGCGGTCGGTGGCCGGGCTCGTCCGGCTCCAGCTCGCCGCCGCCCGGGGGTCGGTACTCACAAAGGGCGGCCGGTGGCCGGGCTCGTCCGGCTCCAGCTCGCCGCCACCCGGGGGTCGGTACTCACAAAGGGCGGCCGGTGGCCGGGCTCGTCCGGTTCCAGGTCGCCGGCCGTGAGCGGGTCGTCGCTGAGCAGCAGCTGGTCGCCGCCCGGCACCGGACCGTGGCCCAGCATGGCGCGCGCACCGCCCCGCCGGTTAAAGTGGAACAGCCGCGCCAGCTGGGCGAACTTCCGCCGAGAGGCTGAAGCCGACGACGGCGGCACGTTAGCACGGCGAACTGGACGGGAGCTGGCGACGGGTGGCCTCGGCTCTGGGAGCCGGCTGGCGAGCTGCGAGCTATCAACCAACGGCACCGCTGGACGTGCCGAAGTGGTCAACCCGCGCTACCTTCCACGACGGTGCTGCCTGTCCCATCAGGCCTGCTCGCTGGAAGCTGCCACTAATGCAACAATAATAGAAATCACGAAAATCACGGACTGTGCAACAAACCACTTGGGCTTCGGGTGTAAGCGACGGTAGGAGTGCTCATTGAATGGGAAACAAAGGGACGACCATCTCCTTCACATTCCCAACAGGCGACTGATGGCGAAGGGAACACTGAAGATCATCGGATCGGATTTGCACGCATCTGGGGAGGGGGAATCCAGGAATTTGTTTTCACAACTTCTGCTAAACCGTGTCGGTGCATTGCAGGCGAAGACCGTTTTGGAACATCGGAGCATCCGAGGGAGGGCCGCTGAGTGTCCAGCAAACAGCTGGACGGTGGCCGGCGGCCCCACCGGACCAGCAGCCCGGCACGCTCGCCCACCTTTGCCCATGTGCTTGAGCCGCTCCTTGAAGGCCTCGTCGTCGGGGGTACTTGTGGATGGCGTTGGTGTCCTTGGAACCGTGCTGGGTCTCGTCCAGCGACTCTGCCGACGGCCGACCCCGGTCAACCCTCACACTCAGTTGGGACGGGCTCAGGGTCGGCGCGGACGCGGCGGCCAGCACGGATCGCGTTCCCACGATCTCGGCGCACCGCCGCTCGCCACGGCCAGTCAATACGCTGCAGGATGCGCTCCCGGCGTTCGCGGAGAACTTGAACGGGATCGTCCTGCGACAGATATTGCGGTGCGCAGTATGGAGCTTCAAACACGAGCAACTGCTCTGCAAGGACAGCTCATCCTGGACTGAATCACAGTTACTGGATCTAGTGAAATATGACTGAATGACTGGCTGAATACGATCTGTAAGTACATGTGACAGGGGCATCAATGGCCCCTCCACCTATGCGGATTACCTGAACGGTGCGGGACACCACCAGTGCGGGACAAAGACAAGTGTACCTCGACCTCATACGAAACCACCCCTGATATGAACTGCCATTATTACACGAGTAACGAGGGATGCCGAGCCCAGCTCTAAAGCTTAAGCTCTTAAGCCCGCTGGCAGCTGGCGGACCGGCAGCAGAATCCCGTGCTGATTCCGCGGCAGTCAGCCCACGCCAAACAGAAGCCAAGAAGCTCTGTCCGCGCTTTGCACGCCCGCAGGCTCAACAATGGTACCTGCAGGCCGGAAAAGCTGCCGACTGCGGAATCTGCAGCGGGTCTGCAGCCGGTACGCAGTGTGTTAACTGGCCTCAGCGGTCCCCACAATGCCTTATAAATGCAAACAAAGCTAGCCAAAGCGAGCCGCTTCAATGGCCTGAAGGTATGTGATCTGTCCTGGAAGCGTACTCGACCTGCGCCAACTGTCCTTCTGATTGTCCTTTTGTTCCAATACAAGGACGTCTGGCAGCAGGCGTCCCTCTTAATGGCCGAAGAACGGACATGCACCAGTCTCGAGACTACCCCGCGCCTCTGAAGGCCACCAGACTGGGAGGAACGTGCGTGGAGCTGAGGAACCCACGTGAAGCGCGCAGGGCAATGGCGGCAGCCCGCTAGCTGGTGACAACGCCAGACGGAGCACGACGTCGGCCGGCTGTCGCCATCCGCTGTGGGGTGCGGACCGGGATAGTTCGAGGCCACAGACCTCGCCATGGAGGCCGGGACGGCCGGAGGAAGGGGGAGGCATGGGAGCCGCGGCGCACCAGCCCTGCTTCGACTCACCGTATCCCTGCCAGTGCGGCGCCGCAAACGAGGGCGTGTCTGCAAACAGCGCCGGCCGGGGTGTGAAACCAACACAGTCATCCAAATCGGTCACAAGCGTGCAGGGAAACAGCTGAAGCTCCCGAGAGTGCACACCGATCTGTGTCAAATGCAGAAGCCACATGCCACTCGCAAATGGGTGTCCATCTGTTTCAACGGGTCCAGCTACGCGCAAGCTACTCTAGGCAACCAAATGTATCGCCGCCAACTAATGCCAATAAACGGCCGCTGAGGAAAACCGGCGTCGCTCAGGGAGGAGCGGGCTCGATCGGCGGCCGTGCTGCTGTGCGCCCCACGACCGCGCCCCGGCTGCGGAGGTTCACAGGTCGCGCTGCGCCAGTGGTGGGCGGAAAACTCTCACAAGCCTACCGAGCCGAGCCAAGGCGGGGCTAGCCATGCGCACCCCACACTGGCGCCGGCTGCCGGCCGACGGAGCAGCCGGCGCCCCAGGCCGGGCCGGCGCGCACCTCGTCCCCACTCACCCACATCGAGTGCGTCCATGAAGTCGCGGTTACGGCGCAGCTCGTCCATGAACTCGTCGTTCTGCAGCATCAGCGCCACCCGCTCGTCCTCCAGGTAGCGGGCCACCTCCGGGTCGGGCTCGGCGCCCAGCGCTGCCAGCTGGCGGCGGTTCTCCTCCAGCCGGCCCTGCAGGTCCGCCGAGTTCAGCCGGCCGCCGCCAGAGGCGCCACCGGCGCACGGCGCCGCCTGCAATGCAGAGGCCGACCTCACGGACTGTGCTCAGGACTGCGTCACGGAACAGGGCACAGCTCACGGGAGCAATCGGAGCCGCCTCCAAAAACACCGACAAGGCCCGCTCAGAGCACCCAGTCCTTCGCCATCTTTGCCTCCACTTGTTCTCCATGTTGTTCGCGACAGCGTACGATCCCGTCTCAATGGATCGCTCCGAAAATATCGAGCATTATAAACGAGGGAGGGCCTGGCCACCGAACGTATACGGGTCGCGGCCACACGCCGGCCTGTCCCGGCGCGGTGACACGGTCAACGGGCAACGGAGGTGGCATTGGTCCCCGCGCCACATGTGTGCGTGTTAGAAGACAGCTTAGCGCCGTTGGACGTGCGGTGATTTATAGCTATTCTCATTCCACACATGACGCTTGTGGGCTTTTGTTGATCAAAAACTCTGGCATGCCAGCGGCGTGTTCAAGAACGCCTGGCCGGAAGGATAACACATGGTGGGAATCAGGCGGCCTTGGCGTCAGCTGACGTCCGGCGGGCAATGGTCCGACCGAGGCTTATTCAATGGTCCGACCAGGACTTATCCAATGGTCCGACCAGGACTTATCCAATGGTCCGGCCGAGTTTTATTCAACGGTCCGACCGAGACTTATCCAATGGTCCAACCAGGACTTATCCAATGGTCCGACCAGGACTTATCCAATGGTCCGGCCGAGTTTTATTCAATGGTCCGACCGAGACTTATCCAATGGTCCGACCAGGACTTATCCAATGGTCCGGCCGAGTTTTATTCAATGGTCCGACCGAGACTTATCCAATGGTCCAACCAGGACTTATCCAATGGTCCGACCAGGACTTATCCAATGGTCCGGCCGAGTTTTATTCAATGGTCCGACCGAGACATATCCAATGGTCCGACCAGGACTTATCCAATGGTCCGACCAGGACTTATCCAATGGTCCGGCCGAGTTTTATTCAATGGTCCGACCGAGACTTATCCAATGGTCCGACCGAGACTTATCCAATGGTCCGACCAGGACTTATCCAATGGTCCGACCAGGACTTATCCAATGGTCCGACCAGGACTTATCCAATGGTCCGGCCGAGTTTTATTCAATGGTCCGACCGAGACGTATTCAGTGGTCCGACCAGGACTTATCCAATGGTCCGACCAGGACTTATCCAATGGTCCGGCCGAGTTTTATTCAATGGTCCGACCAGGACTTATCCAATGGTCCGACCAGGACTTATCCAATGGTCCAACCAGGACTTATCCAATGGTCCGGCCAGGACTTATCCAATGGTCCGACCAGGACTTATCCAATGGTCCGACCAGGACTTATCCAATGGTCCAACCAGGAGGTACCACACTTTCAAAACCCTGTGGTGAAATATGTCTACGTCACAGTCACAGTGTGCGTGCAAGATTTCATGTAACGTGCGCCAAAATCTCAACATTCGTGGCCTGCATGGTCAAAGTTAGTTGACTCCTCACATGCGCTCTGGGTTAAAGGAAAACAAACTTACAGACAGCACAGTGACATTATGCACGATGACTGGATCCACAGATTATGTTTAGTTGATGGCACCTCCACTGAGAATGTTAACCAAAAATAGCATGATCATATCGAGCTGCTGAGCTATCGACGGCAAGTGCTCATTATGATCGCGCACAGATCGATCATCAACTAAAATCCCCCTGCTTTACCGTATATCCGTCCCCGGCAGTGCAGGGGAGCACATTAATCGACAACAGAGGGGGCTTCCAGGACCCAGAGATAACCGACACCCTTCCAGGCCTCGTGACCCCAACTCCGAGCTGAATGGATACGTCTACAAGCGGGAAACGGGCGGTAGCCTTGGGAGAGCGCAGCGGGACAAGGTGCAATTGACTATGACGTCATCAAAATATTGCTTGCGTCAGGGTGAAATCAATTGTTTAAAGCTCTGTGTGGGTTGGGCTAGTCGCCACGTCTGGAATTATGCACGAGTAATTCATATACACGAAATAACATACATTCTTATCCATGAGGTTCTCATGCACAGAAAATATACCAAATATCAGTAAAATATACTGTTCTTTAATCACTGGAACATATTGTTCTTTTTCCATTGAAACATTCTGTTGGGGGCGGGGGGAGGCGCATCAACTGCTGTAGCTGATGCAGCCGAAATAAAAAATGAAATACAATGTTCTGTTATGATTCACGTACATGCTCTACGTAAGCTCTGGCTTATCTCATAAGCCGATGGGCAGGAAACGGCTCAAACGCAACCATTTAGGAATGGAGCCGCATCTGCTTGACTCAGAATCAGAGTGACCACAAGGCTGTGCTGTGGCGACGAAAAACGGATCTGGAATCAACCGCTGGCACCGCCAGTCGGAGTTGAAATCGATTCTGCTGGCGAGGTATCAGCTGCGCGCCCGCCGCTGGAGCAGGCGCGGCGCGGCGCAAACCGGACGGCGCCTGACGCGACTGCCACTCAGCTGATCTCTGAACACACCGACCGCAGCGGCTGTCCACAATCCGCTGGGATAAGGTCCAGACGTAGAATCAATGGCGGCACCCCGGAGCACCGGGTGCGAGACGGAGCGCCGCCGCGAGCCTGGCACGATCGCGAACTCGGGCCGCAGCACCGTCCGCGGGGTGGGAGGGGACGAGAGCCAGATGGAGAGCATGAGTCAACACCGGGCCAGACACCGGCCGCCCCCCTGCGCCGAGGCGCCGCCGACACAACTAAACAACACACTCCAGCCGTCTACGTGTCGTCAGCCAACAGACACGGCCCTGTCACCGAGCATCCCGCTAACGGGAGTGCGGCCGGCGCAGCGCCGGGGCGCGGCCCCACCTCTGTCAGGCCGGTCGGGCCGGCGGCCGGCGGTAGCACCCGGACCGTGTGGACGGCCGGCGCCGGCGCCCCGCGTCCGCCTCCGCCGCCGTCGGCCAGCGTTGCCCACTCGGGGTCAGGCAGGGCGCCGGCGCAGTCGCGCCGCCAGCGCCGCTGCCGGCGCAGGAAACGGCGCCGCGCGCGGCCGTCGTACCAGCGCCAGTAGGCCGTCTTGAGCAGCCGCAGCGGGCTGGGCAGGCGGCAGAGCAGCGACGCCAGCTGGCCCAGCCAGGACACCGGGCCGCCGGCGGCCGCCTCCCCGCGCCGCGGCAGCCGCAGTGCCGACCTTTCCGCGCACATCGCCACGGGCCGCGCGCCGCACAGCACTGCAGGCGTCCCACGCGGGACGCGGTGCGGGCCCCGCGCGTCGCCTTCAGCGGCAGAGCGGCGGCCGGCTGGACGACCGCGCGGCGCGACAGGCCGCCGGGCGATGTGGGTCACGGGCGGGCCTCTCGACGCACCGCAGGCACGTCACAGCGCCGCGCACTCGATTTCACCCGGGCCCCGGACGCCCGCAGCTGGGGACGAGCCGCGCCCGGCTGGGGACGCGCGGAGCCGGTCTAGTGCTCGCGGACACCCGCCCGTTCACGTCTGAGACGTCCTGCGGCCCGACGCGCACTACTGACCGGTCCGTATCGCGCGCCGAGACAAGCGCCTTATCGCCACGATGTGGCCACAGCGGGCGGGTCCGCCGAGCGGCACCGAGCGGCCGCGACGCCGCCAGTGACGGCGCATACGGCCGCCGCCGCCGCCGGCTCCGTGGCGCCTGAATCGGGCGGCAAGCGCGATGGCTGCCGTGACTGAAGCCCGTCTCAGACGGCGTTCGATCACTTCAGCACCGTGAGCCGCGGTGGATGTCGAACGTGCCCGCCCCGACCCGCGAGGGCGCTGCACGGTGCCCTTCCGGCGGAGCGTGATCGCGGCATGACATGCCAGCAGACTCGGCCCTCTCGCTGGAGTCGGCGACTATGCAGCGTGTTTGAGGCGCACGCAAGTGATGCCCGCGGATCCAAAACGTGGTTCGCGCCGCGGCCAGTCTGCCTGAGCCCGAGCCGCGGCTTCACGCCCACCCCCGTGCCGCTGCGCCCGGGCTCGATCATGTAACGCCACTTGCTAACGTCAGGCTCCCGCCGGAACTAAACAAAAGGTGGACGCCTTCTCCGCACGGCATGGGTAGCACTGCAAGGCTGGT
Source organism: Pollicipes pollicipes (assembly GCF_011947565.3). Classification (NCBI taxonomy): domain Eukaryota; kingdom Metazoa; phylum Arthropoda; class Thecostraca; order Pollicipedomorpha; family Pollicipedidae; genus Pollicipes; species Pollicipes pollicipes. Next base: position 42,509,130 of record NW_023596545.1, on the reverse strand, counting down.
CCGAACAGGCTTGTATGCGTGGCAACTACCTCCTTGCACGTTTATCAGTCCTTTGTCAATATGGCCAAGTGTGTGCATCATCCTCTTGGCAAAACACATTGAGATAAGAGGACATCACACCCGTCTCAGTTAATCTTGATCGCCACTAAGTCTAATGCTCTGCCATGCACCCATCAGCTTGGTGCCAAGTAATACGTGCAATAATCAGAATGGTCTTATGGCGTGGAGTTGCTTATTAGGGCTTTGCGGTGCACCGACCACAGTGACCACTTGGCGCCACGTGATGCGAAGTCACAAGCAAACATGCGCCTGGGGTCCCCTCCCGCCCCCCCCCCCAAAAAAAACATCCCAGGACCCCATTTACATAGAACCCTATGGATACACACTTGAGATCGAGACACATGTGTGGACTCCCACGTTAACAACGTTCAATTCCTTTCAATTGTCGCGCAAAGGCACGCGTAAACAATGGCCTGTGGAAACCAGCAAACAATGGCAGATGACAAGTGGAAACCAGTAAGCAATGGCCAGATAGGCAGTAGATACCAGTAAACAATGGCCGGATGACCAGTGGTAGCCTGTACACAATGGCCAGAAGGCCAGTGGAAACCAGTAAACGATGTCCAGATGACCACTGGAAACCTGTACACAATGGCCAGATAACCAGTGAAAACCAGCAAACAATGGCCAGATGACCAGTGGATACCAGTGAACAATGGCCAGATGGCCAATGGAAACCAGTAAACAATGGTCAGAAGACCAGTGAAGACCGGTTAACAATGGCCAGATGACTAGTAGAAACCAGTCGTCCATCAACAAGATCATCCCGCCACAAAACAGCCGTTGCTAATACCATCGCTGTACGTCATCGCAGTCAACGACATCTCCTACAGTGATTTCCTCGTCAAGTAAACCAGGTTTTGTACGGTAAGGGTTCATGCCGAAAACACATAACCAGAAGCCATAAGATGGTATGTTTCGCCGACTGCTGGCTGTAGTGCCAAGCATGCCAAGCAAAGCCAAGTTCATGAGCAGTTTTGTTCGGTCTGGGCCGCCGAGCTGCCCAGCTAGGAGTCGGGAACGGGGGGAGGCAGGGGAGCGGGAAGGGGTGCAGCCAGACTCCGTCGATCTGGGGGTTTATCCCCGCTTGTTACAGTCAACTTTATTATTCGACGAATATATTGCTATTCCGAAGGGTATGTATGCACTCGCAATGGCCGTCGTGCTGTAGTGATTCCGTGCAAGTTAGGAGCCACCTGCAAAGCTTCCGCCAAACTATTGGACAAACTCATGGAACATTACAGCAGTCCACGCCACTGTGACCCATCGCCATTATCTTGTGATACCGTCTTAGGCATCTTATACCACTACATCGACAACACCCATGCTAACTTACAAGCAGACGTGCGCGATTAGAACGAGTGGCATCAGCTGTAAAATAAAACAGATTCGCAGGGAAACTGCTTAAACTAAGGTAGATCAGGCGCGTTACGGGCAACCCAATCCGGCAGTTGTCTTTTGTGAACAGCCCGCGCTGATCGGCCAAAATCAACACTTCATTTGCTTGCGGCGTAGATGTTATCGTTAAGGCATACTACCCCTCCCCCCCCCCCACCGCCCCCCGCTAATACGTGTGGCTCTAGTCTAATGCGATGCACAATGTCCCTATTTGCCTACTGCATACTCCGTGGATTTGGAGCCGTTTCCGATCTAGTGACACGGAATATCTATGGATATCACACGCTTGATGCGGTGCCTACCCTCTGGCTGCGCATCTGAACGCGACGAAGAGGCTTGCACAGTGCATTTATGAAAGCGAAAGAATAGGTGGAATCAAAACGCCATCGATCTGCTTATGATCTTCCCATGGTGTGTCTCGAAAGCTAGGAATTAGCGAAAGCCAAATGCTGTCACTCCAAGCCGATGCCCCTCGCATGCAATCATGTAAAGGTTCCACAGCGCCAAGTGCGGTCATGCGTTGTTCAAAACCAGAAGGATTATCCAACAGCGGAAAATGTCCGGTTTGAATACGCATTGGTTTAGCTGCAGATACAATGGAATAAATTGTAAATGAATGACGCCACCTGGAAAACCAAAGGTCAAAGGGTCAACACAGCATGTAACCACGACTGGACCTCGACGGCCGACCAAAACGCTATCTTAGAACGGACGGGTAAATAATTCAAATCCGCATGCGTCTGTAACGGAACAGGATGTCCCTAGAGAGAGCAGCCTGTGTGAGGACAAGGACGAAAGGACCGGCAAACTGCCAACCCAAATGCCACAAGACGCTTGAGGTTGGCCTTCCTAACAATTCTCTCATTGCATTTCTCCTAGAACACGCAGCCAATTCTGATTTCCAAAGGCATCTTGAAAGAGAACCTGACCGATCGCGAGAGCCTGACATCTGACCACTTCCGCGCTTTGTCTTCGGCGATAACGATAGGGACTGAAACGCCGCTACAACAGAAGCACTGACACATCACGCGCAAAAATACCTTTATTCGGTGAAGACGGTGTTCTACAATTTTTGGCTACAATTTATTCATGGCTGTTGGCTTGTATGCCGTATAGAATGGCAGTAGGTAACTCTTACAACACCAGGCGGACGACAACCATTTTATGCGGCATGAAGGCCAACAACCATGATGAAAACCTTCCCGAATACCATGCTCCATCGTTCAACAAGTCCTCCGGTACTCATGCTTTAATTGTCTGCGATTTAACTCTAAAACCGGTCTAAGCCGATGTCTTAGAAGACCCAGTCTCCATGACTGAAGACAATGGATGCAGTACAGTTCCGACATCCGTGCGAATACACCGCACCACCTTCCACTGAGACAACTCTGTGCATGCGACTGCGCCAATACTTCCATATATTCTATGAACTACCAATATATTAGCCCTTATCGTGGCACACAACACACATTTGAGACATTGCGTCCTCTTCACCAGCCCGTCCCTTCCCCACACTCAACTCCCCACCGAACGTGTCCATGAGCTCCTGGTGCGGGTACTGTGACGCGCTCTCCGCAGTGGGAGGCGGCGCGGCTCCCACAGCCGGCCCATGCGGGGCTCAGCTGCGGCCAGCGACGCTCACCGTGACCGCGGGCCGCGGCTCCAGCTGCAGGAAGCCGTCCGGCAGCGGGGAGAGCAGCGGCGGCCGCCAGCGGCGCAGCGCCGAGTCCCGCGACACCGCCGCCTCACCGCCCGGACCCCTGCGGCGGCCCCGCTCGCTGACACAGACAAAACGGCAGGCGGGACGGGGACGGACACTGGGCCGGCGCGGCCGGCCGCCGGGCACGGGCGCGGCTCGGCCACCCGGACGCCGACACAGCACGGCACGGCCATCCGGACACGGGCACAGCTCAGCCATCAGGACGCGGGCACAGAGCAGCACGGCCATCCGGACACCGACACAGCACGGCATGGCCATCCGTACACGGGCACAGCTCAACCACCAGGACACGGGCACAGCGAAGCTCGGCCATCCGGACACGGGCGTGATACATCCAGACTAGGTCAGACGTTGTGTGTGTCAAATACAGGCTAGGTCAGACACAGTGTCAAATCCAGGCAAGATCAGACATGGCGTGTGTCAAATCGCGACTAACGCAGACATGGGACATCTTACATTGGCTGACGTTCACCTGCGATAGTTTGGTTCAACACCTGTGTCCTAACATTTGGGCTGTAAAAGCACAATTGTAGTTCGCTTCAGTTTCCGTTTTCAATTTCGTCAGTTTCGCGCCCACGACACGTGAGGTGTGACCCAAAATATCCCAGGGAAGGGATTCCCAGCCGATGCTTCTTCCGCCCATCCAGCGCCTCCCACCTTCCACCATCGCTAATAAGCGCTGAGAATGCGCTCAGTGTGGCAGCTCCTGAGAGCCCCGTCAGCCGGCGACGCCCTGCATCGCGTGCAGCTGGCAGGTCGCGAGGTGTCGCTGCGCCACTGACCTGGCGTCGCTACGCCCCTGACCTGGTGTCGCTGCGCCCGACTTGGCGTCGCTTCGCCCCCGACCTGGCGTCGCTGCGCCACTGACCTGGCGTCCCTGCGCCACCGACCTGGCGTCCCTGCGCCACCGACCTGGCGTCGTTGCGCCACTGACCTGGCGTCGCTACGCCACTGACCTGGCGTCGCTGCGCGTCCCGGGCGACACCGAGTTCGCCGCGTCGCCGGCCGTCATGCTGATCAGCTGGTCCACCGTCACGTCCACCAGGCCACCGTTGGAGCGCAGAACAGCCTGCCAGGAGGAGACAGAAGGGCATACACTAGGTGGCAGGGGAGAAGGGGGTAGATCGGCGTACTGGCCACCAGTGTCAGAAGCCTCTCCAAACAGCACAATGCACAATCAGACACATACAAAAAACAGAATGTGAAAACATAAGTCATATGCAAAACCACTTCTACCCTTGGCAGTAACACAGGACCCAATGGCCCGAGACAAGACAAAACGAACACATCATACGCTGCCAAGGTTTTCAAAATGCACGCAGCGTGACACTCTGTTAGCAGACAAAGTAAGGCATGGCTGAATGAAATATGGTTGCACTGGACAAATCTTCAACCTGAAAACTGGTATCACACTGATGACTACATGGAAACAGATATTATCAAACCATGAAGTTACCTCTATCACATCTGCATCCATCCCAGGAAACATGCTCTTGAAGTCTTGCATGGCCTTGTGGAAGTCTAGCTGTCCTTTTGTTTTGGGCCTGGGCTGCCCTTCAGTACCCATCTCATCCATAGTGGTCAATATTAAGACCAGATCTAACAATAGTTACACAAATATTCAGATTTTATTATTTAATATTCCATGTCCTGAACACTTGTACTGGAAGGCTGAGATTAATTGAGATTCACAGCTTTCTGAAAAACAGGAATTCATGAGACAAATCAAGGCTTAAACTTCATGTTCCAAGCACAGTTGTACTTGGAGGCTGAGATTATTTGATATTCACGGCACTCTGAAAAATGTGGAATGCAGGGGATGGATCAAATTTCAAATTTCTTCAGTGGGTGGCCCTTAATGACCTTGAGAACTTCCACACATCTTAAGTGTTGTTTTATTCAGCCCTTACTAAATAGTCTGAAAGTCACCTGTGAACATATCTGTATTTTCTGCACACAGCTCTTTTTCTGTCATTAAATGACAAAATTTCAGAGCCCTTATAGTCATAAGCATTGTGTTCTCTTAGTGCCACTGCTTCAGTCTCAAAGTAAAAGCTTCTCATCCTTTTTGGAATCTTCATTAGTTACATGCATAGTAAAAGGTAAAGCTCCACCTTTGCAGATGCTGAGGCAAGCATCAGATATGATGAAATAAGCTCACTTATAACTATCATATACTTTGAAGTGGAAAAAACTGCACTGGATAACATAGATCCTATGTTTAGTAAATACACCCCTCAAAATGTCATCACTGAATACGTCATCACACCTCACACCAAACTGGTTGCTAATTGATCAGACATTAATTAAATATGAGACTCAAAAATAGTGCTTGCAGGTGCCAGATATCACTAACTCAGATCATATTGATCTTGGCCTTGATTGCTGCAAGGCCCAGGGAATGGCCGGATCTGGATGATGTTAGTATGACATCATGGGTGCCTGGGTGGCTGTGGAACAGTCTCCCCAAAATGATTTGCACATCTTTGTGGGCATGCAGCTGAAAAATAGAGAGGTTTAAGTCTTATGAAGGGCATGGCTGTAAACTGCACCAAATGCTCTAAGTTGGCCATTTCAATTCTAAATGTCATACAAATGTGAATCACTTCTTATTAATATGGCTTGCTGTAGCATCTCTTTGGGAGTGAAGGGGATATCACTTCCATATTGCATCAGACACCACTGAGGATTGCTTAGAAAAATGATTTTACCTACTTTGCACCCTGCACCATCTAAAAGCTTAGCCAAGTTGCATTGTATTGCATTGAAACCCCTTCCCTCCAGCAACCTAAGAAGCTGATGTCCTTACCTGAGAGTTGTGAATGCCAGATATGAATTATTTTGGTCAGGGCTCAGGGTTAAGGTTAACACTCAGGGTTGTAAGGGTTCTGGTCAGGAAGATTGCATACAATATGGTTGAGTAGATGGCAGAACTCTCACTTAAAGGTTGCACATATATTTTCACAGATATGTTATCAATGAATTTTTTTAAAAGCTAAAATACCAGTTATAATAATAAAACCACAAAAAATAAATCATCCTGAACTATAAATAAAACAATTTTGATGATAGGCCTTGACAGCAAACATTTTACCAACAAGGTCAACTTAGAAATTTTACAATAACAAATGACATTAATATATTGCAGCAATGCTACTCAGCATACAGTATTTATACAGTCATACATCATTGTTTTCCCATGCAGCTGAAGTGATTGCAGGGAGATCATGTAAAAAACTGAGCCATTCAGCTGGTGCAAACAGCAGCCACCACACACATGTCAGAAGCAAGAATCAGGACAATGTGAACTTGGGTCAGAGGTTACATCTTTGAAATCATTACCAACATCCCTAAAAAATTAAATTAATATGTTACATACATAACCTAACCATATGTAACATTGTGATGCCAATGTGAAGCCAAACAAATCAGTGACACAAATAATGGAACATAACACAACTAGATCAACTTGACCTAACCTGACCTAGCCTAACCAGCTTGACAATGATCAATCTCACCACTGAATTCCCCCGGCATCCCACCATCCCAGGAAGCCCTATGTAGAAGCGGTGGCTGTGTGACTGCAGTCCATGAGCCCTGAAGCCCAAATGACTAGCCAATGAGCCTCCTGTACGGGCCGCATCAACTAACTAAAGCAATCAGTGATACCAAATTGCTACCGGTTCATGTACCAAACATTAATGCATTCTGACATCTTCATACATCTCTGCATCCTACACAATATCAACAAATCACGCCTCGCCTCACGTTTGTCACTCAAGACAGCTTCAACCAGGGCAATAGAACACTGTTTCAACAACCAGGCTCACAAATTGTTACAGCTGATTGACTCGCTAACATTTCCAGCTGACTTGACGGTGACGTCAAAAACTACCAAATTGCTGCCAATCTGTTGACAATTTCGTACAAGACCACATGTGCGTGGTGGTTGATCCTGAGAATAAGTCACAGCACCTTGACTCTTCTTTTGTCCTCAAAGGGGCTCATGTGCTCCAAAGAGATCATATCCGGCAGCACAAAAGCAGCTTTTCGCAAAAAAGGAAACAAAGTTGAACATCTTTAGGCCTCCAGGCGATCGTGAACAGTCGCAAGCGGGGGTGAAGGTTTCACGAGCGGACAAAAATGATCCCTCGCCGATTGAGAGAGTGGCTAGGGAGATTTTAAGGTTTATTACACTGTCCAGAGGCCGCTGTTGCTAGGAGGTCTTTTTCACTTATTGGGTTAGTCAGATCGGTAGGTGGTCTCCCATGTTGCCATCCATTTCTTTGCCTTTACTCGCAGGCCAAACACGTTACCCAAAATACCCATCGAGGCTGACGACCAAAGGCCCCCCTGAAAGACTGAAGAGCCTGAAGAGCTGGCTGTAGGTCACGTTCAGGATCACAGCCCGTAGGGCCATGACTTCAAATATCAATCAGATGGACATTTGCATCCATTGAGACCCTCTGAGACAATGCGGGCTTCTAGTTCTGACAGAGATCACGGACACCCAACAGTTAGCTCCGTGTTGGTCTCAGCACAGGAGGCTCATTTCCCGAGGAGGAACAAGGTCGGGCACGCAGTTTGCATTGTTTGGGGCGCCTGAAAAAGGACGGGCCAATGTGTTGCCAGGGGCCCGCAGTGCCGAACAGAAGACCTTCTGTTGACAAGTTCCGTCTGGTCCAGTCTGGTCCAGCACGGTTCCGTCAGGTCCCTTTCGAGTCCATCCGGATCTGTCTGGTCTCCTCCTAACCGGTTTCCGCTTATTTTGTCCGTTTTCGCCCGGTTCCATCTCCATTCATGACGCTTCATTTGGTTCTCTCTGATACGTTCCGATTCTGCCGAAGTCTGTGTGGTCCCATTCTGCCCCACCCGACACCTTAAGATCACTTACGATGCCACTTGATCCTGTCTGATCCCGCCCGGTCATTTCGCCCTGTCTGGTTCGGTCCGGTCCCATTCGCTCATGACTCGCTCCGTTCCAGGAACATCTAGTCTTATGCCATTCTGTCCCGTCTGGCCCCATCACATTCTATCCGATTCCACCTGGTCCCATTCTGCATGCTCCGTCTCGTCCGGTTCCCTTCGGTCATGTATGGTGCCCTCAAATCCCGTTTAATCCCGCCTGGCTATGCTTGGTCTCGTCTGGTCTTATCTGAATCGGTGCAGTTCACTCGGTCTCATCTTAACCACCCGGTCTCGCCAGGTTTGGTCGTTCGTGTGGGGTCCCGTCCGGCCCCGCCCACATGCTGGCTTGGTTCTGTCCGTTACGCTCGTTGCGATCCGGGCTCACTTCATATTCATCTCAGAGATCATGCTTAAGTGAGCCATGATCCTATTCTTACACCACAAAACTTTCAGTAATCATTTGCCGTCCGCCTGGCGGGGACCGCCACATGACGGGAAGCGCCCAGGTCCCGTTATTAACTTGCCGCTCTTAGACTCGCAAACTTTCATCAGGTTAGCATAAATTTTGTGGCTTTATGACGTCACCGTACAATCAGCTGGAAGTGTTACCGACCTTCACTACAATCAGCTGACAGCCGCATCGCCAACTCCTCCCGGTTGTAAATACGATTAGTGGCGGACGGGAGGGAAGAGCAGTGTGTTGGCATTACATAGAACATTTAACTATATGAAGGTGTTGCAAGAATTCATAAATGTCTGGCGCATGTGCTGATAACAGTTTTGTAAGGTTTGCTTGCTAGATTTAGCTGATGCGGACCGTTTTGCAGAGTGTGAGGCTTGCGCCTGGTCGAATTAAACCTGTTATTTTCTTGGTTTTGACGCTAAGATGGTGCATACTTTAGGCAGATGGCATGGCCAACATGTTTTTACCTATCATGATTGATGCACCTCTTCAGATGGTTGGTGATGTGGGAAAGGTGTGGCTCAGTGGTTTTCTGTTGTTTACTTGCTACATCCATTATTTATTTTTTGACAAATTGTTCCTTATTGCAGGCAGCCATGTTTGCTAGTAGCCTCATCATTCTGGTTCTTGGGCTGGCTGTACAGTCATCATGCTTCACCTTTGATTCTGAAGAAATAAATTCATTAAACTATGTTGTGGACATACTTGATCAACCAGTGGTTCTAAGTGAGGTGAGCACCAGAGTGAATTAGAATGCAAATGCACTTCTTATGATAGATGAATAATTGGATCACTGCCCTTATCTTGGAAAATTATCTTGGAAGTTATTGGTTAGCATGTGTATGCTATTAAGCACTTGCTTGTGTGTGACTCAGGTCTGCTAAACATAGTTTGCCAAACTTTTTTCTGGGGTATATCAGATGTCACATATGTGCTGTCTGCATTAACACTGGCTGATTTGGTGGGGTAGGGGTATGATACCACTCCAACAGGTGTTGCTGTATGATGCTACCAAAGTATATGAACACCACACAACCAGGAGCTGCTTGTGCATACCAATGAATCATGTTTTTAGTGCTCATTAACTGATTGACCACTGCAGGTGGCTCAGGAGCACACAGTAAGGATGTACAACAAAGCTGGGCAAGCATACACCTGTCTGCTTCCTGTCACTGGCCAAACACAGCAGCAGCATCAGGAGTTTGGAGATGAGGAGCAGACATCCATACCTGGTCAGTTCATAAGGAGTATACCTTTGGGAGTAGACCTTGATGCTTGGTCAGTCCCTGGGGAGTAGACCTTCATACCTGACTAGTCCCTGAGGAGTAGACCTTCATACCTGACCAGTCCCTGGGGAGTAGACCTTCATACCTGGTCAGTCCCTGGGGAGTAGACCTTCATACCTGACCAGTCCCTGGGGAGTATACCTTCATACCTGGCCAGTCCCTGGGGAGTAGACCTTCATACCTGACCAGCCCCTGGGGAGTATACCTTTATACCTGGCCAGTCCCTGGGGAGTAGACCTTCATACCTGACCAGTCCCTGGGGAGTATACCTTCATACCTGGCCAGTCCCTGGGGAGTAGACCTTGATCCCTGGTTAGTCCTGGGGAGAAGACCTTCATACCTGGTCAGTCCCTGGGGGATGATCTTCATAGCTGGTCAGTTCATGGAGAGTAGACCTTCATACCTGGTCAGTCTATGGATAATAGATCTTCATATCTGGTCTGCATGGGATGAGAATACCTTCATACCTGGTCAGTCTATGGGTAATAGATCCTCATACCTGGTCTGCCTTGGGTGAAAGTACTTTCATACCTGGTCAGTCTATGGATAATAGATCTTCATATCTGGTCTGTCTGGGATGAGAGTACCTTCATACCTGGTCAGTCCATGGGTAATATATTTTCATATCTGGTCTGTCTGGGATGAGAGTACCTTTATGCCTGGTCAATTCCTAGGGAGCAGACCTCCATACTCACTCAGTTGTTGGGAGTAGACCATCATACCTGGCCAGTTGATATGAGTTCCTGGTTGTTATTAGTGAGCTGACCTCCATGCCCCTGGTCATTTATAAGGGAACAGACCTCCATACCTGGTGAGTGCTTGTGGATTCAGCCTCCATACCTGGTTAGTCGCTAGGGAGCTGGCTGCCATGTCCAGTCAGTCCTTAAGGAGCAGATTAGAGCTAAGGACTCAGTTTCACATTATTCAAATATGGTCAAAAAGTCATGCCTTGCGAGGAGTTAGATCCTAAAAAAGAACTTAGATGCCTGAAAATAAGGATTTAGCCCCCAATAACTGCACTGGATCATGAAAGTCATTATTTACATGTGAAAAACTCATGGATTAACTATTCCCTAGGGTCACATCTCCTTAAGGTTAGCTGGAAGCAAAATGTGTACATCAGTTCACCTCAGGACTGAATTGCCTGTTCTTTATATGATGTTGCATTAGTTTGAGGTGTGACATGAATATTTGAATATGATCTCAAAATGGAATCCAGATCCATCACCCTAGAAGATGAATCCCAATAGGGTGGATCTTGGTGTATAGTCCCCAGTCAGTCCTCATGGAAGCAGAAGGCCCTGATCACATGTGGCTAACTGGCAGGTCTGCTGGCTGGCCTGGCGAAAGGCCCCTGCCTGCTACGCACGCGCGACTGGTGGACGTACGAGGTCTGCCCGATGGCCGAGGTCCGGCAGTACCACATGGAGGGTGAGGGCCGTGCAGTGGAGCGGTGCCGCCCCGCCGGACCGGCGGCCGAGGCCCGGCTGGTGGTCCAAATCTGCGGGCTGGTGTTTTGGTGGGCCATTTACCACCACCGCCACAGACGCAGTGCTTGTTCAATGCGCGCTCCCCGGTTCAAGTGGCGAACTGAGCGCTGTGAGGCCTGAGCTACCCCCGGGTGGTACCGCAGCACGTCATCTCCCTCTCCCGCCCGCAGCCCGTGTGACCCGCCTGCCTGTCCTAGGCGGCCGTCTGACACTCGCCCGCCTTCTGTGTCCCGGGCGGCTGCTGTGTAGCTGTTTCTGTTTGTGGAGGCTGACTGCGCTCCCCACCGCGGTGCCGTGCCGTGCCGTGACCGGGCGCTGGGGCCGCAGGCGGGCAGATCGTGGGCAAGGTCAGCGTGCTAGGCCGCTTCGAGTCGGACTACGACTGGAGCAGTGACGACGGCCGCTCGCGCAACGCCAAGCAGCGCTACCACAGCCAGTTCTACACCAACGGCAGCGACTGCGACCTGACCGGTCGGCCGCGCTCGGCCGAGGTCCGGGTGAGTCATCCGATCTGACTCTGACTCCGACTCTGACGGGCTGACCGCACTTGGCCGAAGTCCGGGTGAGTCATACGATCTGGCTCTGACTCTGACCCTGGCCGGCTGGCCGCGCTCGGCCGAGGTCCGGGTGAGCCATGTGATCTGACTCTGACTCTGACTCTGGCCGGCTGGCCACGCTCGGCCGAGGTCTGGGTGAGTTATGTGACCTAAATCTGACTTTAACTGGGCGGAAGCGCTCGGCCGAGGTCCGCGTGGGTCATACGGTCCGAGTCTGACCCTGACTGGCTGGTCACGCTCGGCCTAGATCCGTGTGGGTCATGTGACCGGGCTGTGATTAGCAGCACAGTTGGCCCGTGACAGAACTGTAATCTGTTCGTCACCGCAGACGTCATGCCGCGACAGCGATGCTCTATCTTGGCATTCTGTGCTGTTGTAATGGTATTGGAAAATGGCCATCCTTCACTAGCGCATTGACGCGTCCGCTTCGCTATGGACATGACCAGTTATTGCTGAGTTATTGCGCCACGAGGGTCTGTTGCGTTGCGTGCGCAGCGGGATGTACACATGGCTTTTCGAGCACATGTGTGGGGAGGCACTGGCATGTCCGTTTCCAGAGGGTGTGTGGAGAGGTAAGGGCATCGCTTTCCGGCAGTACGTTTGTGAGGAGGAGGCCGCGGACGCGGTGGTGCGCGTCGACGAGCCGGAGACGTGCCGGTACGTGCTGACGGTGCAGACGGCGCGTACGTGCGGCCACCGGACGCTGGCGCCGCCGCCGGCCAGCCGGCCGCACGCCGTCAGCTGCCGGCCGGCGCTGTCGGCCGACCAGCTGCAGCGACTGGGGGCGGCTCGGCTGCGGCGCACCGGCCGCCGCGCCGAGCGGCTGGCGCGCTGGGTCGGCCGCCGGCCTGACCAGCAGCCCGAGCAGCTGGACCTGACGCAGAGTGAGCGCCGCGGCCGGGCCGCGACCCTGGAGCGCACAGAGGCTGCCTCCTGACGCGGACTGGGGCCGGCATGGGCCTCCAAAGCCAGGGCTCCCGTTTCGCTGACGAACGGAAAGCTCTAGAGCACGCGTGGTTCGCGCGCTCGTACTTCCTGCCATGAAGCGCAACGGTTCTGTAAAGCTTGGGGAGGGGGGGGGGGGCATTGTTACCGCTTCGGTGTTGGTACATTGCTGCCTATGTGGGATGCTTGCGTTCAGTATCAGCCAGACACTCATAAAACACGCTATTTTTGTCTGAAGTAAACGGCGGAATGCTGACTGAATCAGATTCAGTCGAAATCCAGGGACGCCATGTGGGTGCTCCCAATCATGGCATAGTTTTACGGTAGTGCTAGCTTTCCATTCGATGTGTAGTCGTGTCCGGATCACAAGCAAAGTGCATGGGCCATTTCAGTCAAGTACCTCTTCGAAGGCGTCTCATCGCAGACGAAAAAGCTGGGAGACATCCTGGACGATGTGATACACGGCTACATCAACATCGTGTCTGAGTTTGACACGGGTGAGTCACGAGAGACACTACTGCGTATTGACCGGGTACCAGTCGGATGGCTCGAGACCAGCTGCTCACGAGCCGCTGTAACGCCATCTGTCCGCTTGGATGTCAGCAGCGTGTCCCCGGCCCATCGGCTGACGGTGGGAGGGCCGGCCGTTACGTCACTCAGCGCGCCGGCACAGCATCAGGACCCCACAGGGATTGTTTGTGGTCGTAGGTTGCGTGACTGACATCCTGTATGGGTCATAAATCAGTATTTTGTGCATGGTTTGTTGACAAGCCTGTGGCCAGTTGTTGGCTGGCACAGCACAAGCCGATATTTTGCTCTCCTTCGTGCTCTCAAATGGGCATGACATTGTGATATGCATTATGCAAATTCGGAGACACTGAGTGCCTAGTGTGCGCCCGTACCGCGTGACACCACCGTGACTCCGTTACCCGATCATGCCTTTCAGACGGCGTCTTTGGTGTGGACCGGCTGCACCAGCTGCAGAGCCGCCACCGGCTGGCCACAGAGGAGCAGCTGAAGAGGAACGCCAGAATCATGGTATGTCCGGCCAGGCCGGTCCGCCGACCCTGGTGAACCCCCTCCCCTTCCGCTGGAGACCTTTCCATCGACCAGCGCGGACTTCCTATCGTGATAAATGTGGATATTCTCCGCCGCCGCTGAGATTCCTGCCGTCGACCGCTGTGACTCCTGCCGTCGACCGCTTTGACTCCTGCCGTCGACCGCTGTGATTCCTGCCGTCGACCGCTGTGATTCCTGCCGTCGACCGCTGTGATTCCTCCCGCCGACCGCCGTGATTCCTGCCGCCGACCGGTGAGATTCCCGCCGTCGACCGCTGAGATTCCCGCCTCCGACCGCCGTGATTCCTGCCGTCGACCGCTGAGATTCCTGCCGTCGACCGCTGGGATTCCCGCCGCCGACCGCCGTGATTCCTGCCGTCGACCGCTGAGATTCCTGCCGTCGACCGCTGAGATTCCCGCCGCCGACCGCCGTGATTCCTGCCGTCGACCGCTGAGATTCCCGCCGCCGACCGCTGTGGCTCCCGCCGGGTACCGGGGAATGGCAGTAATCCCGATGTGACCCCGATTGTCCGGCTGTTGCTGGATGTGGCGCGCGAAAGGAGTCAACTTGTGCGTCAATACTAATTGTATGCAATTTTCACAAAAGGTGATGATTGTTTCATGACCCTGGTTTGCTCATTAAGCAGCTAATGTCAACATTTCCGCCGTCTCGTTGCGGTAACTTCTGCAAGCCGCTGTCACTCCATGGGCGCTATAGGCCCGCGTGGTCGAAGTGTTGGAAGGCGCCAGGTGCCACTGCATTTTGTCGCCTTGCCCTTGGCAGGAGCTGTTCAGCGAAGCCGAACAAGGCCACCGCTCTCAGGAGATTGTCACCGAGCTGCTACAGTACACGAACACGCTCACCTCTTTCTCGGAGGTATGCCGAGTGGGGGTCGATCCCAGTTCCGTCGGACACTCAAGTCTGACTGACATTGGATGATTGATAAACCTGGGAAGCGTTTGTATCCCGTCCTATCTGGGTTTTTTTATTACGTGTTCATTCAGCGTTCAGATAGCGGTCGCACGCTCTTACCGCTGGCAGCTCGTGCTGACCGCCGGCTCGGTAGTCGACGACAGCGTGTTCCTGCGGCGCGTGGCGCGGCCGTCGGTGACGCGACCCGCGCGTGAGCACCCCCGCTGTCGGCCAGGTTTCGGTGGCGGTGACCGAGGAGTCGCGCCGTCTGCAGCAGCTGATGCGTGCCGAGCCGTCGCTCATCTCGGACGCCACCGTGCAGCAGCTGGCCAGCACCGTCGCCGACCTGACCGCGCTCTCCAGCCAGCTGCAGAGTTTCTTCACTGAGACAGAGGTGACCTGCCGGGGCAGGGGCTGACAAGCTGGGGTAGGGGTGACACGCTGGGGCAGGGGTGACACACTGATGGAGAGCTGACACGCTGGGGACAGGGCTGATACACTGATGGAGGGCTGACATACTGGAGACAGGGCTGACACACCGATGGAGGGCTGACATACTGGGGACAGGGCTGACACACTGATGGAGGGCTGACACGCTGGGGACAGGGCTGACACACTAGTGCAGGGCTGACACGTTGGGCAGAGCTTGAGACAGGGCTGACACACTTGGGACAGGTGTGACACACTGGGGACAGGGGTGACACGCTGGGTACAAGGATAACGCGCTGTGGACAGGGTGACGCACTGGGGACAAGGACGACACGTGGGGTACAGGGATGACACGCTAGGGACAAAGAGACGCCATGGGGCAGGGGTGACGCTCTGCGTCAGAGGCGACTCATTTGAACGAAGGTGACGCTCTAAGGGCAATGCTCTCATGACAGGTGACGCTCCGAAGACAGAAGTGGTGCTCTGGGGACAGAGCTGACGCCCCAGAGACAGAGGTGACGCTCCGGAGACAGAAGTGGTGCTCTGGGGACCGAGGTGACGCTCCGGGGACAGAGCTGACGCCCCAGAGACAGAGGTGACGCTCCGGAGACGGAGATGACGCCCCTGGGACGGAGGTGACGCTCCGGGGACAGAGCTGACGCCCCAGAGACAGAGGTGACGCTCCGGGGACAGAGCTGACGCCCCAGAGACAGAGGTGACGCTCCGGAGACGGAGATGACGCCCCTGGGACGGAGGTGACGCTCCGGGGACAGAGCTGACGCCCCAGAGACAGAGGTGACGCTCCGGGGACAGAGCTGACGCCCCAGAGACAGAGGTGACGCTCCGGAGACAGAGGTGACGCTCCGGAGACGGAGATGACGCCCCTGGGACGGAGGTGACGCTCCGGGGACAGAGCTGACGCCCCGGAGACAGAGGTGACGCTCCGGAGACGGAGATGACGCCCCTAGGACGGAGGTGACGCTCTGGTGTGAAATGCCGCTCTGAGGGCAAAACTAATGCTCCCACTCTGCAGACAAAATTGACGTGGGGACGGAGCGGTCTGGGACAGAGGTGATGCTTTGGGGACGGAGATGACACTTTCGGGACAGCGGCGATGCTCCATAGACAGATTTGACGCTCTGACGACAGAGGTGACGCCCTGGGCACGGAAGTGACGCTCCAGCGCGGTGCCGGGAGAGGCGCCGTCCTCGGGACGGGCGTTCCAGCCCCGAGGCGATCACCGCACTCCGGGACGAACGCCGACTTCAGAGCCGACAGTGACCTGTGTGGTGAGGCCGGTGAAGTCCCGCCTGCTCCCGTGGACCTCACTCGACTCCGCTGTCATGACCTGTGCGGTGACCTGTCGTTCGGCGCCGGCTGTCTGGCAGGCGATGCGGGACGGCTTGCTGGCTGTGACGCAGGCTGAGGAGCCCGCCGCGCCGGAGGAGCCCGCCGCCGCCGAGGAGGCAGGTACGCGTGGCGATCGGCGGCGCTGTCATCTCCGCTCCCATCTCCACGCCGGCCTGCCGGCCGTCGTTAGTTTCCGGTGCTCCGGACGTGCGGAGCCGGCCGTCGATAGTTTCCGGTGCTCCGGACTTGCGGAGCCGGCCGTCGTTAGTTTCCGGTGCTCCGGACGTGCGGAGCCGGCCGTCGTTAGTTTCCGGTGCTCCGGACGTGCGGAGCCGGCCGTCGTTAGTTTCCGGTGCTCCGGACGTGCGGAGCCGGCCGTCGTTAGTTTCCGGTGCTCCGGACTTGCGGAGTCGGCCGTCGATAGTTTCCGGTGCTCCGGAATTGCGGAGCCGGCCGTCGTTAGTTTCCGGTGTTCCGGACGCATGGAGCCAGCCACCTGGCTACCTGACCCAGGTGCCACCGACCGGTGAAGGGAGCTTCAGAAGCCGGGGCAGTCGAGGCTGTTACGGGAAATCTGACCGAGCCAGGCGCTGTGCGTAACGTCTCACATGTCATAATGGATGCTAGTATGTGCGGAGGCCTGTTTCGCTTACGTCCGTGTAACCATCGCGAATGCCGTTATGGCTCGGAAGTGCTTGGGCATGTTAGTGTTCTGTAAGGAAGGCCCGCGTTCGACCGTGCTCGTGCTTACAAGGGACGCGCCTCCGCCTGATCGCGTGGAGGCCTCCACTGGGAGGGTCTGGTCCTGGCAGCAGCCAGTCGAGTGCCGCCGAGTGCCACGGGCGGGGTCACTGGGGGTTCAGCTCTCCTCATGCTGGCCTTGTTGGTTTTCCCAGAGTCCTCCGTCCGGGACTCCCCGACGGACGACACTGCGGAGGAGAGTGGGGACGAGGAAGACGAGGATGATGCGCCCGGCGAGGCGCGAGAGGTGAGCAGCCGGCGCAGGCCTCCAGGGCTCGGAGGCCGGGCTGTCAGCTCGACGCTGGAATCTAGCGTCTCTCCAAGTTGGAGTTTAAGTGTGCTTGCTTCTTGTGGACACATCCCAAACTACCGACATGTATGCATGACACATCGAGAATGCCGCCATTTTGTGCCTTCCGCAAGTTGAACTCGGTCTTTCCTGGAGCCTGATCTCGATACACGAGTTTGAATCATAGCAGCCTTCTCGGCGTGTTGTGGCGCGCACCACTCTCCGCGCCTCCCCCTCTCGGTCTCAGAGGCACGTTATGGTCGGGGTGAGCGTGCGTGTCACGTGTGCTCGCAGGGTCGGGTGAAGTTCACCACGGTCGATTCGCTCCGGCTGGACAAGATGGTCCAAGTGAGCGAGATCGACCGCGAGCAGCGCGCGCGCGTCGAGAAGGCCGTGCGCCAGAAGCTGGGCCGTGTCGGCCTCGACGGCCACGGTGAGCCTCCGCCCCAGGGGCGGCCGAGCTGGCTCGGCGGTCGGCGGCTCCAGCGGGTGCGGGCGTCGCGCGCGCGTCGAGAAGGCCGTGCGCCAGAAGCTGGGCCGTGTCGGCCTCGACGGCCACGGTGAGCCTCCGCCCCAGGGGCGGCCGAGCTGGCTCGGCGGTCGGCGGCGCCAGCGGGTGCGGGCGTCGCGCGCGCGTCGCGGAAGGGGCAGAGCGGGCGCGGACGTTTGGTGTAGCTGAGGCGAGGGGTGTCTTGCAGGTATTCCGAGGCGTTTGGTTCGGGCTATAGATGTATGTCTCTGGCGGCCGTGGGAAAAACCCTGTTCTCTGATAGCCACTGCTACTGTTTTTTTTTCAGGTCCGGAGATCAAGGTGCGCTTTCTGAAGTATCCAGACGTGAACAATTTGCAGAAAGAACACACGCTGACGGATGAAGAGGTTTCGGCGTTTGAGAACGCCCTAGTCACGATCATAGTGAGTATACTGCTATGAGCAGTGTATGCGTCCATTGCAGGGCAGGCACGCTGTTGCCATGATGTATACCGAGTACTGGCTGACAGCAAATATGCGCATACGCTGACGCTTCTGTGTCGAGTGCGTTGTGTATGGAGCTGTCGTGCATGCCACTATCTTCGGCGACGATAGAGAAGGTGGCAATAGTTGCCCTGTTGTTGTCTTCAGTTGACAGCCCGAGCCCCCGTGCGGTGCGACACAAGCGTAATCACCCGCACCTCAGAACTCGTGCCGTCACAAGCTGGTCGCGGCCGCGTGGCCGGGACTAGCACTGCCCTGCTGCGGTGGCTGTCTTGGTCCGGTGTGAAACATCGGTGCCGGCATAAGCGTGATGCCGGCTCGGACTGACTGACAGGGAAACGCGTCCAAAGAGGGACGGGTCACGAAGAGCGAGAAACACGTTGGCAGGCTGCGCAGTATATATTCTATCGCGATATTGTTGTGTTGGATTAGAGCCGCTTCGACCAGAAATGATCATTTTAGAGCTATGGGATGAAGGAAAATGGTTAACGGTGGGGCAGACTTGCAAGCGCCTGGGAGCCTGCCGAGCTTTAACCCGCGCATGCGCGCTGGGTACCCGCTCGGGGTCTCCCTTCCCACGGGGCCCCCCGGTCCACCCGTGGTTGACGCATGCAGCCCGCCCCGGACGAGCTAGGCGTCGCTAGGACGCAGGATAAAGCAAGATACGGGATAAGAGGGACGGATCTCGCTATATGATTTCTATCGCAGCTATATCATCTCATCGCAGCAACAATCTGCCTCGTTATGATTGACAATATGTCATGAGCCGCCAAACAATAGCTACATTAGCCATCGCTTATTCATAGATAAATTGCCCATACTATTGCCAAACATAAAAACAATTAACTAACCTCTCGACACACTCACGGTTCTCACCAGACACCACAACACTCATTGGCGCCACCTATCGGTGACCTCACTCGTTGGGGTGTTGACCTCGCACCACTACAGAGCTACCGCCACATCACATCTGACTGCCTACGGTTGCGGCGTTGTTGTCTCGCCGCGGCCTGAAGTCGGGACTTCACTCGCCAGCTTCCAGCCCGAGTAGCGTGTGAGCCCATCACTGTGGCCTCGGGTGAGACACGAGCTGAGTGGAGCGCTGCCGTGTCGATGGCGAAAGGTACGCTTCGTCCCCACTGCTGAGCCGGGGACACCCGCGTCATCGCTTACCATTCGACGCCGCTTAAGTGTGTGTGTGTGTGTGTGTGGCTTGGCTAGGAGGCTGCTCTCCGACTCGTGTGGACTTTGCAGACGTCTCAGGCCTCCGGCCGCTGAGATGGGCACGCCTGTTTCAGATGGGTGGGCAGGAGGCGCTGCTGGAGCACGACAAAAACCGACAGCTGGCCAGGAACTACGAGTACAGCTTCGAGGAGGCTGTGCGAGATCTGGACGAGTCGCCGCTGGACGAGGAGGACGAGCCGGCATCCGCCGCTAACGACGACGAGTCTCTCTTCACGCTGGTGTAGCCGGGAGTGCCCTGGATCTGTGCTTCGGCTCCCTCCGAGACCCTGGCCCTGCACCTGGTGCGGAAGGGGAGGAGTGCGTGTTCCCATCGCTGGCGTGGGACAGGCGCCCGGTCGGCGTCTCGCGCGTCTGCAGTCTGGACCTCACGCGGTGCTCCGCAAAGGCCGCACACATCGCGCCAAACCAAAGACAGGACTGCCTCTCCGCCTCGGAGCCCCGCCGAGCGAACGCGCGCTCAGGGAGCGGCGTTGCACCGAGCCGCCGCGCTAGAGTGGTGAGCGTGGGTTCTCCTGCTGCGGGGAGTACGCGCCGACGCTCGCTGCCTTCGCTGCGTGGGCCGACGGAACAGGCTCGGCGATCGGCCGGACCACGCGGTTCCGGCCGGCACTGAGACGAATAGGTCACCTGACGCGGCGCTGGCCGCCCCAGCACCGTGTCATATACTGGCGATGCTCGCCTTGGCGCGTGCTTTTGAGCACAGTGGCGCGGACACATTCAGTAGATCTTCCGTCGGTAGCATGACAACGCTGGGTTTTGGAAACGACGGTCCTAGCCGTATTTCTGAGGACGTGTTTGGGTGCGCTGTGGGATCCCTTGCTCACCTCCTGCAAAGGATTTGTGTGTGGTGTGAGGTCTAGCCGACGCCGGGTCGACGAGTGACGTGGCATTGACCGACTGACCTAATCTATGTTTTGTGTCTGGGCATTTTGTCTTTCATTGGTGTGACGCCTTGGGCAACGCATTTTTTTATGATGTGAGTTGTGTGCAGCTTGTGGGCCTTGCAATTGGCTACATGTGGGTCGTTTTGAAGCGTTTTGCAAGGGATGGGTGTTATTGGTTAATACACACCGTGGCCGTAATTCAAACAAGCTTTCAAGAATCCTATAAACGCCGAGCAGAATTAATGAATGGGATGCGGGCAGCGTTGAGTAGTGGGCATCGCGGCTAATGTATACACTCCGAAGTCTTACACGCTAAGGAAGATTTGTCAACATGTCAAGGATATGTTGCCAACGACATGTGGGCCCGTTTTTCGCCGCCCCCATGTGCCGCGTCCAGCGGGGTCCGATCATGCGGTGCTCGTCAGCCCAGGATCGGTCATAGTACTCACCGTCCTGCTGGCCAGCATGCTACGCCAGCCCTACCTTCTATTCCAGATCAGTCATCATCGGGCTTGGCATTGTCCTCGTGCCGGATATATATGTATATATATATATATATATATATATATATATATATATATATATATATATATGTATATCGCTCTCTCGCAATTTCGGGTTATATATATATATATATGTATATCGCTCTCTCGCAATTTCGGGTTAATATTCAAGGCCGGCCATCGTCTCGGATGTGTCATCAGGAGGTTTTGCAAGTCATTGCTGATTACTGTAATACTGAAAAATCGGGAAGCTGCAACATAAACCGCAACCGCCATCCACTCGCAAGCACATTTCCATGCCTTGGCACAACGCACATAGCTACGGTGGATGTCCACAAGCGTCGCAGATACCACCCGCAGCGGAACAGACCAGGTCGGATAATGGCTCGATATCAAAGCTACGCGGCTTCGGTGCACCTTGTCTTCTGGCATGTTTCTGTCACCCGTCACTGACGCTAACAGCGGCTGGGTGGCGAGGACGTGACGACCTCACACCGCCAGGCGAGCTGTAAACTCGCCGCGAATAGTCGGCGCCGCGTCCATGCCAAAGGTCCCTCAGACGCCCGATCTTCGACCCTGCGCCGGCACAGCGCGAGACGGAGGCGGACGCCGCCGAGACGTGTCCTGTTTGGCTGGACTTTGTCCCCGCTCCCCTCCCACCAGACAGGGCGGCAGACCTCTCGCAAGCGTGCCCCTGGACTGCTGAGTCATCCCCAAGCCGGGTCAGATCCATTAGCGAAGCACGTGCATCGCTGCCACGAGCGCGCCCTGCAAGCACGCAGAGATCGGTCCACTTTACACGCGACAGGGACCGGCAGCGGGATCCTCCGAACGCGATGCAGTTTTGGCAGCGGTAGTCGGAGCTCTTGAACTGATAGGACACTAAACCTCAGCCAAGACGCACATATTTTCAAGCGCGACGATAAGTGATCTGAAATAGAAAGTGGGGCTGGTGTAGGATGCTGGCCGTTGTCAACATGTCAACGACACGCTGACAAATCTTCCTTAGCATATAGGACTTCGGAGTGGATCATAATCAGAGATCGTGTGAGGTCACACCTGGTCACAATCAGAGGTCATGTGAAGTCACATCTGATTATAATCAGAGGTCAAGTGATGTCACCTTACCAGAGGTCATGTGATGTCACATATGTAATCAGAAGTCATGTGGGATCACCTGATCAGAGATCATGTGCGGTCATGAGGTCACACCTGATTTTCGTGCACATAGTATGTACCAGACAATCCGAAAATTAGGTCCGATGAAGTGATAAATGCGTGTACGTGTAAACGCAACGTATGGAACGTGTACGTGTAAAATGCGCGTAAAATACGCGGAAAATATTTGTACACGCAGGAGAATTAAAGCAAACAGGCACCATGTATAACGTATCATTCATAAACGCATGCGATTGCAAGCAACGACTTCGGGTGAGTAGGCATTGCGCATCATACATTACTTACACATGCAAACGATTTCAATTAAACGGGCATCGCACGTCACACCACTCATATATGTAAGCGATTTTAAGCCAGCATGCATCGCACATCAAGGCACTAATCACATACGCATAATGGGGCATGATGAGCCATGTACGTTAAGGTCTGGTGGCCGATTTCTTATTAGAATAGATCCCCTTATTTTCCTGTCTGGATGGTCATGTGCTTTGTACGTGTCTTTAAACTCAAAAGGGATAAAGGGTCTGTACCTCCCTGAATTTGTGATGTATGTGATGAATTCGTGACATGATGGATTATGATGGATTTGTCATGACGACATCGTTTTCTTGCATGAGAAATGCCTAACGCGTGATGCGTGATGCCTGTTTACTTGACTTTGTTTGCATGCGCACGTATTTTTCCCGTATTTAAATTATTAGACAGATTTGCGCTGCATCTTGCAAATGGCTGACAGTTGCTCCTTGTTTAATCCACCAAGCCTAAGTGTTGGTGACCTGTAAAAACTGAGGCTTGCTGTTTGAAAAAACCTGAAAAATCTAGTAGGATCGGCAGGCAATTTTTAATTTACTACTGATATTCGTTTCGATAAGGGCATGTAGCCGACATATGATATCTAGGTATTTCTTTATTCTCCTGTTTATTCTTCAGGGAATCGGGCTATTAGCTCTGTCTGATCTACACATATGCATGATGTTCCTCGCAAATGCACTTAACAACTGACGTGAGAGCTGTTGTGCGTCAGCATAGCAGTTCCTGTGACTCAAGACTGTCATCCACTGCATAGATTTGGCATACGGCACACTGGTACTACTTCAACATGAGGTAACTCATCCCAGTCCCCCAATATGCACGCAAGAAATACAATTTTACCTAATTCTGATTTTCCATCGGCTGTGTTGTGCGTCAGCATAGCAGTTCCTGTGACTCAAGACTGTCATCCACTGCATAGATTTGGCATACGGCACACTGGTACTACTTCAACATGAGGTAACTCATCCCAGTCCCCCAATATGCACGCAAGAAATACAATTTTACCTAATTCTGATTTTCCATCGGCTGTGTGGGGCAATTTGACCCTCGACGGTTTTTCAAAATGACTTCCGAACGGCACGGCGTAGCCGCACCAAATTGCATGACTGCAGGCGGTTGGATAGCGGATCTTTTGACATAGAACAGTATATGTTACTTATAAGGCAAAAGGCCTTGGCTGTCAGCGAAGGCCATTTCTAGAGATTGTTCAATCTGATGCGACAGCGGAGTGTTAAACGAAGGCATACATCTTTGGGACAGTTTTAAGCAATGCATCAAATGAGTTTAGAATCACAACAAAGTGCATTGACCTAGGTTCAGGCATAAAGGCCAGACCGGTGTCTAAAATAACCCACCTTTTTACTCGACAGCCTGCTTTGGAGACAGCTTTTGAAGCTCATTTTAAATTTATTTGCAACCGGGATCGAAACAGATATGTTCCATGAACTTTATATAACAATATGTTCCATGAAACAAAGATCAGATTAGGCAGCTGAACGAAAGTGACCTTGGCAAAGGTTTTGCCTTGAGAAACGTAACACATAGCGTAATCCCTAACGCTTATTTAGATGACAAATAACGGCAATATCATAGTCTTTTGATCACCTTGACCTTTTGAAAGCCAAACAAGGTCACTAGCCTTAAATGATCACCATTGGCGTTTTGCTTAGAACAGGTATCTATGTTCACGGTGGTTCCGTGAGGTCTGCGGGCACTTTGGACACTTATCTGTGGTATAACCCTGTTTGACCTTGTTTGACCTCAAGGCCATGACCAAGGAACCTCAAATTTGGACATAAGTGAGCTCATATGCAGGTTAAGTGACCCTGTAAACTTGGTGTCTCTAGCTATCTCAACGAAGGATATTCAACCGGACACCGCGGCGCGCGTTAATGCGCAGCAGCCGTTGCCCAGGTACAGATGCTTGTGCCACTGCACTCGTAAGCCCGTGCATCGAAAACTGTGGCGTCTAGAAATCAAGATATACACATTCGATATCCAACATAAGCCCACCAGATAGACACTTCTTACGTTTTGTGCCATGGTAAAAGTGCCAGACTATGACATTTTATTCAACCAGTGCAGCTTAACACGCGCCAGGGTGGCCGCTTCGATACCCTTCGGATACCTTTGGACACCTTGGATACCCTTCGCTGGATAGGGTCAATTTTACCGCCCTGAGATCTCAGGAATTAGGAGATTAGGGACGACAAATTCACAGTGTTTTCGCTTCTACGTGGGCTCATTTAGGCCAAAGCTTGGGGTTCCTAGACAACTGACTTCAGGTTAAATGAGGTCAAACAAGGTCAAACTTCAGGCTGGTCTCCAACGTGTCCCCAGAACCTATAGACCTGCCTAAGCAAAACGTCGCACGCCCACTTGAGATTAGTGGCCTTGGTTATTTTGGTTACCATGACTTTTCGAAGGTCATGGTGACCAAAATCGTACACGACTGCTTTGAGTTTTGCATTTCAATAAGCAACGAAGATTAGGCCATGCAGCATGCTCCTAAAACGAAATTTTGACCAGGGTCATTTTGGGTCAGTAACCTATTCTGACCTTTAAAAAGCTCATGGAAGATAATAATGCTGTTCCTGTTATCAATAAATTCGCAGTGAACACCAGAAACTACCTCAAACATCAAGCCCTAGAGTAATAAAGCAGGTTTTTTAACCTAGTCTGACCCTCATACCTGACGCTAGGTCAATGGAGTGTGTTGATTCAATTGCTGTGTTGCCTAAGAAGACATCTCAAGGAAGTATGGCTTCGTGTAACACACCGTTGCTGCATCAGATTAAACGAATCCCTAGAGATTGCCTTCGCTGAATCCCTGGCCTGACTGACTTGCCGTAGGCCAGCAACCCCACTAGATGCATCAAAATGTGCGAAACTAAACGATCCACTATTCAACTGTCTACACCTACGCAAGATTTGACGCGGCTGCGCTGCGCCGTTGGGAAATTATTCCGGAAAACCTTCGGGGGTTCAAACTGACCACTCACCCGAGCGCGTGTAAACGTGACACCTGGACAACCCAGGAGCAAGGCTATGTTAAGTCGTTTTTTCCTGCCAAATGAACGTAAAGGCTGCATGTCACTGGAAAGCTGTAGTTGGTTTGAATCTCCTTGTAGAACATTCCTGGTTGTTTGATTACTGCTGCCTGTAGATTACTGGGACTGATCTTTACGAAAACAACAGCGTTTTCATCCAGTGCTTAGTGTTTTCCATTGGAAAACCAGCAAATGCTTTGAACGACCAGAGGACCCTCTATCACTCGCAATATTAGTGGTACAGTTTTGTGCGTGTCCATCATACAATCGTATCATCGACCTCATACCGTCACGTCATCATCTGCATACCATCATATGCGGATGATGGTCAAGATAGAGGTCAAGGAACAAGACCAGTTCGGATCAAGGTTATGGGTATAGTTTTCTGTTTAGTTGGGGACTTAGTCCCCCAACTTTGGGGAGAAAGTGGGCGAAATCGGGGGAGAATCCTGCTTGTTGGCATACTTTTGGGGCCATGTTGGATCATTTTTCACTGTTCAGTACCCTCCAACTCATTTGCAAAACTACGCTGCTGGCCAAGGTCATGTCAGGTGAAGGTCATGGGCTGAAGGTCAGGTCACCCTCATCGGATCTAATTTTCGGACAGTCTGGTGCACAGCGCAAGCATGATGAAGCCAATAGAGGGCTTTGCGCTAGCTACAGGCACTCATTTATCACAAATGGGCACAACAAATTACAGTTTTGCTTTGTTTTGTTTTTACAAATTAGTTTTGCTCAATATTTGTAATTTAACCTCACGTGGCCAATAATTATTAGTGTCAGGTGAGACCTCACATGACCTCTGATTATTTTCAGGTATGAGCTCACATGGCCCCTTATTATATCAGGTGCGATCTCACGTGACCTCTGAATATGACCAGGTGTGACCTCACATGACCTCTAATTACGATCAGGCGCGACCTCATGTGGCGTGCTACCACTGGTGTGCAAGCTTTTTGGAAATCCACATTCGGCTTGTTGATGTGTATACAAGTAGTGAAAGTACCGATAACAGTTCGGCTTTTTCGAAACCCTGACATATTCTTCGCCCAAAAATTAGCGAGTCGAAGTGAGGCGGCGGCATAGTGTGCCTCCGCCCCCCCCCCCCCCACCTGACGGCCGAATGCACCGCGAGACGAGCCGGCGCGCTGCTCCGACTCACGCCAACACGTCTGCGTCTGTAAGCACCGACTGGGTGTCATCACAGCCGGCGCCGAGAGCGAAGGGTGTATGTGCGGCGCTGTACATGGTCGCGCCGCATCTGGACTTCGCCCTGCGCCGCCGCCGCCGTGCTTACCTTATCGGGCGGGGAGGGGAGGGGGTGGGCAGCCGGCCGGCCGGGGCGCCTCACTCTTCCACGCAGCACGCCGCACGCAGCACGCCCCGCGCCCCCGCCACCATGGTCACCTACAACGGCGAGTACAAGCTGGCGTCGTCCGACAAGTTCGACGAGGTGATGAAGGCCATGGGTGAGTGGCGGCGACCGGCGGAGGCGACGACGGCCGGAATGCGAGCTCATTTTGGGCGGCTGTCTGCGTTGATCCGGAGCTGTGCCGGAGTCCCCCACAGACAATTGGCTGCATGACTTGACTTATTGTGCTCACTTGTCAACATCTCCTGATTCTTCTCCAATACTTCAACCTCGTAGGCATACGGCCAGCGGTCCTTTTCGACGTAACACGGACGCTGTTGTGTTGTCACGAATAACCAAGCGTGGAGCATATCTCACAATAGTTCCCTTCGATAAAGGTAGGTGTATTCCCGTGCAGGGCAATGCACTTAACCAAAGAAGTTGCATTTGCAATGGACACAACTGCTGACCTCATGACCTCATTTTGGGCGCAAAATGGCCTCAGTTGTCGGCGCGCCCTAAAACCCCACTGGACCACAAGGACCCAACTGCTGAACATAGTTGGTTTGCTCCGTTTCTCTCGGACCCGGCTCTCGTCTCCCGAGTTGTGCCTGCAGCCGGGCGTGTGCCGCGGCAACGCACCGAAAACGGAGACGGCGGCTTCATCATGGGACAGACTGGCTGCCGACCAGCAGACCGTCACACCGGGTCACCCGGCCGCTAGACTAAAACAGACCGAAACCTCCGACTGACCCAGAGTGCGGACCCAAGACGCGCCCATGTCTGCAGCATGTGTTCAGTTCAAACTTATCCTCTGGCGCTGGCCGACGAGCGCATTCTGACCTGATCTGACCCGAAGCTCCACGATATACCGAGGTCAGACGCTGCAAGATATTGAGCGTAAAGGCCGGCTGGTTAGCGCGTTCGGCACCCACGTTAGGTCCTGGGTTCCAACATCCCCTGTGCCATAGCTTCCGGGTTGTTATTACGACCACTGCAGCCGCGGATACTTCGTAAAAGGATGTGCGGCCAGCGCGCGTGGCGTTTCCTCTTACAACCACTGGTGTGGTCATCTCACGTGGCCATCCACATGCAGGGGTCGGCCTCATCACAAGGAAGGCGGCGAACGCGGCCACGCCGGTCATCACCGTCACCACCCGACGGCATCCACTGGAGCTGCGCCAGGTCACCTCGTTCAAGACGCACGAGCAGGAGTTCGACATCGGCCGCCGAGCAGGAGATGACCACGCCCGACGGCAGGAAGGTCCACGGTCAGTGGGCTGTCGGTTGGACCGGGAGGACTGTCTCACGGTCAGTGGGCTGTCGGTGGACCGGGAGGACTGTCTCACGGTCAGTGGGCTGTCGGTGGACCGGGAGGACCGTCCTCACGGTCAGTGGGCTGTCGGTGGACCGGGAGGACCGTCTCACGGTCAGTGGGCTGTCGGTGGACAGGGAGGACTGTCCTCTGTCTCGCCCCACGCCTGAACGCTGGGTTGACACGCGTTGTTCGAGGTGGTCATTGTGCCATTTTCTGTCCAGTGTCATTCTCGATCATGGCTGCAGCCGTGGCGAACTGAGCCGCGCTATAGTGACGCAGCTGACACCGAAACAGCTGCAGAGAGGACCTGATAGGTTCCAGAGTACTCCACAGGCTGGGTAAAGCAACAAGTGGTACCATTTGAAATGACCACCCAAATGGACATAGGCTGGGGTTAGGTGCTCATCGAGAAAATTACGTATCTGGCTATGGGCAAGGGTCCAGATCTTGACAAAATGTCGGTTCTATGCTTCAAAGACTGCTACGCAATGTTACCAATTGCGCTTCTTTATTCATAGTTAGCTCCATTCACATACAGTTTTGCGATTATCGACAAAAAAGAATGGGCAGCGTGTGGGCATGAACACAGCCCCATGGGTTGCAGCTGGATTGGTTAAGGAAATTTCGCCATGAAGGCCCCTATTAAGTGCCCACGCAAGATGAATAAGGGATGGAAATGAATAAATACCCGAGTGCAATTTATGTTCAGTGTACATCCATGGATGCATACAAAAATGAACTACTGATCAGCTGTTGGTTTCAGTAGACGCATCTATGTATCGGAAATGTAATCCCAAACTTTAGCACATGTTGGGTGGCTTTATTCATCAGCCCAAGCCTAACAAAAATCCCGGCCAAAAATGATCCCAAAGTGGTCAAGCCATTCTCGAACAGTTGCAGCAGCCACTGAGATTGTCAGCGCCACCAGCGGCCGAGAGTCCTCGTCATCAGTCACGTAAAGTTGACGGATTCCAGTTCAGTAAAATAATGCATGCCGCATAGTAGCTTGGAAAAGAACTTAATCATTGACGCGAATGAGCCCGTAACATTAAATAATGGTTGACAGCAAAAGCTTCGTTCTCGGCTCCCATCCCTGAGGTATTTGGACTCCGCGATGCTCATAACCCAGACCTCGTAATGCGTGGCAACAGGTTCCAGTCCTAAGTTCCGATTGGTGTTTAGCCTCATGCTTTTCACCAAATGTGAAAACTTGAATGCCTTCTGCTAACACGCCGTTTGCCGCCATGCCAAGAAAGCGAACGGCTAAAAAGCGAAAACCATATCGACGATTCGTTTTTTAACGGGGTGAAAGTTGTCGAAATGTGCATTAGTCGAAGGTTGAAATGCTGATTAGCCGACAATAAGTTAGCCGGAACAGTTGAATGTCAACATGCCAAAATGGGACTTTGACGAATGGCAATTACGCGAATGGAAAATCACCGAACTGTGAAATAACCTTTTTGTCGAAATGTGATTTTGACGAACGGCAATAAACGAACGAAAAATTTGCTGAATGGCCGATTAGCTGAATTCATTTGCCGAAGCGTGAATTGCACAATTCGTAATTATATCAAGCAATAACGACCGCAGACCGTATTGGGCGGCCCATGAACTACTCATGAAAGAACGACAAAGCTTGGTGGGGCGTAAGCAACAGTCTTAGGGACGATGATTTATTCGGTTAGGTTTGCGTTATTGGGTTCTTCATACAGCTTGGCGGGTCAATGAAACAATGGCCTCCAACCGGAACAAAAACTTTGATCCCTCTAGCCTGACATGACACCATACAGGGCAGATCTGTCGATGCCCATCCTATAGAGATTTTTTAATATATTCAATGCCGTTTCCCGTGCTGTAATGTGCTCAGTTCTTGTACTAAAATTATGTTGGACCTAATTTAAGCCATGAAAAGGCGCATTCACTATTATTCGTTCACATCTATATGATACAGCTTGACCAGTCCTTTCCATCGCTGTCTTTTCGGTAGTTCCAGCTTGTTGGGTTTTCGAGATCTTGAGGTGAGCTGCTGAGGCCTCTTCTCGTAAGGCGACAGTGAAAACCGCCCACAAAAAGAGCCTATTGAGATAATTTTGATGCTTAGGCATTCGGCTTAAGCACATTCCGCTAATTAGCATTTGAATAAAGAGGATTGCAGCAAATCAACATCCGTTGAAAACACGCTCCGAAAATTTTGAAAGGCTAGACGATTTTTCAGCTTATTAGTTTTCGACTAAATAACGATTCAGCTTATCAACATTTGACTGAACAGCATATGCGAAGATGAGCATTCAACTAAAGAATGCTCCGGCAACTAGTATCAGACTAAGGAGCATTTGGATAAGTTGGCATTCAGTAAATATGTATTTTGACTCACAAACATTTCGTCAATATCGGCAAAAAGGCAAGCTGGCAAGTTACCGCTCGGCCTGAGCATTTCAGCTTTTTGATACGGCGGCAAAGGCACATGGTCAACGATAACATTCGGTCAAATGCAATCAGCAAAACAAAATAAGCCTGACGCATTGAATGTATTTGGCCGAATACCGGCTAAGCAGTCCCTAGGACATCCCATGTGCGAAAGGCCAACCATGTATACAGCTCACAGCCAGAGCGTGCGACGGCCTGGCATCGGGTCCGCAGCTGCATAGCGGCAGTATAATTTCACGATACGTTGGCCCGGGACCGCACGACCATCGGCTCTATAGCTGCCGGTCCGAGTTCGCCGGCACCCACTGTAAATACACGGCGGACAGGTATGTTTGTGGGCCGGCCGGCGGCGGCGCCGTGTGCGGCCCCGCGCGTCATCGCCACGTGTTTAAACGGCGGCCGCTCGTCTCAACAAAATCGCTCGTCGTCGTCCGAGTTGGACCGGAGCTCCCATTCTTGGAACGCCGGAGGCGTTGTTATTGCTAAGGGTGCGGCGGGGTTAAATCAACACTGGTCGATATGAAATGCGCGCATGGTGCGCAGTGATGTGTATGGATGCATCAGTTTGAGGTCCTCATGTTAATGCCCAGACATGTTGATGTGGTTCAAAAGTCCCCACATATCTCCTCAGAAGTCCCCACATATCTCTTCGTATCTCCAGCCACCATCATTTGAAAACAGCTATGAGCGCAATGCCACGTCATCAGTGAAGAGGATCAAGCGGAGCTATTTCAACAAAAATAAACACACGAGATGCATGTTTCTTCACTTGCTCTAAACTCTTCACCATCAGAATCAGCTCCATTCGACGCAAGCTACGCTGGACGTTCTCACTGGCCGTATTATTGCGCTAGGTCAGACGCCACAAAACAGACAAGTTCAATAGCCCGGTTCAAAGGTACAAAGTCCAGATCTCGCCTGCCTAATGCCGCCACTTATCTCGGTCCGTCCCGCCAGGCGAGGCGACACATCGACGACGGCCAGTTGCCGCTGCGACCTGTGCTATCGCGGCAGGAGACGCGTGGACGAATCCAGAGTGTGCGCACTAGCGTAGAATGGCTATCACTGCAGAAG
>NW_023596545.1:42406604-42476207 GCF_011947565.3 Pollicipes pollicipes | reverse complement strand
TCTCCCACCTGCCTGAGCGCACTCCTGATCGCACCACTGCTCAGAGAGCCCTGTGCTCTGGCCGGGGTCCCCTGGGTTCCACATGTCAGTCTGCCGGGGCGCTTCCGATCGTTCAGGGGCCCACCATGTTGGCCTTGGTGCCTTAGCCTGAGAGCAGCAGTTGGATATGCGCCAATTATTTTTTATCAGGAACTTTGCATTAGTCATTAGTCATCAGCCGACCACATCGACCAGGCTGGGAATTAAGCTCGAGCTTGATTTTGTTTGTATTCAGCAGCAAACTTTAGCTTACCTGCCGTCTTTTTCCCAAAAAACTAATCCTCAAAATGACAGGATTCACCATGATCTGGAGAAAGTGAAGGAGATCTATGTATGTGCATACGCAACACACCTAGTTTTCTAGGGCTGCGCATAGCAGGATACGTTCCTGTATATGGATAGCGTACTAAGCATCCTTATTGGTCGCAATGCGATGAGGGGGACCCCAAAGTCTGGAAAAGGCACTATGCTGCGTGCCCCCCCCCCCCCCCCCCCAGCTCCCTCCTCCTTGACGAAATCATGGATACTCCTCACAGGGAGCCTACTCCACTCCCTAGCCTCCCTACTCCTGACAGGGAGTCTGCTGAGCAGTGTTGTATTCAAGGAAATGGGCAACGAGGGCACGCGCCCCTAATCAAAATATTACATGCATCATATCCGAGCAATGTCGATCTGGAGAGGGGGCGGAGGGGGCTTCCGGTTGTCCAGCAAAGAACGTAGTTTTCCTGAAACAGGGCCTTTTGTTCCAGAAATTGGTCTCATGATGCATACAAGGACCTCCTTTTCCAGAACGGAACGTGTTCGGTTCGTGAAGGGGGCCCAGAGATCTAGCCAAGCGCCTCCTTATCCCAGCATTCTGATCCGAAACTGCAACCATCTGATGTATGAACGGGGTTTCCCATTCCAAAGACGGGGCCTTCTGAATGCAGAGGTTGCCTTCTAACACAGAACATGGCCTCCTGGCTTGTAGCGGGGGCCTCCCGAACAACATTTGAGTCTTCCAATCTAGACATGAAGCTGATTCATAAAGATGGCCTCAAGATCAGAAAACGGGCTTCTGATGTTGAAAAGGGCTTCTCAGCCCGACCTACCACTCTCTAGTTTAATTCTGAGGGTCTCCTTGGCCTGAATTACCGCATGTAGCTACAATGCATTTAGCTTGGTTAAATGGGCATCCCGGTAATTGTGAGGGGCAAAAACATGCCCTTTAAAATGCGTAAATGCATAGATTAGATGAGATAAGTGGGTTAGAACGGCTTGTGCCGGTTCACCACAAGTTAAACTTCCTTCACAAAATTTCACAATCGGATGATGGAGGAACCAGGGTTCCTACCAGCGCGGCCAAACGTGGGCTCTGATCCCATGGCACAGGCGAGAGGGGACACAGGACTCACGTGGTCCTTTAGGTCACGGGGGGTGAAGGGATCCCTGGGACCATCGGGACACCTGAGACACCTGGGATTGGAGGCCCGATCTAGCGGTCCAAGATCTACGGGTCTGTGGGGTAATATTTGTTGTGTTTTGGGCGTGAAATTCGGCAGTTTGTGTTACCGACATTGTCGTGCAGTCCGGGAGGGACGTCTTACATAAATGTTTTGTGCAAAAAGAAGACCTAAGGGTCAAAATGCACCCATCTGCCGACGAGGGCAAAGTGAGGTTACTGAAATCTGAGAAACAATACAATTTTGGGCAGACCTTCCTTGGCAGTGGCTTTGAGCTTCCTTGTGAGAAAACTGGATACTCTGTAGTCCCTAGGAGAAACGACTAGCGATACAGAATCCGGATACGTTTTAAATTTTGACACCTTTAGACCAGGTTCTTAAAAATGTGCAGTAAAGCGCTGCTTTCTGTGGCTGTTTTGTAAAGTATATTTGAGACATGTTCATTCTCCCCCCTCTGTCTACTACCAATTTTCCAAACGTCTTATTCTCTCAACTATCAGTAGTTTCACGCATGATAGGTATGGATAAATAGAACGTGATCACAAGCTACACAATGAGGTACCTACTTACAAACGCATCCGGTAGCTCACACTGCAACTCCATAGGCATGCGACTTACTACGCTCTCCGCCCAATCTTCTGCTGCTACATTTCAAATCGCTCGAGGATGTGGAGCACCTGAAATAGCAGAGAGCGCACGGACGACACAGTATCCGACGGCGGCCTCATGGTGCCGGAAATAACGCATTCGACATCCAGCAAACCATGATGAGCACGTGGTGGTCGATAATCAATATAGTACGTTCAAATACCGCGTTTATTGAGCTCATTAACACGCGCTCGGGTGGGTGGTCAATTTCATCCCCCACCCCCCACCCACGAAGTTTCTCTGGGGCGGTTTCTGAACGGTGTGGCGACCACGCCAAATTTTGCAAGATGTAGACAATATAATGCAGATTGTTTGGTGTCGAAAATTTACATGTACCTTGCATGGTCGCTGACCTACGGCACGTCAAAGTGTGGCCATTGATTCAGCGAAGTCATTTTCTAGGAGTCACTCAGTCTGATGCAACAACGAAGTGTTAGATAAACTTATATATTCCTGAGATACTTTCCTAGGCGACGCAACAGTTGAGGGAACAAATTCCATTGGCCTTGGGTCAGGTATCACGGTCAGACCAAGGTGAAAATCGACCTGCTTTATTACTATAGGGCCCGCCGGAAACTTGCAGGAGTAGTTTCTGGTGCTCATCTCTAATTTATTAATGACAGGAACCGCATTATACATCTTCCATAGACTTCTCAAAGGTCCGAATAGGTAACTGACCTGAAATGACCCAGGTCAACATCTTGTTTTAGGAACACACTGCCTAGCGTAAACTTCGTCGCTTATTCAAATGCAAAACTCAAGGCAGTCTTACATGAGCTTGGTAACTGTGACCTCCAAAAGGTCGAAAAGGTTACTGGCCTTAAATGGGCATCTGACCCTTTGCCTAGAACAAGTGTCTTACTAGGGGTGCGTTGTATCTGGGGGTACTTCGGACGCCAACCTGGAGATTGACTTTGTTTGACCTTATTTCACCCAGAGGTCATGACATAGGAAGCCCAAACTTTGACCCAAGTGAGTTCACGTACACACAAACACCTTGTGGATTTGGATGTGTCTAGCTCTCTTAGCTCCTGTGATCTCAGGGAGGTCAAATTGACCCTCAACCCGAGCGAAGGGTATCCGACCGGCCACCCGAGCGCGTGTTCATGCCTGATGCACCACTGCCAAATAGCGAAAATGTCCAAAGGTTGTAAGCATAGGTCAATGGTCATATGTTTGCATGACAGAAATCAAAGGTGATCTGCAAGCTTATCGTGCATGAATATTGCAATTTTGGCCAGATGGGCCAGGTGGATGGCGGAAATAGGCGTCTTGCCGGGAACACGATTTGTGAAGGATAACGGACCGGCATGGCAGCCAGGACCATGGGCAGGACCACCATTGTAGCACGATCTTGCCAGCCGTTGGCTACACCGACATTGCCCATACATCGTCGATGCGGCATGGGCATGCCACCGATAACCGATACAACCCTAACATGAGCTTGGCCACGCATCTACCGCCCGTGTGAGGTTATTCAGGGACAGTCGGGTCCTGATCAGCACGGGGTAGACTGGTGGAACGGTGGTAACAGAGCAGTAAAATGTATGTTCAGTGAAGGCAATAACTCTCTGGAGCACGTTCGCACTTAGAAGTCTTTCCCCGGGAAGAATCATTCCGATGTTCGACGCATCGCGGCAGTGAAGGAGGCGCAATAATCTTCGTGCGCGTGCTGGCGAATGTGCTTCACAAGCAGCCGCTGAGGGATTGCGTTGATCACTGTATTGCTCTCTCAACAACTAATACATTTGTGTGCTGACACATGCGCTCTGCATCATATCATGTCACCGTTTTCCTGCATCGAGATGCCTTTACATTCAGAAACAAGAACGCAACGCACATGGAAATCTTTTTTTCTACTGGACGGCGGCATGGCGTCTTGAAATCTTGGGAGCACGAATAATAGGAAATACGTGCTGACGACTCCACAGATCAGAATCTGAATCTAGCCCTGCGTGTGATATGAACTCCACACTAGCACCAAAGCATGCTGCGCTCCACAAAAAAACCTGACGTGCAGCATTTAGCTAACACTGCAATTTCGCACGACAGCATACCTTGTGTCACTTTCCATAGAGATGTGATGTTGGCAGCAGAACAGGGGCCACTTCTTTGTTTGGTGTGGTAACCAAACACATTTGATCGCCATGACTTTGACATTAAATGACATTCACACATAGGCCATTTTTCACCACATACTATGCTGCTTTCCGAAATGCCAAAATCGAGACAGCCACATAAGGAATCGTTAGAATAACTAGTTTTGCCCTTATCATATGAGGCTCGAGCCGTATAACTTCTGTACGAGGCCCTGTACGGCAAACCACAATAAACCATCGCACAAAACAGCCGGCACAATCGATAACAGGTTTGACTTTAAATGATCACGGCATTACAGAATGATTAACCAGTTACGTTATACCAAGTGCCATTAAAGCTTTCACGATATGTCTGATGCCCGCTCCGAAAAATGAATTACATTAATAACCCACCACTTTGTTGATGATTCTGAAATGCTTACCACGGCAGTTTTTGGGGAACGGAGATGTGATGCGCTCGTTAAAGCAGAATGAATAAGTAAGCAAGCAAGCATTTATATGTAATTGTTACCAGCGTCTGAACGCGATGGTCACTGAAGTGAATAAATCATACGCATATATCTATAAATGCATGAATATTCGGAGGTCGGGACATGTCCCACCCTCCCCTGCCGACTGGAGCGTAACGAGCATAATCTAACAGGGCATGGAGTGCTCAAGATTTAAATGATTTTACGTACAAATTATAATTCAGCCATCTCTCACATTATCTGCAACGTCATGTAAAACCATAAAGCTCAACTACGGTGCTGCACTTCTCAGATGTGGCAATGCCACGAGCACAAGTCAAGGTTGGCCAAGTCGCAAAACAACTACCGATAGCCTTCCTACGTTACACGGTATAAACACAGCTTTCGACGCATATTTTACACCTTTACGCATCACATAACGGCCAGACCATTCGACATCTCATTTCGCCGCCTTCATAAACACGGCGCGCCGCATCGTCGAACAGAGGGCAGCACAGGCTGCCGCGCCACGGACACACAGAGGGCAGCACGAGCTGCTGCGCCACGGACACACACAGGGCAACAGCAGGCAGCATCGCCGCTGGTGCAGGGCCGGCCCCAGAAGCCGAGGAAGCCGATGTGTGCCGAGACGGACCGCTGCGTCTCAGAGGTCGGGGAAGCCGATGTGTGCCGATACGGACCGCTGCGTCTCAGAGGTCGAGGCAGCCGATGTATGCCGACACGGACCGCTGCGTCTCAGAGACCGAGGAAGTCGACGTGTACCGACACGGACCGCTGCGTCTCAGAGACCGAGGAAGTCGATGTGTGCCGACACGGACCGCTGGGTGAGCACGTCCACTGCCGAGGCCACGATCTCCGTGTCGCCGAAACGCATCCGGACCTGCGGCGGCCGACAAAAACGTTCGTCTAAGCGCATTGGCCGACTGAGGCACGTGACGGAGTGATCACAGAATAAAGTTTGTGTCGCAAGCAGCTGTACATAGTGAAAGCATTGGTTGGAGCTGCTGTCTGGAGAGCTAATTTCATAGTACAAGCTCATTCAGGTCGCTCCAAAAAACAACAGTGCAATCGTGGGTGTATCATACCGACCGAGGCAGGCAGGCAGAAATGTCTGTCGGCTGGTTTGTCCTCTCCGGGGATGGGGGAGCCAGAATCTCGATCACCCATTGGATCTCGAAACTTGGATAAAAATAACACTTTCCCCCTGCTTTAAGCAAAAACTTATCACTTGTCCAGTGGTGATGTATGGTTAAGCAAGGACTCAAAGGACGTTTTGCACCCACTTGCGCCAAACAAGCCTTCTTTGAATCCGGTGCACCTGCCTCCCAAGCACGGTTGCCGGCTCTTGCACCACACGACCATCACAACTTCCCACAAATTCCAGCCACGACTCTGCGAATCGTGCGCTACACATCGCAGCGCCGTCTCTGGGTTCAGGACTGCGGGCCTGCTCGTGGAAGGATGGCTGTCACCTGGACTTCACGGCGCTTGACGGGACTCAGTGGGCTTCCATCCAAGGTCAGCTTCAGTGTGCCGCACCGCTCCACGCCCTCGTCCGTTACGAACTGAAAATGGCGGAGGCCATCAGCGGCAGCACGCTGGCGCTCGTCATCAGCCTTACGGCTGGTGTTGGTTATTACCCTCGTCGCTCACAAAAGACACAGTCCAAAGACCACGACAAACCGACAGGAGCCAATAGGTTGGTGCGCGTCATACCACCGGTGGCCCCATCGCCGCCTCACTCCGCGTCCATCTTGTCCGAGGGGAGACATCCCTGCATCTCAAGCATCCAGCTGCATTAAGACTAGAAGCGTTTGACCTGGCCTGCATCAATGTCGTCAGCTGTTTGCGTCTTCTTCACCGCTTAGGGCGTGTTTGACCGAAGGTTCCCGCGCGATGCCCTGTCACGTGACCGCCCGCGCCATTGCACCCACCGTGACCTTCTCCTTATGCGAGCAGTAGAGGTGGAGCACGATGGTAGTCTGGTCGACGCGCGCCGGCGTGTAGCGGCGCAGCAGGGTCTCGCCCACGCCCACCGACTGGTCGGCCGTCACGAACTTATCGAAGATGTCGGCGCACCACTCACGGTCGTCGCGCACCAGCAGCTTGCCTGCCGGGACGCCGTGCGCTGTGTACCGAGGCGCTGGTGGCCGCAGATGGTGTGCCACCTGTCCCGCCGACCGGCGGTGGCCAGCGGACAGGCCGATAGCGGACCCGAGCAACTCGCACATTGACAGCGGACGGTTTGGTAAGGACTTAGCACGCGTCTGGGTGGCCGGTGGAATACCCTTCGCTCGGGTGGGGGATCAGTTTTACCCCTGATATTTTAACAAACGAAACAAACAACAAACTAAGCGGCCTAGACGTACCACATTCACAAGGTTGGCTGGCTAGTATGTGAGCCTACGTGTGTCAAAGCTTGAGGTTCTTAGGTCATGACATTTGGGTCAAATAAGGTCACACAAGGTCAAACTCCAGGTTGGTGGCCAAATTGCTAGCAAAGTGCCGCCAGATTTCCTTATGCAAACGTCTTGAACATAGATACCTCTTCAGAATAAAAGGTCACTGATGTTCATTTAAAGTCCGTAGCCTTTTTTTACCTTTAGAAGGTCATGGTGACCAAAAGCCTACGAGATTGTTTTAATTTTTTCATTTGAATAAGCGCCAAGGATTACGCTTGGCGGCATGTTCCTAGCAACAAAATGTCGACTTGTGTCATTTTAGGTCAGTGACATGCCCTGACCTTTAAGAAGTGCACGGAAGACGTCTGGTATGTTGTGGTCCCTATTACTGATGAATTCGGAATGAGCACCAGAAACTATCTCATACACTAAGCTCTCCAGTAAAACGGCTGGTTGGTTTAGACCTTGGTCCCACCTTCATATCTGACTAGCTCGATGGGATTTGTTGTAATTCTAGCGCCATTGTTTGACGTATGAGATTGAACGATTCCCTAGAAATTGTCTCCGCCCACGGCGTTGGCCTGACTTTTACACGTCATGGGTTAGCAAACTTACAAGGTACATCCAACTTTACGAGCCAAAATATCCGCTTTTGATTGTCAGCAGCTTTGCAAAGTGGCTACACCGCGCCGTCCTGAAATTTTCTGCAACATTTTCTGTAACCGGAAATTGTCTTGTCCCCCTCCCGGCGCGTATTGAAGAAGATATACCGGAAGACAACGACATGGGCGTTGGGGATTGGTAGTGGCAATGACATGAATGAATCAAGGAGCTACACCTGAATGGGTACGCAGTCTCGTTGGAACTACACAACTCGGGATAGCCCGGCCGGTGGTAGTTCACACCGCAAGGCATTTGCTGCTGCCACTTGACGTCCCGTACCTTGTGGGTGGATGCCGCGCATGAACTTGTTGAGCACGCCTACGCCGTATGTCATGGTGGACCGTCTCACTTGGATGACGCTGCTGTCGAGGCCGAACAGAACTGCACCACGCAGGATCGCCAGACTCATCTCCTGAAATCGACGCGATGGACTCGTCTCCTGATGCCGAATATCTTACTAGTGCCCACGGGAGGAGAGCGCGGTGTGTCAGGTCGGCCAGGCGCCATTTCATTACCATAACCTTTTCTAAAAAATGTATTTTGTGTCGTATGGACCTCGTTACCCTATCTTACAAGGTCAGATTCTTTCAATGCTACTGACGCGCGTGTCACCTACAGAAGCTCAGTTCGCCTACAGAAGCTCAGTTCAGTGAGGCTCCTGTTACGAAACACGCGAGGCAATCCAAACAAACAAAGCATGAACCCTAAAAAACAACTGACGACTTCAAATGTGACGGAGATTTCGAGGGTGCTTGGGGAACCCAATGTTCGCTTTATTTATTTGCATTAAAACACCACAAGTTTATCACATCTTCCAGGAAAGAGACTACCCCTCTCCCCCCCCCCCCTTTCACCCAATCCTGTCTGAAAACCTGTTTTCCTCACTGAAGCATTTATTGAAACTTAGGTGAAAGCATATTATTTCCTCCTTAACAAAAGTGTGTGTGATAGCACTCTATAGCCAAAATTCTGACTCGGTGCAGCTCTGCCCTCCCTCTCCCGCACACACGCACACGCACCACGCACACGCACACGCACACGCACAACACACCCACACACACACACACACACACACACACACACACACACACACACACCACACACACACCACACACACACACACACACACACACCGCAAACACACCACACACACACACAACACACACACACACACACACACACACTTACACACACATACAAACACACACACCACACACATACACACACACACATGAAAAACGTCATCCAAAATTGTTAAAATGAGAACATTCGGCGCGATTCATTTCATGACGCTACTTTGTTTCATTCAGGGACGGCATCTTGGGCCAAACTCGAAAGAGAATTCATGAATTCACGAACCTGTGGTATCACAACCTTGATCCTTTCCGAGAACTCGCTTTTCATCCGCTCCTGCAGAAATCTGGATTCCGCGAAGCCTCCAACGAGGAAGAGGTAGTGCATGTTTGAAACCATCGCAAAAAGAGCTTCCACTTGCTGCGGAAAAGAATGCAAAGCTGTGGAATTTGTAACATGGTGCGCATAGGCAAAACAATCGGCCTCAGCGGAAACATGTTACCTCGTCGAAGGTCATTCGAGAACGACGGTAAAATTGAGAATTACAACAGACATAAGCACTAAAATATTTCTAACGGTAATTCATAGAAAGGCATCAGGTTTATCTCTCGGTTACCAGTTAGCTTCACTGGTTTCAGGTATGGGTTTTAGGTCGTCGCGCTTCAATGCAGGCGCTACAGTATGCTTCGGTGATTTCAGTTCACAAGTTCCCGATAGAAAAAGTCAACTTGGTTTGGCAGCATGGCAGCCAAGCCAAGTCGCTTAGTGAAATGGGAGCGGTATGGCGGCGTAATACCTCTGTGATCTTGTTCAGGGTGGGGACGAAGAGCTGCTGCATGAGGCTGGACTCCAGGCGGAGCATGCCATCCGTGTAGCGCACTTGGCCAGCTTTGTAGGCCCTCACCGCCTGCTCCACCTGACCACAGACACGGCATCATCTGCCACACCACCGCCAGCTTTGTAGGCCCTCACCGCCCGTTCCACCTGACCACAGACACGGCATCATCTGCCACATCACCGGCGGCAGGGGCAGCGCGCGGGGTCAACGTCCGCAGCGGCAGCTCACCTCAGACACCATCAGTTACTGCTGCATCGTGAAACAAATCACATCCCGACATTTATCGATCATATCTATGCATCCTGTAAGGATGAAAGGTATACCAATATTGGGACGTTGATCAATATTCTGATCACGACTGTTCTACCACAAGTCAAGCATTGCACGCGCATTTACTATGAACTGGGCAATATCTGGAACTCCAAAGTTGTTGACATGGCTTGAAGCACAGCTTACTGGAACATATGATAGCGTTTGGCCCTAGAATCCCTTATTTTCCCCTTTCGCATAACAAGCATTCTGCATACAGCTGCAAGCATCCCATACAGCCGCTTGCTAGTGAGTCGTGCGCCCTAGTGACGTGCCTCTCACCCTCTTGCCCCTGGCTTTCTTGTATTCGCTGATGAAGGCGAACGGCAGGGCCACGTTGAGCGGGGACTTCTTGCCGGGCGAGGCCGACCTCTTGCGCGCCTCGAACGCCACCATGAGGTCGACCCAGGCGGCCGGCCGCCGACACCGGAACCCGGCCACAAACTCGGCACCGAATATATCACAGAGCAGCCGCTCAAACTGCATATCCACGCCTGCGGGCGCGGCAGGAGTCGCTGTCTAAACTGAGTCCAAAACCCGGGCCCACTGTATGTCTGTACCCGATCCGCTGGCTGAGTCGGGGCTAAGTCCGGTCACTGGGGCATTAAGCGCGGACAACCGGTTCGTCCACAGGAGAGTTTAAAGCCGCCAGCCAACTGGTTGTCCACCTCTAAGTCAGTTGAGCACACGGAATGTTTCACGCATACAAAACAAGGAAAGCGAGCGTCGGTTGTTCCAGAAACCCAACAGCAAGCTCGTGTGGTTAGTATGTTTAAAGTCGCACACGCTGAGATCACGCCTGTACCAGCACTAGAGCACGTCTAATGCAGCCTAAGCATACTGAGCTACGCCGCAGTAGGTGTGCCACAGCTGAGGCCAAATGACCTACACAGCTGCATGACTGCCATAGCTGAGGCCGACTGACCTACACTGCCGTATGACTACCATAGCCGAGGTCGATTGACCTACACTGCCGTGTGACCAGCATAGCTGAGGCTACTGCCCTACACTGCCGTATGACTACCATAGCTAAGGCCGACTGCCCTACACTGCAGTATGACCAGCATAGTTGAAGCCGACTGCCCTACACTGCCGTATGACCAGCATAGCTGAGGCCACTGCCCTACACTGCCGTATGACTACCATAGCTGAGGCCAACTGACCTACATTAGTGTGTGACTACCACAGCTGAGGCCGGCTGCCCTACAGCCGTATGACTACCATAGCTGAGGCCGACTGACCTACACTGCCGTATGACTACCATAGCTGAGGCCGACTGACCTACACTGCCGTATGGCTACCATAGCTGAGGCCGACTGCTCTACACTGCCGCATGACTGCCTCAGCTGAGGCCGACTGACCTACACTGCCGTAGGGCCCACCGCTGGCCTTGTACACCTCCTTGAGTTGGCGGCGCCCCGAGTCAATGACCTCGTGCACGGTGATGTCGACTGTGCCGCCGCCGCAGTCCACCACCAAGTACCGGGTACCTGGTGGACATCACGCGGTAGTCAACTTCCCACCGAGCCCGGTAGTTGATGTGCACATCTAATCACGTCCAAATCACAAGTACCGCGCACATCAAAATCACAATGCTATCTGAAACCCTCGCCCACGATAAGGTTCGGATAATGGTTTCGTCTTCTATGGCATGGGCGCCAAGCGCACACTCCGCGGGTGGGGGTGGGGGTGGGGATTGGGGGGGGGGGTCCCTGAGCGGGCTAAAGCTCGGCGGTTGGAGCCTCAGGCACATGCAGTCCCGTCCCACTGTTACCTGTACCTTCATCACATAGCCCCTGAAATGATCATTTTTGGTCGAAAGGACTCTGATCCAAACACCTAAAATGTCACCTCTGGTACACGGCTGCTCCGGTTCGTGTGTCGGTTACGTGGTGGCTACGTGGGAGGCCGGAGCAGACCTACCCTGGACCATGTCGACGGCGGCGCCCGTGCGCGCCTCGGCGCCGTGGGGGTTCTCCTGCACTGAGAGCCGGTCGCCGCCCTCCTGCACCAGCTCGTGCAGGCGCAGGCTGTGGCAGTAGACGGAGGCCACCTCAGGCTCGAGGGCGATCATCAGCGTCTCCCGGCTCTCCTCGGAGCACAGCTCGGCCTGCCGGCGTTCAGGGCGGACCCTGTGTGCTCCCTCGCAGTGTAAGGCGGGCAGAAGTCGGACGACTCTCGTTCGCCAACGCTTTGGTCATTATCATAGGGTCATCATCACTAACGTAGAGCCGCTCATACAAAAAGGCTTTAACGGGATGTTTCAGTGCAGTAAGCAGTGAAACGCCGTCAAATATACGACCCAGAACACGACTTCTTCTGCCGCGCTAACTGACGCAACCACCTCAGAGGCCGGCAAGGCATCGCATTGAGTACGAGGGCCACACTTTCACTCGGCGAACGCTGCAGGTGGCTCGCGTGCTCACCTGATAGGCAGCCTGCCTCATAAACTGTTTGGCGTGCTGCCGCCAAATGGCCGGGACGGTGATGACCCAGCGGACCTGCTCCGGCGGCACCGGGTCCCCCACCAGGTCATCCAAT
The DNA here is from genome assembly GCF_011947565.3 of Pollicipes pollicipes. Lineage (NCBI taxonomy): Eukaryota > Metazoa > Arthropoda > Thecostraca > Pollicipedomorpha > Pollicipedidae > Pollicipes > Pollicipes pollicipes. Next base: position 42,463,682 of record NW_023596545.1, on the reverse strand, counting down.
TCGGCCATCGCTTGGCGCCGGAAGAAGGAGAGCGCATGCGCGAACACTGCCAGCGCCGAAATGCACTGGCCATTGGCGGCCGGAATGTAGGTGTCCAGGCTCAGGCTCTGTCGCACACAGCCGCAAGGTCATCGCTGGGAAACACGTTACGCTAGGACCGATTCAACAGTAACCGAGCAAATAAGCATCCGCTGCGCAAACAGTACGAAACTGTGGGGACGTCACACACAGCTTTGTATCAGCAAGGGAATAGTGGGCATAATGGACATGACATCCCGCAACGTCACCTGAAAATTCATGTAAACACCACTCAGGCCCTTATGTCCAGAGTCTGATACGCTGCGGCTCCTTCACCAGGAAGGAAGAAGCAGTGCGACACTCAGTGTGTCAAAAATCGAGCTTGCCCACTCGCATTTTTGCAGGCAGACTGGGCACGACACGTATAGGCGCAGCATTCAGCTGCTCCCGCGTCCGCGTGGGCACAACACGCAGCTGTTCCCGCGTCCGCGTGGGCACAACGCGCAGCTGCTCCCGCGTCCGCGTGGGCACAACACGCAGCTGCTCCCGCGTCCGCGTGGGCACAACACGCAGCTACTCCCGCGTCGGTGTGGGCACAACACGCAGCTGCTCACCGCGTCCGTGTGGGCACAACACGCAGCTGCTCCCGCGTCCGCGTGGGCACAACATGCAGCCGCTCATCGCGGCCGTGTTGGCACAACATGCAGCCATTCACCGCGTCCGTGTTGGCACAACATGTAGCTGCTCACCGCGTCCGTGTGGAGAGAGAGCTTGAACTTGTCGAAGAAGAGCCAGTCGGCGGCCTGTCGGGGCTCCAGGTCATGGTACGCGTCCCGGGCGGCGTAACCGAAGGCACTGAAGTCGCCCTGCGGCGTCAGCAGCAACGCCGTCGGCGTCTTTTGGTTGTTGAGTCCGGGGTCCCCGCCTGAGGGCCGGGGTGCGGTCATACAGAGGTCAGCGTCGCTGACAGTCGAGACCGGCGTGCTCCAGGGCTGTCGCGTGAACCACGTTACATTGTGTGAGAACGGCGCCGCTCTCCTGCCCGTCAGCAGTCCTGCACCCAGATACGTCACAAAAAGAACGAGGCAACCTTTTCTAAAAAAAAAGGCAAAAGTGGTAGAAAAATTTGGTGGAAAAGGTAACCATGCCTGGGCTCATTCCCTCTCCATTCGGATCAAATTACAATCATAACCGGACTGCATTACATCGTCGATGATAAGCCCTCATATGAATACCGCTTTGGCCAAACCATGTCGGCTGCAGTCGACGTTCGTCCCGGTACCTACCGTCGGCCCTCCTCATGATGTGGATGCTGGTCGGGTTCGTGACGAAGCTGAAGGCGTAGCCGCTGTATGTGGTGCCGAAGTCGATGGCCACGACCACGGTGTGCGCGTGCGGCCGGGTGTCGGCTGGCCCGGCAGCGCGGTCCGGCGGTGACTCGAGTCGTGGTGCCGGACTGGCCGTGGGCGTGGTCGGCGCCGTGCTGGGCGTGGCGTAGCGGGTCACGCCCACGTCACCCATGTCCGAGCAGAGGCTGTCACAGAGATGCGGCGGCGACAGCACGCTCTGCTCGGCCTCGGTCACCTCCTCCACCAGGTTATAGTTCTCGGTATGGCTGTGGCGGTTCCAGGCGGCACCATCGGGCGCTGCCTCGCGCTCGGAGGGGTGCAGTCGCTCGTCCGTCGGGCTGGCCGACCGGGCGTCCTGCGTACGCCCCGCCTCGCTCCCGAGACTCGGCGTCTCGCCCCCGAGACTCGGCGCCTTGCCCTCGATGCTCAGCGCCTCACCTCGCGGACTCGGCGAACTACGGGAGCGCGCGTCGCCCTCGCTCCCGAGACTCCAGACATCACGCCCTGGCTCGTGCTCCGGGCCGGGCTCCGAGCCACGCTCCTCCTCGCACCAGGTCTGCAGGTGCCGCTCGCGCGCCATCTGCGCGGCGAAAGCCGAGCTGAAGCCGTGCGGGTCGGCGGGCGCTGCGTGGGCGTCCAGCGCTCGGTCCAGCTCACGGAGCACGGTCTCGGCCTGCCGCGTATCGGCGCCGGGCCGGCCGGGCGCCGGCGCCGGCTCGCGCCCGAGCAGGTCGTGCGCCCGCACCAGGTCGTGGTTGATGGCCTCGGTGAGGCGGGGGGCGCCCTCATGGCTGCCGTCGGATGACGCCGCCGACGTCAGCGATGAGAAGGACAACGGGTCGCGCGTGAAGTCCAGCCTGGTCTCGAGGTGGAGCATGCGCGGCGGCTTGGGCGGGGTCTCTGCGGGCGGGGCGGGGTCAGAGTTTACGGGGCCGTGTCAACAGAGCGGCGTTTTTGTGTCACGGAATAGAGTGGACCTTACACGTTACAGAGCTTGAACGACTGTGTAATCAAGGATATGGCCGCATTGATGTAGCATTTTGCAATGAGACGTTCAGTTTGTATTCCGTTGGCGGGCTCACATTTGCTGTCAATCGGTTTTCTGGTTGTTATGGAAAGTGAGAAAATCAATCTCCGCGTTTACGACACACACTCAACCGCAAACTTTATGTTTCCCTGCTCTTTCAAGCATCAACCGTATATGAACGCATTCCGCTTGGGGCACTGTGCAGAAGCAGCTAAAGCCATAAATGGGGTGTCCACGTTGTTTTCCGCTCTCTTGACCTTGCTTTCCGCCGTCGCACCTGCACTTTTGCCTTGAAGCAGAGTAGCCTACCGTGACGTTGCCGCAGTGGCCAGAGCGGCATCGCCTGCTGACAGTCGGCCAGCGACTGCAGTCGAGGGATCATTCAACAAGGGTGAGGGGCCGTTCCGACTCGTCAGGGGCCCCTCCCGACACGTCAGGGCTCCTGAACTGTTGGCGTCGTGACGTTGCTGCATCGACTGGGAGCTGCGTTCACATGCTCAGGAGGAACGTCCCAAAAGTGTGCCCACCAAGCTTCTTTTTGAAGTAAATCAGTTTCATCCATTACAATTGGTTTATAGTTGGACTTCCGCGAGAAGATGGGCCTTGGTCTCCCATCGTTCCCAGTCTCCTCCATTCCTTTGCTTGCGACTGCACTTCCCAGCACGAACTACAAAATTTATAGTTTCATAATAATGTTCCTACCGTGACCTACCGTGACCTACCGAACCGGAAACCCCTCCGCACCCGCTTACAATTATTACTACTACACGCCGCGTACCCAGTCCAGGCAAATAATAAAAGGAAGTTCGGTCAGAGCGATCGTAGCTCGTAAAATGTTCTTTTTAAAAACAAGCAAAGAGAAATTTGGTGTACGAATGCCGTTGGTGTGCTGGTACGGTTGGCAATGACCTTGACCTGTGCTCGGCCGGAGGGCTAGGATAAGCGCGCCCGGCCGGGGAAGCTGAGTTGCCCTGGGGTCTCCAACTTCCAGACGCCGTATAAGAAAGGCAAAGATACCATTGTTTCTTATGTAAGGTCCATTTCGAGGTCGGCAGAGGACACGGAAGGTCAAAAACGGTCGTTCTGACAGATGCAGTTAAAACCAATGTTACACGGCATGACGGATATTGAGGACACGGAAGTACATATGAAGACCGTAGGGGGTTCATACCGACCATTTCTGTTTCCCGAAAAGGATCACGTCAGTTCAGGTCATCGCTCAAATTTGGCCTACAAGTAGCATACAAGAACGATACTTGTTTCACTATGTGCTTCTGACTAAATTTATTTTTCTATGTATAGCTGTGAGACAAACGTGTTCTAGACACAAAAATACCCCTTTAGGCTGACCTAGAGGCCAGCTGTGATCAACCCAAGTCAAATCGTGAGCCATTCAAATGAAAAAGCTTGAAGTGCCAGCCGGGTCTATGTGACCAGTTCAATACTTTTTTGTGGACAGAAATAGAATGCTGTGCATCTACAGGCACCAAAAATCGCATGGATATTGCACACATTATGCATGGTCCCCATGACATTTGGCAATGCTTTTGTAACAAACTAAGGACAGGTACACCGGTATATGAAATTGTACGCCAACAGCTCCACAAACATGATAGGGAGGTGGCTACACGCATCACACTCGTTAATCTAGTCTCCCCGCTGCTGAGAACATAGGTTATTGACCTTGGATGAGCTCATGTGACCCTGCATGTCCTCACGTGACCTATTGTGACTTCATTGTGCCTTAGAATACATGATATGATAATGATATCAAATAATCGTTTCAGTGTAGTATGCGAATTCTGCCCACGCAATTACCTAATAAAACTGGCTAGTTTTAGCTCATCGTTGTCTTGCAGAAGGCACCCATAGAGGAAGGCCATAACCTGGGCCAAGGTATTGTGCTCTGTAGTCATGCAGTGGTTGCACACGTGGGCTAGCGTTTTTTCCTCATACACAAAAACCAAAACTACACAAAATACACAGAACTTTGCATTTCTTATGAAATGGTGATAAAAACTGACCTGACTTCAGGTAATTGACTTTGCCAGCTTCCAAAAGAATAAATATACTGTATACGTACATACACTCATCGCAACAAACTGGGGGTATTATCATGCTCTATTACTATAACAAGTTTGAGCAAAGGCAAATTACCACAAAAAAGTTATGTGTTGTCCGAGTTTGTTAGAAGCTGGCCTCTTTGATCTTATATCAGCCAATGATCTTGGAAAATCAAAACTTGAACTTTGCACAAAAAATGCCAGATAAATAAATTAAGAGGTACTGAAAATTTCGTGTCGCTGTGAGTGTTCGTTTTTGACCTGTGCTCGAGAAACCGTTAGGGGGAAGTCAACTTCCCTCGGCAGGGCGCGGCTTAAGCGTCGGCCGAACCAGTCTGCTGTCGAGCAATTTACAATGACCCTTATGTTCTTGCGGCGACAGCGAGGTGGGAAGTCGGAGACTATCAGTCATCTCTCGTCAAACGCCTGCGTGTGTTACGAGCTTATTATATCCGGCTTGTAAGTTTGTGAGCATTGTTTGCGCTTCAGTAGCTTCATTCCGAGACATGTGCTCATGTCTGTTATCAATTTCAACAAATTTGAACGTCACGGTGAATAACACGTGGTTGCGCTGCAAGGCATACAACTATACAGCATTCGACGCTGTTTTCTGACGACAACTCAAACATGTGTTGTCGTCAGACGGCAATACATGTTTGAACGAGCTGAAAAAGCGAGCGCACAATAATGCACAGTTAGTTGCAAAAGAAACTGAAAACGCGTGATTTCTTCAGCGTACTCAAGATGCTACCGTTACGAAAGCTCGTTTCCTTTTCATGCTCGGTGACCTGCGCGCAAATGACCATGAAGAGCACGCTGAAACAGCCACAGCGTGAGCCCAGTGAGAAAGCCCATGCACCTAGCAGCGTTGCGCGCGAATCTCAGATGTGGAGAGGCTTCCTGTTCCCTGTTTTCCTGAAGAAACCTGTTTCCAGAGGTTTCTTCGATAATTTTCAATTGGACATTGGATCCTAGAAGTTCCTAATCAAAACCTGAATTAAGTTCGGAATCCTGTCTACAATTTCAACAAAATTAAAAATGCATACATGTAACAATTAATGTTGCACCCTGGAAATAGTTTGGATGCTAGAGGACCCTTTAGAATGCCTGGCTGGTCAGAAACGATTTTCCACTGAAGACATTGCAAGACTGACAAAGATCAAGTCGCGGTGTACTATTCGGAGCAGCTTGCAGAAATCCATTTGTGAAAGGAACGTAGCTGAAACTGAATATGGAAGGTAACCGTTTTGTATATGCCTTTGCAGGCGTCATGCTAGGGCCGGAGTGTGGCACGGTACACAATTTTCAGCACACTGAAAATTTTGTTTCTAAAATGAGATCCTGGAATATCTTGTCAAGTGGGTCCTCCTTGTAACACCTCTTAAAGTTGCGATAAGATCCAGGGGATTTTATTGCAGAATTGAATCTTGCATCCTTGGGGAACCTCGGACAACATTTAAACGACCTCATGCTTTCAAAAGCTCTTGGACAATGTTTTTAGAACAATGTTCCCAGATCGATATACGTTTCTGGAAATTTCGGCCCAGGAATCCAAATACGCACCCGGCATCCATTTCCAGATATTCGCTCGTGTCTGTTATCCATTTCAACTAATTGCAGCGTACTGGGGAATGACTCGTAAAATGCAAGAATTCAACTAAAGCTATGAGGTTTGCCCTGCAGGGCATGCAGCTTTTTCGCATACCAAAGTTTTGTAGGTCAAATTAGTTCACGAACAGGGTGAATGGGTTTTTGGTCTGGAAGTCGTTCTTCAATGGTCAAGAAACTTTTAGTTACTAGCCATTACCATATTCGGCCTCGGAACTATAACTTCGGTTTTAATTCTTTGCAAATGAAATATGTGGAAACTTGCTGGTTTCCTATGCTGGACAACGTCTTTTTGTCCCCATGCGCTGCAGCTATTAGTTATTGATGGTTTATGAGAGGTTACTCCGTTAGCTGATGGCTGAAAAGCTGCACTGGAGTGGCCATGCAACAACAAATAACTTTTCATAACGTCTTGAAGAAAATGTGTTTGCCTGATTAGATAGATTCTTGTCTATACGGCTGAAGTTGAATTTGGAAGATACATTTGACCTTGCGTGAACAGCGTGAAACGTGACCGCACTCGGGTATGGGGTCAATTTGAACCCCTCCAAGATTGTCCCAGAAAAAAATCCGAACGGTGCGGCATAGACACCAAACCTTGTTATCTGTAAGCAGCTGAATAAGCCAATCTTTTGGTACCACGAGTTGAATATACCTCGTAAGATCGCTGACCTGCAGGAGATCAAAATCAGGCCACGGCTGTCAGCGGAGGCGACTCTTGGCAAGCCGTTACGCTAATGCGACGATGGAGTGCTAAGATGAAGTTATGCAACTTTACAACGGATTCTTAGACAGATGAACACTTGAAATACAAATTAAAATCAATTCCATCGATGTTGAGTCAGGTGTAGGGAGAAGATCAATGCGAAAATAATACACTTCTATTGAAACCTGCTTCATTGCGTCGTGTTTTATGGCCACTTCCAGTCTTGAGAATAAGGGCATCGACGGATGTCTTATTTTGAATTCATCAGGGTCTGAGGAGGTAACAACATCACAATGATCTCAATCAACATTTGGCTTTGAAGAAAATGTCGCATGGGGTAACTCTTGACACGATTTGTTTCAAATATGAAAACAATCTCAAAGGTTTTGACCTTCTAACCCTCGCCCTAATTGGGGGTCGATGCGATCCCCCCCCCACGGTTTTTTCAGAATACCTCTCCCACATGCTAAGCATGCACCAAAATTTTTAGTAGTTTATGGGGCACGTGTTTTGATACCGAGAACGTGCTCCTAGCTTTCCTGGTTTTGGAGCAGCGAAGGTTTTGAGGAGTACTGCGCGGCAGTCTGCGCCCGACGTGGATGGCGGGCGGCAGCCGGCGATGCCGCCAAACGCGCGCGGCGGGCCGACATTGTTACATTAACGGAGACAAATAGCATACATATATGTTCGACATATGCAACAACATGAGTCATTGTACTCAGAATTGAACAAGGAACACGTTGTTTAGGTTACATATCGTCACTGACACGGTTACCTATGTCAAATAATGTCACTGACTTGCTGTAAGCCCGAATGAACATTTGCAAAGGGAGATGATCTAGGTTAAAGCTGATTACACGAGGAAGTCTGAGTGAATTTCCTACACCGATTTCAGGTTTGTCTGACCCATAAGAACTCATATAGAGCCCCAGTTACCATGCGTATTTTGTGGTCTCTAGTTATCTTAACTAGTCATCCAGGAGGGTGTAAATAGCAGATTTATGTTTGTCTCAAATTTGTTAGCTAGCTCAGGACCAACTCACAGATTTTTGGAGCTGGTTCAGCCCATGACTCAGGGTCGTTCCAATTTTTACAAGCTTAGTTCAGTCTCGTTGCTTGCATTGAATCAGTTGACTCATGACTCATCCAGCCTGCAAAGTCAAAGATCCGATGCAGTTCTGGCTTATCGCCCTGATGACTATTGTTCGCTGAGCTGCTTTTGCTAGGTTGAAACTACAAGTCAGCTCCTAATATATATATATATATATATATATATATATATATATATACATCTATATATGAACTAGGTGAGGCCTCTCTAACGTGCACTATGCGCTAACTTTACGAGCAAGTAATGTATGCCTAAAGAACCGCTCAAAATCTGTATAAATTCTGCACAACATTAAATGACCTTTAACACAGCGAGTTACGCTAACCCTGACTCCGCAGCTGCCGCTGGCTCTGTGACGTCACGAGCAGATCGCGTGACGCCGGCGTCACCAAGCGGGACGCTTCCTGTGGCTGGGCAGTCAGGCCGAAGGAACGATTCGCGAACACACCGATTCAAAATGAACAAACGATTCGCGAACAAGGCGCACGGCTCGCATCGCCGGTGCCGTGGGTCAGGCGATGGTCGGCCGCGCTTGGGGATGGACGCGAGTTTTTGACGTTCAGAGCTTGATGTTCTGAGATGGACGAGATGAGATGAACGTCCAGAGATGGACGTTCACAGCTTGGGTCGCGTAATCAAGCGTCTGGACGGTGCAAAGACAAGTCGATTGCGGGTCTCGGTCCTCCTCAACAGCCGCTCACTGAGACGACAACGGAAGCGCAAGTTTTTGCTGACGCTGACGTGGCCGGCTGGCCCGGCAGCGCTCCTGAGGCCTGGGGACAGTGCTTCACCGATCCGAGACCCCGTGCCCTGGCTGGTACGATGCCGGGCTGCCGGGTCTGTCGGGCGCGAAATTCTGCCGCTCCACAGTGCGGGGACGGCGTCACGGTGCCGCCGTCGGTAATTGCCGGCCCCTCACTTGGCCGGAAGCGGGTCGGGTCCCTGCGCTCTCGGTGCAGAGGACAGGAGGCATCAAACAATGACGCACCCCCGGCTCGATGACGATGCTATTCACCTGCCTGATCTGTTCAGTCCCATTCATTGATGCCCAGCTGGATCTGCCGCGCAATATGATTTACCGCGCAATGATTTGCATGCAATCGCATCAGTGGGGTTTGCGCGATGTTCTCAATGTAGGGTTTGCCTACCTGCAATATTAAATGGCTGGGCCTGATGTTGAGTACGTGGGACCATCACTCCCGGAGCGGTGTTATGACGCACCTTAAATGACATGCTGTCTTCTTCGACCACGCATGTGACCTAGGATATTACCTGGACAGACTCCGAAAACGGTTGAATCACATCTTAGCAAGGGAATGCGTTTCACTAGGGTATGTGTGAAGGCTGCGGGTTGCGCGTCGGACACTAACTGGCGCTCGTGGTATGTGTGAGATCCCCTTCACCCGTGTCCTGCGTGCACAATGGCGGCCGGCACAGGAAGTGAGTGGGGCTGGGCCGTCCGGGCAGGAAGTGTGACCGAATACAGCCGCTCCCATTGTATTCTCATCTGTTCAGCTTAGTTTGGTTTAGTCGGCTGCAGGTGCACCCACAAACTGAAGACGTTTTGTGTACAAGTGGATGAGGGGTCTTAATGGGACTACAGCAGGCGTAAGGCACTGCATCACACAAAACTCAGTGCAAACCTCAGTCACTCTTGCGTCCACAGCATGCGCCATTAAGAATTGGTTTGCAGTCTAATCTCTGCACGGGTTGCCAATCGCCAACTCATACCGAGGGCACGTGTTGCATTTGTTTTCATGCAAACACACTTGCCTGGATCGTGTCCTCCTCGAAAAAGGAAATATCGACCCAAAAACAAACAGAAAGTATTTAGCAACCAAACACGAGGAAACACAACCACTTTCAACAGAGGTCACTGCTTGCTGAATATTACTGCCACAATAATCAGTAAGCAGCCACAGCAGCGCCAGCACTGACCTCTGTTGCCGCGCCCGGGCCGGGGCGAGCAGCGCGCGTCGGCTGGCTCCGGTGCCTCCTGCGGCGACTGCGGCGGCTCGCACACCTGCACCATGTACACCTCATTGGCCGCCACCGGCACCCGACGCACTACCTTGCTGACCAGGTGCGTCTGCGTGGCGACCGTGTGCGTGCCAGCCTCCTCCGCGGCGTCGGCGTCGGGCCGCTGCTGGTGCTCGGCCGGCAGCGGCGCCACTGCGGCGCGCACCCGGCCGGCCGGCGCTCCGTTCCGCCTGGTCTCCCATGTCTGGACGAGCACGGCCGGCGCGGCCATGGGGGCCGCCGCGCTGCCGGCGATCGTGTGCCGCTTGCGGCGGCGCGCGCGCGGCGGCGACGGCGGCCGTGGTCGGCCCGCCTCGGCCAGCCGATTCCAGTGCAGAATGCGAGCGCGCACGGCGGCTGTCGGGCGCGGCGCGGCGCCGACGCCGGCCGACTCCGTGACCAGCGGCGGCTCCTCGGCGCCGACGCAGACGGTGCGGCGCCGCCGGTCTGTCCAGTCGTCGCGCGCGATGAGGATACGGCGTGGGATGGTGCCGAGCAGGTCGGCCGGGAGGCCGGCGTAGCGCGCGGCTGTCGGCTCGGCCGGCCGCCGCCACAGTGGCGGCGGCGCGCTGGACATGGCGAGCCGCTGTCGCAGCCGCGTCACGCGCCGCCGCCGCCGGACGCCGGCACTGGCGCGAGGAGCGCCGAGAACGCCCTCGCCGCTGCCGTCCGGACAATGTCGCAAGCGCCGCCGCCCGTCGGCCCGCCTGCGGACACGGCAGAAAGCGGCGTCAGCCGGCGGCATCCGCGGACGCGGGTCCTGGCCGGCGGGCGGCGGCCGTCGGCTCCGATTACCGCCACCCGTCACCGATCCGGGGGCGGAGAGCGGTGGTGCCCGGCGCCGGGCGGCGTCGCCCCCGGGCCTGTCGTCGGCGGCCGCCGGGTCAGCGGGCGGTGCGGAGGCCGTCACGCCGCCCGCCTCCGCCGCCGGCTGCAGGCGCGTGACGTAACGGCCCCGCTGTCGGCGCCAAAGGCGGCACGACCGGCGGCGGCGTGTTGCCTCACCTGGGCCGCCGCGCCGCGCGGCGCCGTGAGGAAACTCGGCTTCAGAAGGCGTCGCCGCCCGAGGCGTGTGCGCACTAGAGCTGGTTACAGGGGGCGGCGCGAGCAGAACAACTACGCCGTGGCATGGAAAAACTCAAGTGGAGGCGGCGTGACCACCCACCATCTGACAGGGTCTCTCTCCCTCTCTCTCTCTCTTAGCGATTTCGGGGGCCATTGTTTGCGCATCCTCGTTGATTTCCAGGAAAGCGTATCCAACGGCGTGGGCCTATTGTCGACGCAAACAGATATTTGAACGTTGAAATGTTTATCCGCATATAGTCAACTTCTCAGCAAATCTCTGGCATGCCATCAAAGCTGCAGCAGTGGTTTGCGCGGACAGCCCACTCCCACACTCACATATACCCGAGCCACAATAACACAGCTATGTATGTTTATATATATATATATATATATATATATATATATATATATATACTGGTGTGGAAAATGGGTACAGTTAGCCCGGTAGCAAGCTTGTAGTTTGAACATGGAAAATGCATGCATCATCAATACTTTCCTGTAACTTGCTACCGACCAGCTCTCTCAAGTGTCCAGGCCAGCACATTCTACCTGGCACCCGCGATCCAGACCTATTGGTTACATAGGTCTATTGGTTACACAATGTGGACTAGACTGCACCAAACATGGCAGCTGGCAGTCTGCACCTACCAAGTGCCAGCTAAATGCATTCACACGCAGGTACCCACATTTCTACCAGCCAGTAGCCAGCCACGCCGACGGCGATAACACGTGAACAGATGAACATCGGATTGCAGTTCTTGCAATGCGGATTAGCTAGCATAAGAAACAAACATAAGTTGAAATCACTTTATGCACGTACTGAGTATTACGTATTACGATTCCATTGCTCCAGTCAGTCTGCAATCTACAAAACAATCCATATATGAGACGAGACGACCTTGTCACTATATCTGTTTATGTCATAAGCCTCAGCAATAGCATGCTTATGTTATGAAAATAAAAGATTAAGACATGAACTATAAAAATGTGATATATATATATATATATATATATGCGTGTGTGTGTGTGTGTGTGTGTGTGTGTGTGTGTGTGTGTGTGTGTGTGTGTGTGTGTGTGTGCCTGTGTTTGTGTGTGTGTGTGAGTGTGTGATTTTATAGGAAGTAAACAGCTCCTAATGAACTTAAGCACAGGATGTAGAAATGTAGGATGCCTGTACCTTTTAATATCATCTGGTTACTCGCTGAGATTTGGCAAACTAATACCAGGATCAACAATATTGTGCTTGCCGCCTCGCAATTACAATAATTTTTACTGATTTTGCAAGAAGCTTTTTAACTAATGCTGCATGCTGATCACACTATGAAATGGTTTATTAATATGTCTGGAGCGTGCTGTGTTTCTTCATGTTACCATTTCAACTTGAGCCACATGACTTACTGACATGACATTGTTAGAAATGATCGGCTCACGATTCTGCTCATGAAATTTACAAAGAATCAGATTCAGCTTATCGCCTAAGGCGGTATTTTTCTTAACGAGCCGACTCGGCTCACGGCTCACCCTAAATAGGTTGGTTCGTGAGCCAATGCCCAATTCAGCTAGAGTCGAACATAAGTTTGCATGCATGTGCGTGGATTCCGAAAAACCCTCTGAGATCCCACTGGATTTTCGAAGAGAAACGATTGTGACGTCGTCGATGATCCCCGCAAATGTCATATGGACCCAAAATACCAAAAGGTCCCCGGTCCAGCTGAAGAGGATATCGCATCTCAAAGATATGTCGCCAAAATGCGTCAAAGATCCTGAGTCGCAATGCATTCTCAACCAATTGTGTTATTCTAATGGCCCGAGGGTCTTAGGGAAAGCTGGAGCCTCATTGATTTTAAGAAATCCTCAACCTATCGATGAGCATATGACCGGCCGTAGTATTGGTAGACAGGTATATTTCTGAGCTGCTTTCTCTTGGACAATCCTTTTTAGCTGTCAATTTTACTTTACAGGAAATAAACTAACTTTCTAAGCCCAATCCAGCTTTTTCAATCTCAACCAAACCCAATTTCACCTCACGTGAAAGCCAACCGGACAGTTGTCTATCAAAGTGAATCCTGGAAAATTCCGTGACAAGACTTTGAAAAAGTACAACAATATCATCAATGCTGGATAATGTTTGGTCTAGGACTCAAGGCCTGAATTCCGGCTTCCATTTCTTTAGGATCTACGCAAATGTGCATGGATATCCATGTCCAGGCACACGCACAGCCGACACCCAGTCGGAGATGCCGACCCACTTTCTTCATCACCAGATTATTCCCGTAGCTTTGCACTCGTCCCTAAAACCTACGCTTAAAAACGCAGCGAAGGTGAGCCCGATTTGTGGCGTTTGATGGGCATTCCCGGCATTGGCCACCTTTTCAACAAATAACAGCTCCAGAGGGAACATCCCCGAAGTTTCGTGGAGCGCAATGCTACACCTACAACCTATCTTCACCTCCGCACGTTCCTGACTCACAAACTGTGTGTACTGCGTGCCATCCAAACGACGCGCGGCGCACGATATCGGCATTTTCGGCTTGGTCAGCGGGCTGGGGCGACGCGGAACAACACGCCGGCCGCCGGTCGACGTAACAGCCGCGCTTGGAGCGCCGCGTTCGCCGCGTCACAGCCGCCCCGTTCTCGCCTTTCCGCACGTCTGGGCGCATAATTCGCACTGTTATCGGAAAATGGCATCGGTAGAACGCTCTGGATGCCAACCAGGTCGTTCCACTTCTACCTTGCTGGGCGTACGCGGATGCGTGAGCTGTCACTTCGCTTCGTTCTGCTCAGCGCCAAGAGAACTGCGAGAATGGCGAATTGTTTGTGTTCGTTATTCGCGCTTTCTTTTCAAAGTGCACAAGTGTTAAGAATTCGACTGCGATGGGCTCGTTAGCCTTTTTATCGTCTTTTATCACCGTCAGCCGGCCAGCCAGCCGGGTATTATATATATATATATATATATATATATATATATATATATATATATATGTATATATATACATATATATATACACCAAAGACGCACCATGAGCAACACGTAATACGGTAAGATTTCATCGGCTGTGATGGCGATAGGCAATAACAAATAACGTCATGTAGATGGTGCCAAGGTACGTGGTAATGGAGCCAGGTGCCTTTGAGAACCTGTTCCAAAATATCTATGGACTATCCCCTTTCCAACCGCTTTAACTTGTTGAGAGACTCGGTTCATGATTTTGGATTTGTTGGCTTACAGAGAGTGTGGAGCAAAAATGTGATATGTGGAGGCTCATTGAGAGAAAGCAGATTAACAGTAGGTTGGAAACATTCACAGATTCAAGGAGGACTCAGCGTCATAACCAAAATAGCATGTACAAAAGGTGATGAAGATGCGTCCTGGGCGGGGCTGTTCCGCAACCAACGCGCATGCCTATATTAACATTTTTCCGTAGGGCCTTGAATATATATATATATATATATATATATATATATATATATATATATATATATATATATATATTATATATATATATATATGCATACACATTCTGGAACAAACATTTCCTTTTTCTTTTTATAATAATTTGTGACGGATTTCATAGATTTAAGCGGTTGCATCACAGACGCTGAAATGTTTTCGCATATATGACTTACAACTTACAAGGCGCAAAGGACGCTTATGAAGTGCAGCCTTCAAGGTTTCTGTATATGCATCACAGGTTTTAACGGCGATGCATTCTGCCTTACGATACAGCCGTGGAAAGCTGTCAAACATATCGTGTTATATATATATATATATATATATATATATACTTATAAGCATATAGATATTGCAGGCTGAGCAGTGATAGCGGATTGATCCCGCAGGTGGCGGTGCGGCCTGGTAGCGCAGCGGGCCAACACTACTGTGGCCGGCGTCCATATTCATCCACCTCCCAGTGGCCATGGGTACCATTTGTGGCCCTCCGATCTACGTCAGCATCGCAGACCAATTTCACTTAATAAATAGCAGACGGGGCCTTCGGATGTATAACTAAATCAAGCGCACTGAAGACCGGCAATGACACTCAGGTCAGGTCAGGTCAATGCTAGGCCGATGTCGGGTATGTCCATTTCGCGGGGGAGTAATCGGTCATCCCTGCGGAAACGAAGAACCGGTGATGCAGGGTATTGCACGGATGAAGGCGTAGCCGCTCTTTTGATAAACTTGACACTGGATCAGCGCATTAGCTACAAGTACAGCAATATCAGCAGGGGCGCAGCCAGGATTTCCTTAAGGGAGAGGCCCGGAGCTCGGTGAGCACGCATAACACTCATTGTTAACTTTATGTCGCGAGCCCCTCTAGTGAATAAGGAAAATTCGGGCCAAATGAGGGGCCCGGGACCACGGGCCCCTCTTTGGCTGCGATTTGAATATCGCCTAGTGACTGAACAATATTCACCAGTCACCTTGAGTGAATCTAAGACCCAGCGTTTAAGAGCTTTGCTCCCTTACCATGCTATCATGCCAATGAAGACCATCTTCTTGTCTGTGCTCAGCACCACTACTATAATAACGCATTACATCACTGGATTTGTTCACCCAGAAACATGAGGACGTAGGTATGTACATTAATTTGGCGGTTAAATCGCATGAATGGCAGCTAACCGACTTTGAGCTAACCGATGTCGAGCATGCCACATGTTTGATGGAAAGACGGCAGAAGAATGCGCTGCGTTCTGTTCATTCTGCAAACACGGCATCCCAGTCCTGATTCGACATCCCGAGCCACCAAAAAACTTCCGCCCCAGTGTTCAGCTGTCCGCCTTTCGTCATGGCGAGTACCCCTTACTTGTAACAGAAGACATCTCGGATGTTATACAGCCAATTCAAAAATGCATGTATACAAATCGTGACAGCCCGGCTTTCGCGAGAGGTGATACTGGTCTGAGCTCTAACTGTGGAGGTCGGCGTGGAGGCGTGCCGAGGCTGGGGCTGGGCGGTCACCTGCCTTGGGGCGTCTTGCTAACGAGGAGTGTTAGCAGTCCTCTGCTAACTGTGGCCGACCTGTACAGCAGCAGTGGCAGTCCCCGGTGGAGCCCCACCGGACAGTGTGCCGCTGCAGACAACACTGGCAGCAGTCTTCTGTCGACAGTGGGCCACTGCACACAGCGCGGCAGCGGTTCGGTCACTGCACACAGCAGCGGCGGTGGTCCCCTCTGGAGCTCCACTGACAGTGGGCCACTGCAGACAACAGGGGCACCAGTCCTCTCTCGACAGTGGGCCACTGCACACAGCGCGGCAGCGGTTCGGTCACTGCACACAACGCGGCAGCGGCTCGGTCACTGCAGACAGCAGCGGCGGCGGTCCCCGCCGCAGCTCGGCCGGCAGTGGGGCAGCCGCGGTCCGCCCCGCTGTTCTGCGTGTGCAGTGGGCGGCGGGCGCGTGGCCGTGACTAGCGCCACGTTTGAGCGCCGCGCGCAGCGCTCGCCGGCGTCCGTATTTGCGGCCGCTGTGCGGTGCGGCGTCGCCGGTCCGGCGCGTGCGCGTTCTTCCCGCGTCCCGGTACCTCGGTTTGAGCGGTGTGAAGTCTTACCACGTAGGTGGCTGAACCCTACGGCAGACAGAGGCTGCGTTTATGGTCCTTGGGCGGTGATACTCATTCAAGGAGGTGCCCACAGTACCGTGAGCTGGAAATGCTGGGTTGGCTTCTGTAAAAACCACGCAACGTCGGTAAATTTGTCCAACTGTTTAAAACAATACGAGTTGAGAGACATATCAAGATTGTTCCCGGTTGGGAAAACCTGCACAAAGTCCCCTTCTTACAGCGTGATACTAGGTCGTGCTAATGAGCGCAATGCAGGACGAGAAATCGGGTGTTTCCAAGATGATGGGAAGACATAATCTACTATTTTGGAGAACCACCAAGTCTCCTTGTTATCTGGTAGTGATTATAAACATTTCACTTTGGAGGAAAAACGCTGGGTGCACCATGGTCTCGTTCGCATCACCAAGATTCTGCTACAGCGATTGTGCAAGCTTGTGCAAGCGATCTAGATCATCTTATCATTCCATACGGGCTAGATTCATGTCTGAAAATGACTGTTACGACGGCAAATGAGTGTTCCAGTAACACTTCGTGGTTTTTTCTTGGTTTCACAGAGCCTTGGGCGTGGCCACCGATTTTTTCCAGAGGGAGAAACAGTTCTAGAGCCTCCCAAGCAGATCTTGAGCCCCCCTATGACAAGCCCAATCTAAAAATTCCCCCTTGGATTTCTTCCAGTTTTCAAAATGGCGTCTTAAACTTAAGTGCCATCAGCTTGTTCCTTTTCCGGTGGCGCCACCCTCCTCTAACATTACCGCAAAGGCCGCTTTGCACACGGTCTATGTTTTTAATCCCTTTAAGGTTAAATGCAAAGACTGAAATAAACGCTGAGCTGGCCCTTAATTCCTCAGGAGATTCGCGGCTACAGTCTGTTGGCCTGCTGGCGCGATATTAGTAAGCACGTGCTTAAGTAGCTACATCAGTTATCTGCCCGAAACTGGTGTCTGCTGGTTCGATTGACTTGTTGACTCAGAACTGGTCGTGTTCTTACTTTAACTGGGATGTGAACCGCACCGACACCAGTGGTGATTACACCCATGACCAACGAAGCAGATAGGTCCAGATAATTAACCTCGTCCGACGTAATTCGTTTTACGCCCTTTATTAATCAAACGCTAACAGCGCGAAGATTCCAACTCGTACTCAAGTACGTAGGCTCTGGTTCGAACTCGATTACAAGGTACTAGTAATCAAATACGGACTTGGGCGCGGAGTACGATGTTCAGGCTTCTGGATCATGGTGCGCAAAGGACCAGCTGATGCGGACCCGGAATCAAACTCAGCGCGCTGTGGCTCGAGGCTGGTACTCATGCAGCCTAGCCACGGGACACCAGTTAATGGCAATGCGTCCATTAAGCACCTGTTTTGGGATTACACGTAGACATAGCATCAACAGTGTCCATCTCATTGTCTGGAGCCGTTTGAAAACACTGAAAACCCATTTTCTTAAATGGCCAAATCAAGCATCTCTGCCAGATAGGAGAATACCGTAGCGACTTCATGCCATAGCCACCCGGCCGTGCAATAACTACACCAATTCTTAGTTCCGTCGTAGCAGCGACGTAGGCACCGTGGTGGAAAGAGTCGTTCTGGGAAGCTGGGTCAAGCGTGGTTCCGGCCTTTTTATCGACCGGTTTTGGTGTAAGGTCATACGGGGGCCGGAACGGAAAATTACCTGCTCCTGAACAATTTGTTCCGGCAAAGGATACGCCAGCCGGCTAATGCCGCCCGGTGTGATTAGGAATTCCTATACACATAGAGAGAAACCGACTGCTTTCCCTGGAGTGCCCACGTGTCAACCCTTGCAACACAGGCTCAAGCTCATTATCCCCGCAACGTTCAGCTGAGGCGCTTTTGACGCCATCAGTACCCACAGTAAACACACTGTGAATGCCAACATGACCCGTTCAGAACACGCATAAAATCCTTGTGGTGCCGAGGTTGACCGGTCGAGACTCGAGCATTTTCATGTGGCTCCGTAGAAACCCCTTCCAGATGCCTTGTGAGATTGCGGTCGCAACGACAGACACATAATCGTTGCGAACGGTCATGCTCGAAAAACCTCGACCATAACCCCGAACGTCTCGGTGCTTCCAGGAAACTTCCCAACACCATTCACGCACGCTTGTGACGCGTCTGGCATCCGTCACATGCGCATCCATGATTTGACTTGCGGCATGTCTTCGCACGATTCAGTAGTGAAATAATATAATTCGCTCATATAACTGCATTTCCGTCACCACTCAGGTACACGTTGCACCACATCGCATGTCCAGAAACGCTTGAGAGACGAATGTCAGACACGCCTCCCTCGATACAAATGTTCTCGGTGTCTTCCCAGCCGAGCAGTGCAACCACCACAATAAACGGCGGGAACCTTTACGGCCCTATTAGGACCTGCCCCCCCCCCCCCCCCCTCCTCCCCTGGGTCCACATGTACTGCATCGGTCCCTCGTTTCCTTTGCCGGGCATGTCAATCCCAAGTCACATTTCGCCAGGAACATGCATCATCGCGGTACGGACCGTACTTTTGACAAAACCTTAAGAAATGGACGACCCAAAGGAGGAGAGCTTCCTCCTCACTCATCCATGCTGCGACCACCTGGTTCTCGACCATTGCTGTAATCCAGACGGCTGCCTCAGGATGTTCGCGTAAGGTGCCTCTGATGCCACAAATGCCTTCCCTCCTCCCCTTCCCCCTTCTTTGAACAGCCAGAGCAGCACCGCCGCGACAGCATCTGAAATAACAAACGGGTCGAGAGATGCACTGCTTTTCACCGCTCGTGCGGCGTGCACGGACCGCATCATTCTAGCGACCTCAGCGGGAGGTGAAGTGAGGTGAGGTGACGCGACGTGGAATGCGAGGGAAGGTGAGGGCAGCGGAAGGCAGAAAAAGGAGAAGTGATTACAGGAGAAAGGGGAGTGGAAGGGGAAAATGGAATGGGAGAGGAAGCGAGAGGAGAGAGGGAAAGAGCGAAAAGAAAAAGAGAGAAAAACAAAAAGAGAAGGCGGGAGAGAAAGAGTGAGAGACAGAGAAAGATAAGAGGAGAGAGGATGAGGGGGGAGGGGAGAGAGAGAGAGAGAGAGAGAGAGAGAGGAAGTAAAGATAGGGAGGAGATAGGAAGGCAAAGACAGAGGCAAAGAGAGTGAGAGAGAGTGACACACACACAACACACACACACACCACACACAACACACAAACACACACACACACACACACACACACACACACACACACACACACACACACACACCAACACACACAACACACATGTATATATTATATATATAATATCTTCAATATATTCTATATAATATAGATATATATATATATATATATGTAAAGAAGAAACACGAGAGGGGACAGGCGGGGGGATCCGAAACTGACAGAGCGGGGAAGGCCAGAGGCGACAGACGAGACAAACAGACAGAGAGACAGAAAGCATGAGACGGGATAGTGCGACTATGCGATGCGGGGGAACGATCCGGACAGAAAGCAGGAGACGTGAGGCGGGGAACGATCCGGACGCAGCTGAAGTAGCCATAATGAGCGCAGGCACTTGAAAAAACACGCACATGCATACATTTTTAGACTCAAAACTCAGCGATAGTTGACGCTTACTTGCAGTGAAGAGATGGGATATATTTTTGGCGGAGCTGAGGTGTACCGAAAAGGAGGAGAATATACAAAGAAATTTCAGAAACGTTCGCACACAGAACACAAACACGACTTACTAGCCCCACGAGTCTCACTGAACCTTGTTTCAAACAGAAGTGAAACAGATGCGATGACTTCAGCTGCGCCACCATACAGGTGTAGGCGAATGCATGTAACAGAGACCACAGAGTGACGAATGCTTCAAGTTAATTGATGTGCACCTTCTAGTTCTTTGGTATTAAACGGTGGGCAACGCTGTAGCACCAATTCTAGCGGGAGCTTTCGCTTGATGAGCTCGGCTCTCCTAGTTATAAGCGTTCCGCCCATGAGGGCGATCTGGTCGCCACAGCCGGCCTAGCCGAGCTGGCAGACCAGCCTATCAGTTTCAGCGGGGTCAATATGCCCTAAGGCCACCAGCTCCATGGGCGGGCACGCCTTGCTTGTGAATTTGGGCGCCTCGGTGTAAATGTATCGGGTAAAACGTCTCGGTGACGTTTATTATTGGATGTGTGCACTAGCCCCTCGGTAATCTTGCCTCGAAACACATGCAGCACCATCTGTACTTACTTTTTCGGACGATCGAGTCACCAAAACGCAACTCTCCCCCCCCCCCTCCCTCTATAACAAACGTCATCTGCTTCACATAGACAACAGTGGATTTTGCCGAGCCATACGTAAATATATTCGAAAGTCCGTGGCGGGTGGAATAGCGACTTGTGCGCATCTGCGTAAGTGCGTAACAAAGCACTCATGACTTTCCGTTATACTGTGCGTCAGTTCCACGGAGGTGCCTTCATGCACTCTTAGGACATTGTGAAATCTAGTTCAGACTGCTTTTAAAGCGGGGCAATATCTATCCTTTTAGGACACAAACCCATCGGATGCCATTTGTGAGGGTTCAGGTGCGTAAGCCAACGTGTTTTGACTTGGCCTAAAACAACTGAGCGCCTCGATTCCAGGACCGCTCTAACGCGAAAACTTAGCAACTGTTATAAACAGGAACATGTAGCGTGAATTTCCTTCCAGCCACGTTATAAGCCAACATTCAGCGTCGCCGTGATGCACGTATCGCCGCTGTATCCCCCCCCCCCCCTTCTTGCCTACACAAACACCAAACGCGAAAGCCAAAACCGGGTCATGGCAACGCCATCTCATAAGGAAAAATGCAAGTGTTGTGCAAAGCGAAAACAAACAACAAAACGGAAACATCAAATATTTGCGTAACTTTTTATCTTTAACTTTCGCTTTTCTATCGTAACTTTAGCTTTTATCCCAACTTGCTGTTGGGATAAAAGCCCTACGCCACGAACGCACGGGAATTTAATCGCAAAACCATGAAAATATTAGCACACGCCCGGCTGATTGGTTGAATTGCCGTTGGTTCATCGAATCTTGAGATTATTTGGACCCTTGTTCGACCCGCTAAAGCAAAACAGATTATTTTCGGGCCATTGTACCGACATCCCACTGACACAGCCCGGCAGGTGTCTGATGATCTCGATGATTTGGAGAACCAGTTACAATGTATAATGTCCACACATGACTGCCCAATAGTGATCGCCGGTGATTTAAACATCAACCTGATTGGCTCGAGCACAGGCACTGGCTATCAGAAATTGATGCAACTGTTCCGGTCTTACACTCTGGATATGTGTAACGATTCCTATCCAACGTACCGTCCTGCTGGCTCGCTGTTAGATGTTACGATCACAAATCACAAGGGCCTCATCCAACGCTGTGGTGTCACCGCCCGTCACTATAGTCCGCATGACTTCACGCGAATATTGCTGAAAGTATGGAAAGAGAGACGCCAAACCAATGTCATCACCTCCCGCTGCCTGAATCGAGTTTATTTTTATTATTTCAATGATTTGCTTGTGGGCGCCGGCTGGGCTCTCGTCTATGGAAGTGCGACGACGTCTGAGAAGTGGGGCTCTTTTCTAGGAGTGTTTACACCCCCATTTGAATGTCGTCGCGCCTGCCCGGCGCATTAAACTGCGCAATCAATCCGCCCCGCCTGTCTCAGCTGATACGCGTGTGTTGGTGGTCCGTCGCCGCGTCGCTCTAGCGTGCTGTTCGCGTGCTGAGTATAAGGCACTCAATAAGCAGACACGGGCAGCTATTAGACGGGACTGTCGCGATCATATTAGGAAGCAGATTTCTGAGGCAGGTCACCCCGGCATGTGACGGTGCGTTAAATCGATCATTGGCAGTAAACAGGGTACGTCAGCCACACCTAGCGTTCATCCTGATACTCTGAATGACTACTTTGTGAAGGTAGGGCCTACGACTGCCGCCAGCGTGCCGAACCGAGGCACGGCTTTGCCAGTCAGGCTCCCCCGAGTTATGGCCTGTTCATTTAAGGTGCGTCTTGTATCATGCGATGAGCTGCTTGCAGCTATGTCTACGATGAATCCGACGACGTCCTGTGGACTAGATGATCTTAGTACGAAGCTCTTACAGAAGTCTTTTCGTGGTGTCGGCTGTCCCCTACTTGACGTCATCAATAGCAGTTTCATTGATGGAACGGTGCCCAGCGTTTGGAGACACGCTCTTGTCACAGCGTTCCCAAAAACCAGTGATTTGAACGATCCTACCAAATTTATGCCAATCCCTGCAGTGCCAGCGATAGCAAAGATTGTCGAGCGTATTGTTCGTCATCAAGTTAGTTTATATTTTAACGAGCATGATTTATTTTCGCATACACAACACGGATATCGTACGAATTTTTCAACAGAGACCGCACTTACTGTAGTGACTGATAAAATACTCACCGCGATGGATGCTGGGGAGATCGCTCTGCTTGTTTTGATAGATCTGTCAAAATGCTTTTAACGTTGTGGACCACCGAGCTTCTCTTATCCAAGCTTAAGATATACAATATCGACACGAAATTGTCTGAAATCTACCTTTGCGGGCATACCCAACAGCTTCAGGTCAGATATCCTTTAGGGTATACTGCGCGCTCTCGTAGTCTTCCGAATTGGATGGGGCATTTCAGGGTGTCGCCCTCGGGGCGCTCCTATATTCCATTTTTTTCCACCGATCTAGCGTTATATTCAGAAGGCGATACAGTGATACAATATGCCGATGACACACAGATTTTGGATACTGGAAAGAAAAGTACAATGCAACAGCTTGTCGCAATCATGAAGAGTACCTTGGCAATTGTATTGGACTGGTTTAACAACCACTCTATGAAAGTCAATACAACAAAAACACAGTTAATGGTTTTCGGGACGAAGGCTATGCTGCGTCATATGCATCCTGTGCATGTCAAGTTCGGGTCAGCTGTCATCACTGAAAGCGGTACTGTCAAAAACCTTGGTGTGGTGATGGACAGAAATCTCACATTTGAACCGCACATTGATCAGCTTGTTGCCAGGTCGACGGGCGCTCTGATGACCCTGTCCCATGCCAAGCATGTACTCCCAAGAGACACCGTCGTTCGCATTGTCGGAGCTCTAGTTCTTTCCTCCATTAAATACTGTATAGCACTGCATGGTACTCACGGAGCCACCCAGCTCCATCGGGTGCAAAAACTCGTGAACTTCTGTGCGCGGGTTGTGAGCGGAAGGAGAAGGTGTGACCATATATCGGATGTTATCAGGGATCCACGATGGCTCAGTGCTGATCAGCTCGTCAGATTTCATATGTTGTGCCTGCTCAAAAAAGTCATGCTCACGGGTCAGCCACCAGATATAGCCGCGATGTTCACATGTGCTGAGCACACTCATGAAACGCGGCAGGCTAACCAGCTGAGGCGCCCCCCAGCGGTGAGCAACTCTGGCACTCGCCGATTTAGCTACAGAGCGTCGGATTTGTTTAACTGCCTGCCGCCCGACTTGCGCAATGTTCAGAGTCTAGGCCGCTTCAAGCGCCAACTTACGAAGTTTCTACTGAGTGAGGCGAATGCTGGCACATGAGTGGGCGCGTGTGTGAGTCGATTGTGTGTGATGCCACAACGTGAATGCAATAGTGTGATTCACCGAGATGATCCCTTGATCGATGTGTGATGTGTTGGGCTATTTTTACTAGGTTTCACATTGTCTCTTTTGTGCCCGTTTTTATCAATGATGACGTGTAGCTTTTAAAAAGCCACTGGATCTTGTGGAAAGTTACGAAATATATGAATGAATGAATGAATGAATGCTCTCCGCGCGGGCGGAGGAACAATTCGATCCCCCTCAGAGCTCAGAAACATGAGAGCTAGAAACACCAAATTCACAGCAGGTGTTGGCCCGTACGTGAACTCACTTGGTCGTGACCTTTGGGTCAAATAAGGTCAAATAAGGGTAAATTGCTAGCTTAAGGTAAGCGTAAGGGTAAGCAAAGCAAAAGCTGTTCTAAACAAAAAGTCGCTGGTGCTCAGTTAAGGTGATTGACCTTGTTTGGCCGTTCGAAAGTCATGGTGACAAATCATACAAGGCTACTTTATTTTTTTTAGATTTTAATACGCGTCAAAGATTACGCTAGGCAGTATGTTCCTAAATCAAAGTGCTGACCTGGGCCATTTTAGGTGATTGATCTATTCTGACGTTTAAGAAGCAATGGAAGTCTAGCTTCGTCTAACACTCCCTTGTTGCACCAGATTGAGCGATTCTCTAGAAATTTATTCGCCAAATCCATTCCCTGACTTTGACCTGCCGTAGGCCAGGGACCTTGTAAGGTACATATATATTTCTGGTACCAAATGATCTGTTATTCAATTGGCTATAACCATGCAAAATTTGGCTCGGCTACACCACGTCGTTCGGAAGCCATTCTGGAAAAACCGTCGGGGGGCATTGACACCAACCCGAGCGCGTGTAAGTACAGCATCGTCATGGTCGGCATCTCACCGACCCCGCCGTGATCCGGCCCCGTGGCTCGGCGGGCGGGATCGCGGACTCGTAGTCCGTTGGCACCGGGTTCGAGTCCCAGAAAACGTGAGCTGATTGGCCCGGTCATTGCGGATGTGAAGTCAGCTGGCAGCTGGCCAGATAGGGGCAACCTCGTCTGGGGCGGCAGTGGCACAGCATGGCGTGGCACGATGAGGATCCCTCCGCAGTTCTCCCTGGTAAAAAGGCCTTAGGCAAAAATAACTGCCCGGATGGAATCGCGTTATTGGGCGTGGCGAGTTCAAGGGTGCGAGCAACAATTTATGCTTGGTATGTACTCCGAACTTAATACCATTCTTTTAGATCAATCGGAGGCATGTTCGAGTGGTTCGCGGCCGCTGCGGCTCCTGCGGCCGGGGGGCAGAGCCTAATTTTTATATCCTTGAACTCATTCGGGGCTGCTGGCGACAGGTACCGTGCGTGTTACCGGCGCGCATTGCTGTATACACTAATGTTCTGTTATTTCTATGGTGGTGGCGCGTGACACAAATTGTTTCCTTAGGTTGTGTAGGTGTGGTAAGCCTTGCAAATATGGAACAATTACTGGAGAATGTTCCACCTATCGTTCACGAAGAAGCGTGCATGGAATCGGCGAGGGAATCAAGCGGAGATGAGCCTGTGCCAAGACAAATACTGCTACTTTTGATCAAGTTAAGAGGACGTTTCAATATGATGTTACAATTATTCCATTTTGGTATGTTTGTTGAAAATACGCTTAACTTGTTATTTGTAAGAGAGAAAAGCTGGCCTAATTTTGCGCATAACTTGACCACACATTTTCCTAATTGATCTGTATTATCCTTCCATGACATGCATTATTTTTTTCTGAAAATGCTGGTGAATTATTTCTAGCTTGAAATAGGCTGCACATATTTGCTTTACATCTAGTTCAAATGTCCATGCATAAATCAATCTCAATAGTCTTAACTTACCTGTCTGTGGTATGCATGGCGGATCCAGAAGGGTGTGGGGGAGGAGGGGGCACAGCGCCGTGGTCCTCCCCGAAACCTCTGAAACTATGATTTGGCCCTCCCCAAACTATGATTTGACCGTGTGTGACGGGAGGATTTTAACATCAGATATATGACATTGCATGGAAAGAAGGGAGTTCATCTGTACGTTTGGTCCTCCCTAAAACCGGCTTTGGCCCTCCCTAAAGCAATGGCTAGATCCACTGATGGTGGCAGGCCCGCAAGTCATCTGGTTATTGACAGATATCAGGGATAAGTTTTATAGATATTTTAATTTGTTTTGTCCAGGTCTTGAACATATCGTTATATGAGTTAAGTAGGTATTCTTGCACAATCCTTAGCCCCTACTATCAGGCCGTGCAATGCCTGGTAGCCAAGTAAATGAGATTAAGTTTGACACGCCCAGAGTACATGAGCAGCGCAGAGCCTGCTCACTGACATCACCTGGTCTAGACTGTGACCACTGCCACAAACTGCTGGGCGTACCGGTCAGGGAATCAAATAGTCTGTGGCCAGTGGGCCAGACGCCCAGCTCTCTTCTAACGGTGCAAGAGAGGTGGCTTAAAGTCCTAGAGTGCCTGGCTATACACAGGCGTGGGACTGGCAAATGATTGCAATCATAGATTGGTGTCTGGCTTGCGGTTATTTTGCTGAATGCATTTGCAAATAGAATGAACAGATATCTTCCCCACGACAATATCCCCGTCCAGGTGCATTTCTCAGTTGAGAAATATGACGTGTTCGGAGATACGCCATTTGCTCTGCTCAACTGCTAGTACTAATTTTACAAGCATTGAATGCTAAAAAGGAACGTGCCGTTGGATAAAAACCTTGCCGTACAAACTACGATGAAGACATACTTGTTCTTCTTGATGAAAACGAAAATTGTTAGCACCGTTAGCAAATCGGAATGGGTAAAGTCAACTTCAGAATCTCCCTACACTGCCTAATGTCATATTGGTTATCGTACTAACAGTGTATTATAACAACACATCAAATCGCCAATAACAGAGGATGAAATTGGGTGGTGTCGGGGGATGCAGCAGTTTACACTACCTGTAGACTGGTGATTTTTGTGAAAGGAGGAAAGCTTTGGAATTTTAACAATTCTTCAGAAACATCTTATTTTTATTTTTGTGCAGTGTTAACTTGGAATAAACTTTCATTTACAAAAGTTCTTCGCAAAAAGTTCATCATTCCATGCAAGGGAATATCTCCCCAAAATTTCGTGGCCTTTGCGCGTCCGGGTAATTCGACCGCCGGGCTTGCAGATTGAAATCACGGTCACGATTTAGAGTGCTAAAGCACGCAAAAATCCGACAAGATCAGTCATAGCCTAGCCAAATTAAATAAAACCTGCATAATACCTTTCCCAAGAAACGTTTGTGAATCTTTTCCTTTGAAAGAAAAGCGTGCGCAAGTTTTGTCCGACGCGCATTACCTATGTCGAAGTTTTCTTGCGGTTGCCCCCGAGCATCCGGGAGAAGGTGTGACGTCATGCCCTCAGATCTACCCTTCCATGATTACCTGGTGGTTAAACCCCGCCTTTTTGGCCGCGTGAGCCGCAGCGGCCGCAGACACTTGAACAGCCTTCGGGTTAATTTGAAAGTATGGAAAGTGCTTAAAGGCAATGATGAAAGGTGGCCCCAGAGGCAAAACATCGGATGGCAAGAAACCGTTGCGTTGCTTGCAACAGCCAAGAACCAACGATCAGCAGATATGGTACATTTACTTGTAGCCTTATGCAACCATTCAGTCAAGCTGCACTTGAAACGTAAGCAAGCGGGTAAAGCGGTTTCTTTACAAGATCTGGCCAAGCCTTCTACCAACGCATTCTCACTAGTATCTTGCTGAGTTCTATGCTCCCGAAATATGGTACGGTACTTTTGATGGCGAAGGCCAAATCACGCTAGTTACTTGAACTGGAAACATGCATAGGAATCAATAAAATGTCACACGATATGAGCAAAGCGGAAAAATGAATAATGCATGGGCATTTTGAAACCGCCTTTTTGAAGAGCGAGGTCATCTTAGAGCTACCGACGAAACCAGTGACGTCACCAGGGCTTCATGACAAGGGGGATAACCGGTGTCCGGTCACCTCGTCAGGCTTGACCGCGGCTGTAGTAGGGGCGGGGAATCGTTGACCTCCGCTGCAGTCGCGGCGGTCTCCGCTGCAGTCGCGGGCGGTCCCCGCGGCAGTCGCGGGTGAGGGTTGTTAACGCTCTAGCGAGCTCATGACTGTCCCGAGGGTCCCTTCGTCCCTCGAGCCTGGCCGCTCCGGACCGGGCTTTTGCTACGAAGGGCCTTGTTCGCCTTCGCCGCTTGGCAGTCTTGGGGTCCCCAGCCGACGTACAGCTCATTATCATTTCATGGTCGCTGATCATGCCATGCCTCCTGACGTCCGCGGGACATTCGCCATTGTTAAGTTATGACGCTCTCAGAACCGCCTGGACATTACACATTGCCAAGAGCCCAGCAGGAGCCACTCTGTCTGGGCCCCTCTGGGGCGTCCGCGGAGTGACTGTAACCTTCCCCTGTTCGGACGGTGTTTAAGAGAAAACACAACTACAGGATGGAAGCTTAACGACATTGCAGAATACATATGGTACGTAAATATACCGTTCTCATATGTGAGAAAGGGCGACATCAATAGCGCACCAGGGTAGGGTGGAGAGGCCAAGTTTTCCTCTCCCTTGGAGGTTTTTAGGGAATAATTTCCGGTGGAGCGGCATGGTCATGCCAAACTTTGCCTAGCTGTAGGCAAAGTGAAGGGTGGATCTCGTGGTATACAAATTAGATGTACCTTATAAGGTTGCTGACTTGTGGCAGGTCAAAAGCAGACCGTGGCTGTAACCGAGGGCATTTTCTAGGAGCTCATTCAATCTGACGCGACAGCCGAGTGTTAGACGAAGTCAGACATCGCTGGGATAGTTTCTCAGGCTATAGAACAATGAAATTTATGACAACAACAAATTGCATTGACCAAGGGCCATGCACTCAAGTCAGACTGAGGCCAAAACCAACCTTTTTCGCTGGAGAGCTTGTCCTTATAAAGTAGCTTTCTGACGCTCACTTCAAATGTATTGATAATAAGAGCCGCAACAAACATCTTCCATGACTTTCACAAGGAAAATGTAGGTCACTGACCTGTGATGACTGAGATTAGCCTTTTGTTTTTAGGAACGTACCATCTAGCATATTCCTAAACGCTTATTCAAAATCAAAATCAAAACAGTCTCTTAGGTTTTTAGTCGCCATGACATTCTAGATATCAAGCGAGGTAACTGACATAGGATGAACACCAGTGACCCACTGAGAGCAGGTAGTTTTGTTCAAGAGAAGATCTGGTTGCCTGAGGAGGTCCGTAGCACTTCAGGAACACTCCAGAGTTTGACCTTGTTTGACCTGGTTTGACACAAGTTTCATTACTGACGGACCTCAAATTTTGGCATGATGAGTTTACAAACAGAACAGCCCAGCTCGTGAATTTGGCTTATCTAGCTCCTTTAGTTCTCGAGATCTCAGCGAGGTACCATTGACCCTCACTCTCACCCGAGCGAAGGGCATTGCAACCGGCCACCCGAGCGCGCAGCAGGGGAATCGTTCACGCGGTCATCCAGATGATTATTTTACTTGGGCCGGGTGGGCGCACCATGATCGGGTAGACCTCAGATGAAAAAGGTCACGCGCCGCGATCCGCCAAAAGACGGCATGGTTCTGCACAGCCCCATCGCTGGGTGCCTACCTATTGCCGGAGCTCTGTTAAATCGTTTGAATCGTTATCATTATAGATCAAGCCATTTTGCAGCTTAAATGGCGTATGGTAGTTGGATGCTTGTCGACGTCGTAGCGCTTGAAATCGAAGCAGCCCTCCGCCTTATTACGTCTTGTGACCACTGAGAGAAAAGCTGAGAAAGGTTGACGTCGTTTTGAGCACAGATGCAGAAGAAGCATTTTTCGGCGGGAAAATATAACAACTACGGTAATGTAATGAAAGGGTCGTATGACCACTACCGCTATATATATATATATATATATATATATATATATATATATATATATATATATCAACTGGGTGCGGAGAATTGAAAGCTGGAGTTCGACGAGTGCTAGCCCAGCATCGATATATTTCACTACCTGACTAGATATATGACTGTAAGACCATTCAGTCTGGAGGGGAGGATACGTCTGACCAGTTTGGTGGGTCAGAGATCACGTATCCGGCTCATATGCCGGTGATATTACATTAATCAGTTTATTGGCACCGGCCGTAGTGTGCGGTGTAAACACAAAGGGCTTGGAAATTCCCATAACACAAGACACCGTCCAACGACCGCGTGCGAAGAGATGGGATAACTGGAGCCATTGAATTAATGCAGCAATTAACAGAAACAAACCTCTCTCCCAGCCCAACCAGTCTGGCTAATCTTGTCTACACGGTGTACTTGAAGTCGGCCCGGCCTCATTGTAGCAAAAGATAGGTCGCAACAGCATCCGGGTTGGGCAGGCCCAACGCGGCCTTGTGGCGCGTGACTCCTGGAAAATCCTCAACAACGAAAACCAGGAGAACCCAAACACTGGGGAAAACCACAATTAGAGCCGAGTTGTGTGGGAAAAGCCGCACATTAAATGACAACATTTCATTTGGCAACGTGTAAAAAAGCAAAGAGAAGGTCAAGAAGCTCAGGATGAGAATGTCCTATCAGCTTTTGGAGGTCAAAATGGAGATTATGGCTATTAGAGTGGCTGGTAGCCGTTGCCCGGACGGTTGGTAGGCTGGGCCGGCGAGAAGGACGTGTGCGACGTCGTTGTGCCGATGGGCTGGCGAGGAGGACGTGTGCGACGTCGTTATGCCGATGGGCTGGGGAGGAGAACGTGTGCGACGTCGTAATGCCGGTGGCACCGCTGGCAATGTAGGGGAAGTTTACAATAAGTTATGTACCTTTGTAAACTTGCTGTGGTTAATGCAAATGCGAGCTAGAGTCACTCCTTGTTACATGTCTTCTGGTGCAATGAAGTTTAGTGTTCTAGCTCCCAGGGACTTTTCTAGGGACGGTTTGATCGGATGTAAATGGGATGGGGATGAAAATGCAAGTGTAAATGTGAAAAACTCTGCACTTTTTTGCATTTTGGCAATAAAAATTCACAAAAATCCACCAATCTAATTCAACCCAACCGAAGCATTACTTTTACTGCACTGTTTCCACAAAGTAGCTCTACAACATAGGTTCAGTATCGTTGCTTTTAAGAAAGGTGAAGTGTAATAATGCATTTTTCATTTGATGATACCTAATGCCTATTTCTATCTATTTAACAGCGGACTCCGAGAAAATCACTTCATTCTGCACACAATTCAGGCTAAAGATTTCAAAAAATTATTTTTTGTTACAAATGGATCACTGTTTTTAACGAAAACAGATTGGATGTGTGACCATTTAGAACACGAATTATGCTCATTCAGAGATTAGTATAAGTTTCCATTGGTGTGAATTTTCCACATCGGCTTTACGGATTTACCACCCGCTCACACTGATATCAAAATGTTTCTCCACTTGTTCTCCACTTATGGTTGCGTTCTGAAGACGATTGGGTACAAAATAGGTTTATACTAGATATCTGGCTGTTTCGCAGGAATTGTCACAAATTCACATGACTAGCGTTTCACGAAGATCCCCTGATAGTCAAAAGATGACCCCTCGAGAGAGCTCCGCGGATTTGGTCCACCGCATTTTGGGACACTGAGCTTTTTTTGTGGGTTGTTGCCTTTGTAGCAAGGCAAAGAGAGAAAAGCCAGAAACTATCAGAGGGCACAGTTCTGCTTGCATTTGGAAGCGAATTATATGAATGAACCAGAGATTAAAGAGGGTATTCTACATTTGGTGAGGTGGTTAAATGAAGTGATGGGGGAGGGGCCAGAGTCTTGGAAGTTACCGTAAGGGTGTAGGTACGAAATTCATTCTGCTTCGTCCAATTTATAGCAAAATACCAGCGTTCTGCCATTATGCGTCTCGGTTTTATTTACACTCCCTTCTGCCATGATCGGGTTGTCAGACATGCTTCAGTCTGAAAACCCGATCTTTCCACGTCTTATCGTAAACCTTATAATCGATCCATGTGCTTGGGTTGCGGGATAGCCCGCCTCCGAGGACACTTTTGTGACACATTTTGTACAAAAAGTTTTGATTTTTACGTTAAGTCTCACTTGAAGGCGTGATGTCACACTGTATGTACCTTGTTTTCCTTTGTATTTTGGAAATGCATCTGTCCAGGGGTACACATGTATCCATTCACTGTTTCATGGGTGCCGACCAATGATAACCGCGGGTCCGATCCTGTCTCTGCACGCCGACCAATGATAACCGCGGGTCCGATCCTGTCTCTGCTCGGGTATTGGGTGCCCAGGGCTCAGACCGACAGGGAGCCGGCTGTTCGGTGCTCGTGGTCTCTGACTGAAATAGAGGCCCGCATTGTCCCAGGGTGTCTCCAACCGGTGCAACAGGCCCTCTGACTGACGTTTAAGGGCCCGGCGCTGCGTGCCGGGGCGCTTATGTAGCCTATAGCCAGCAATTAATTCCCTCGAAATGGGTGCTTGATCACCAGTCCTGATGGGCCCTGAGCTCCTCTGCGGGCCTCCTCGAACGCTGCCCCAGGCCTTGCCATACAGAACCCTTGATAGGTAAGGTAGTCCCCAGACCGACACAGTGGGCCCCTCATTGTCTAATGGTTACCAACCGATGTAAATCACGGGCCAGGGCTTTGCCACTGCTTTGGTAATGGGCCCTGAGGCCCAGGCCTGACGACTCTAGTGATCAATTCGTCACGTGTCACGTTCATTAAGCCTTGACCACAGCGGTGTAGTTTTGCAAAAAAGGGCTTCGGACTGAGCGGGAAAAACTTAGCCTTGAAGGCTAAAGAACAGGTTTCTCCCTGGATTTGACCCTCTCCTCCCATCGTAATGGAGTTAGATTTCCACCCAGCTGAATGTGGATCTACAGTCCTGCTCTTATAACCTTCCTCGCTCTGTCCCAGCGGAAAATGTTGTCGTTGGGTATCATTACCACTTTTGGCGTGATCGTCGAAATCAGAATTCGACAATCGATATAGAGTCGATTTTATGTGTCTCCAGGCGCTTGTTGAACATGTGCGGCTTCGGGTGTGAGGAGTGCAAGTTCGTGTGTGGGATTATTCAAGGTTAACACGGGAATTCACAGCTTGGTGGCCGCGAGGTGGGACACGGGCTGCAACTCAGCACTCACGTTAGGCATGTTCGATACGGTTAGTGTTGTTTTGGTGGTCATTGTCGGGCGATTGTCGCTACCGTTTAAATCTGCAGGTGTCGATCGTCAGGTTGTCATATCTGTTCCATCGAATATTCGCGTCGAACTTGGGACAGACACATTCCAAGGTTTCTTCCGTATGTACGTAAGTTTAGAAATGCATTTGTGAGAACATTATGCATATAGATGAGACGGTATTGAAAGCTTTATTCCGCAGAGAATAAACAGGAGGCTAGAGAAAAGATATGACTGTGAATGGTGTCTTGAATAATGTCCTGAATATATCATATGATATATGACGATGTAGATGAATAATAACTTGGTCCCGTTTTTGTGTTCTAATATTCGACCAGTCGTGTTGATTACTGCTCCAGCCCTGTGGACCTGTGCTGTGTTGTGTTCATTTTTCGACGAGATATCATGGAAAAATATCGCAACTTGCTGCAGCCTATAGAACTTCAAACATTGCTGATCAATTCCAAAACGCCCGCACAATCGCAAAAAATAGATCAAAGTCAACAAGACTTGTTAATCGCGTAACTATAATCATGCATCACGCAGAAAAAACACAAATGCCCAATAAAACGCGGTATGAGCGAGGGGCTTTAAAAGTGCAACTTGCTCGGTGACCGGCACTTAACTGAAAATGGCATCACAGTTCTCGTTTTCTTTGTTCCTTTTGCTGTGAAACAGTCAGTAAGAGCTTTCTTGACAATTGACAAAATCATGATCTTCCATGTTTAATGCCCTGCTTGCACTTAGGCGCCAAAAGGTTTTGGGTAACAAACTCACCGTTGGGAGGAAAAATTGGAAATGGGAGGGGCAGTGTACCACCCAACAGAATGAAAATGGACTGTTTTAGCAACAAACCGAATGGAAAAGAAATGAAAGTTTTTTTTTCGAATTTCGGTAGAAGCGGAATGTGCTGCCAGCTATAAATCTTAAAAAGCTATGGTTCATCACCTGCAACTAGATGGCAGCACTATGCATAGCAACAGTTTGTTTTGGTCGAAATCCACGTGACAACGATCATTCGGGTTAGCGGCGTGTTTGGGGTATCATCGGCAAGCGAAGAAAATTTCCGTATGGACGTATCTGTGTAAAACTGCAGTTGCATTTACCTGCCTAATTATCTGTGTCAACTGAGCTTTCTGAACGGTAAGTCCCTTCATGCCAAACACTGTTAAATTACTCTGATGCATAAGACCTTGCCAGCGGATTAGCCGGATCGGGATTCAAGGGACAATGCCCCCATCCCCCTCACCTCCAATTCAAATTTGTGATTCAGGGTTGGCTGAAAAAGGGTTTAAGGTGAAAACCTACATCCGACCTTTCAGCAACCGAGGTGATCAGTCGGTACTCCACGGCGGCGACGTCACCCGAATTGTCATAGGTATCAGTCAGTAGTCACCAATTGCCAGTCATTAGAATCGGCTGTGTCTGAGGTGTTTACGAACTGAGGTAAGTCATATCTCACTGCGTTGGAGTCTGGATCCACTAGGTGTTATTCTATACTGCACGGGGTCAGAGTCGGAATGATCTCCTTGTGCTGTGAGTCTAATTCGGAATGGATTTTGCTGGAGCGGAGTCTGGTAATTGCCAAGTGAGAAGTTTCATGTACTTTTGGCTAAGCTCATATGCCTTTGCAGAAATGGGTGTTCATGCTCGATGCTAGCTGAAAGGAACGCTGAGCCCGCTCAAGCATTGTGCGGCAGTTTACAGATTCGAAAGGCCGCGGCACACATCCACAAGTACAAACGATGAAACCCTGCGGCGAGTAACAAGTTTGCAGCCATGCCGTATTGGATAGGTCCTAGAAATCAAGCAGTTCTTCAAATCAGCTGATTGCTGCCTCTTCCGGACTTGCCAGCTCAACTGTACTGAAAGGTATGGCCCACTCATGGGCGAATCCAGAGGGGGGGGGGGCGGGCACAGGGTCATGGCCCCAGCCCCACCTTGGTTCCTGAAGGGGCCCATAGGCTCCAAAGGGGCCTATAGGTGACCGAACAGACGCAGTTCTTGCACAGACGCCACAGAATTAGACGTCTTTAGGCTTCTAGGAGGCCAAAAACTGTTACAACTGGAAGTGTACAGTAGCCCACGAGTAGACACAAACTCATCTTCACTGACTGAGAGGGCGGTGATTGAGAGGTTTTAGGGCCCATTACTGCCGTTTCCGGGGACCTATATGTCCACTTGCAAGGTCGATTCGATCGTTAAGGAGCCTACTACGTTGTCCTTGGATTTCTTCGCATTTGCTCGCAGGGCCCTGCTATGTTGCTGAGGCCCTTCCCGCTAGCTCACCGAGGCCCTTGTCAATCAGGGGCCTTCCACGGATTTTTTTCAGTTGCCGAAAGGCTTTACACGCTGTAGCCGGGTTTCGTACATGAACCTGCCGGGATATTACCGTTTTTTCAGGAGCCCTTCACGTTGGTCTCGGTCAACTTACCGACACGCCCACGATAAACCCGTGGGCCCTCTACATTGGTCTAGTGCCTTTTCCGTTCTTTGCCACTTGGTTAGGGCTCTACGCCTTGGTCCGGACCCCCATGTTACCTGCTCGGGCACACTGGTCTGTTCGGGGGCCCCCCACACTTGTCGTGGATGTTTATAATTTCGAGGGCCCTATGCTCCTGTCGGGGGCTCCATGTGTTAACCTGCTCGAGCACATTTGATTGTTCGGGGCCCTGTACATTGGGTCTTGGTATCTGAATGCAGCGTTTGCGTTGCATCCCGAAGTCAATTCTGGCAACGTATCGTCATTGGCTTGGAACCCATCGAAGTATCAGCGAGCATCCGAAAGTCAATGTTCGCAGTGGATCGTTGTAGGCCTAATATTAAGCATTCTCGGAAGGTGATGTGCACCCACGGACTCCCGTTCCTACGCCTATGCGGCTCACGAACTTTTGCGCACATAGTTGGTCAAACCAACTTTCCCCGTTGCGAAGGCGCACAATTGCTCACGAATAATTGTTTAAGTACTTTATACATGCGAACTTTTCCAGACGAATTTTCTTCTGATGAACTTTTACCGATGCCAACATTTTCCATGTGTACTTAATGCCAACCGTACTTAACATTTCCTATTTGCACTTTTTACCTTACGAACGTTTGCGTCCCAACGTATGCGTACGTTCTTCTGCCATACATGTTTATATCTCACGCACCTTTGTTTACGACAGTTGCGCATATACGTTATACATATGTACTTTTTCCATCCAGACTTTGTTCCAAGGTCACCGTTGTCAGATCCAATCACTTTCCATGCAAGTGATTGGAAGGTCGCCAGGGGGCGCACTAAGACCTGAGAGGAATACGTCGCCCTGTCGTGACCCGCGTCTGTCTGCAGGTTGTATGGCTGCGCAGAATGGCCGAGACCGTCAAGGTGCTGGTACGATGTCGGCCGATGAACTCTCGAGAGAAGGGACTCAACTGCGAGGTGAGTGAGGTGGCCACACAGTCCTGCTATGGACTGACATGATGCTATTAACCTAAGAGAACGATTGCAGTTAAACGGGCAGACCGCGCAGAGCGATTGCAGTTAAACGGACTAGACCGCGCAGAGCGATTGCGGTTAAACGAACAGGCCCCGCAGAGCGATTGCAGTTGAGCGAACAGTGGTTCTGGGCCTGGATGTTAGTTAAGCAGTCGCAAAGCTCCTTTGTGGTGTTCATAGCTCAGTTGGTAGAACACTAGAAATGTGGCCAATGTGCGCTGAGCATGGCACTTCGCCGTCCAAAAACACCATTCACGTAACTTTTCGAAGACGTGATTTCAAACCTGGCAGCGACGGTCGTGCTGGTAAGGGGCGGTCTTGTCACTACGTTACCCGGTGCGTAAAATTCGTCACGCAAAAATGGTCTATTTAGCTACTTTACTGGGATTTGCGATCAGGTCTCCTGCACAAACAATGCTTAGCGTGCTTACACTGCTTGTACCTACAATGTATATAAGGTTTAGCCAGGATCGTGACCCCGGAGCGATCCCTGCTAGACATTTAATCGAACTAAAGCATGGCCGCCTCGTGCCTGTCCGACCGTTCCAACTTCTAACAAGTTGGCCATCTGTAACCCCGCCAGCTTCGTTGATATCACCACCATAAGCTGCGTACGCTGCGTGCCTATACCATATGTGCTGTGCCTGCTGCCCGTTCACCATGCGTTCGAGAGTAAAAATGAAAATGAACGGGTCTTTACGTGATTTTCTGATTTACCCATATATTTTTATCATTCATTTATTTTTCACTTATGATTTTTCATTTTCTATATATTATATCTCATTTGCGGGGTGAAACGGGATCGACCGAAAGTGTTGCCAGCCATGCAGCTTTATGGTAAATGTACAGCCGATGAGGCCAAAATACCACGATTTCATTTCATTGGGTAACTTGGGCCATCTTAAGTCATTTTGCGACCGCAGATAAATTTGACTCTTTGTGAGCTTGTAAGTAGAGCGTTCGTACGCCACAATAGCATTAATACTGTGAATGGTCCCCTTACCGGCCATTGGGCAGATTCCAAGCCTGGGCCTGACGTGACTTTGCTCTTGACCCTATTTCAGGCGAACTCCCCGTCACCCCAATCTCGGAAAGGGAGGTCCCCCTTTCCCCTGAGACCTTGAAACCTAATGGGCTGGTTCCAAAGAAAACAAGCAATATTCGACTCACCTCGACGAGGTTTCCAGTCATTTGACTCTTTGTGAGCTTGTAAGTAGAGCGTTCGTACGCCACAATAACATTAATACTGTGAATGGTCCCCTTACCGTCCATTGGGCAGATTCCAAGCCTGGGCCTGACGTGACTTTGCTTTTGACCCTATTTCAGGCGAACTCCCTTCACCCCAATCTCGGAAAGGGGAGGTCCCCCTTTCCCCTGAGACCTTGAAACCTATTGGGCTGGTTCCAAAGAAAACAAGCAATATTCGACTCACCTCGACGAGGTTTCCAGTCCTTCAAAATCAAATTTCAAATTATTATGACAAATAGGCGGTGAAGGAAACAGGGTAGAATCCAAAGCTATTTTATCTTCTTTTTTTCCTGACCCGGACACAGTTGTCACGGTTGTCAAGAAATTTATGTGTGCCCTAGGCAAGTTGATAGGTAATAACAATCGCTTGTTGGCTTGCTTAATTAAGCGACAGAGCTGGCCTTGGAAATGCATGAAAAGACCTGTCGCTGTCTATGAACGACTTGTGTTTGCATAACCTACCGATCCATTCAACATCGTTCGTATTATTTTCTGGCCGATCCGATATTGGCTGCCGGGATGCCTGACGGAAATCGGGTGTGATGTGCTTAAAGGGAGCACTTCACATTTATGTGGAGTTTCCAGCTGAAATAGCCATCTTGAAGACCTTTCGGTGCTGTTCACAGTCCTGCCCTTCTTAACACCTAAGACTCTTTAGTTTCTGAGCTACACGCCCGCCAAAATAGGGAAAGGTATATCGTGGAGAGTATTTCGAAGTCACCTTGGTATTCATGACGTCATACCAGTAATTAAAATCCTGCCATTCCATAAGCCATGCGTCGGTCAAGGCCAACAATAATATAATTGTAAAGGCATTCCTATGTGACGTTCATGAGCGCGAATTCCAGCTATTACGGCCGTCAGTTGGAACCAGAGAATTATGCTGTTTAGAGCAGTCTTCTCCACTTAAAAAGGGCACCAAAAGTTAAAAGTGAGCTTGTTTCATCATATATGATGTCTGCTTCCATATCTTCAAATGTGAAGCGTTCCCTTTGACACTATGTACGTATGTAAGTCATGGGAGACAAACCTCACTGCAAGCCGCTTTTCGTCGCAGCAACATCGGGTGAATCTCTGACGACCTTAACAGAAGTCGGTCGACGACCGCTCGTCCCTTTCCCTCCCTCTTGTGCGTATGCGTGCTGGGTGGTGGTTGTTACAACTATTTGAAGAGCCCTATTTTATCTGTTTCAATTCATGACCCCACGAACATGGCTTTACTTAGAACCTGTGTAGCAGATTTCTAACTGCTTACGTATCAGACTAGAGACGATCACGCCCGTGCCAGTCCTTGTTGCGAGGTAGGCAAAGTAAATCTTGTCAGTCCATAGCTTCTATTCGCCAGTAACTTAACTCACCAGCACTCATTACAACCCCAATGTCCAAGTGCACAACCAACAGCGGCCTTGCGTCTTCGAGTCATTGAGCGGGTGAGCATGGATGGTAACAAACGGTTGACCTTGTATACGAGCTCCAATCGAAAACAAGCCATGAATACGTGCCACGGAATTGTGCGATTATTAACCAATGAGAAGCGAGTGTGACATCGTACGATGGTCGGCTTCACCAATCAGCGTGGGCTCGCCTTGCGACCCAGGAGCTGTCTGATGCAACTGACGGCTGGTGAGGCGCTGCAGGTAACTTTTTAAAGGAAGGATTGTAGCATTGCAACGGGGTGCGTGCACCAATGTTGCAATTTTCGCACTTTTGCTTCTTAGGAGGCCCTTCATCCCATTGAAAATAATGGTAGTGATATTGAGGCGCTACCTTGCCTGATATGGCTGTAAACCGCATTTGCAACACCCTGTATCCCTTTGCAACAATTTCCTATCGTCTCCTTTAGGAGCTGTTGTGCCTTGCAAGGACAATGAAGGTGGTTTTAGGCCCTACCTTTACCCTTTACGTGTCCTGCAACATTATGCAACATTTTGCAACGAGCTCCAGAATTATTCATAAGGAGCTCTTGTGTCTTGCGATAACACTGAATAACATTCAGCAGACTTTTGCAACAATTTCCCAAATCCTCTTGTAGGAGCTCTTGTGCCTTGTGAAAGCACTGAAGGTGGTTGCT
This sequence comes from Pollicipes pollicipes, assembly GCF_011947565.3. Taxonomy (NCBI): domain Eukaryota; kingdom Metazoa; phylum Arthropoda; class Thecostraca; order Pollicipedomorpha; family Pollicipedidae; genus Pollicipes; species Pollicipes pollicipes. The sequence continues at coordinate 42,423,554 of NW_023596545.1, read as the reverse complement.
GGACGCTACCTTGCTTTGGTGGGCCGTAAACCGCTTAAGGACAATCTCCAACCCTGCCCAACTGTTATCCATTCACCGTCATCCCATAGCCCTGAAATGATCATGACTGGTTGAATTGGCTCTGATCCAAAAAACCAAGCCGTATTCGAAAGTTGTTCTGAGCGCATCCCACTGCTTGATGGCTAACTGAAGTCCGTAGATGCCAGGAATCGTGCTGACGCACGCCAGACACGACCAATTCGATGGCAGTATCTGTGTTGGCCTAGAGCACTGCATTGCCAATGAGGTGGCATTATTTGCGTGACGTTTCAATGGCGTTATGCATGCTTGTGTGGCCTTGAAAAAGTATGCGCAAGTTCGCGGGCGTCAAGCTTAGAAGCCAGAGGGTTTGAAGTCTTAAAAGGGCATGGCTGTGAACTGCACTGAATGATTTTCAAAATGTTTATCTCAGCTGTCGCGCAGACGCACGCCAGACACGAAAAACTCGATGATAATAACTGCTTTGGCTTAGAACACTACATGACCAATGAGATGGCAGTATTTGTTTAATACAAATACACAAAGTGTGTGATATTTGTATGCGATATCATATAAACACGGTATGCTCCCTTTAACGTATGCTTGGTTAAGCACTGGCTGACCAAACGTAGCACCCGTATCGTTCCTGCTAGTTATTTTCTCCCTAGGATGTTCGAAATTACCGAAAATGTGAACCACAGCCGTCGTGTATCAAGATAGCATCGGGCTTTGACACACTCCCACGCACATACACGCGTTCGGCTGATTGTCACAATCGCGATCTGTGCCACGGCGCGGTGGACACGCACGTGGCCGGTCGCTGCGGTCGGTCGGCGGTGCGCGGCCTGGTGCGCGGCCGGCGGCGGCGGCGGCGGCGCGGGGCAGCGTGCCGCGGTCCGATTGTCACAGGGCGACACGGCGCGTCTGTATCGGCGCCGGCTATCGATTTCCGGTAGCGCAAACAGCATGCATGGTGAATGTGAGCGGGCGCAGCGGCCGGCTGGTGACCCTGCGCCCATGACCTTTGCAGACGACTGGCGAGCGAGGTGCATAAGTTTTTGCCCCTAATGGAAGGATAATGCTTCAAGCTGGGAGCATCTTAATGTGTTACCCACGGGAGGGGGAGGCACGTGTAATGGGTTCACTGCATGCCGGGGGGAATTCACTCACCACCTGTAAGCAAACAGATGAATAAAAGACGTTAAAGATATATGCTGGCGCTAGTGTAGATGTAATGGGTATACTCCGTGCTGGGAGTAACGTAGATGAGCTAACACCTGAGCGAAGGGTACCTGACTCCTGTGGAGTGGTAATGGTGCCTCTCCCTTTCCATGGTAAAAACGCGTGGGTGTTTCTCCCACCAGAACCTGCAGCGTTTAGCCGCCAACGCGGGGAAAATCTGTTTCCAGAGTAGAATGTTCATTGCACCGATGTCAGCGTTACGGCTACATTGCATCGGGGTGCGTGAGCATGTGTCATTTCGCCTTTGCCTTCATCGGCATGACCAAGAGAACTTGGGCTAAGCGATTGGGAGCGGGCTAAGATGCATGTCGTTTGATTTCGTCCCACGCCAGCACAGCGGTAGCGTTAGCCTAAATGTTTTCCACTGCCGGTGGCCGAGCGCCGGGCCTAATCACGACGCCTCAGATTTACTGTCATGCCCCCCCCCCCCCCCCCCACCCCCACCCCCCTGTGCGCGACCCAAGCGCGGCACTGGGCGCTGATGGTCCGGCGGGACAGTCACGGCACGCAGCGCGAGGCCCGCTTCCAAGAAAGGACTGAGCCGTGGCGTAAACAGCAAGATGGCTTGGCGTGTGATATGTGCAGTACGATCTGATTCAATCCAGCGGAAACGAAAATATTTCCAGAGGAGAGGTGCCGCTTAAGATGCCAACTTACCATTCTGCATGATGCGTAGTGTTCGCAAAGATGTGCTTGTTGGACTGAAGCGTTAGCGGTTAACGCCCACTTCAAATATCACTTGGTCTGTTGGCAAGGTGGTCAGCTGGGCTCAGCTGAGCTAATGCATGGTCTTGCCAACAGGAGAAAAGAGGTAGACAATCCGTGGAGCAAAGGAGCCCCAAGAACCCAAGTCACCCCTGCTAAATCACTAGCCCTTTAAAGTTCACAGCTCACAGCATTGTGATGATCATATTTGGCCTTAAATTGGCTTAAAACGACAGTCTGAGTCTCAGTCACGTTTACATCATGGTGTTGCAAATATTTTCCTAGGAAAACGCCGAGGCCGAAATTTCATTTATGCGCTTTGTGTTTGCAGCCACACAGCGAACTACCCAGTGCATTACTACGTGGCTTGCATGAGCCAAACGAGTCGTAGAAGATAGCCGGATTTGCCAAAATTATTACACCCTGAAGTTTTCGTGGATACCTGCAGGTTAATTCTGGGTTAAATGGCGAGGGATGCTCCTCGTCTCTCGCCTGGCGTAGGAGGGAGTTGCTCCTGCTCGACATGGTATTAATCACGGCATGCCAAATGTTCTTCCTCCAGCGAGGATCAAATTGCAGTCTAGTGATGCACTCAAAGTAAGCTGGCTACGAATGATTAACGCATAAATTTGCTCATGTTTGTAACAGTTGATGCGCTCAGGCTACGCTTGAAGCTCGCGTGCTGCGTCACTTCGCGGCCAACTGGACTGTGGCGATTATGAAGTTATGCTCTTAGTGTGCAATGTTTGTGCCAATTCCGGGTGGCAATGATATTATAAGATATCACTCTGTGTGTATATTCATCATCAGTATTGACCGCTGGGTGGCGGTGTCCTTGTGAGATACGTATCCACGTGTGTACTGGCGTGTGTTGAGCGCCGGCCGGCCGCCCCTGGCGTGTCATTATGACGCGCGGGCCGGTGATGGCCGTGCTGACGTGACCTATGGTCGCGGCATCGATCACTGTTATTGAGAACCGGCCAGGTCAATATCACTAGCCACAGCCGCCTACGGCCGCGGCGGTCGGTCGGTGGCACGGCGCGCGCACCAATCGGTACCATAGTCAGGTGCAGGCGCACAGCCAATGTCGGTTTCCCGGAGAGTGTATTTCCCGTATGAGGTGAACGAAACTAAATATCGTGCGTGCCGTATCCAGCTATGTGAATAGGCACAAGTGTGTGGTGGGGTCCCTGTGGTCCGTGGGTGCATGTAGACCATGCCATAATCCTTTTCACGGAGCCCCGTTCTTGAAATGACAAAAATATAATGCCGACACATTGAGTGTGATGTTGATGGCCGTGGATGAATCTAAGCCACCGTTTCTGGCTGCAGATGTTTTTTATCATTCAAACAAGGTACAGGATACGCGAAATGTCAGGCTGACGCTTCTTGGAATTTAAACATGCAGGTGAAATTTCTTCTGAACATGCTGTTCATTTACCGTTGAGGAGAACGACGAAGGGCTTCGTGTAATCCGACAGTAGGCAGCCAATTTGCACACTTGTACGTGATTGTGCCAAACATTAAAGACTGGCCTGGTGGACAGCGGCTGCGCATTGCTGTCTTGCACGCATGAAAGCTTTCGTTTAGAAACCACTTGCCTGGCCTCTGGTGCTTTGGCTATTTCGAATTTCATAACAGGGACATTTGCTTCATAGCTAGCAATCTTTACTTGATACACGATCGTCGGTCTCGGAAGCGATGTTTACAACAAGGAGCAAAATCACAATACAATTAGATTGCACGCAAAGTCAGTGTTTGTAGAGTCCTGGCTGATCCGCATTTGTTTAGCCCATTGTGATGACACCTTTTGGCGGACGCCGCGCTCATTAAATTGGATTGGGGCCTATTCACACCCTGCGAGCTGGGCGTAGAATCCGCTGCAGCTGGGCAGATGTCACCTCTTGAGGACTGGAGACGTCACATTTCAGCCCGCAGACCAGCGAAGTGCGGGTAAAAAGGGCTCAAAAGTGGCGTTCGTAGTCCGCAGCCGCCGAAGTTTGTAGAAACCGCGGCAGAAGCTGTGATCCTAAGATTTTGCCAACTAGAGGTTGGCCACTTTGAGATGTTTTTTTAGCGATTTTCCTACCTGCGGCTTAAAAGTGACACCTCTAGCCCGCAAGAGCTGACGTCTGCGGAGCATGCAGCGGATTATGGCGCCAACGCGCAGGGTGCGAACGGGCTTTTAACTCAAGTGTGCTCGACTTTGTATCCCAGTGCTGAGCGCTAGGTCCTGTCCGACGCGCGCTGTGTCTGCCTGCGACAGGTGGTGGTGTTCATGGACCCGAGCGTCATGCAGGTCAGCATCTCCAACCCGGCCGACAAGAACACGCCGCCCAAGGAGTTCACATTCGACGGCGTGTACTACTTGGACTCCATTACGGAGAACATCTACAAGGATATGGCGTACCCGCTGGTGGAGGGCTCGCTGGAGGGCTACAACGGCACCATATTCGCCTACGGCCAGACCGGCTGTGGCAAGTCCTTCACTATGCAGGGCATTCCAGATCCGCCCACACAGGTGGGCCTGATTCCGAGGGCCTTCGAGCATATATTCGACGTCACCGCCACCGCCGAGGATACCAAGTACCTGGTAAGTGCTGTGCTCCAGCAGCGCCAAGCACAGCGGCGACAAGACCAATTATTTACGCTATGCAGTTCTGGCGATTAAACCTTAGCACCATCAGACATGGTGCTTTTTAGGTGTAGACCTGAGGCTATGCTGCGTTACGTGGAGCAGATGTTACACAATAACCGTTTTCACGAGGGATTACGGTGCAAAACTTTTAAAGGTTTAAAAAAACCTCAGCGTTTATTGTTTAACCACACACCTTCTATCAGCTCCGTAAGTACTGCATACCTATGAATAGGGACGCTACAATGATGTAGGAGTTTGTTTTGTCGCGTCTGCGTCAGAGATGCCATGCTAAGTTTTGAAAGGTTTTGGTAGGAAGAGACATGGTATCATACCTGTCCGCAATAGCATGATCTTGCTTATAGCCACGTACCTGCGATGTTATCAAATTATGCGTCCTGGCAAATGTGTTTTAACATCTCTGCGAAACATTTTCAGCTTAAAATCGCGGATAAAAGGCGTGTGGCCATAAATAACCGGTGAAAAGTCGTTAGAAAATATTTAAAACGTCTTGCACCGTAATCCTACGTAAAAACTACTACTATGGCTCCTCAAGCGTGACTTGTTCCACAGGTGCACGGATCCTACCTGGAGATCTACAATGAGGAGATTCGAGACTTGTTGGGTGCAGACAGCAAGAAAAAGCTCGATCTGAAGGAACACCCTGAGAAGGGCGTGTACGTGCAGGACCTAACCAAGCACCCGGTGGCCAACACGAGGGAGTGCGAGAAACTCATGGAGAAGGGATGGAAGAACCGGTCTACGGGTGCCACCCTGATGAACAAGGACTCGTCCCGGTCGCACTCCATCTTCACCATCTTCATCGAGATGATCACACCCTCCAAGAAGCCGGGCGCGAAGGACAACATCAGGGCGGGCAAGCTCAACCTGGTGGATTTGGCCGGCTCCGAGCGACAGGGAAAGACCGGTACGTACGGGTCTGTAGCCCGCGGCTGAATGCACGCTATTCCGGGAGAGCCGTTTTACTGTGGCAACGATGTCCTGTACACCATGTCCTCGCCGGCACCAGAACCGGCGTTAACGCTTGTGCGCGCGCTGGCCGCCAGGCGCCACCGGGGAGCGCCTGAAAGAGGCCACCAAGATCAACCTGTCGCTGTCAGCGCTGGGTAACGTCATCTCAGCCCTGGTGGACGGCAAGAGCAAACACATCCCGTATCGAGACTCCAAACTCACCCGACTGCTGCAGGTGCTGGCGCCGGCGGCTCGCTGTCGCCACTTGGCTGCAGTGAAGCGAACTTTTCGCCGCAGCAGCGTGACAAATGGCCACAGGCACAGATCGTGCTGGAGCATCCCGTAAACGCCTAGTAGATTTCCGTGTGGCACGCAACGAGGTGTTTTAATTTAGCCTATTTTAGTGTTCATTTTGTTGTGTACTGCTCACTTCAAGTCATTGTAACCTTACTGGAATTGAGATTGCGCCTGCCACCAAACGTTGTTTTTAGTTCAATGCATACCAACTTGCGCCATCACTTGTTTGCTGCTTGCTTCTTATGTAACATCTCTTGTTACGCTTTCGCTCCTTGCGCCTCAAATTTCCATTGAGTTTTGGCTTTAGCAATGGCTCATTTGAGGACGGTGATGCTTTTATGTACTGCAGCACTCTTGGTTTTACTCTCCGGCACGGTAGGGCAGTTGCCCAAAACAATGTGGCGAGGTCGTCTGGACTAGGCATTCCAACAGTGACAACATTCCTGTAGTAATGCTTCGCTTGGGGCTGAAAGCATGCGTTTCAGAGTTCGTCAATTGGTTATTTAAGAAGAAGGAAAACGCAGCTCTGGAAGCAGCTTTCACCCCCAAAAAGTACTGGGCCATGAAAGCATTACACTCTTTGTGCTTTCTGTTTCTGCTAACCTCGCTGTGTTCCTGTGGGACAAAAGACTGTGGCGATCTATTACGAGTGGTGGTGCCAGGCCACACGCGGGTCTCATGACGGAATCAAATGCCTCAAACTGAAGCATTTCACTGCGGTGGACAAGTTTCTGGGGAAAGCGAGCTTAGCAGGCGCTGCAGTGTTCTGCGCGCGCGGCGAAGACATGTTTTTGCGGCGAAGCTAATCCCGTAAAAATCATGTGCTTTGTACTTCCCATTGAAAACGATGTTTTAAGCAATTAGTGTGATTGTGTAGACTTAGTGATTTATTCTGCTGCACGCAATTGCGCAGTTGCTATCGCACGGTGCACATATGATGTTCTATTAGCGAATTGCATTGAGGACCAGGGGGCATACTGGCAGAGTAATTAGTGTGTCGGATGCCATGTAGGGAAGCCAGGTTCGAATCCCGATCGTGTCATAGCCTTCGAGCGTAAACATGGCTCATGTAGTCGCTGGCGCTCAGTAAAAGGGGCTTGACGACGTGCATCCCGTTGTCTTGAAAAAGTGTAATGCATTAGTGTCATTGATTTTGTGTATAATCAGGCAGAATGAAGTGAAAGTATTCGTAATTATATTTGTATTTTTAAATCTAGAGTACGATTAGGGCGCTGGACGAACCCAGAGGTTATTTCCCAGCCGTAGCCTGCTGCCTGGGCCAGTTCGCCGCCGTTACAGTCGCTGTCGGAAGCTGTGGCGCCATGGGTCCCACGTGGCACGACTAGGAAATATTCCCAAGCGGGAGAGAGCAGCCGCTGTCCGCTGGCCGTGTTCAGCAGTTCGCAGAGCGTGGCGATGAGCTGTAGTTTGTAGCAGACAGAGCCGGAGACAGCAGCTCGTCGGCCGCCGGCAGGACTCGCTCGGAGGCAACACCAAGACCATGATGGTGGCCTGTCTCTCGCCGGCCGACAACAACTACGACGAGACACTGAGCACGCTGCGCTACGCTAACAGAGCCAAGCAGATCAAGAACAAGCCCAAGATCAACGAGGACCCCAAGGACACCCTGCTCAGGGAGTACGCCGCCGAGATCAAGAAGCTGAAGGAGCAGCTGGAGACGGCGGGCGGGCCGGCGCAAGTCAAAGTCCAAAAAGGTGTGTACCTCGTCCGCAAAAACGCACGCAGTTGTGCTGAGATAATGTGCTTAGTAGTAAGAAGGTTATCGCACTTAGCTTAAACAGTTAGCAAGTAGTTTAAGTTTTAGCAAAAGCGACTTAGCTTTGCCTTATTACCGTTAGCTCTCATCGTACGCCTGTTTCAGACAGCTTGCAGTACCCATTTCCAAAGTGGGTTTAATGTTGACAGTCTGTGATTATGGGGCGGCTTGCAGTGCGCCTGGCTGGCCCCCTTCCTGGGTCTGGCAATCACCCCTTGCGTGACAGAAGCCGATTGCCGTCAGTACATTTGACAGCCTAAATGCGTGAGCTGTCACACGCCACGGTACACTAAGATAGGGAGCGGTTTGTAAAAACGCGGCCGTCATCATGTGGATTTTGTTTAGGACTATCTTGGGAGCCTTGTGAGTATGAACTGAGTGAAAACCGGCGCATGTCTTGAACGGCAGCCTTTTGTCGGCAGATCTGAACGGCATGTCAAGTTGCGCTTCTATGTCCAGGGAACAGCTTGGGCCCTGGTCTTGTCTGATTCGGACTCATACTCGGATTGATGACCTTTTGCGCTTAAACTCAAGGGAATCCATCCGTTTTACTACTTAATCGGCTTCGAACTTGACTCACCAGTTTGGAATGCACCAGAATGGAACTCACCAGAATGCACCAGTTTGCATTCAAGTTTCAACCAGGATGGAAGGCCTCATTTATTAGTAAAATGCATGCTGTGAAAGAGATAGTTTTGGGTGTTGCCGTGCATTATAGGTTGTGTTCTGTGGAGTGGGTCACGCTCATTTTGGTTCATTTCGGGTGGATTTGCGTACTCGTTTAGGTTGAATATGTTTCGGTTGGGAGTGCATTGCTTGAGAATTAGCAGCAATCATTGAACCCCATGAAGGCTATCATCACGTGCTTGCGATTCGATGTGCATATATATGTATATATATATATATATATATATATATCTATATCTATATCTATATCTATATATATATATATATATATATATATTGCAGTGCTGACTCAGCGAGAAGTGCGTCAAGTAGAGCTGCTGCTGTGGGCTAGGTCAGGTCGGGTCAGGTGGGAGCTTTCCTCGTTTCAGCCCTTGACCATCTCACTCGGGTTTAGATTCAGCCCCTTGAACTCAGATGTACTCCTGTTGAATGAATGCTGTTTACAACGTAAACACTATGGCAATGCGTGGCCATTGAGTCGTCCCTCTTTCACACTTGTGACGTCATCAAGTTGCACCAGGCAGTGTGCAGGCAAAGTTGGGAATGCCCGGAGACTGCAGACACTGCTGACGGACGCGATTATACATGCTTGGGCTCAGTGGAGCTATACTAAGTTAGTTCGGGGTCGTTCGGAATGGTGCAGGCTTCCCGAAGTTTCATACAAGTGCAATACGTCATTGCATCATCTAGTTACTGAATCGTTGTGTTTCAGTTGTTGACGAAGAGGCAATTCAGAGAGAAAGAGAGAAATTAAAGGGGGAGTATGAGGCGCAGATGAAACAGATGAAGAAGGATCTTGAAAAACAGAAGGCAGCTTCTGGAGGTGGACCACCCAGCAAAAAGGAGCTAGAAGCACAAGCTGCCAAAATAAGAAAAGAGTTTGAAGAAAGAGAACGTAAAATGCGGGTGAGATGTACAAACATGACTGGCGTAACACAACGCATCCTGAGGGATTTTTCACACATGTTGATATGCAAGACATCTCGTAACACGTTTAGTTGCTGAATTAAGTCCCATTACACTTCAGCTTAACTTGCCAGGTTTAAAGTGCAGGCGCATATGAACTGCAGCACACTCATGTCGAATGGTTATGCCACCGTCCTTCACGTCATTCATATCATGAGCGACGGAGGACGGTCACGTCGTTGAGTGTCATCCAGAAACTCTGAGATCCAAACCTGAGAACTTGATGGGAAACTGGAAGCACTTCGCGGCACGTGGGGTTGCCCAATAGTTACACTGCCAGGTAAGAAGAGCTGCACTCATCCGCGATGGCTTATTTTCGAAATTAAAGTAACTGGTGCCGACTCATCCACAGCACATGAGCTGTTCTCTGACAAGTAAATTGAACGATTGTCGTGGAGGAGGGCACGCATGTAATTAAAAAAGGCGAAACGTAATAATGCGTAACCCTCGCGGAAATTGCACACCGTTGCCATCCCAACCTATTTTGTCCAACATCAAGGGAAAAGGGTAGTGGCAGCATCGTTAAATCATTCCTGTCTTATAATACGTCGGAGGCTCACTTTCAAAAACTCCACGTCATATCATTATCAAGTTGTGATGTCAAATATGGTGGTTCTCAACGCGGTTGACCATGCCAAAACCTGGCCATTCACTACTAGGCAAAATACCTCTAAATGGTAATGAAATGTGCCCATGAAGATAGTTTCAGGAAAATGGTTTCTGGGGATTTTTACAGTCGACTGATTTAATCCGTCACTTGTTATAGTCTTCTAGACTTCGGATGCCCCAGTTGTCCCAACAGAGCTGTTTTCGCTGCCGAAAGTCTCAACGCTCAGCGTTTTGAAGCGTTTATGGACGTGATTGTTCCTGTTTTTTGTTTCCAAAATACCTGTATGGCGATTTGTGAGCATCAAGAGATAAAAAGGGTATCGCAGCACTACTTCGACATACAGACTACCCTGCGTTTCCTGATTCACGCTGCTCCAACCCCAGTTTCCGTATTCTTGCATCCCTGTGGGACTTCTAGCAGGGGAGAGCCTGTCACCCCCGCCAGCCGCGAGCCGAGCGCAAACATTCCTCACCCTCCAGCACTTCTTCATGCCCATTAAAGCTTATTCATTTATATTAGCGTGTACTTCATACTTAAGTGTTTCATGGCCCACACGCCAAGGGCGATTTTTCAGCGTGATGTAGATTTTGTGTTGTAAATCGAGTGGCGGCCCTACATGACACACGAGGCCTCGACGCTCCCGTCTGACAACAGGTCAGAGGTAAGATCAGCTGATGAGCTGGAGCGGCCCCCCGTCAAGCTATCCGTGCGGAGTATTCGACATCAGCACGTCATGGTCGCCACCCATGGAGGAGCTCGCGGCCTGTCCAGTGCTGCGGTGTGCTGGATGGGCAATGTCCGGTGCCATGCAGTCATGGCTCCGCGAAGCCGTGATCGCCGGGGCGAGGCCCAGCTATTGACGGCTCTGTCTCGCTGGCAGGAAGAGCTTGAGGCACAGAAGACAATGATGTCTGGTGGAGCTATTCCCGAAAACGTCGACCCAGAGGTCTACGAAAAGTAAGTAATTTGGGAAAACGGTGTACGGTTTAGAAAACGCGATGCTGCTGCATGCGGTAGCCGTGTGTTGAAAGCAACTGATGTAATGGGCTTGCGCGGTGGCATGACGAGTGTCTGTGGTGGGAGTGCTGGCGTGACGGCCATCTGTTGGACAGCGTGATGAGATGACGGCTGTCTGTTAGACTGCGATGAGGTGACGGTCGTCCGCTGGACGGTGTGGTAAGATGACGGCCGTCTGCGGAACAGTGTGATAAGATGGCGTCCGTCTGTGGGACGGTGTGATGAGCTGACGGCCGTCCGTGGGACGGTGTGCTGACGTGACGGCTGTCTGTGGGACGGCGTGATGAGACGGCGGCCGTCTGTGGGATGGTTTGATGAGATTACGGCCGTCTGTGGGACGGTGTGATGAGCTGACGGCTGTCTGTGGGACGGTGTGATGAGCTGACGCCGTCTGTGGGACGGTGTGATGAGCTGACGCCGTCTGTGGGACGGTGTGATGAGCTGACGGCTGTCTGTGGGACGGTGTGATGAGCCGACGGCCGCCTGTGGGACGGTGTGATGAGATGACGGCCGTGTGGCCCCAGACTGCGGGCGCTGCAAACCCAGATCGTGGGTGGCGAGCAAGCCAACGACAAGCAGGCCGTGATGAAGCGCAAGAAGGCCAACGAGGAGGTGCAGCGGCGCCGCAAGGAGATCGCCGCGGCCATCGGACGCAGCCTCGCCGAGGACGAAGAGGACGATGAGATCCTGGTCAAGGCGTACGACGATGTTCAGAAGACGCTCAACGCGCGTACAGCGCTGGCCAAGAAGATGAAAGCCAAGGTGAGTCAGGGGGATAAGTGGTCGATCTGGTGGCGACACCCTCTCGTATTTTGGACATTGGTCTTGGTCTGCTATAGTGTTGAGGTTGCAGCGCTTATGAAAAAGAGAAATGGTCGCCAGCTTGTGTCAGAGGAAGCTATGGTCTTCCCAAACGTTCTCAAAGCATGCAGTTACCACTTCCGTTTGATAGTTGTTGAGAAGTTACCCTTTGGGATGTCTGACGTACCAGTGGTCCAAGCCTGGTGATCTGATGGAGCCCAGCGGTGGGAGCGGGTGAGGCCTCACCTGCCAGTGAGGCTACCGCGGCTGCGTGGCCATGCCTCAGTCGGCAGCGGCAGTAACGGTGCGTGTGGCCGGCACCAGTTGCGCTCTCAGGAGCAGGACCTGCGCGACATACAGCGCGAGTTCGCCGTGGAGCGCGACGACTACCTGGAGACGATCCGGCGCCAGGACCAGTCGCTGCGCCTGCTGCAGCAGCTGTTGGACCGCGTGCAGCCCACAATACGCAAGGACTGCAACTACGCCGACATCGAGGCTATCAAGAAGCAGGCGATCTGGGACGAGATCGAGCAAAAGTGGAAGCTGCCCGACCTTGCTCTGGTCAAGACCAAGCTGCCGCCACCATGTGAGTGCGCCTGCGGCCGTAGCCTTCCGCACTTACCGGCTCAGTTGATTGGTGATCCTGGACCATCTTGTGTGTATACTTAATGTATAGGGTTGTGTCTGTCGCCAAAATAGCATACCAACGGAACTCTCGCTTAACGTAGAAAGCATTGTATAGCTTTTCCGTTACGTGATGACTAACAGGAGTTTGTCTTCGTTTGTGCTGAAAAAACATCGGAAAAGGTTTGCAGGGATATCAGTTGGAGAAATACTGGTTTTGGACCTTCGCGAGGGGTTCACCCTGTATGTAACCTTCGGCGTCCCGCTGTGTCCTTGCACCGGTGTGTGGCCGGTGAGTCGGGCCTGTGTGATGCGTGTAACGGCTGCTGTCGGGCGCCAGTCCCGGCGGGCGCGGCGGTGGCGCCGCCTGCCGGCGCCGAGCGCACCGCTGCGCTAACGGCGCCGGCGCGGCTCGCCGACGCCTGGTCCGACGACCAGGGCGAGGACAAGTTCCTGAAGGTGGGGTGCGCGTGATGACACCGCACCGCCGCACGCACGCCGTCGGTTCCGGTGGGCCGCGCCGCTCGGCTCGGCTTGGTGGTTTTTTGCCTGCATCTGCGTGGGGCGTTTTTGGGTGTGCGTGCTGTCTGTCGTGCGTCGGCCCGTGCTCTGGGTGCCGGGGCCGAGCCTCACACTGCATGGCGGCCTGTTGCAGTGCTTGGGTTCGGCGCGCCCACCACCAGTACCAAGTACACGCCTCCCTCCGGCGTCGACTGGGCACAGGAGGAGACCCACATATCCAACGTACGAGCCGGTGACTCGCGCCTCGCCTCGGCCAGCTCTGGGCAGGCCGGCCCGGGGCCGCCAGCCGGCCGTCTCTCTCGCTAGCGACGTGACATGCCACGCCTTCATTTGCCGGCAAGCCTGGCTTTCACGTGACAGCGGTGATGAGGCAGTGACTAGTCTTCTGTCTGAAGTCGGCGCACACAAAAAGCGTAAACTTTGCTTATAGGTTTGGAATAGTGGAGACAGGTCGTGATTTATTGGGGCTAGTTTATACCATCCAGTATAGGCACCAGCTCTTCGCCCGTGTCAACAGTTGCGACCGCGGTTTGATGATGGTTGTCCAGGTTAGGATAAGGCGGCAGTGCCTCGGTGCACAAACAAGCTCGGTATCAGGGCTTTTGTCGCATCAACTGTGCGCTCATACAGCTTGGCTGCACACACAGCAGTCCGATTTGTGATTGAGGCACACATCAAGACATAAATATAACACCAGCTTTTCTAAACTTGTACAACATAGTGATTATATGGCTGGGGTGTTGGACCGGATCGGTCGTATTGACTGGATGGACTAATTCAATTAATTTACCACTCTGCGCTTGACATTATTTTTTTGCACGAAGTTGATGAGCACCCATAAAGAACAGTTTTCTTTCGGTAGCAAAAATGTTTCGACTAGATATTGCGCGTGTGAAGTGAAGAAGGGCGATAGGTTAGAAGCTTGTCCTGTGCCTGTTAAGGCGTTGGTTGGATGTTCATCACATGCCACCTGTGGCGCGGTTTGTCCCCCGTCTTTCATCCAATCGTACGCTGTTCTTCCGGGGAATTTCTTGCGCCCAGTCAGCAAGGATGGTGCTACTTTAACCCTATATTTGATACCAATGAAGACCTTCAAACAAGGTGCATTCTTTTTTCGCACCATTTTTAAAGACATATTCTTAAATCTATGTCGTATAGATGGGTATGATGTGGTTCTTATCTAGTTTGACATCCTCACGATAACACTACCCTAATGTCGATGCGAGACCTACATCATGAAGGAAAGATATCTATTTGCTCCGTGTCATCTTTGATTGCTTCGCACTTTCATTAGCATCCACTGTTCAGGAGAGCTCGGATATTAGATTTATTGTGTGCATGTAGGATATCTACTTGCCGAAGGCACAATTGCCAGGTTGTGCTTCGGAGGATGTCGCAACCAGTTCGGATTCCTTCATTCCTTTTTCACTTTAACCCTCGCTTAGCGATGGGAGAACGTCAGCCCGCTAGTGGCATGCCTGAGATCACAAGGAGGCTATAAAAGGCGGCACTGTTAATTGGCAAAGCTGGGGATGCATTCGTTCCATGCGTTTTTTGTTGTTGTTTTTTTTGCAAACCAAATCTGCACTGGCTTATACCCGGGCGCTAATTTGTGCGCCATTACAAAAGGTTTGTAAAGACATTTTTACGACCAATAACTAGACTGTTATTGGTCGCAAAATATTTTATTTATTATTTTATTTATATGTTATGTTATTTATATATTATTTTACGACCAATAACTGTGTCCTAGACAATGGATGTGAATGGTAGTGTGGGGATCAAAGTTATCATGGCATGGTGATCTGAAAACGCAGGGGTCGCTTTTCATCACTGATTCACTTGATTATGCTGATGGTTATCATCACAGACCTTTCCATGGTCAAACGAGGACGGTACCCTACGGGGACATTGTTCGATCTTAGGTCGGTTCTAGTTTGTTTGCACTGAATATAATTTGGAATGGAATGCTCACTTGGCTAAAAATGTTAAGTGTTCTCCAAAGTCCCAATGTTTCGAAGCCATGCTCTCGAGCACTAAGGACTAGAAGACCATTGTTACCTATGTTAGTGTCACGGCTCCAAGTGTGGTTTGGAATTCAATGGTGAACGCTTAACTTGCCTTCCCGCGTACCCAACGACGCCAATGGAACAGCTTCCACGCGATAGGCTTTTTTCATTTGTGCATATTACGCATCTACTAATTCAGGTGGCTCATCTTCCCGGTATTAGCTTGTGCAGCCATGGGATTGTGCGGGCAAGTGTGAAACCGACGCTATTCGGGCATGGGTAATCCGCGATTGAGGCACAGCTTGCACGCCGCTTTTTCGCTTTTTTTTTGCTTATACGGTTGTGTATTGTCTGTGCGAAGGAAGTAAGCAAACGACAGCTGTCCAGTTTTTTTTTTGTCTTACTGTTGGTTGGTAGGTACATTTAGGAGACATTTTGAACGGTTATGTCCATACAGTTTCCACCAGCGAAATGAAAACATATTTGATCCTTTGAGCTGTAGCCTTTCTATGTGCCTCTAAGGGCAATTTGAATGCACGCCCTCCTTCCGGCCTGCTCCTGACTTAAAGGGAATGTTCCTCATTTGAAGATATTGAGGCAAGCATCAGACATGATGAAATAGGCTTACGTTTAACGATTGGTATGCTTTAAGAGCAAAAGACTGCCCTAGAGAACCAAATTTCACTAGTTAGTAAATAAGGCCTTCAATACGTCATCGTTTGACTACGACATGGCACGCGTGTATGAAGTCAGCCGCTGCGAGGGCCGCGTTCCTCACTGGCAAAGTACCTACATGAGTTGTTACCTATGACGTCGCGGGTACTTACGTCATACATAAGCGACTGATCTCAAAGCCGCAGGAGCTGTTGTGACGCACTTATATCTGACGTTATAGGCTGCAATTTGTGTACAATTGTTGGTAATGGGGAACGCGGCCCAGATGGCCGTACCAGAATTGTCACCGTAGCCGACGGGCTATAATGGACATGATGGCTGTACAACTTGTAGTACTTCAACCGCCTATAGGTGGTGTGCGTGCTGGTGCGTTTTTGCGAAACCCTTATTTAGTTATGTGTTCGCGTGCTTGCCGTTTTCGTGATGTTCTTGTATAATTGTCTGGCTACATCGGTTGCTTTCATTGAAATAATGGGTTATGGCGCTATTTTGAAGTAATTCGATTTCTTAGTAAGTCTTAGTTTGGCCATAGCCCGTATCGCTGCTCATATTCCTGTATTATACAGCACAAAGCGTGGTGGGCGCGAAATGACCTCAGAAGTCGGTGGGCCCCAAAACTCCAATCATGATCACGAAACATGATGTGTGTGCGAAACTTGCATGCAACCCGACACCGAGGGGCGTGGTATCAGTCGGCCGAGGGCCAACTGATACCACGAATCGTGCCGACGCCCGCGAGGCATGAAGAATTCAACGGTCGTACTTGTTGGCCTTGAGCGCCTCATGGCCAATGAGCGGGCAGTATCCGCGTGACGTTTGTATGGCGTCATGAGTGTAGGCGTGGCTTTGAAATAGTTGTGCAAAATAGTGTGCAAAATGTCGTGGGTGTCAAGCTCGGAAACGAGATGGTTTTAAGCTTAAAAAGGCATGGCAAATGTGGGACATTCACTTTAACGCGACCTTCTAGCATATGGTAATGACTTTTATTACAGGATAAGTTCATTGCTAGCAACTTATTGGCTTGAGTTATGCTTAGCTAGGAGTTGTGCGAATTATTGATGCAACGTTGATTCCGAAGCCGACGTTCAAGTCATTTACACACAGGCGGGCCATGCGTCACGTTGGCTTGACTCCCGCACGTGGACTGAGCCCCAGCACGACCATCGTTGTTTTCGGTACGGGATAAGTTTAACTAGAGCGGAATTCCCGGCGGCCGCTCATCGGTTTAAGACAGTCTTTTTCGTCTCTGCTGCTGGCCTGCCGGCTTGAATCACATACTTCACGACATCGGAGACAAATACCTGTCATGTATGAGCAAGGCTCCGCCCGGGCTGCCGAGGGGATGGAGTGCATAAGTATGCATTGCGATGAGACGCGTTTGCGCTCAATGTTG
>NW_023596545.1:42324104-42401604 GCF_011947565.3 Pollicipes pollicipes | reverse complement strand
TGCAATAGCAGTGTGTTGTTCTGTCTGTTAAGTTAGCGGTCTGGTCCATATGATGACTAGTGGCATAATGATCCAACTGATTACTCCAGTGGTACTCTAGTGGCACTCGGCGATGTTTGTTTCTAGTGTTGCTTTATACAGCCATCCTGGCCGTGTCGTAACTCCCGTAGCGACTGTGACTCCCGTGCTCCAAAACTGATAAGCCTTATTAAGCCCCACACCTTGCATAAGCCGTACCGTGGCTTCCACTGACTAGTTCAGGCGATATCACGTGACTCGGCGTCAGATGCTGGACCCAAGGCCGCGTGTAACTCTGCACCGGGGCGGCCGGCAGGCTTCGGGTCGGCAAAGCCGGGTCGACTGGCACCATTCGGCGCCAAGAAGAACGTTATGGACTCTTTGTAGCGGCGCTGCCGCCACGCCGGCCGGGGATGCGCCGCCGCCGCCGCCTGCCGGGTAGACCGGCCCGGTGTCGCTGCCCCCTGGCGGTAGCTCTCGGGATCCGGCGCGGCAGAGGCGGCGCCGCTGGTGACCGTTCGGTTAAACGACGCTCGGCTCTGTTGCTTTGTGACGATGACTGTTACGCGGCTATTTTTCCTACTGTATGAACGTTGAATTGGCTAGGTGTGTGCTGAGACACTATTTTTGTGAGCTGTTGGTGGAAACGTTATCTGATGATGGACGGCTACCATTAGCGGATTGTGAAAGCCGACCGATTTCCTTGTTTCGGCGACCGTTGGGAGCCCATCGCCTGTGATGGTTGCGGTGAAATATCTGAGCACTCATAACCCTCGTGACAACTGCACCGAGACATCCTACGTCGGGGTACCCCGATTCTCAAATATTGTTGTTGCTGTCACCAGGTTAGAGACCACCTTTTGTCGACGGCAAGCTTGGTTCCGTATTTGTTGTGTTGTCTGGAATTATATTTCCCGTATTATTTGCATGAAGCCATTATTTTGTGGCTCCGTCTACCATCTCATTGTCATAATTAACGGGTGCGTGCGTAGGCATACTTGTGGTTTAAGAAACAATCATGCAGGGTGTAGAGTGCAATTTTGTTACGACCAATTTACTCTGTACAGGGTGGTTGTAACTGGTATTTTCTCGCTGATTTCATTACAAATTAATGGTACAATGGCGTGTATTTTAAGTCTATTAGCCATGGACCTGCCGGTGAGGGCGTTGTGAGGCCGTTTGCCAAGTTTGCAGTGCCTCGCGGCCCAGCATATGCCCCAGAGGCGCGCGGCCGGAGCTGGCCGCCACCCCAGGTCCTGGAGAGGAGCAGTGAGGGGCCGGCCGAGGGGCGGTTGAGACGTCCTTGGAGCGTCGCAGAGCTGTGATGCTTAGTGCCATGTGTTAAGTGCTTATCATTTTTTTCGTTTTTTAAATCCGTTATCTGGAGGGAGTGATTAAAACAATCTTCGTTCATCCCCCTGTTCTTCACATGAGCACAGACGTATGCTTCCGAATCCGATTCCCGAAGGTGTGGAGCAGAGCAAACTTGGTTCACCCACGCGCTCCTCACAAGACCGCAATCACAACTGAAGTTGAGTTCGGAAGATTTCCATGGAAAGGTATGTAAATGTATTGTCACGCATGCGCGCACGCCACCGCGCCTGTTCATCCCCTAGCCTTGGTGCACCGGTAGATGCCTGGCGGCTAGTCTCGTCCCCATTGGCAGATTGGTAGACAGAGACTGGACGCTGGGCCGCCAGCAGACAGAGACTGGACGCTGGGCCGCCAGTAGACAGAGACTGGACGCTGGGCCGCCAGCAGACAGAGACTGGACGCTGGGCCGCCAGCAGACAGAGACTGGACGCTGGGCCGCCAGTAGACAGAGACTGGACGCTGGGCCGCCAGCAGACAGAGACTGGACGCTGGGCCGCCAGTCTCATCCCGTTCGGCGGATGATGGCCGCAGGACATCGCACCTCGGTGGGGGGTCGCAAGGGACGCGTCACTGCCGCTTGTACACCCTCGTGCAAACGACGTCATCGCAGGATACCGTCTGAAACAGTGCAGGAGACATTCGAGGTGTCACCAGTTGTCGTCATCTCAAAACCCAAAACGTGAAGCGACGCATACCTGACTGACGCATACTGACCATACCTGACCGGAGAACGGCGAGTCAGGCAGCCAATTGTCCACGGAATGCAACATACAGAACATGGACCTTAACAACAGCTGTTGGAAGAGGGGAGGGGACCAAAGGAAACCAGAGTTTTAGATGGTCCAGGTCTTTGATAGGGCTGCAATATTTGCACGCGTTTATTGCAGCGTTCCTCACAGAAATAAAGCTTCAACTACGGAACACATGAGTGCACATATGACCAGAGAACGCAGAACGCAACGAGAACGTTCGCGGGCTCAGGTGAGGCGGCACACCCACCATCTCGATGGCGTCGTCGGTGAATTTCCGCACCAGCGTCGACACCTTGCCGCCTCCGGTCTGTTTCTCGGTCAGCGTGTCCCCGTCCTTGGTCACCACGCTCTGCGGGCAGGGACGGGGAGCTGTCGACGCTGGTAAGGCCCGCGGGGGCGATGGAGGCGGCAGTACACGACTCCTGATGCTCTCCTGGTGCATGTGTGCGCACGCGGCAGCGAGGACTCGAGTCTTTTCATCGATGTTTAGGCGATACTAGATCGGGAGCACCAAAAATGGTCGGGATCGATTTTCAATATCGATTTTCGATGATTTTCGATCGATGGTGCCTTTCGATGCTCGAATGGGGCTTACGAAATAGTATGCATTTGGAGAAGGTGCAGGCTGTTCACTTTAAGCTGAAATGAAGCAGGCAGCCGTTGGTTCCATATGATACTTCTGCAGTGATAGCCATTCTACGCTAGTGCGCACACTCTGGATTCGTCCACGCGTCTCCTGCCGCGATAGCACAGGTCGCAGTGGCAACTGGCCGTCGTCGATGTGTCGCCCCGCCTGGCGGGACGGACCGAGATAAGCGGCGGCATTAGGCAGGCGAGATCTGGACTTTGTACCTTTGAACCGGGCTATTGAACTTGTCTGTTTTGTGGCGTCTGACCTAGCGCAATAATACGGCCAGTGAGAACGTCCAGCGTAGCTTGCGTCGAATGGAGCTGATTCTGATGGTGAAGAGTTTAGAGCAAGTGAAGAAACATGCATCTCGTGTGTTTATTTTTGTTGAAATAGCTCCGCTTGATCCTCTTCACTGATGACGTGGCATTGCGCTCATAGCTGTTTTCAAATGATGGTGGCTGGAGATACGAAGAGATATGTGGGGACTTCTGAGGAGATATGTGGGGACTTTTGAACCACATCAACATGTCTGGGCATTAACATGAGGACCTCAAACTGATACATCCATACACATCACTGCGCACCATGCGTGCATTTCATATCGACCAGTGTTGATTTAACCCCGCCGCACCCTTAGCAATAACAACGCCTCCGGCTGTTCCAAGAATGAGAGCTCCGGTCCAACTCGGACGACGACGAGCGATTTTGTTGAGACGAGCGGCCGCCGTTTAAACACGTGGCGATGACGCGCGGGGCCGCACACGGCGCCGCCGCCGGCCGGCCCACAAACATACCTGTCCGCCGTGTATTTACAGTGGGTGCCCGCGAACTCGGACCGGCAGCTATAGAGCCGATGGTCGTGCGGTCCCGGGCCAACGTATCGTGAAATTAGACTGCCGCTATGCAGCTGCGGACCCGTTGCCAGGCCGTCGCACGCTCTGGTTGTGAGCTGTATACATGGTTGGCCTTTCGCACATGGGATGTCCTAGGGACTGCTTAGCCGGTATTCGGCCAAATACATTCAATGCGTCAGGCTTATTTTGTTTTGTTGATTGCATTTGACCGAATGTTATCGTTGACCATGTGTCTTTGCCGCCGTATCAAAAAGCTGAAATGCTCAGGCCGAGCGGTAACTTGCCAGCTTGCCTTTTTGCCGATATTGACGAAATGTTTGTGAGTCAAAATACATATTTACTGAATGCCAACTTATCCAAATGCTCCTTAGTCTGATACTAGTTGCCGGAGCACTCTTTAGTTGAATGCTCATCTTCGCATATGCTGTTCAGTCAAATGTTGATAAGCTGAATCGTTATTTAGTCGAAAACTAATAAGCTGAAAAATCGTCTAGCCTTTCAGAATTTTCGGAGCCGTGTTTTCAACGGATGTTGATTTGCTGCAATCCTCTTATTCAAATGCTAATTAGCGGAATGTGCTTAAGCCGAATGCCTAAGCATCAAAATTATCTCAATAGGCTCTTTTTGTGGGCGGTTTTCACTGTCGCCTTACGAGAAGAGGCCTCAGCAGCTCACCTCAAGATTTCGAAAACCCAACAAGCTGGAACTACCGAAAAGGCAGCGATGGAAAGGACTAGTCAAGCTGTATCATATAGATGTGAAGGAATAATAGTGAATGCGCCTTTTCATGGCTTAAATTAGGTCCAACATAATTTTAGTACAAGAACTGAGCACATTACAGCACGGGAAACGGCATTGAATATATTTAAAAATCTCTATAGGATGGGCATCGACAGATCTGCCCTGTATGGTGTCATGTCAGGCTAGAGGGATCAAAGTTTTTGTTCCGGTTGGAGGCCATTGTTTCATTGACCCGCCAAGCTGTATGAAGAACCCCAATAACGCAAACCTAACAGAATAAATCATCGTCCCTAAGACTGTTGCTTACGCCCCACCAAGCTTTGTCGTTCTTTCATGAGTAGTTCATGGGCCGCCCAATACGGTCTGCGGTCGTTATTGCTTGATATAATTATGAACTGTGCAATTCACGCTTCGGCAAATGAATTCAGCTAATCGGCCATTCAGCAAATTTTTCGTTCGTTTATTGCCGTTCGTCAAAATCACATTTCGACAAAAAGGTTATTTCACAGTTCGGTGATTTTCCATTCGCGTAATTGCCATTCGTCAAAGTCCCATTTTGGCATATTGACATTCAACTGTTCCGGCTAACTTATTGTCGGCTAATCAGCATTTCAACCTTCGACTAATGCACATTTCGACAACTTTCACCTCGTTAAAAACGAATCGTCGATATGGTTTTCGCTTTTTAGCCGTTCGCTTTCTTGGCATGGCGGCAAACGGCGTGTTAGCAGAAGGCATTCAAGTTTTCACATTTGGTGAAAAGCATGAGGCTAAACACCAATCGGAACTTAGGACTGGAACCTGTTGCCACGCATTACGAGGTCTGGGTTATGAGCATCGCGGAGTCCAAATACCTCAGGGATGGGAGCCGAGAACGAAGCTTTTGCTGTCACCATTATTTTAATGTTACGGGCTCATTCGCGTCAATGATTAAGTTCTTTTTCCAAGCTACTATGCGGCATGCATTATTTACTGAACTGGAATCCGTCAACTTTACGTGACGTGATGACGAGGACTCTCGGCCGCTGGGGCGCTGACAATCTCAGTGGCTGCTGCAACTGTTCGAGAATGGCTTGACCACTTTGGGATCATTTTTGGCCGGGATTTTTGTTAGGCTTGGGCTGATGAATAAAGCACCCAACATGTGCTAAAGTTTGGGATTACATTTCCGATACATAGATGCGTCTACTGAAACCAACAGCTGATCAGTATTTCATTTTTGTATGCATCCATGGATGTACACTGAACATAAATTGCACTCGGTATTTATTCATTTCCATCCCCTTATTCATCTTGCGTGGGCACTTAATAGGGGCCTTCATGGGCGAAATTTCCTTAACCAATCCAGCTGCAACCCATGGGGCTGTGTTCATGCCCACACGCTGCCCATTCTTTTTTGTCGATAATCGCAAAACTGTATGTGAATGGAGCTAACTATGAATAAAGAAGCGCAATTGGTAACATTGCGTAGCAGTCTTTGAAGCATAGAACCGACATTTTGTCAAGATCTGACCCTTGCCCATAGCCAGATACGTAATTTTCTCGATGAGCACCTAACCCAAGCCTATGTCCATTTGGGTGGTCATTTCAAATGGTACCACTTGTTGCTTTACCCAGCCTGTGGAGTACTCTGGAACCTATCAGGTCCTCTCTGCAGCTGTTTCGGTGTCAGCTGCGTCACTATAGCGCGGCTCAGTTCGCCACGGCTGCAGCCATGATCGAGAATGACACTTGACAGAAAATGGCACAATGACACCTCGAACAACGCGTGTCAACCCAGCGTTCAGGCGTGGGGCGAGACAGAGGACAGTCCTCCCGGTCCACCGACAGCCCACTGACCGTGAGACGGTCCTCCCGGTCCACCGACAGCCCACTGACCGTGAGACGGTCCTCCCGGTCCACCGACAGCCCACTGACCGTGAGACGGTCCTCCCGGTCCACCGACAGCCCACTGACCGTGAGACAGTCCTCCCGGTCCACCGACAGCCCACTGACCGTGAGACAGTCCTCCCGGTCCACCGACAGCCCACTGACCGTGACCTTCCTGCCGTCGGGCGTGGTCATCTCCTGCTCGGCGCCGATGTCGAACTCCTGCTCGTGCGTCTTGAACGAGGTGACCTGGCGCAGCTTCCAGTGGATGCCGTCGGTGGTGACGGTGATGACCGGCGTGGCCGCGTTCGCCGCCTTCCTTGTGATGAGGCCGACCCCTGCATGTGGATGGCCACGTGAGATGACCACACCAGTGGTTTGTAAGAGGAACGCCACGCGCGCTGCCGCACATCCTTTTACGAAGTATCCGCGGCTGCAGTGGTCGTAATAACACCCGGAAGCTATGGCACAGGGGATGTTGGAACCCAGGACCTAACGTGGGTGCCGAACGCGCTAACCAGCCGGCCTTTACGCTCAATATCTTGCAGCGTCTGACCTCGGTATATCGTGGAGCTTCGGGTCAGATCAGGTCAGAATGCGCTCGTCGGCCAGCGCCAGAGGATAAGTTTGAACTGAACACATGCTGCAGACATGGGCGCGTCTTGGGTCCGCACTCTGGGTCAGTCGGAGGTTTCGGTCTGTTTTAGTCTAGCGGCCGGGTGACCCGGTGTGACGGTCTGCTGGTCGGCAGCCAGTCTGTCCCATGATGAAGCCGCCGTCTCCGTTTTCGGTGCGTTGCCGCGGCACACGCCCGGCTGCAGGCACAACTCGGGAGACGAGAGCCGGGTCCGAGAGAAACGGAGCAAACCAACTATGTTCAGCAGTTGGGTCCTTGTGGTCCAGTGGGGTTTTAGGGCGCGCCGACAACCGAGGTCATTTTGCGCCCAAAATGAGGTCGTGAGGTCAGCAGTTGTGTCCATTGCAAATGCAACTTCTTTGGTTAAGTGCATTGCCCTGCACGGGAATACACCTACCTTTATCGAAGGGAACTATTGTGAGATATGCTCCACCCTTGGTTATTTGTGACAACACAACAGCGTCCGTGTTACGTCGAAAAGGACCGCGGGCCGTATGCCTACGAGGTTGAAGTATTGGAGAAGAATCAGAAGATGTTGACAAGTGAGCACAATGAGTCAAGTCATGCAGCCAATTGTCTGTGGGAACTCCGGCACAGTTCCGGATCAACGCAGACAGCCGCCCAAAATGAGCTCGCATTCCGGCCGTCGTCGCCTCCGCCGGTCGCCGCCACTCACCCATGGCCTTCATCACCTCGTCGAACTTGTCGGACGACGCCAGCTTGTACTCGCCGTTGTAGGTGACCATGGTGGCGGGGGCGCGGGGCGTGCTGCGTGCGGCGTGCTGCGTGGAAGAGTGAGGCGCCCCGGCCGGCCGGCTGCCCACCCCCTCCCCTCCCCGCCCGATAAGGTAAGCACGGCGGCGGCGGCGCAGGGCGAAGTCCAGATGCGGCGCGACCATGTACAGCGCCGCACATACACCCTTCGCTCTCGGCGCCGGCTGTGATGACACCCAGTCGGTGCTTACAGACGCAGACGTGTTGGCGTGAGTCGGAGCAGCGCGCCGGCTCGTCTCGCGGTGCATTCGGCCGTCAGGTGGGGGGGGGGGGGGGGGGCGGAGGCACACTATGCCGCCGCCTCACTTCGACTCGCTAATTTTTGGGCGAATAGTATGTCAGGGTTTCGAAAAAGCCGAACTGTTATCGGTACTTTCACTACTTGTATACACATCAACAAGCCGAATGTGGATTTCCAAAAAGCTTGCACACCAGTGGTAGCACGCCACATGAGGTCGCACCTGATCGTAATTAGGGGTCATGTGAGGTCACACCTGGTCATATTCAGAGGTCACGTGAGATCGCACCTGATATAATAAGGGGCCATGTGAGCTCATACCTGAAAATAATCAGAGGTCATGTGAGGTCTCACCTGACACTAATAATTATTGGCTACGTGAGGTTAAATTACAAATATTGAGCAAAACTAATTTGTAAAAACAAAACAAAGCAAAACTGTAATTTGTTGTGCCCATTTGTGATAAATGAGTGCCTGTAGCTAGCGCAAAGCCCTCTATTGGCTTCATCATGCTTGCACTGTGCACCAGACTGTCCGAAAATTAGATCCGATGAGGTGACCTGACCTTCAGCCCATGACCTTCACCTGACATGACCTTGGCCAGCAGCGTAGTTTTGCAAAATGAGTTGGAGGGTACTGAACAGTGAAAAATGATCCAACATGGCCCCAAAAGTATGCCAACAAGCAGGATTCTCCCCCGATTTCGCCCACTTTCTCCCCAAAGTTGGGGGACTGAAGTCCCCAACTAAACAGAAAACTATACCCATAACCTTGATCCGAACTGGTCTTGTTCCTTGACCTCTATCTTGACCATCATCCGCATATGATGGTATGCAGATGATGACGTGACGGTATGAGGTCGATGATACGATTGTATGATGGACACGCACAAAACTGTACCACTAATATTGCAAGTGATAGAGGGTCCTCTGGTCGTTCAAAGCATTTGCTGGTTTTCCAATGGAAAACACTAAGCACTGGATGAAAACGCTGTTGTTTTCGTAAAGATCAGTCCCAGTAATCTACAGGCAGCAGTAATCAAACAACCAGGAATGTTCTACAAGGAGATTCAAACCAACTACAGCTTTCCAGTGACATGCAGGACACTCCTGGACAACCCAGGAGCCTTGCTCCTGGGTTGTCCAGGTGTCACGTTTACACGCGCTCGGGTGAGTGGTCAGTTTGAACCCCCAAAGGTTTTCCGGAATAATTTCCCAACGGCGCAGCGCAGCCGCGTCAAATCTTGCATAGGTGTAGACAGTTGAATCGTGGATCGTTTAGTTTCGCACATTTTGATGCATCTAGTGGGGTTGCTGGCCTACGGCAAGTCAGTCAGGCCAGGGATTCAGCGAAGGCAATCTCTAGGGATTCGTTTAATCTGATGCAGCAACGGTGTGTTACACGAAGCCATACTTCCTTGAGATGTCTTCTTAGGCAACACAGCAATTGAATCAACACACTCCATTGACCTAGCGTCAGGTATGAGGGTCAGACTAGGTTAAAAAAACTTGCTTTATTATTCTAGGGCTTGATGTTTGAGGTAGTTTCTGGTGTTCACTGCGAATTCATTGATAACAGGAACAGCATTATTATCTTCCATGAGCTTTTTAAAGGTCAGAATAGGTTACTGACCCAAAATGACCCTGGTCAAAATTTCGTTTTTAGGAGCATGCTGCATGGCCTAATCTTCGTTGCTTATTGAAATGCAAAACTCAAAGCAGTCGTGTACGATTTTGGTCACCATGACCTTCGAAAAGTCATGGTAACCAAAATAACCTAGGCCACTAATCTCAAGTGGGCGTGCGACGTTTTGCTTAGGCAGGTCTATAGGTTCTGGGGACACGTTGGAGACCAGCCTGAAGTTTGACCTCGTTTGACCTTATTTAACCTGAAGTTAATTGTCTAGGAACCCCAAGCTTCGGCCTAAATGAGCCCACGTAGAAGCGAAAGCACTGTGAATTTGGCGTCCCTAATCTCCTAATTCCTGAGATCTCAGGGGGGTAAAATTGACCCTATCCAGCGAAGGGTATCCAAGGTATCCAAAGGTATCCGAAGGGTAGCGAAGCGGCCACCCTGGCGCGTGTTAAGCTGCACTGGTTGAATAAATTGTTATAGTCTGGCACTTTTACCATGGCACAAAACGCAAGAAGTGTCTATCTGGTGGGCTTATGTTGGATATCGAATGTGTATATCTTGATTTCTAGACGCCACAGTTTTCGATGCACGGGCTTACGAGTGCAGTGGCACAAGCATCTGTACCTGGGCAACGGCTGCTGCGCATTGACGCGCGCCGCGGTGTCCGGTTGAATATCCTTCGTTGAGATAGCTAGAGACACCAAGTTTACAGGGTCACTTAACCTGCATATGAGCTCACTTATGTCTAAATTTGAGGTTCCTTGGTCATGGCCTTGAGGTCAAACAAGGTCGAACAAGGTTATACCACAGATAAGTGTCCAAAGTGCCCTCAGACCTCCTCACGGAACCACCGTGAACATAGATACCTGTTCTAAGCAAAACGCCAATGGTGATCATTTAAGGCTAGTGACCTTGTTTGGCTTTCAAAAGGTCAAGGTGATCAAAAGACTATGATATTGCTGTTATTTTTCATCTAAATAAGCGTTAGGGATTACGCTATGTGTTACGTTTCTCAAGGCAAAACCTTTGCCAAGGTCACTTTCCTTTAGCTGCCTAATCTGATCTTTAAAAAGTTCATGGAACATATTTGTTTCGATCCCGGTTGCAAATAAATTTAAAATGAGCTTCAAAAGCTGTCTCCAAAGCAAGCTGTCGAGCAAAAAGGTGGGTTATTTTAGACACCGGTCTGGCCTTTATGCCTGAACCTAGGTCAATGCACTTTTTTGTGATTCTAAACTCATTTGATGCATTGCTTAAAACTGTCCCAAAGATGTATGCCTTCGTTTAACACTCCGCTGTCGCATCAGATTGAACAATCTCTAGAAATTCCCTTCGCTGACAGCCAAGGCCTTTTGCCTTATAAGTAACATATACTGTTTTATGTCAAAAGATCCGCTATCCAACTGCCTGCAGCCATGCAATTTGGCGCGGCTACGCCGTGCCGTTCGGAAGTCATTTTGAAAAACCGTCGAGGGTCAAATTGCCCCACACAGCCGATGGAAAATCAGAATTAGGTAAAATTGTATTTCTTGCGTGCATATTGGGGGGCTGGGATGGGTTACCTCATATTGAAGTAGTATCAGTGTGCCGTATGCCAAATCTATGCAATGGATGACAGTCTTGAGTCACAGGAACTGCTATGCTGACGCACAACAGCTCTCACGTCAGTTGTCAAGTGCATTTGCGAGGAACATCATGCATATGTGTAGATCAGACAGAGCTAATAGCCCGATTCCCTGAAGAATAAACAGGAGAATAAAGAAATACCTAGATATCATATGTCGGCTACATGCCCTTATCGAAACGAATATCAGTAGTAAATTAAAAATTGCCTGCCGATCCTACTAGATTTTTCAGGTTTTTTCAAACAGCAAGCCTCAGTTTTTACAGGTCACCAACACTTAGGCTTGGTGGATTAAACAAGGAGCAACTGTCAGCCATTTGCAAGATGCAGTGCAAATCTGTCTAATAATTTAAATACGGGAAAAATACGTGCGCATGCAAACAAAGTCAAGTAAACATGCATCACGCATCACGCGTTAGGCATTTCTCATGCAAGAAAACGATGTCGTCATGACAAATCCATCATAATCCATCATGTCACGAATTCATCACATACATCACAAATTCAGGGAGGTACAGACCCTTTATCCCTTTTGAGTTTAAAGACATGTACAAAGCACATGACCATCCAGACAGGAAAATAAGGGGATCTATTCTAATAAGAAATCGGCCACCAGACCTTAACGTACATGGCTCATCATGCCCCATTATGCGTATGTGATTAGTGCCTTGATGTGCGATGCATGCTGGCTTAAAATCGCTTACATGTATGAGTGGTGTGACGTGCGATGCCTGTTTAATTGAAATCGTTTGCATGTGTAAGTAATGTATGGTGCGCAATGCCTACTCACCCGAAGTCGTTGCTTGCAATCGCATGCGTTTATGAATGATACGTTATACATGGTGCCTGTTTGCTTTAATTCTCCTGCGTGTACAAATATTTTCCGCGTATTTTACGCGCATTTTACACGTACACGTTCCATACGTTGCGTTTACACGTATATGCATTTATCACTTCATCGGACCTAATTTTCGGATTGTCTGGTACATACTATGTGCACGAAAATCAGGTGTGACCTCATGACCACACATGATCTCTGATCAGGTGATCCCACATGACTTCTCATTACATATGTAACATCACATGACCTCTGTTAAGGTGACATCACTTGACCTCTGATTATAATCAGATGTGACCTCACATGACCTCTGATTGTGACCAGGTGTGACCTCACACGATCTCTGATTATGATCCACTCTGAGGTCCTATATGCTAAGGAAGATTTGTCAGCATGTCGTTGACGTGTTGACAACGGCCAGCATCCTACGCCAGCCCCACTTTCTATTCCAGATCACTTATCGTCGCGCTTGAAAATATGTGCGTCTTGGCTGAGGTTTAGTGTCCTATCAGTTCAGGAGTTCCGACTACCGCTGCCAAAACTGCATCGCGTTCGGAGGATCCCGCTGCCGGTCCCTGTCGCGTGTAAAGTGGACCGATCTCTGCGTGCTTGCAGGGCGCGCTCGTGGCAGCGATGCACGTGCTTCGCTAATGGATCTGACCCGGCTTGGGGATGACTCAGCAGTCCAGGGGCACGCTTGCGAGAGGTCTGCCGCCCTGTCTGGTGGGAGGGGAGCGGGGACAAAGTCCAGCCAAACAGGACACGTCCCGACGGCGTCCGCCTCCGTCTCGCGCTGTGCCGGCGCAGGGTCGAAGATCGGGCGTCCGAGGGACCTTTGGCATGGACGCGGCGCCGACTATTCGCGGCGAGTTTACAGCTCGCCTGGCGGTGTGAGGTCGTCACGTTCTCGCCACCCAGCCGTTGTTAGCGTCAGTGACGGGTGACAGAAACATGCCAGAAGACAAGGCGCACCGAAGCCGCGTAGCTTTGATATCGAGCTATTATCCGACCTGGTCTGTTCCGCTGCGGGTGGTATCTGCGACGCTTGTGGACATCCACCGTAGCTATGTGCGTTGTGCCAAGGCATGGAAATGTGCTTGCGAGTGGATGGCGGTTGCGGTTTATGTTGCAGCTTCCCGATTTTTCAGTATTACAGTAATCAGCAATGACTTGCAAAGCCTCCTGCTGACACATCCGAGACGATGGCCGGCCTTGAATATTAACCCGAGATTGCGAGAGAGCCATATATATATGTGGCACGAGGACAATGTCAAGCCCGATGATGACTGATCTGAAATAGAAGGTAGGACTGGCGTAGCATGCTGGCCAGCAGGACGGCGAGTACTATGACCGATCCTGGGCTGACGAGCACCGCATGATCGGACCCCGCTGGACGTGGCACATGGGGGCGGCGAAAAACGGGCCCACATGTCGTTGGCAACATACCCTTGACATGTTGACAAATCTTCCTTAGCGTGTAAGACTTCGGAGTGTATACATTAGTCGCGATGCCCACTACTCAACGCTGCCCGCATCCCATTCATTAATTCTGCTCGGCGTTTATAGGATTCTTGAAAGCTTGTTTGAATTACGGCCGCGATGTGTATTAACCAATAACACCCATTCCTTGCAAAACGTTTCAAAACGACCCACATGTAGCCAACTGCAAGGCCCACAAGCTGCACACAACTCACATAATAAAAAATGCGTTGCCCAGGGCGTCACACCAATGAAAGACAAAATGCCCAGACACAAAACATAGATTAGGTCAGTCGGTCAATGCCACGTCGCTCGTCGACCCGGCGTCGGCTAGACCTCACACCACACACAAATCCTTTGCAGGAGGTGAGCAGGGGATCCCACAGCGCGCCCAAACACGTTCTCAGAAATACGGCTAGGACCGTCGTTTCCAAAAACCCAGCGTTTTCATGCTACCGAAGGAAGATCTACTGAATGTGTCCGCGCCACTGCGCTCAAAAGCGCGCGCCAAGGCGAGCATCGCCAGTATATGACACGGTGCTGGGGCGGCCAGCGCCGCGTCAGGTGACCTATTCGTCTCAGTGCCGGCCGGAACCGCGTGGTCCGGCCGATCGCCGAGCCTGTTCCGTCGGCCCACGCAGCGAAGGCAGCGAGCGTCGGCGCGCACTCCCCGCAACAGGAGAACCCACGCTCACCACTCTAGCGCGGCGGCTCGGTGCAACGCCGCCCCCTGAGCGCGCGTTCGCTCGGCGGGGCTCCGAGGCGGAGAGGCAGTCCTGTCTTTGGTTTGGCGCGAGGTGTGCGGTCTTTGCGGAGCACCGCGTGAGGTCCAGACTGCAGACGCGCGAGACGCCGACCGGGCGCCTGTCCCACGCCAGCGATGGGAACACGCACTCCTCCCCTCCCGCACCAGGTGCAGGGCCAGGGTCTCGGAGGGAGCCGAAGCACAGATCCAGGGCACTCCCGGCTACACCAGCGTGAAGAGAGACTCGTCGTCGTTAGCGGCGGATGCCGGCTCGTCCTCCTCGTCCAGCGGCGACTCGTCCAGATCCCGCACAGCCTCCTCGAAGCTGTACTCGTAGTTCCTGGCCAGCTGTCGGTTTTTGTCGTGCTCCAGCAGCGCCTCCTGCCCACCCATCTGAAACAGGCGTGCCCATCTCAGCGGCCGGAGGCCTGAGACGTCTGCAAAGTCCACACGAGTCGGAGAGCAGCCTCCTAGCCAAGCCACACACACACACACACACACACTTAAGCGGCGTCGAATGGTAAGCGATGACGCGGGTGTCCCCGGCTCAGCAGTGGGGACGAAGCGTACCTTTCGCCATCGACACGGCAGCGCTCCACTCAGCTCGTGTCTCACCCGAGGCCACAGTGATGGGCTCACACGCTACTCGGGCTGGAAGCTGGCGAGTGAAGCCCCGACTTCAGACCGCGGCGAGACAACAACGCCGCAACCGTACGCAGTCGGATGTGATGTGGCGGTAGCTCTGTAGTGGTGCGAGGTCAACACCCAAACGAGTGAGGTCACCGATAGGTGGCGCCAATGAGTGTTGTGGTGTCTGGTGAGAACCGTGAGTGTGTCGAGAGGTTAGTTAATTGTTTTTATGTTTGGCAATAGTATGGGCAATTTATCTATGAATAAGCGATGGCTAATGTAGCTATTGTTTTGGCGGCTCATGACGTATTGTCAATCATAACGAGGCAGATTGTTGCTGCGATGAGATGATATAGCTGCGATAGAAATCATATAGCGAGATCCGTCCCTCTTATCCCGTATCTTGCTTTATCCTGCGTCCTAGCGACGCCTAGCTCGTCCGGGGCGGGCTGCATGCGTCAACCACGGGTGGACCGGGAGGCCCCGTGGGAAGGGAGACCCCGAGCGGGTACCCAGCGCGCATGCGCGGGTTAAAGCTCGGCAGGCTCCCAGGCGCTTGCAAGTCTGCCCCACCGTTAACCATTTTCCTTCATCCCATAGCTCTAAAATGATCATTTCTGGTCGAAGCGGCTCTAATCCAACACAACAAACAATATCGCGATAGAATATATACTGCGCAGCCTGCCAACGAAGTGTTTCTCGCTCTTCGTGATCCGTCCCTCTTTGGACGCGTTTCCCTGTCAGTCAGTCCGAGCCGGCATCACGCTAATGCCGGCACCGATGTTTCACACCGGACCAAGACAACCACCGCAGCAGGGCAGTGCTAGTCCCGGCCACGCGGCCGCGACCAGCCTGTGACGGCACGAGTTCTGAGGTGCGGGTGATTACGCTTGTGTCGCACCGCACGGGGGCTCGGGCTGTCAACTGAAGACAACAACAGGGCAACTATTGCCACCTTCTCTATCGTCGCCGAAGATAGTGGCATGCACGACAGCTCCATACACAACGCACTCGACACAGAAGCGTCAGCGTATGCGCATATTTGCTGTCAGCCAGTACTCGGTATACATCATGACAACAGCGTGCCTGCCCTGCAATGGACGCATTCACTGCTCATAGCAGTATACTCACTATGATCGTGACTAGGGCGTTCTCAAACGCCGAAACCTCTTCATCCGTCAGCGTGTGTTCTTTCTGCAAATTGTTCACGTCTGGATACTTCAGAAAGCGCACCTTGATCTCAGGACCTGGAAAACAACAGTAGCAGTGACTATCAGAGAACAGGGTTTCCCACGGCCGCCAGAGACATACATCTATAGCCCGAACCAAACGCCTCGGAATATCTGCAAGACACCCCTCGCCTCAGTTACACCAAACGTCCGCGCCCGCTCTGCCCCTCCCGCGACGCGCGCGCGACGCCCGCACCCGCTGGCGCCGCCGACCGCCGAGCCAGCTCGGCCGCCCCTGGGGCGG
Source organism: Pollicipes pollicipes (assembly GCF_011947565.3). Lineage (NCBI taxonomy): Eukaryota > Metazoa > Arthropoda > Thecostraca > Pollicipedomorpha > Pollicipedidae > Pollicipes > Pollicipes pollicipes. Next base: position 42,385,292 of record NW_023596545.1, on the reverse strand, counting down.
AGGCTCACCGTGGCCGTCGAGGCCGACACGGCCCAGCTTCTGGCGCACGGCCTTCTCGACGCGCGCGCGCTGCTCGCGGTCGATCTCGCTCACTTGGACCATCTTGTCCAGCCGGAGCGAGTCGACCGTGGTGAACTTCACCCGACCCTGCGAGCACACGTGACACGCACGCTCACCCCGACCATAACGTGCCTCTGAGACCGAGAGGGGGAGGCGCGGAGAGTGGTGCGCGCCACAGCACGCCGAGAAGGCTGCTATGATTCAAACTCGTGTATCGAGATCCGGCTCCAGGAAAGACCGAGTTCAACTTGCGGAAGGCACAAAATGGCGGCATTCTCGATGTGTCATGCATACATGTCGGTAGTTTGGGATGTGTCCACAAGGAGTAAGCACACTTTAACTCCAAATTGGAGAGACGCTCGATTCCAGCGTCGAGCTGACAGCCCGGCCTCCGAGCCCTGGAGGCCTGCGCCGGCTGCTCACCTCTCGCGCCTCGCCGGGCGCATCATCCTCGTCTTCCTCGTCCCCACTCTCCTCCGCAGTGTCGTCCGTCGGGGAGTCCCGGACGGAGGACTCTGGGAAAACCAACAAGGCCAGCATGAGGAGGGCTGAGCCCCCAGTGACCCCGCCCGTGACACTCGGCGGCACTCGACTGGCTGCTGCCAGGACCAGACCCTCCCAGTGGAGGCCTCCACGCCATCAGGCGGAGGCGCGTCCCTTGTAAGCACGAGCACGGTCGAACGCAGGCCTTCCCTACAGAACACTAACATGCCCAAGCACTTCCGAGCCATAACGGCATTCGCGATGGTTACACGGGCGTAAGGGAAATAGGCCTCCGCACATACTAGTATCCATTACGACATGTGAGACGTTACGCACAGCGCCCTGGCTCGGTCAGATTTCCCGTAACAGCCTCGACTGCCCCGGCTTCTGAAGCTCCCTTCACCGGTCGGTGGCATCTGGGTCAGGTAGCCAGGTGGCTGGCTCCGTGCGTCCGGAACACCGGAAACTAACGACGGCCGGCTCCGCAAGTCCGGAGCACCGGAAACTAACGACGGCCGGCAGGCCGGCGTGGAGGTGGGAGCGGAGATGACAGCGCCGCCGATCGCCACGCGTACCTGCCTCCTCGGCGGCGGCGGGCTCCTCCGGCGCGGCGGGCTCCTCAGCCTGCGTCACAGCCAGCAAGCCGTCCCGCATCGCCTGCCAGACAGCCGGCGCCGAACGACAGGTCACCGCACAGGTCATGACAGCGGAGTCGAGTAAGGTCCACGGGAGCAGGCGGGACTTCACCGGCCTCACCACACAGGTCACTGTCGGCTCTGAAGTCGGCGTTCGTCCCGGAGTGCGGTGATCGCCTCGAGGCTGGAACGCCCGTCCCGAGGACGGCGCCTCTCCCGGCACCGCGCTGGAGCGTCACTTCCGTGCCCAGGGCGTCACCTCTGTCGTCAGAGCGTCAAATCTGTCTATGGAGCGTCGCCGCTGTCCCGAAAGTGTCATCTCCGTCCCCACAGCATCACCTCTGTCCCAGACCGCTCCGTCCCCACGTCAATTTTGTCTGAAGAGTGGGAGCATTAGTTTTGCCCTCAGAGCGGCATTTCACACCAGAGCGTCACCTCCGTCCCAGGGGCGTCATCTCCTTCTCCGGAGCGTCACCTCTGTCCCCGGAGCGTTACCTCCGTCCCAGGGGCGTCATCTCCGTCTCCGGAGCGTCACCTCCGTCTCCGGAGCGTCACCTGTCATGAGAGCATTGCCCTTAGAGCGTCACCTTCGTTCAAATGAGTCGCCTCTGACGCAGAGCGTCACCCCTGCCCCATGGCGTCTCTTTGTCCCTAGCGTGTCATCCCTGTACCCCACGTGTCTTCCTTGTCCCCAGTGCGTCACCCTGTCCACAGCGTGTTATCCTTGTACCTAGCGTGTCACCCCTGTCCCCAGTGTGTCACACCTGTCCCAAGTGTGTCAGCCCTGTCTCAAGCTCTGCCCAACGTGTCAGCCCTGCACTAGTGTGTCAGCCCTGTCCCCAGCGTGTCAGCCCTCCATCAGTGTGTCAGCCCTGTCCCCAGCGTGTCAGCCCTCCATCAGTGTGTCAGCCCTGTCCCCAGTATGTCAGCCCTCCATCAGTGTGTCAGCCCTGTCCCCAGCGTGTCAGCCCTCCATCAGTGTGTCAGCCATGTCCTCAGCATGTTAGCCCTCCATCAGTGTGTCACCCCTGCCCCAGCGTGTCACCCCTACCCCAGCTTGTCAGCCCCTGCCTCGGCAGGTCACCTCTGTCTCAGTGAAGAAACTCTGCAGCTGGCTGGAGAGCGCGGTCAGGTCGGCGACGGTGCTGGCCAGCTGCTGCACGGTGGCGTCCGAGATGAGCGACGGCTCGGCACGCATCAGCTGCTGCAGACGGCGCGACTCCTCGGTCACCGCCACCGAAACCTGGCCGACAGCGGGGGTGCTCACGCGCGGGTCGCGTCACCGACGGCCGCGCCACGCGCCGCAGGAACACGCTGTCGTCGACTACCGAGCCAGCGGTCAGCACGAGCTGCCAGTGGTAAGAGCGTGGGACCGCTGTCTGAACGCTGAACGAACATGTAATAAAAAACCAGATAGGACGGGATACAAACGCTTCCCAGGTTTATCAATCATTCAATGTCAGTCAGACTTGAGTGTCCGACGGAACTGGGATCGACCCCCACTCGGCATACCTCCGAGAAAGAGGTGAGCGTGTTCGTGTACTGTAGCAGCTCGGTGACAATCTCCTGAGAGCGGTGGCCTTGTTCGGCTTCGCTGAACAGCTCCTGCCAAGGGCAAGGCGACGGAAATGCAGTGGCACCTGGTGCCTTCCAGCACTTCGACCACGCGGGCTTATAGCGCCCATGGAGTGACAGCGGCTTGCAGAAGTCACCGCAACGAGACGGCGGAAATGTGAACATTAGCTGCTTAATGAGCAAGCCAGGGTCATGGAACAATCATCATCTTTCGTGAAAATTGCATGCAATTAGTATTAACGCACAAGTTGACTCCTTTCGCGCACCACACCCAGCAACAGCCGGACAATCGGGGTCACATCGGGATTACTGCCATTCCCCGGTAGCCGGCGGGAGCCACAGCGGTAGCCGGCGGGAATCACGGCGGTCGGCGGGAGGAATCACAGCGGTCGACGGCAGGAGTCACAGCGGTCGACGGCGGGAACCTCAGCGGTCGACGGCAGGAATCACGGCGGTCGGCGGCAGGAATCACAGCGGTCGACGGCGGGAACCTCAGCGGTCGACGGCAGGAATCACGGCGGTCGGCGGCAGGAATCACAGCGGTCGACGGCGGGAACCTCAGCGGTCGGCGGCAGGAATCACGGCGGTCGGCGGGAGGAATCACGGCGGTCGACGGGAGGAATCACGGCGGTCGGCGGGAGGAATCACAGCGGTCGACGGCAGGAATCACAGCGGTCGACGGCAGGAGTCAAAGCGGTCGACGGCAGGAGTCACAGCGGTCGACGGCAGGAATCTCAGCGGCGGCGGAGAATATCCACATTTATCACGAGAGGAAGTCCGCGCTGGTCGATGGAAAGGTCTCCAGCGGAAGGGGAGGGGGTTCACCAGGGTCGGCGGACCGGCCTGGCCGGACATACCATGATTCTGGCGTTCCTCTTCAGCTGCTCCTCTGTGGCCATCCGGTGGCGGTTCTGCAGCTGGTGCAGCCGGTCCACACCAAAGACGCCGTCTGAAAGGCATGATCGGGTAACGGAGTCACGGTGGTGTCACGCGGTACGGGCGCACACTAGACACTCAGTGTCTCCGAATTTGCATAATGCATATCACAATGTCATGCCCATTTGAGAGCACGACGGAGAGCAAAATATCGGCTTGTGCTGTGCCAGCCAACAACTGGCCACAGGCTTGTCAACAAACCATGCACAAAATACTGATTTATGACCCATACAGGATGTCAGTCACGCAACCTACGACCACAAACAATCCCTGTGGGGTCCTGATGCTGTGCCAGCATGCTGAGTGACGTAACGGCCGGCCCTCCCCCCGTCAGCCGACGGGCCGGGGACACGCTGCTGACATCCAGGCGGACAGGTGACGTCACAGCGGCTCGTGAGCAGCTGGTCTCGAGCCACCCGACTGGTACCCGGTCAATACGCAGTAGTGTCTCTCGTGACTCACCTGTGTCAAACTCAGACACGATGTTGATGTAGCCGTGTATCACATCGTCCAGGATGTCTCCCAGCTTTTTCGTCTGCGATGAGACGCCTTCGAAGAGGTACTTGACTGAATGGCCCATGCACTTTGCTTGTGATCCGGACACGACTACACATCGAATGGAAAGCTAGCACTACCGTAACACTATGCCATGATTGGGAGCACCCACATGGCGTCCCTGGATTTCGACTGAATCTGATTCAGTCAGCATTCTGCCGTTTACTTTAGACAAAAATAGCGTGTTTTATGAGTGTCTGGCTGATACTGAACGCAAGCATCCCACATAAGGCAGCAATGTACCAACACCGAAGCGGTAAAAATGCCCCCCCCCCCCCAAGCTTCACAGAACCGTTGCGCTTCATGGCAGGAAGTACGAGCGCGCGAAACCACGCGTGCTCCAGAGCTTTCCGTTCGTCAGCGAAACGGGAAGCCCTGGCTTTGGAGGCCCATGCCGACCCCAGTCCGCGTCAGGAGGCAGCCTCTGTGCGCTCCAGGGTCGCGGCCCGGCCGCGGCGCTCACTCTGCGTCAGGTCCAGCTGCTCGGGCTGCTGGTCAGGCCGGCGGCCGACCCAGCGCGCCAGCCGCTCGGCGCGGCGGCGGGTGCGCCGCAGCCGAGCCGCCCCCAGTCGCTGCAGCTGGTCGGCCGACAGCGCCGGCCGGCAGCTGACGGCGTGCGGCCGGCTGGCCGGCGGCGGCGCCAGCGTCCGGTGGCCGCACGTACGCGCCGTCTGCACCGTCAGCACGTACCGGCACGTCTCCGGCTCGTCGACGCGCACCACCGCGTCCGCGGCCTCCTCCTCACACACGTACTGCCGGAACGCGATACCCTTACCTCTCCACACACCCTCTGGAAACGGACATGCCAGTGCCTCCCCACACATGTGCTCGAAAAGCCATGTGTACATCCCGCTGCGCACGCAACGCAACAGGCCCTCGTGGCGTAACAACTCAGCAATAACTGGTCATGTCCATAGCGAAGCGGACGCGTCAATGCGCTAGCAAAGGATGGCCATTTTCCAATACCATTACAACAGCACAGAATGCCAAGATAGAGCATCGCTGTCGCGGCATGACGCCTGCGGTGACGAACAGGTTACAGTTCTGTCACGGGCCAACTGTGCTGCTGATCACAGCCCGGTCACATGACCCACACGGATCTAGGCCGAGCGCGACCAGCCAGTCAGAGTCAGACTCGGACCGTATGACCCACGCGGACCTCGGCCGAGCGCTTCCGCCCAGTTAAAGTCAGATTTAGGTCACATAACTCACCCAGACCTCGGCCGAGCGTGGCCAGCCGGCCAGAGTCAGAGTCAGAGTCAGATCACATGGCTCACCCGGACCTCGGCCGAGCGCGGCCAGCCGGCCAGGGTCAGAGTCAGAGCCAGATCGCATGACTCACCCGGACTTCGGCAGAGTGCGGTCAGCCCGTCAGAGTCGGAGTCAGAGTCAGATCGCATGACTCACCCGGACCTCGGCCGAGCGCGGCCGACCGGTCAGGTCGCAGTCGCTGCCGTTGGTGTAGAACTGGCTGTGGTAGCGCTGTTTGGCGTTGCGCGAGCGGCCGTCGTCACTGCTCCAGTCGTAGTCCGACTCGAAGCGGCCTAGCACGCTGACCTTGCCCACGATCTGCCCGCCTGCGGCCCCAGCGCCCGGTCACGGCACGGCACGGCACCGCGGTGGGGAGCGCAGTCAGCCTCCACAAACAGAAACAGCTGCACAGCAGCCGCCCGGGACACGGAAGGCGGGCGAGTGTCAGACGGCCGCCTAGGACAGGCAGGCGGGTCACACGGACTGCGGGCGGGAGAGGGAGATGACGTGCTGCGGTAACACCCGGGGGTAGCTCAGGCCTCACAGCGCTCAGTTCGCCACTTGAACCGGGGAGCGCGCACTGAACAAGCACTGCGTCTGTGGCGGTGGTGGTAAATGGCCCACCAAAACACCAGCCCGCAGATTTGGACCACCAGCCGGGCCTCGGCCGCCGGTCCGGCGGGGCGGCACCGCTCCACTGCACGGCTCTCACCCTCCATGTGGTACTGCCGGACCTCGGCCATCGGGCAGACCTCGTACGTCCACCAGTCGCGCGTGCGTAGCAGGCAGGGGCCTTTCGCCAGGCCAGCCAGCAGACCTGCCAGTTAGCCACATGTGATCAGGGCCTTCTGCTTCCATGAGGACTGACTGGGGACTATACACCAAGATCCACCCTATTGGGATTCATCTTCTAGGGTGACGGATCTGGATTCCATTTTGAGATCATATTCAAATATTCATGTCACACCTCAAACTAATGCAACATCATATAAAGGACAGGCAATTCAGTCCTGAGGTGAACTGATGTACACATTTTGCTTCCAGCTAAACTTAAGGAGATGTGACCCTAGGGAATAGTTAATCCATGAGTTTTTCACATGTAAATAATGACTTTCATGATCCAGTGCAGTTATTGGGGGCTAAATCCTTATTTTCAGGCATCTAAGTTCTTTTTTAGGATCTAACTCCTCGCAAGGCATGACTTTTTGACCATATTTGAATAATGTGAAACTGAGTCCTTAGCTCTAATCTGCTCCTTAAGGACTGACTGGACATGGCAGCCAGCTCCCTAGTGACTAACCAGGTATGGAGGCTGAATCCACAAGCACTCACCAGGTATGAAGGTCTGTTCCCTTATAAATGACCAGGGGCATGGAGGTCAGCTCACTAATAACAACCAGGAACTCATATCAACTGGCCAGGTATGATGGTCTACTCCCAACAACTGAGTGAGTATGGAGGTCTGCTCCCTAGGAATTGACCAGGCATAAAGGTACTCTCATCCCAGACAGACCAGATATTAAAATATATTACCCATGGACTGACCAGGTATGAAGGTACTCTCATCCCAGACAGACCAGATATGAAGATCTATTATCCATAGACTGACCAGGTATGAAAGTACTCTCACCCAAGGCAGACCAGGTATGAGGATCTATTACCCGTAGACTGACCAGGTGTGAAGGTATTCTCATCCCATACAGACCAGATATGAAGATCTATTATCCATAGACTGACCAGGTATGAAGGTCTACTCTCCATGAACTGACCAGCTATGAAGATTATCCCCCAGGGACTGACCAGGTATGAAGGTCTTCTCCCCAGGACTAACCAGGGATCAAGGTCTACTCCCCAGGGACTGGCCAGGTATGAAGGTATACTCTCCAGGGACTGGTCAGGTATGAAGGTCTACTCCCCAGGGACTGGCCGGGTATGAAGGTATACTCCCCAGGGACTGGTCAGGTATGAAGGTCTACTCCCCTGGGACTGACCAGGTATGAAGGTCTACTCCCCAGGGACTGGTCAGATATGAAGGTCCACTCCCCAGGGACTGGTCAGGTATGAAGGTCTACTCCTCAGGGACTAGTCAGGTATGAAGGTCCACTCCCCAGGGACTGGTCAGGTATGAAGGTCTACTCCTTAGGGACTAGTCAGGTATGAAGGTCTACTCCCCAGGGACTGGTCAGGTATGAAGGTCTACTCCTTAGGGACTAGTCAGGTATGAAGGTCTACTCCCCAGGGACTGACCAAGTATCAAGGTCTACTCCCAAAGGTATACTCCTTATGAACTGACCAGGTATGGATGTCTGCTCCTCATCTCCAAACTCCTGATGCTGCTGCTGTGTTTGGCCAGTGACAGGAAGCAGACAGGTGTATGCTTGCCCAGCTTTGTTGTACATCCTTACTGTGTGCTCCTGAGCCACCTGCAGTGGTCAATCAGTTAATGAGCACTAAAAACATGATTCATTGGTATGCACAAGCAGCTCCTGGTTGTGTGGTGTTCATATACTTTGGTAGCATCATACAGCAACACCTGTTGGAGTGGTATCATACCCCTACCCCACCAAATCAGCCAGTGTTAATGCAGACAGCATGTATGTGACATCTGATATACCCCTGAAAAAAGTTTGGCAAACTATGTTTAGCAGACCTGAGTCACACACAAGCAAGTGCTTAATAGCATACACATGCTAACCAATAACTTCCAAGATAATTTTCCAAGATAAGGGCAGTGATCCAATTATTCATCTATCATAAGAAGTGCATTTGCATTCTAATTCACTCTGGTGCTCACCTCACTTAGCACCACTGGTTGATCAAGTATGTCCACAACATAGTTTAATGAATTTATTTCTTCAGAATCAAAGGTGAAGCATGATGACTGTACAGCCAGCCCAAGAACCAGAATGATGAGGCTACTAGCAAACATGGCTGCCTGCAATAAGGAACAATTTGTCAAAAAATAAATAATGGATGTAGCAAGTAAACAACAGAAAACCACTGAGCCACACCTTTCCCACATCACCAACCATCTGAAGAGGTGCATCAATCATGATAGGTAAAAACATGTTGGCCATGCCATCTGCCTTAAGTATGCACCATCTTAGCGTCAAAACCAAGAAAATAACAGGTTTAATTCGACCAGGCGCAAGCCTCACACTCTGCAAAACGGTCCGCATCAGCTAAATCTAGCAAGCAAACCTTACAAAACTGTTATCAGCACATGCGCCAGACATTTATGAATTCTTGCAACACCTTCATATAGTTAAATGTTCTATGTAATGCCAACACACTGCTCTTCCCTCTCGTCCGCCACTAATAGTATTTACAACCGGGAGGAGTTGGCGATGCGGCTGTCAGCTGATTGTAGTGAAGGTCGGTAACACTTCCAGCTGATTGTACGGTGACGTCATAAAGCCACAAAATTTATGCTAACCTGATGAAAGTTTGCGAGTCTAAGAGCGGCAAGTTAATAACGGGACCTGGGCGCTTCCCGTCATGTGGCGGTTCCCGCCAGGCAGACGGCAAATGATTACTGAAAGTTTTGTGGTGTAGGAATAGGATCATGGCTCACTTAAGCATGATCTCTGAGATGAATATGAAGTGAGCCCGGATCGCAACGAGCGTAACGGACAGAACCAAGCCAGCATGTAGGCGGGGCCGGACGGGACCCCACACGAACGACCAAACCTGGCGAGACCGGGTGGTTAAGATGAGACCGAGTGAACTGCACCGATTCAGATAAGACCAGACGAGACCAAGCATAGCCAGGCGGGATTAAACGGGATTTGAGGGCACCATACATGACCGAAGGGAACCGGACGAGACGGAGCATGCAGAATGGGACCAGGCGGAATCGGATAGAATGTGATGGGGCCAGACGGGACAGAATGGCATAAGACTAGATGTTCCTGGAACGGAGCGAGTCATGAGCGAATGGGACCGGACCGAACCAGACAGGGCGAAATGACCGGGCGGGATCAGACAGGATCAAGTGGCATCGTAAGTGATCTTAAGGTGTCGGGTGGGACAGAATGGGACCACACAGACTTCGGCAGAATCGGAACGTATCAGAGAGAACCAAATGAAGCGTCATGAATGGAGATGGAACCGGGCGAAAACGGACAAAATAAGCGGAAACCGGTTAGGAGGAGACCAGACAGATCCGGATGGACTCGAAAGGGACCTGACGGAACCGTGCTGGACCAGACTGGACCAGACGGAACTTGTCAACAGAAGGTCTTCTGTTCGGCACTGCGGGCCCCTGGCAACACATTGGCCCGTCCTTTTTCAGGCTCCCCAAACAATGCAAACTGCGTGCCCGACCTTGTTCCTCCTCGGGAAATGAGCCTCCTGTGCTGAGACCAACACGGAGCTAACTGTTGGGTGTCCGTGATCTCTGTCAGAACTAGAGGTCCGCATTGTCTCAGAGGGTCTCAATGGATGCAAATGTCCATCTGATTGATATTTGAAGTCATGGCCCTACGGGCTGTGATCCTGAACGTGACCTACAGCCAGCTCTTCAGGCTCTTCAGTCTTTCAGGGGGGCCTTTGGTCGTCAGCCTCGATGGGTATTTTGGGTAACGTGTTTGGCCTGCGAGTAAAGGCAAAGAAATGGATGGCAACATGGGAGACCACCTACCGATCTGACTAACCCAATAAGTGAAAAAGAGCTCCTAGCAACAGCGGCCTCTGGACAGTGTAATAAACCTTAAAATCTCCCTAGCCACTCTCTCAATCGGCGAGGGATCATTTTTGTCCGCTCGTGAAACCTTCACCCCCGCTTGCGACTGTTCACGATCGCCTGGAGGCCTAAAGATGTTCAACTTTGTTTCCTTTTTTGCGAAAAGCTGCTTTTGTGCTGCCGGATATGATCCCTTTGGAGCACATGAGCCCCTTTGGAGACAAAAGAAGAGTCCAGGTGCTGTGACTTATTCTCAGGATCTACCACCACACATATGTGGTCTTGTACGAAATTGCCAACAGATTGGCAGCAATTTGGTAGTTTTTGACGTCACCGTCAAGTCAGCTGGAAATGTTAGCGAGTCAATCAGCTGTAACAATTTGTGAGCCTGGTTGTTGAAAGTGTTCTTTTGCCCTGGTTGAAGCTGTCTTGAGTGACAAACGTGGGGCGAGGCGCAATTTGTTGATGTTGTGTAGGATGCAGAGATGTATGAAGATGTCAGAATGCATTAATGTTTGGTACATGAACCGGTAGCAATTTGGTATCATTGATTGCTTTAGTTAGTTGATGCGGCCCGTACAGGAGGCTCATTGGCTAGTCATTTGGGCTTCAGGGCTCATGGACTGCAGTCACACAGCTACCGCTTCTACATAGGGCTTCCTGGGATGGTGGGATGCCGGGGGAATTCAGTGGTGAGATTGATCATTGTCAAGCTGGTTAGGTTAGGTCAGGTTAGGTCAAGTTGATCTAGTTGTGTTATGTTCCATTATTTGTGTCACTGATTTGTTTGGCTTCACATTGGCATCACAATGTTACATATGGTTAGGTTATGTATGTAGCATATTAATTTAATTTTTTAGGGATGTTGGTAATGATTTCAAAGATGTAACCTCTGACCCAAGTTCACATTGTCCTGATTCTTGCTCCTGACATGTGTGTGGTGGCTGCTGTTTGCACCAGCTGAATGGCTCAGTTTTTTACATGATCTCCCTGCAATCACTTCAGCTGTATGGGAAAACAATGATGTATGACTGTATAAATAATGTATGCTGAGTAGCATTGCTGCAATATATTAATGTCATTTGTCATTGTAAAATTTCTAAGTTGACCTTGTTGGTAAAATGTTTGCTGTCAAGGGCTATCATCAAAATTGTTTTATTTATAGTTCAGGATGATTTATTTTTTGTGGTTTTATTATTATAACTGGTATTTTAGCTTTTAAAAAAATTTATTGATAACATATCTGTGAAAATATATGTGCAACCTTTAAGTGAGAGTTCTGCCATCTACTCAACCATATTGTATGCAATCTTCCTGACCAGAACCCTTACAACCCTGAGTGTTAACCTTAACCCTGAGCCCTGACCAAAATAATTCATATCTGGCATTCACAACTCTCAGGTAAGGACATCAGCTTCTTAGGTTGCTGGAGGGAAGGGGTTTCAATGCAATACAATGCAACTTGGCTGAGCTTTTAGATGGTGCAGGGTGCAAAGTAGGTAAAATCATTTTTCTAAGCAATCCTCAGTGGTGTCTGATGCAATATGGAAGTGATATCCCCTTCACTCCCAAAGAGATGCTACAGCAAGCCATGTTAATAAGAAGTGATTCACATTTGTATGACATTTAGAATTGAAATGGCCAACTTAGAGCATTTGGTGCAGTTTACAGCCATGCCCTTCATAAGACTTAAACCTCTCTATTTTTCAGCTGCATGCCCACAAAGATGTGCAAATCATTTTGGGGAGACTGTTCCACAGCCACCCAGGCACCCATGATGTCATACTAACATCATCCAGATCCTGCCATTCCCTGGGCCTTGCAGCAATCAAGGCCAAGATCAATATGATCTCAGTTAGTGATATCTGGCACCTGCAAGCACTATTTTTGAGTCTCATATTTAATTAATGTCTGATCAATTAGCAACCAATTTGGTGTGAGGTGTGATGACATATTCAGTGATGACATTTTGAGGGGTGTATTTACTAAACATAGGATCTATGCTATCCAGTGCAGTTTTTTCCACTTCAAAGTATATGATAGTTATAAGTGAGCTTATTTCATCATATCTGATGCTTGCCTCAGCATCTGCAAAGGTGGAGCTTTGCCTTTTACTATGCATGTAACTAATGAAGATTCCAAAAAGAATGAGAAGCTTTTACTTTGAGACTGAAGCATTGGCACTAAGAGAACACAATGCTTATGACTATAAGGGCTCTGAAATTTTGTCATTTAATGACAGAAAAAGAGCTGTGTGCAGAAAATACAGATATGTTCACAGGTGACTTTCATACTATTTAGTAAGGGCTGAATAAAACAACACTTAAGATGTGTGGAAGTTCTCAAGGTCATTAAGGGCCACCCACTAAAGAAATTTGAAATTTGATCCATCCCCTGCATTCCACATTTTTCAGAGTGCCATGAATATCAAATAATCTCAGCCTCCAAGCACAACTGTGCTTGGAACATGAAGTTTAAGCCTTGATTTGTCTCATGAATTCCTGTTTTTCAGAAAGCTGTGAATCTCAATTAATCTCAGCCTTCCAGTACAAGTGTTCAGGACATGGAATATTAAATAATAAAATCTGAATATTTGTGTAACTATTGTTAGATCTGGTCTTAATATTGACCACCATGGATGAGATGGGTACTGAAGGGCAGCCCAGGCCCAAAACAAAAGGACAGCTAGACTTCCACAAGGCCATGCAAGACTTCAAGAGCATGTTTCCTGGGATGGATGCAGATGTGATAGAGGTAACTTCATGGTTTTGATAATATCTGTTTCCATGTAGTCATCAGTGTGATACCAGTTTTAAGGTTGAAGATTTGTCCAGTGCAACCATATTACATTCAGCCATGCCTTACTTTGTCTGCTAACAGAGCGTCACGCTGCGTACATTTTGAAAACCTTGGCAGCGTATGATGTGCTCGTTTTGTCTTGTCTCAGGCCATTGGGTCCTGTGTTACTGCCAAGGGTAGAAGTGGTTTTGCATATGACTTATGTTTTCACATTCTGTTTTTTTGTATGTGTCTGATTGTGCATTGTGCTGTTTGGAGAGGCTTCTGACACTGGTGGCCAGTACGCCGATCCACCCCCTTCTCCCCTGCCACCTAGTGTATGCCCTTCTGTCTCCTCCTGGCAGGCTGTTCTGCGCTCCAACGGTGGCCTGGTGGACGTGACGGTGGACCAGCTGATCAGCATGACGGCCGGCGACGCGGCGAACTCGGTGTCACCCGGGACGCGCAGCGACGCCAGGTCAGTGGCGCAACGACGCCAGGTCAGTGGCGCAACGACGCCAGGTCGGTGGCGCAGGGACGCCAGGTCAGTGGCGCAGGGACGCCAGGTCAGTGGCGCAGCGACGCTAGGTCGGGGGCGAAGCGACGCCAGGTCAGGGGCGCAGCGACGCCAGGTCAGGGGCGTGGCGACGCCAGGTCAGTGGCGCGGCGACACCTCGCGACCTGCCAGCTGCACGCGATGCAGGGCGTCGCCGGCCGACGGGGCCCTCAGGAGCTGCCACACTGAGCGCATTCTCAGCGCTTATTAGCGATGGTGGAAGGTGGGAGGCGCTGGATGGGCGGAAGAAGCATCGGCTGGGAATCCCTTCCCTGGGATATTTTGGGTCACACCTCACGTGTCGTGGGCGCGAAACTGACGAAATTGAAAACGGAAACTGAAGCGAACTACAATTGTGCTTTTACAGCCCAAATGTTAGGACACAGGTGTTGAACCAAACTATCGCAGGTGAACGTCAGCAAATGTAAGATGTCCCATGTCTGCGTTAGTCGCGATTTGACACACGCCATGTCTGATCTTGCCTGGATTTGACACTGTGTCTGACCTAGCCTGTATTTGACACACACAGCGTCTGACCTAGTCTGGATGTATCACGCCCGTGTCCGGATGGCCGAGCTTCGCTGTGCCCGTGTCCTGGTGGTTGAGCTGTGCCCGTGTACGGATGGCCATGCCGTGCTGTGTCGGTGTCCGGATGGCCGTGCTGCTCTGTGCCCGCGTCCTGATGGCTGAGCTGTGCCCGTGTCCGGATGGCCGTGCCGTGCTGTGTCGGCGTCCGGGTGGCCGAGCCGCGCCCGTGCCCGGCGGCCGGCCGCGCCGGCCCAGTGTCCGTCCCCGTCCCGCCTGCCGTTTTGTCTGTGTCAGCGAGCGGGGCCGCCGCAGGGGTCCGGGCGGTGAGGCGGCGGTGTCGCGGGACTCGGCGCTGCGCCGCTGGCGGCCGCCGCTGCTCTCCCCGCTGCCGGACGGCTTCCTGCAGCTGGAGCCGCGGCCCGCGGTCACGGTGAGCGTCGCTGGCCGCAGCTGAGCCCCGCATGGGCCGGCTGTGGGAGCCGCGCCGCCTCCCACTGCGGAGAGCGCGTCACAGTACCCGCACCAGGAGCTCATGGACACATTCGGTGGGGAGTTGAGTGTGGGGAAGGGACGGGCTGGTGAAGAGGATGCAATGTCTCAAATGTGTGTTGTGTGCCACGATAAGGGCTAATATATTGGTAGTTCATAGAATATATGGAAGTATTGGCGCAGTCGCATGCACAGAGTTGTCTCAGTGGAAGGTGGTGCGGTGTATTCGCACGGATGTCGGAACTGTACTGCATCCATTGTCTTCAGTCATGGAGACTGGGTCTTCTAAGACATCGGCTTAGACCGGTTTTAGAGTTAAATCGCAGACAATTAAAGCATGAGTCCCGGAGGACTTGTTGAACGATGGAGCATGGTATTCGGGAAGGTTTTCATCATGGTTGTTGGCCTTCATGCCGCATAAAATGGTTGTCGTCCGCCTGGTCTTGTAAGAGTTACCTACTGCCATTCTATACGGCATACAAGCCAACAGCCATGAATAAATTGTAGCCAAAAATTGTAGAACACCGTCTTCACTGAATAAGGGTATTCTTGCGCGTGATGTGTCAGTGCTTCTGTTGTAGCGGCGTTTCAGTCCCTATCGTTATCGCCGAAGACAAAGCGCGGAAGTGGTCAGATGTCAGGCTCTCGCGATCGGTCAGGTTCTCTTTCAAGATGCCTTTGGAAATCAGAATTGGCTGCGTGTTCTAGGAGAAATGCAATGAGAGAATTGTTAGGAAGGCCAACCTCAAGCGTCTTGTGGCATTTGGGTTGGCAGTTTGCCGGTCCTTTCGTCCTTGTCCTCACACAGGCTGCTCTCTCTAGGGACATCCTGTTCCGTTACAGACGCATGCGGATTTGAATTATTTACCCGTCCGTTCTAAGATAACGTTTTGGTCGGCCGTCGAGGTCCAGTCGTGGTTACATGCTGTGTTGACCCTTTGACCTTTGGTCTTCCAGGTGGCGTCATTCATTTACAATTTATTCCATTGTATCTGCAGCTAAACCAATGCGCATTCGAACCGGACATTTTCCGCTGTTGGATAATCCTTCTGGTTTTGAACAACGCATGACCGCACTTGGCGCTGTGGAACCTTTACATGATTACACGCGAGGGGCATCGGCTTGGAGTGACAGCATTTGACTTTCGCTAATTCCTAGCTTTCGAGACACACCATGGGGACATCATAAGCAGATCGATGGCGTTTTGATTCCACCTATTCTTTCGCTTCCATAAATGCACTGTGCAAGCCTCTTCGTTGCGTTCAGATGCGCAGCCAGAGGGTAGGTACCGCACCAGGAGTGTGATATCCGTAGATATTCCGTGTCGCTAGATCGGAAACGGCTCCAAATCCACGGAGTATGCAGTAGGCAAATAGGGGCATTGTGCATCGCATTAGACTAGAGCCACACGTATTAGCCAAATGAAGTGTTGATTTTGGCCGATCAGCGCGGGCTGTTTACAAAAGACAACTGCCGGATTGGGTCGTCCGTAACGCGCCCAATTTACCTTAGTTTAACCAGTTTCCCTGCGAATCTGTTTTATTTTACGGCTGATACCCCTCGTTCTAATTGCGCACGTCTGCTTGTAAGTTAGCGTGGGTGTTGTCGATGTAGTGGTACAAGATGCCTAAGACGGTATCACGAGATAATGGCGATGGGTCATAGTGGTGTGGACGGCTGTAATCTTCCATGAGTTTGTCCAATAGTTTGGCAGAAGTTTTCCAGGTAGCTCTTACCTTGCACGGAATCACTGCAGCACGACGGCCATTGCGAGTGCATACATACTCTTCGGAATAGCAATATATTCGTCGAATAATAAAGTTGACTGTAACAAGCGGGGATAAACCTCCAGATCGACGGAGTCTGGCTGCCCCCTTCCCGCTCCCCTGCCTCCCCCCGTTCCCGACTCCTAGATGGGCAGCTCGGCGGCCCAGACCGAACAAAACTGCTCATGAACTTGGCTTTGCTTGGCATGCTTGGCACTACAGCCAGCAGTCGGCGAAACATACCATCTTATGGGTTCTGGTTATGTGTTTTCGGCATGAACCCTTACCGTACAAAACCTGGTTTACTTGACGAGGAAATCACTGTAGGAGATGTCGTTGACTGCGATGACGTACAGCGATGGTATTAGCAACGGCTATTTTGTGGCGGGATGATCTTGTTGATGGACGACTGGTTTCTACTAGTCATCTGGCCATTGTTAACCGTTCTTCACCGGTCTTCTGACGGTTGTTTACTGGTTTCCATTGGCCATCTGGCCATTGTTCACGGGTCTCCACTGGCCATCTGGCCATTGGTTACTGGTTTCCACTAGTCATCTGGCCATTGGTTACTGGTTTCCACTGGCTATCTGGCCATTGTTCACTGGTATCCACTGGTCATCTGGCCATTGTTTGCTGGTTTTCACTGGTTATCTGGCCATTGTGTACAGGTTTCCACTGGTCATCTGGACATTGTTTACTGGTTTCCACTGGTCTTCTGGTCATTGTGTACAGGCTACCACTGGTCATCCGGCCATTGTTTACTGGTATCTAATGCCTATCTGGCCATTGCTTACTGGTTTCCACTTGTCATCTGCCATTGTTTGCTGGTTTCCACAGGCCATTGTTTACGCGTGCCTTTGCGCGACAATTGAAAGGAATTGAACGTTAACGTGGGAGTCCACACATGTGTCTCGATCTCAAGTGTGTATCCATAGGGTTCTATGTAAATGGGGTCCTGGGATTTTTTTTTTTGGGGGGGGGCGGGAGGGGACCCCAGGCGCATGTTTGCTTGTGACTTCGCATCACGTGGCGCCAAGTGGCCACTGTGGTCGGTGCACCGCAAAGCCCTAATAAGCAACTCCACGCCATAAGACCATTCTGATTATTGCACGTATTACTTCGCACCAAGCTGATGAGTGCATGGCAGAGCATTAGACTTAGTGGCGATCAAGATTAACTGAGACGGGTGTGATGTCCTCTTATCTCAATGTGTTTTGCCAAGAGGATAATGCACACACTTGGCCATATTGACAAAGGAATGATAAACGTGCAAGGAGGTAGTTGCCACGCATACAAGCCTGTTCGGACCAGCCTTGCAGTGCTACCCATGCCGTGCGGAGAAGGCGTCCACCTTTTGTTTAGTTCCGGCGGGAGCCTGACGTTAGCAAGTGGCGTTACATGATCGAGCCCGGGCGCAGCGGCACGGGGGTGGGCGTGAAGCCGCGGCTCGGGCTCAGGCAGACTGGCCGCGGCGCGAACCACGTTTTGGATCCGCGGGCATCACTTGCGTGCGCCTCAAACACGCTGCATAGTCGCCGACTCCAGCGAGAGGGCCGAGTCTGCTGGCATGTCATGCCGCGATCACGCTCCGCCGGAAGGGCACCGTGCAGCGCCCTCGCGGGTCGGGGCGGGCACGTTCGACATCCACCGTGGCTCACGGTGCTGAAGTGATCGAACGCCGTCTGAGACGGGCTTCAGTCACGGCAGCCATCGCGCTTGCCGCCCGATTCAGGCGCCACGGAGCCGGCGGCGGCGGCGGCCGTATGCGCCGTCACTGGCGGCGTCGCGGCCGCTCGGTGCCGCTCGGCGGACCCGCCCGCTGTGGCCACATCGTGGCGATAAGGCGCTTGTCTCGGCGCGCGAACGGACCGGTCAGTAGTGCGCGTCGGGCCGCAGGACGTCTCAGACGTGAACGGGCGGGTGTCCGCGAGCACTAGACCGGCTCCGCGCGTCCCCAGCCGGGCGCGGCTCGTCCCCAGCTGCGGGCGTCCGGGACCCGGGTGAAATTGAGTGCGCGGCGCTGTAACGTGCCTGCGGTGCGTCGAGAGGCCCGCCCGTGACCCACATCGCCCGGCGGCCTGTCGCGCCGCGCGGTCGTCCAGCCGGCCGCCGCGCTGCCGCTGAAGGCGACGCGCGGGGCCCGCACCGCGTCCCGCGTGGGACGCCTGCAGTGCTGTGCGGCGCGCGGCCCGTGGCGATGTGCGCGGAAAGGGCGGCACTGCGGCTGCCGCGGCGCGGGGAGGCGGCCGCCGGCGGCCCGGTGTCCTGGCTGGGCCAGCTGGCGTCGCTGCTCTGCCGCCTGCCCAGCCCGCTGCGGCTGCTCAAGACGGCCTACTGGCGCTGGTACGACGGCCGCGCGCGGCGCCGTTTCCTGCGCCGGCAGCGGCGCTGGCGGCGCGACTGCGCCGGCGCCCTGCCTGACCCCGAGTGGGCAACGCTGGCCGACGGCGGCGGAGGCGGACGCGGGGCGCCGGCGCCGGCCGTCCACACGGTCCGGGTGCTACCGCCGGCCGCCGGCCCGACCGGCCTGACAGAGGTGGGGCCGCGCCCCGGCGCTGCGCCGGCCGCACTCCCGTTAGCGGGATGCTCGGTGACAGGGCCGTGTCTGTTGGCTGACGACACGTAGACGGCTGGAGTGTGTTGTTTAGTTGTGTCGGCGGCGCCTCGGCGCAGGGGGGCGGCCGGTGTCTGGCCCGGTGTTGACTCATGCTCTCCATCTGGCTCTCGTCCCCTCCCACCCCGCGGACGGTGCTGCGGCCCGAGTTCGCGATCGTGCCAGGCTCGCGGCGGCGCTCCGTCTCGCACCCGGTGCTCCGGGGTGCCGCCATTGATTCCACGTCTGGACCTTATCCCAGCGGATTGTGGACAGCCGCTGCGGTCGGTGTGTTCAGAGATCAGCTGAGCGGCAGTCGCGTCAGGCGCCGTCCGGTTTGCGCCGCGCCGCGCCTGCTCCAGCGGCGGGCGCGCAGCTGATACCTCGCCAGCAGAATCGATTTCAACTCCGACTGGCGGTGCCAGCGGTTGATTCCAGATCCGTTTTTCGTCGCCACAGCACAGCCTTGTGGTCACTCTGATTCTGAGTCAAGCAGATGCGGCTCCATTCCTAAATGGTTGCGTTTGAGCCGTTTCCTGCCCATCGGCTTATGAGATAAGCCAGAGCTTACGTAGAGCATGTATGTGAATCATAACAGAACATTGTATTTCATTTTTTATTTCGGCTGCATCAGCTACAGCAGTTGATGCGCCTCCCCCCGCCCCCAACAGAATGTTTCAATGGAAAAAGAACAATATGTTCCAGTGATTAAAGAACAGTATATTTTACTGATATTTGGTATATTTTCTGTGCATGAGAACCTCATGGATAAGAATGTGTGTTATTTCGTGTATATGAATTACTCGTGCATAATTCCAGACGTGGCGACTAGCCCAACCCACACAGAGCTTTAAACAATTGATTTCACCCTGACGCAAGCAATATTTTGATGACGTCATAGTCGATTGCACCTTGTCCCGCTGCGCTCTTCCAAGGCTACCGCCCGTTTCCCGCTTGTAGACGTATCCAGTCAGCTCGGAGTTGGGGTCACGAGGCCTGGAAGGGTGTCGGTTATCTCTGGGTCCTGGAAGCCCCCTCTGTTGTCGATTAATGTGCTCCCCTGCACTGCCGGGGACGGATATACGGTAAAGCAGGGGGATTTTAGTTGATGATCGATCTGTGCGCGATCATAATGAGCACTTGCCGTCGATAGCTCAGCAGCTCGATATGATCATGCTATTTTTGGTTAACATTCTCAGTGGAGATGCCATCAACTAAACATAATCTGTGGATCCAGTCATCGTGCATAATGTCACTGTGCTGTCTGTAAGTTTGTTTTCCTTTAACCCAGAGCGCATGTGAGGAGTCAACTAACTTTGACCATGCAGGCCACGAATGTTGAGATTTTGGCGCACGTTACATGAAATCTTGCACGTACACTGTGACTGTGACGTAGACATATTTCACCACAGGGTTTTGAAAGTGTGGTACCTCCTGGTTGGACCATTGGATAAGTCCTGGTCGGACCATTGGATAAGTCCTGGTCGGACCATTGGATAAGTCCTGGTCGGACCATTGGATAAGTCTCGGTCGGACCATTGAATAAAACTCGGCCGGACCATTGGATAAGTCCTGGTCGGACCATTGGATAAGTCCTGGTTGGACCATTGGATAAGTCTCGGTCGGACCATTGAATAAAACTCGGCCGGACCATTGGATAAGTCCTGGTCGGACCATTGGATAAGTCCTGGTCGGACCATTGAATAAGCCTCGGTCGGACCATTGCCCGCCGGACGTCAGCTGACGCCAAGGCCGCCCGATTCCCATCATGTGTTATCCTTCCGGCCAGGCGTTCTTGAACACGCCGCTGGCATGCCAGAGTTTTTGATCAACAAAAGCCCACAAGCGTCATGTGTGGAATGAGAATAGCTATAAATCACCGCACGTCCAACGGCGCTAAGCTGTCTTCTAACACGCACACATGTGGCGCGGGGACCAATGCCACCTCCGTTGCCCGTTGACCGTGTCACCGCGCCGGGACAGGCCGGCGTGTGGCCGCGACCCGTATGCGTTCGGTGGCCAGGCCCTCCCTCGTTTATAATGCTCGATATTTTCGGAGCGATCCATTGAGACGGGATCGTGCGCTGTCGCGAACAACATGGAGAACAAGTGGAGGCAAAGATGGCGAAGGACTGGGTGCTCTGAGCGGGCCTTGTCGGTGTTTTTGGAGGCGGCTCCGATTGCTCCCGTGAGCTGTGCCCTGTTCCGTGACGCAGTCCTGAGCACAGTCCGTGAGGTCGGCCTCTGCATTGCAGGCGGCGCCGTGCGCCGGTGGCTCCTCTGGCGGCGGCCGGCTGAACTCGGCGGACCTGCAGGGCCGGCTGGAGGAGAACCGCCGCCAGCTGGCAGCGCTGGGCGCCGAGCCCGACCCGGAGGTGGCCCGCTACCTGGAGGACGAGCGGGTGGCGCTGATGCTGCAGAACGACGAGTTCATGGACGAGCTGCGCCGTAACCGCGACTTCATGGACGCACTCGATGTGGGTGAGTGGGGACGAGGTGCGCGCCGGCCCGGCCTGGGGCGCCGGCTGCTCCGTCGGCCGGCCGCCGGCGCCAGTGTGGGGTGCGCATGGCTAGCCCCGCCTTGGCTCGGCTCGGTAGGCTTGTGAGAGTTTTCCGCCCACCACTGGCGCAGCGCGACCTGTGAACCTCCGCAGCCGGGGCGCGATCGTGGGGCGCACAGCAGCACGGCCGCCGATCGAGCCCGCTCCTCCCTGAGCGACACCGGTTTTCCTCAGCGGCCGTTTATTGGCATTAGTTGGCGGCGATACATTTGGTTGCCTAGAGTAGCTTGCGCGTAGCTGGACCCGTTGAGACAGATGGACACCCATTTGCGAGTGGCATGTGGCTTCTGCATTTGACACAGATCGGTGTGCACTCTCGGGAGCTTCAGCTGTTTCCCTGCACGCTTGTGACCGATTTGGATGACTGTGTTGGTTTCACACCCCGGCCGGCGCTGTTTGCAGACACGCCCTCGTTTGCGGCGCCGCACTGGCAGGGATACGGTGAGTCGAAGCAGGGCTGGTGCGCCGCGGCTCCCATGCCTCCCCTTCCTCCGGCCGTCCCGGCCTCCATGGCGAGGTCTGTGGCCTCGAACTGTCCCGGTCCGCACCCCACAGCGGATGGCGACAGCCGGCCGACGTCGTGCTCCGTCTGGCGTTGTCACCAGCTAGCGGGCTGCCGCCATTGCCCTGCGCGCTTCACGTGGGTTCCTCAGCTCCACGCACGTTCCTCCCGGTCTGGTGGCCTTCAGAGGCGCGGGGTAGTCCCGAGACTGGTGCATGTCCGCTCTTCGGCCATTAAGAGGGACGCCTGCTGCCAGACGTCCTTGTATTGGAACAAAAGGACAATCAGAAGGACAGTTGGCGCAGGTCGAGTACGCTTCCAGGACAGATCACGTACCTTCAGGCCATTGAAGCGGCTCGCTTTGGCTAGCTTTGTTTGCATTTATAAGGCATTGTGGGGACCGCTAAGGCCAGTTAACACACTGCGTACTGGCTGCAGACCCGCTGCAGATTCCGCAGTCGGCAGCTTTTCCGGCCTGCAGGTACCATTGTTGAGCCTGCGGGCGTGCAAAGCGCGGACAGAGCTTCTTGGCTTCTGTTTGGCGTGGGCTGACTGCCGCGGAATCAGCACAGGATTCTGCTGCCGGTCCGCCAGCTGCCAGCGGGCTTAAGAGCTTAAGCTTTAGAGCTGGGCTCGGCATCCCTCGTTACTCGTGTAATAATGGCAGTTCATATCAGGGGTGGTTTCGTATGAGGTCGAGGTACACTTGTCTTTGTCCCGCACTGGTGGTGTCCCGCACCGTTCAGGTAATCCGCATAGGTGGAGGGGCCATTGATGCCCCTGTCACATGTACTTACAGATCGTATTCAGCCAGTCATTCAGTCATATTTCACTAGATCCAGTAACTGTGATTCAGTCCAGGATGAGCTGTCCTTGCAGAGCAGTTGCTCGTGTTTGAAGCTCCATACTGCGCACCGCAATATCTGTCGCAGGACGATCCCGTTCAAGTTCTCCGCGAACGCCGGGAGCGCATCCTGCAGCGTATTGACTGGCCGTGGCGAGCGGCGGTGCGCCGAGATCGTGGGAACGCGATCCGTGCTGGCCGTCGCGTCCGCGCCGACCCTGAGCCCGTCCCAACTGAGTGTGAGGGTTGACCGGGGTCGGCCGTCGGCAGAGTCGCTGGACGAGACCCAGCACGGTTCCAAGGACACCAACGCCATCCACAAGTACCCCGACGACGAGGCCTTCAAGGAGCGGCTCAAGCACATGGGCAAAGGTGGGCGAGCGTGCCGGGCTGCTGGTCCGGTGGGGCCGCCGGCCACCGTCCAGCTGTTTGCTGGACACTCAGCGGCCCTCCCTCGGATGCTCCGATGTTCCAAAACGGTCTTCGCCTGCAATGCACCGACACGGTTTAGCAGAAGTTGTGAAAACAAATTCCTGGATTCCCCCTCCCCAGATGCGTGCAAATCCGATCCGATGATCTTCAGTGTTCCCTTCGCCATCAGTCGCCTGTTGGGAATGTGAAGGAGATGGTCGCCTCTTTGTTACCCATTCAATGAGGACTCCTACCGTCGCTTACACCCGAAGCCCAAGTGGTTTGCTGCACAGTCCCTGATTGTCGTGATTTCTATTATTGTTGCATTAGTATCAGCTTTGAACGAGCAGGTCTGATGGGACAGGCAGCACCGTCGTGGAACGTAGCGCGGGTTGACCACTTCGGCACGTCCAGCGGTGCCGTTGGTCGATAGCTCGCAGCTCGCGAGCCGGCTCCCAGAGCCGAGGCCACCCGTCACCAGCTCCTGTCCAGTTCGCCGCGCTAACGTGCCGCCGTCGTTGGCTTCAGCCTCTCGGCGGAAGTTCGCCCAGCTGGCGCGGCTGTTCCACTTTAACCGGCGGGGTGGCGCGCGCGCCATGCTGGGCCACGGTCCGGTGCCGGGCGGCGACCAGCTGCTGCTCAGCGATGACCCGCTCACGGCCGGCGACCTGGAACCGGACGAGCCCGGCCACCGACCGCCCTTTGTGAGTACCGACCCCCGGATGGCGGCGAGCTGGAGCCGTACGAGCCCGGCCACCGGCCGCCCTTTGTGAGTACCGACCCCCGGGCCGCGGCGAGCTGGAGCCCGGGTGGCAGCCCGGCCACCAGCCTACCGGCGCCCTGGGCGACGGCTGGGACACGCCGCTGGTGGTGACCGCCGGCTCTGGCGGCCAGCCGCCATGATCCCGCCATGTGCCCTGGGCCCGAGTATGACCGGGTGGTGCGACACTCACGGGCTTGGGACGTGGGAGACCTGGACATAAACCTCGGTTCTGCAGTGACGCCTGGTGCGCTAGTATGATCTCAGGGGCAAACAGAGCCGCATTGTCGGGCCGCGGACGACAGCAGGCGACGGCTGGCGTTCGGCCGGTCAGGCTGCCGGACGAGCGGTTCGGTCAGCCGGTCGATACCTCCCTGCCGGTCTCCGCCAGGCAATCAATAGGGTCGTGGTGTTGGTCGCAACTTGTAATGCTACACAATCCCATGCCCGAATCATTTGTGAGGGTGGTGGGCGGAGAGGGGGCGAGACGCCGCTCGCAGCGCGCCGGTCGGCGCGTGCGTCGCGGCGCGCCTCGCCGGCGAACCGGACCTGACCTGACCTGACCTGACCGGCCCGGCCGTCCCCGGCGCAGGAGGACCGGCACACGGTGGAGACGTCGCCCCGGGAGGGGGGCGGCCGGCGCCACCACCAGCTGGTGTGAGCGGCCTCCGTCCGCTCCGCCCGCCGCCGACGGAGCGCGGCCAACACGGCGACGACTGCAGCCCGCCAACAGCCGCGGCACACCGGAACCCGGTGTCCGTGCCGCGCTGTTCGTGCGATGCCATTCTGCACGTCCTATTCAGCGCGCGTGCGTGGGATGGGTGAGCTAGAAATCAATGTGCCCTTTGCAACCGACGGAATTATATTTTTGGCGGGTTTTCGGTGCCAGTAATATGACTTATTATAGACGTTGGTCAGATATCCCGCAGGTTGTACAACGGGAGCGCGCTGGTGACCGACCACTGACCAGCGTGAGGTCTTAGTTTGATCGCTCGTTGTTTGCAGCTACGCTCTTTTTGTTCTGGTGACTTTACGTACTGTAATTAACGGTTCTGATTTGTTGGTACGGTTTTGCATGGTGAATACCCGTTAATCAAATGCATCACATATGCAATATTTATGTATAATTGTACAGGTATATTTGTTTTGCCGGGTTTTGAGCTTGTTTATGGACAATGCGGCGCCCTTACCAGATACCGAGTCCACGTGTCCTGTGATAGCTCGAGCCCCTGGGCTCGCCCTGGTCCGGCCGCCCGCCCGGGGCTGTCCCGGCCGCAGAATCTCACGTCCCATCGCGCTGCCGCCCGTGCGCTTCCATGCCGCCGCGCGCGGCTCACCGCCCCCTGTACTTAGCGGCGGGATGGATGGAGCCGACTGTGTCGCCCAGGGGCTCGTGGCGTCGGCCGCTGACGGCGGTGGCCTCACCTGTGTTGGTCCGACGGCGGGCGGCGGCCCCGGCCTCGCGCGTCGGGCGGCTCCAGCGCGTGGCCGGCTCCGTGGGGGCCGCCGCCAGCTCGCGGGGTGCCGAGCCCGACGGCGGCTGCGCCGCGCTCCAGTGCCTCTCGCCGTCCGGCCTGTGTGGGCGCCCGGCCGCTGCCGGCTCCGCCGCGCGTGACCTGGTTCCGTGCTCACTCGCCGCGCCGTGCCGGCCGCCTACTGCGTCCGATCCCGCCGAGTGCTCCGGTGGCCCCGCCGGACGCCGCGTCTGCCGGCCGACCACTGCGACCGCCGGCTTCCCGGCGCCGGTGGCAGAGGCAGTTGGCTGGATGGGTGCACGGGTGGAGCGGACCGCGTGACGTCCGCCATGTCGTGACTCCCCCGGTCAGCGCCGCGCCGGTGACGTCCGCATGTCGTGACTCCCCCGGTCAGCGCCGCGCCGTGACGTCCGCCATGTCGTGACTCCCTGTCAGCGCCGCGCCGGTGACGTCCGCCATGTCGGTGACTCCCCTGGTCAGCGCCGCGCCGGTGACGTCCGCCATGTCATGACTCCCCCTGGTCAGCGCCGCGCCGGGTGACGTCCGCCATGTCATGACTCCCCTGGCTCAGCGCCGCGCCGGTGACGTCCGTCATAGGATGGACGAGCCGTCGGCTCATTGTACGCAGCGCTCAGCCCAGCTGACCCTCTGATGCACGATATTGTCATTTATCGCCGATATGGCATTCTCGGAGCGCACTGGTGTGGGAGCGATCAATACATAGCACCTGCGGATTTCTGGCGTTTTGCTGCATTCCGGCTGGCTGTAACGCTCTGCAGGAGTCCGTGCTGACAATGCATCCGAGCCCGCCTCCAGCTGGCGCCCAGAGGCGTCCGCATCTCCAGCAAGCAGAATGGCTCCCAAATATTCACGGAACACCGCTAAACCGACGGTACGCCTGAATGATGGAGTTCTGCAGACCGCCTGCAGACCGCCTGCAGGTCGCCAGGCGGCGCCGCTGGTTCGCCCGTGCCGCTCGAGGACGGCCGTGCGTTCAGCCTCGCCCGCTGTAATCACCTGCCGTGCTTCATTACCGGCTGGACGGGAACTGGACACCCGATACGTGTGGGGCCTGGACAGCGCTTTGGACCGACAGGCTCGTGTCGTGCGCAGAGATGACAGCGGCCGCCTCGTGGCACGTCCGCGACTCGTGTCGTGCGCGGAGATGACAGCGGCTGCCTCGTGGCACGTCCGCGACTCGTGTCGTGCACGGAGATGACAGCGGCTGCCTCGTGGCACGCCCGCGGTCCGTGTCGTGCGTGGAGATGACAGCGGCCGCCTCGTGGCACGTCCGTGTCCGCGTGACTCTCGGCCTGTCACTCGATCCGGCCGCATCTCAGCGCCCCGTCCAAGACAAAACGCGCGGACGCTCGGAGCGCGACCGGCGGCGACCGCGTCAAACCACAGGCGCAGACGAGCAGAGGGCTTTGTATTGGCTGGGCGGCGCGGCCGGTTGACACTCGGCGCCGCGCTCGCCGGCTCTGCAAAGCGGACGCCGTCGGGCCGTCTCGGCGCCTCGGTGCGGCCGCTCCTCCGCCTCAGTGCGTGAACAGGCGCAGGGCTGGGTCGTACCGGAACGGCGGCACGCGGTCGCGACCCCTGGAACGGCAGACGATGACGTCACTGGTGGCCGCTTCAACACGGGAG
The DNA here is from genome assembly GCF_011947565.3 of Pollicipes pollicipes. Taxonomy (NCBI): domain Eukaryota; kingdom Metazoa; phylum Arthropoda; class Thecostraca; order Pollicipedomorpha; family Pollicipedidae; genus Pollicipes; species Pollicipes pollicipes. The sequence goes on along the minus strand of NW_023596545.1, from coordinate 42,358,203 downwards.
GATGTGGGGCTGTGGGCGCCCGCACGCCCTCACTCTCGGCGGACGTCGCCTCGGGATTTGAGAACTGACACGGGGGATGTCATGCTCCACACCCACCCTTGCCGCCGCTCCAGCTCCAGTCCGCACGCGTACGCCCACGTCACGTCCGACTGGGGGTGCGCTCTTTGCTGCCGCGTCAACTGCTATACTGCTGCTCTTCTTCACACTTCTTCACGCACACAAAAACTTTATTTGCATGCGCAAGATTGAGCATGATTGAGTGAATCACTACCTGCCGCACACGGCGAAGCACTTCTCCCTCGCAACCTCAAGGTCTGACTCAATACCGAATCGTTGCATTCCATACAATGGTAAAAAACGCGGCTAAAAGAATGAAACACCTTGGCCGCAAAATTCCAGATAAAGTTTAAGCATTCCCCTAATATTGCACCTAACGGCGTAAGATATTCAAAAACAGTACTTGTGTCCCAATTTATGGTGACAATTCATTTATCCGCGTTTCGGCTATGCGTGACTGCTTTGTAGGTCACGGATGATGTCTCTGAACACAAAAGTTAGTGGATTTGCGGTTTACCGACATCGCTTTTCTCCCAGCCCGTCGGCTGCAAGGCGTAAAATGCTCGCAAAAAGAACACGTATTGCCGCGCAGACACACCAATCGGCGTGGTGGAAGCCCAAGTTCGGTAGAGCGCTGAAGTTATAAAGACCGTATTCGTGATGTGGCGAAACGCGTGGTGATACGTTCGCCTTCCAGAATAAGCTTTCGTACAGGGCTCGTCAAAGAGGGCCGTTTGGCCGTTGGCTTGGAAGCGTCAGCCCGGTTACAGGGCGGCCGACAGTCCTGTGGTCGTATGGCATGGTAAGGGCCCTTTCACGCAATTTCGACAGGGGGCCGAGGCAAAACGGATGCGTTGAACATGCATTACATTAATGGAATGGCGGGTTCGGAGTCCTAGCCATTATGTTCAACACGGAATCAAATTGAAAATCTGTCCTGACAAAATGTTCGTTTCCGTATTGTTTCTCATTTTGTAGTTGAACTAGACCTGTAATCTAACCTAACAGTCTCGCGATCCCTCCCCCCCCCCCCCGCTCCAAAAAAACTAAATATGTTGAACGATTTTGTTTTCTCATGAGACCTTACAGCAAAGCAATTCGGGTTTCAACTGCAAGCAAAACGATGGAAGGTTCGTAACCCGCCATGGGTAGAAAACCAAATGTGCTTCGGACGCAAGTTTCCACGAGACCGGTACATCAGTGGGATCAATGTCAGGTCTGGTCTGTGGGGAGAACAAGAGTCTGGGCTTAAGTTTGATGGACAAAACGAAACACAAAAGTCAAATGTAAAGTGGCTTACCCCTAAAGTCTAGTGACCGCTCACAAATCATAAAGGGCACAGATCGCCATTCGTATATCTAATACTGAAACTAAATACGAGCAGGTACGTACCCTTTTCCACCTTCAAAACGACCCGCAAACTGGTTTGAGAGCTACGCCACCAAGTGCGCAGGAGTCAGCTGATTGGCCGGGAGCGGCTGACGTCAGTGGACCAAGTGGATACATGGCCGTAGCAGGGATGGCGGGGGCCGAGCAGGTCCTCTGGTCACCTTTGTTTTCATCAACGAAGGGCTCAAACAGATGCCGCCATGTGTTAGCATGGCGGGCGCCACTCGGCCAGCCGCTTAAAACCACCGTTGTCGGGCCGTCCCCTGCGATCAATGGCAGACGACGGGAGGAACGCGCGGTGACGCGCATTGATTCTTGTGGCGCTCCGACAGATCTGGCAAAGTCGCGACCGTCAAGCACGGCCGCTCATTAGTGTATGGCTCGGACGCTCGGCGCAGCGTGGTCGCGAGCAGCGCCTGTGTTTCTGGCAGAGATGGTGCGATTTCCGCAGCCGGTAGCGTGGGATGTGATGTGAATCAGCGCGTACGTGCGTGCGTGCGTGTGCTGCATACTGAATCACATGTCATCAAAGATGAACAAAAAATATCCCGGGTGAATCAGGACAGCATCCATTAAATTTGTTTTAAATAGGGGGATCAACACTAGAAGACGATTGTCCTCGCCGAGAGTTCCCCGATCACACCCACCCGTAAAAGCAAAAAACAAAAACACAAAAATATAAATCGGTATCGCCTACTACAAATGCGAACCAACTGAATATTGCAACTTTTGAACATTGTCTTCAATTGCAACGCTTTCAAGCAAATGTTGTCACGATAGATGTATGTGGTGGGATTGTGCGGGGTGCGCGCCCTCGCCCCCGCTGTCTTCCGAGCTCTACATCTGACTGGGTGTCGGGGGGCGTCACGTGATCGCGGGCGTCCCGATTCGCCGGGGGTCAAGGGTCGGCCGCTGAGGCGGCGGCAGGGACCCGACGTTCGCAGGTGCCAGTCGGTTTTTGGACGAGTCGAGGCGAATACGCGCTACGTTCTCTTACAATGTACTTCAGATGGTACTAGACAACAATTTGGCCCACGGAAAGGTCCAGATTGCAAAATTATCGGGGCGTGCAGAGAAAGCTTCCCGAAAAAAATGAAACACTCCGTAAGAATCATGACCGGGCTGAAAAAAAATGAAACATTCCGTCAGAATCAAGACCGGGCTTCCGCTTCCTTCTTGCTTCAATAGAAGCAGTTTTACGAAATGCCGTTTTCTTAAATAAAAAAAACAAGTACCAACGTGTGCAACATTTCTGATGAATGATGCTGATAATGATCCTACGGATTACGACTGCGACTGAGTTTGCTCTGACTACCTCGGTGATCTGCCTCTGTGCGACAAAGGATAGGTTTGACCGTACCACTAACAAAACATGTAGGTAGGGTCAACATTGGCCATCAGGCAACAGCGGCAATGGAATCGAATGTGAATCAAGAGAGAAGACGTGATTGACCCCGTGACCTTTTTGGTGAGACCAGGTCCTGTATATTGGCTCCGCCAATATCATCTCTGAATAAAATATTCCGAAATTTGCAAAAAACAATCCATGCGGTACAGTCTGTTCCGAACACTTTTCTGTAAACGCTGACACACAGTTACACAATTTCGGGCGAACCCAATTACGGGAGACGAATACCAGCCAGCGGTACTTCTCATAAGGTGCCGTTCCAATCACAGCTGTGCAGCCGAAGCCAACGTGCAGAAGGCAATATGGCAAGCGTTCTGAATCTGCTGATTGAAACCCACCTTGGGGGAGAAAATTGTGCTTTGCTTACGACACGATAACCTTAGAGATTTTCGGTAGGCCCAATCTCTCAAAGCGCACTTCCGCAAAAAGCATCGAACGATTCACGCAAAACGTGAACTACGTTAACGATCCATTGCAAACACAGGCATCAACACGAACGTTACAACTGCGTCTGCATGTGTCCCGATTACACCTGAAAGCGCTCGTCAGTGCCTGAGGGTGTTCCCAGCGTGACCGGGGGGGGGGGGGGGGGGGGCACCACGCCGACCGGCGGTGGGTCCGGCCGTCTCACCGGTGCTGACGCAGCATCAGTCGTTGCGGCGCCGGTGGAGCGGCGTCGTCCGCCTCGCGCAGAACGTCGAGGCCCGAACAGGCGGCCGCCAGCAGCGCCGGCAGCAGCGCCGGCCGGCCGGCCGCGCCCAGCCGCGCCGGCAGCGCCACGTTCAGCTCGTGCTCCAGCACCTGACGCGGCGAGCAGGTCAGCGTCAAGGGACCGGGCCGGAGGGTCGGCACGGCGGGGCGGCAGGCGGGCAGGAGGCGGCGGGTCAGGGGAGGCCGACCACCGGTCACGGCCGGCACAGCATCGGTCAGTGATGGCCCGCTGTTGTTAGATGGCGTGGTCAAAGACAATGCGCTGTAAGATGACCATGGAGACCCGCTCACTGAAGCTGCCGTGTTGAGCAGCCGGTCTAGTTTTGGTCTAGACCACACTCGTGGTCAGTGAAGCCTGGCAGTTGCCGGCCGGCGTCCCCTGCCGCATGTCCCGGCGCTGGTCCGCGCCGCACCAGCCGGCCGGCCGCAGCGCCGCATGGCCAGCGCCGACCGCCGGCCCCGTCGCGCTGGCTCGGGCCGGTGCGCCCCGCTGTTACCGATTGATCAGACAGGAGCGCACTCGTTCCGTTTTCTCAGTACGAGCCGCCGGCGAAACGACCGGGGCAGATCTAGCTAGTGGCATGTACAGAACCTCGTTGGCTAATGACTTCGTCGTTCCGGAGCTTGAGCCAGCCGCAAGACTGGGACCGGGACAATGTCCATCAGCTTGAGATGGACCACACAATATACGATTGGCTCGGCGGCTGAGGGCGTTCTAACGCTGATACAACCCCGCAAAACAAGCTGTCAGCCACGAAGTGATTGGTCTGACTTGTGATGATCGCACTTAGTTTAGATTATTTGGAACAAGCTGCGCGAGAAGCTGGCAAGAAACACCGGGAAGAGCCTAGACCTTAGTTAGGGTAAAAAAAAAAAACAGGAAACTGACGGCGACACCCGGTCAAGGTCACAGAGGAGTTGCTTCTTTGTCACCTGTTACGCAACGCTACACTGTTACGCAACAGATGCGCGCGCGCGCGGCCGTGGGGGTCCGCTGGCCGGCGACCTACCCGCAGTGAGGGCTGGCGGGCCGTCTGCGGCCGGTCCCGCCCGGTGAGCAGCAGCCCGACCAGAGGCGGCACCTGCGGGTGCTGAGGGCTCAGCGCCACGTAACAGCACAGCTGCGCCTCTGGGGAAGAGGAGCACACCCGTCGGCGGCAGGGCACCACACGGCCACACGCTGCGCCACGGCGGGCGGCCTCCCACAAAACACCAGACCAGTGACCAGTGGCATAAAGAGAGAATGGCGCATAATTGTGGCGTAGAGGGTAGCTTCCCAAGCTTCGATTTCGAGTCCGGCTGCATCAAGTAAGAAGTAATCATGTACTCCTGCGGCCGCAAGATTCCATTACTTACGGAGTAACTCATTACTCAGTACTTCACCAAGCATAGATTCGGCTTCACAAATGTAGCTGATTTGGCCGTGCAGCGAACATTCACTTCGAAAATGAAGTAAAAGAAGGATGCTCTGTCCGTCATAAAATCAGCAGTTATCATCATAGAGTAGCCCGCGCACGGCAATGCAGGAGCTGAGGAACAAAACAGACCGAGAATCAACCTGCAGTGAGACATTGCTGAGCAAGAGGCGATGCAAAAAATGATTTTAAAAAATCCCAAACCTAGCTGCCAGCGTAACTTCTTCGCCCACGTGGATTTGACCACGTGTCTGACCTACGAGAGACTTTTCGATGGATGTCGCCTCGACACGCGGCAGAGTTTCAAGTCGTCACTCCGGCTCATAAGGTAATGCTGCACAGCGAGCCGGACGTGTGAGGGCTGTGTTTGTGTTCAACCGCAACATACGCTCCCGACCCACCCGGCAGGACAGGCTCCTACACCTCTCCAGGCCGAGAACCGAGGCCGGTAGGAGACGTTTTGGATACCACGCGCCAGCATTGTATAATGTCCTGACAGCCGATGCTACGCAGCTAACACAGCAGCGCCTCGTACGCGCGGAGGTGTGAGCGCACCCGTCTGAGCGTTGATCCTCTTGTACCCAGTGAGTGGGTGTCTGTGTGTAACATGTTTAATTTTTTGCCTGCATGTTTTTATCTCCTGTACTTTTGATACGGGGCTGTAATAGCCACGCTCCTTTGCAGATGGCCCTATGGACGTAATACATTCACACATACAATCGATGTCAGCATATCAAGGGCGGCCTTAGTACATAGCACGGACGTGCACGTATATCCCAGAACATCAAGGTAACTGCAGTTCTTGTAGTAACTTTGTAGGCATGACAAACATGTGTCAGGAAGCGTGGTGGATAAGGCTAGAGGCAGATTTGAACATAAACCTCTTTCGCGCATATCACGAATTTCACGATATCATTTTTTCTCTCGCTATGACACAGACAGACATGATATATGTTCGCAAAACGCACTACCTTGGGTAAGGTTAAGGCCAGCTACAACAGGGAACCTAATAGCTGGTTCATATGACTGATCCTTCAGGTATTTCTTCATTATCCTTCAGATGCGTACTGAATGTGTACGTGCTACAGAGAAACTCAGGGTATGAAGCGTAGATATAACGGACTAGGTAGGACAACAGCTGTCCGCCAGTCCGTCAGAGCCGCCGCCATCTTGGTAGACATGGAGCCGTCCGTCCGGGTTGGCCGATACGTTGGAAGGGACCGGTATTGGGTGTTCGTGGCAAACACTTCGCTGATGTGTGGCTTTCGTTGGATATATCGCGTGGTAGCATGGTCTCTACAAGCTACAACTATACCCAAATGATCATGGAATTGTTCTTTCGTGCTATCATAGTTAAGATGGTAGTGACGGTGCCAGTCGGAGGTGCCAATCAGGTAGCATAATTCCCTTTCAAAGGAACATTGGTGTCCAGCTTGAGCCAGAGTTCTCCAGTTGCTTTTTTATATAACGTCTTTGGGCTTCTTAACTGAGCTGTCTGACTTCTTGTATTTGGCTTAACCAGCTCAGCAACTCTTCATGTTGTGCATTCAGCATATTGCAATTACTAGTTTCTGTTACAATAACTTACTGCTTGGTCTCTGGATGGTGTATTTTTTTAAGTGGCGAGTCACACAAATCCTAATTGCGTGCTGTTTTTGTCTCTGTAACAAACAGTGCATTCAATGTTGTCTCAAAATTATGATATTGCTTTAGGTTTTCTGTTCCTAACATACGCCCAGTGTTTTTTTTTGTTTATGTGCGAAAATCGCAATAGCATAACTGGAGGTTGCGCATTTTGCAAAATTGCATTCTAGCAAAATGGCTGACGGCGTATGCTCGCCCTTGGCTAGCCAGTGCACTCAACTTCCGGCCATGTATGCTTGCTAAATGATTATGGTAAGTGCCTTTTTGTGCAAAAGTTTTGTCACGATGCATCTTTGATTTTTGGTACCATGCGTAACTACATGGACATACCTCAGTGCCTCAAAGAGTGGATATTACTTCTTTTGTACCTATTAGCATGGCTGACAGAACAGAAGTGTCATCGCGGAGTGAAATCTGGCCCACTGAGTACTGATTATTCCCAAGAATTAGAAGCTGATACAGATGGCATAAAGGAGGCTGTCTTTGGTTTGAACTTTTCACCCACACTGATACCTTTCACCGCCTGGTTAGGTTAGCATTTAGCACATTACACAGTCCACTCTCTAATCAATTGTCGAGACAAGCCTGCCACATGTCCGTAAACAGTTGTGGATTATCTTACTCTTACGCCTATGGTTAGAACTAAAACCTTAAAAGATAGACTGCCTGTTTGCCGCTATTGCCATTTTGGCAGTGCTGGCTTATTACTGCGTCCATCTGTTTTCATTGTGCATTTAAAATTGCAACCAATTGTTTCGTGTTTTAAATGCCCATTTCAACCATTCGCACATTTGGTCAATTTCAATTATTTAAACCTGAATGTTTCAGGAAACAGGTATATTATCAATTCAAACCACGGAAAAATTTAAAATCAAAATATATGCCAAAGGAAATTGCGCATCGCGAAATGCTGGCCCCCTAATGTACGTACTAGTGTTTAATACACTGTTTATACCCTACGCCGACAAACACACGCACGCACGCACATACATGTATATATATATGGGCTCCATGCACGGACCGTTCCCATACGTTAATGTTACGTCATGGCGCAATCTCACATACAGCTGCCGATAAATTTTGGTTTTCCTACACCTCCGCAGCCAGGGGACTCAGGTGACGCCCACTGTCCGGCTCACATCCGCGGTCACGGGGCTGAGGTGACGCCCGCTGTCCGGGGCCAGCCGGCGCGCCCCAGCCACCCCCACCCGCCACCCTTGCCAGTGCGGCACTCACCGTTCCCGTGGGCGATGCGCGCCAAAAAGCAGCTGCAGCTGTCGTCCAGCAGGTCCGCGCTGAGCACGCCCGAGGCGCGGTACGTCTCGACGCTGACGGGCTGCCACGAGACCAGCCGGGAGTCGCGGCGCGCCGGGAAGCTGGCCCGCAGCTGCTCCGACAGCGGCAGCTCGCCGGACGCTGAGGACGACCACCTCGGCGTCAGTCGCGCCGGTGACCGGAGCAGCAGCGGGCGACGGCGGCGGCAGCAGCCACCGCCGTACTGCGGCCGGCCGTGGCCACGGCCAGCGGTCACCGCCGGCCGCGATCCCCGCAACGAGCGGCGTGCTTCGGACTACTTCACGCTAACACATCCGGACGGGAGTGTCCGAGGTCGACGCCTGAGGCGGCTTGAAAGTCGGTGATCAGATACGTGACGGTGCGGGTCGCCCGACAACCGCCGAGTTCGGCAGTGGAATGTGTGCGCCGGGCCTCATGCCCACCGGTGACGAGCCAGACTGGCTGGTCACGCCGGCCACCAATGCCGCCCCGAACCACCGGCCAACCCCGTCCATGCTTTCCTCGGCCTTCCAAGGAGGGCTTCTGCGCCGAGCCGGCCGGCCGAGCCCGGCAACTCGTCGAGTCGGGCGCGTGCGGTGCGCGAGCCGCGGGCGGTGTACGACCGGGCCGTCCCCCGGCCGCTCCCGGCCGCTCCCGGCCGCCGTCCCCACTCACCTATGGCGGCCAGCTGGCTCTGGAGAGCGACGCGCGCTCGCAGTCGGGCGCGGACCCGGCGCACGGCAGACTCCACGTGCAGCGCGCTGACCGCCTCGCTGGCCACCGGCGCGCCCTGGCGGCCAGCCGGCAGCGGATCAGACGGAGTGACGGCCCGTGGGGCCAGGCCACGCGGCGGAGGGGAGCAGACGGCAGGGATGGTATCACGTGTGACACCGCTCATCTCGTGTGACGGGCGCCGCCCTCTCGGATCTGGTAGACTGTTCCCTTTAAGTCCAGGCGTGCCTCCTCGGTCAAAGTAGCTCCGCACCGCTATGACTCGATGTATTATTCCTATGATCCAAGTGGCCCTCCCCGCTCTGCCTAGCCTCCCTGCCAGGCGGCCTATCCCACTCCCCCTCCCGCTCTACCAGCCCCCCTCCCCCCACCCGGTCTGCCCTGACTTCCTGCCCGGTCTGCCCTGACTCCCTGCCCGGTCTGCCCTGACTCCCTGCCCGATTTGCCCTGACTCCCTACCAGGCGGCCTGTCCTACTCCCCATCCCCGCTCTGCCAGCTCCCCTGCCTGATCTGCCCTGACTCCCTGCCCGGTCTGCCCTGACTCCCCGCCCGATCTGTCCCGACTCCGCTGTTCCGGCTCCGCCTGCCGCGCTGCTCCGTGCTCACCTGTTCGCTGCCGTCCGAGGCGAACTCGAGGCCGGCCAGGCGCTGAGCCCAGAGGTAGGGCCGGCCCACCTGTCCAGCGGCCACGTACTGGCGCAGCGGCGCCAGGCAGGCGCGCCGCAGCTGGTGGGCGGTGGCGGCGCCCGGCGCGTCGGTGCCGCTGTCGCCCGGCTCCAGGTGGTCCAGCAGCGTCTCGGCAGAGAGCAGCGGCCTACCGGTCACAGGGGGGCGGGGGGGGGGGCGGCTCGACCCGGTCAGCAATCAACACAGGCGCCCTGGCCAAAACAGGCGGAAGGCGTCACGTGCATCTGGCTCGACGGAGCGCACGCAGCAGCACACGTGCGCCGCTGACAAGGGCGGCGCGCTTCCAACGCTAATTTGGTGCACTCAACGCCGCATGTGTTTCCGCAAAGGTGGCTTAGCGGCTAGCCCTGGTCAGCTTGGCGGCTCGGGCAGCTGGATCGGCTCCGTGCAGCTCATGGAGGCGGCTTTATTTTTAGCACCGACCGATTACCCCCCGCCGCCAATGAGAAGCGACGCGGCGACGGAGCGACACGTGATCTCTTGCCGACACGACGGAATCTGGCCGCGTGGCCGCATGTGGCGGCGCAAGCGTCTTCAGCCCTGTTCGATCTGTTGTTTTAGTTTTTGTGCGTGTTTTGTGTGAAAAACTAGTGAAGTTTTTTTACTTCATTTTCCTTTATTCCTTGCTTTTTAAGTATTTCAGACCACACTACCTCTGCTTTATCGGCGACCATGGCACACTACCTACAGAGAGGTGTGTGGAAGTGTGGCTCCTGCTCTGGTGTTACAATCATCTTTTCCACTCGTGGGTTGAATGTTTCTCCCATTACCATCTCACTGAAATGTCTTCACTTCCCAACTTAAGTGTTCACTCATTTTTTGTAGAAAAGGTCTATCGATCCTCCACTGCTAGTTGTACTGGCATGAAGCCCATTCTTTCATCGAACTCGCACCTTTACTGACAAAGCCCATGTTCTAGACGCGAAGCACTTCGTTCCTGTTCTCCATCTTTCACGATTACTCTAACACCATTAATTTACTGTGGCACACAACCACACACGGCATAAATCACTGTCAATCGCCTTTGCATGGCCCCTCTTAGCAGACCCATTCGCTTCTTATACAAGCTACGTCGCATTGCCCAGATTTGGAGCCAAGTGCCCCACCCTAACCGACGCGCTCGCAAACGCAAGAGTATCCACATCAAGCCCGCGATTCTATGTCAGATCGATGTATTTATTTTGATAGCGCTATCCCTCCACGCTGATGGACTGCCAAAAAATCCTGGCATTAGCGTCAGCCGGGGCATGACGTCACAAACCACTTGACTTCGAGGTCATGTGACGGGATGTCGGGAGAATACTGAGCCGTGATTGGTGCTGACAAACCTGCTGACGACAGATCAGACGCCACGTGCAACAAACCTCTTCCGCATTGATTCCATAAAAAAATTCCCACCAAATGCGCAGTTAAACATGCCGCCATCCTAACACCAACGCGATGAAAGGCACCGGAGGAAGGGCTCGTTACCAACGGATCTGGAAATTGTTAACGTCACCGCGCTAAGCTAACGGAGCTGCCTCCACTCCGCGAAGCTCCAGCTCCGCTGAGACTCACCCGCTCACAGGGCAGTCCTTAATGGCGACCGAGACGGTGACGATGTCCAGCTGGGTCAGATGGACGAACTCCAGCACAAGTCGTCCCAGGTCTGAAACACGCAGGTGCAGCACCAACACTGCCGCTGTCACGCTCCTGACTGCGACGCGGCGTCCGACTGGAGATGACCGCACGGCGACAGGTCGCTGCATCCACACAGCGCCGATAACGCCGCACACGTCACGTGACCGGCCGACATGCGACACGCATCTGTCGCCGACTGCTCCTGGCTGCCCGGACGGCTGCCAGGCCAGGGCCCACCCGAAACATACGGCGCTCTGCCGCCGTCGCCGCCGACGCCGGAGCGCCTGGGTCGCGCACGCGCCCGCCGACGCACCTTCACAGACGATTTCGACCACCACCAGCAGCGGGTGTTTGTGCAGCAGCCTCCGGCGGCGCTGCTCCTCCTCCTCGCGGCCCGTCTTGCGATGACGTTTTTTGTGGCGCACCTCCTCCTGCAACGCGCCAGAAACGACGCCGGCCCCGTCAGCGCGGCTCATCAACCAGCAGCGGACAAGGAGACCCGGCAGCGACCGGACGGGCGGGGACGTGGAGCCGCGTCACGCTCGTCCACGCTGCGTGCTCATCTGAACATGACCAATGCTGTCGCCGTGCCGCCGTGACCGCTGCGGCCACTCCTCTCAAAGGCGCGCACGCCTCCCCATGATATTTTGTAAGACATATGCACATGCGAGCACACTCACAGATTTCACCAGCTTTCTTGAATTCCAACAGGCTGCTCACCTTAAGGAACTGCATCTAAAAAACACTGCGTTTGCTGAATTATGCGTAGGACGAGCAGCTTGGTTAGTTCGAAAAACATTCGCGCGCTGACTGGAAGCCCGCAAAAACGAATGACATTGGAACACACACCACAGAGGACTGTGGCCGCGGAATGTGCCCCTCCTCTTCCCCTCCCCCCCCCCCCCCCCCCTCCTCGAAACGTCACTCCATTCGCCATCCCATAAAAGTTGGAGGCGCACTACTTGCATAACGCGAGGAGCTTACGAAAAACTATTGTGTGTAATTTTAGCGGCTAGAGTTATATCCGGGTCAAAGGAGGCTTCGAAATACAGTCCGCGAGCTTTACTGTCGGTGGACAAGCGCCGTTTGTTTCTGTACCAGTGCGTCTATAGTTCTTGTACAGGAACAGTACCAGTACTGTACTGGTACTGGCTGCAGTACCAGTGCCGATCTATATGTCAATAACATCATGCTTCGCATATATTTTGTACTGCCTTGTATATGATGCGTTGGTTTATCAGGTCATATTAGATGTGCTTGCTTTCGCGTCGTGTTTTGATTACAAACGACCGGGGTCTAGATTGCGCCCAAACACTACCGCGAGACAAGAACCTACCATTTAAGGTCAAAGAGCCTTAGAAATCCACGCCAGCTGATTTTAGTGAAGATATGCCAATGAGGTGGGGGAAAATTTGTCCTTTCAGCGCAAAATGTATCGTAAATTCCGGCATTAAGTACCATGCGCCAGTTAGCAGCTCCAGAAACACTAAAATCGCCCGACTTCATCTTGGTTTTCGTGACCATTGGCAGAAATGTATTAAATTCCTTCGGATTTGAAACTGTGCGGAACAAAGCCGATTGGCATAAGAACATTTGCCTGTCGTTCTTCCACCCGTCTGAAGTCGCTCAATCTGTTCTTCTGGCTTATTATCACTGACGAGTTCGTCTGCAGGCTTCTTTACTTCAAACTGCTTCATTTTTCCGTTAAAACTCCTCCCTCCGGCAGCGTGGTCCGGTGCTGCACAATCAGTCTCGTTTCGCTCCGCTGCGAGCTGATGGTGGGCGTTCAGAAACCGTTGGCCAGCGCCTCGACCAAATGTACACATTATTACGACGGTTTTCAGATGCGTGATCTTACTGATCCGCCAACCCTGCCTTTTCCTTTCCCCTCCCCCTCTAACTGTCCAAGCTTGTGACGCCCTCGCCAATGGCCGACGGGAGCGGACAGCGGCGGTCTATCTGTCGACACCGGGCTTACGAAAGCCGGCCGAGCCGGGCTTACAGAAGATCCCGCCAATCACTGCAGCCACACAGCACGCTGCACATGGTGACCGGTACCTCTCGGCTCTGGTCAGCTGACCGGGAGACTTAACTCTGGCTTGACATTTCTTGTGACATCCGGGCAAAGCCATCCGCAGCTGACTTACCATAATTAACCATTCGGCGAATATACAAAGGTGCGCCAGATTTTACCCCATCTCACGTGCGTTGTAAGGCACGATCCTTTAAGTGACGGTAGCCCTGGACGTTGCCATCGACAGACATATTTCTCGGCAAAGGTGAGAACGCGGCGCAAGCTGAAATAAGTCAATGTAAGCTTTGCCGTAGGCACAAAGACTGTTCAGCGGCGGGTTGCCTTGGAGGGCTGCGACGGTCGACGGTGGTAAATGCAGTGACGGCCGGGGTAGTCCGGGGGTAGCCCGGGGCGCTTGGGCGGCGTTGCATTTTCTGCCGTCGGCCTTCGATACCGTGCGGGAATTCGCACTGACCCGGGTCAGAATAACCACTTTACCAGCCCAGCGAGGCGGTAGTTCGTCGTGCACACGCAAACGTGATGGATGGAAACGCCATGTCTATTGCAGCTTCATGGATGGAATAATTATTCCCGTCTGGACTATCGGACTACCAGAAGTCATAAAGATCGGTAGTTACAAAATCTTTGTGACAACGAAGTAGGCAACAAAGGTCCTCATTCTTCCCCATTAGTTCAGTTGGTGGAGCAATGGACTTGCAATCAGGAGACCCCGGCTCAAATCCCAGCGACTCCAATGAGATATCTCGGGTTTGACCAACACCTGGCCGACAGTCAAGCATCGTCAGCCCCTTATCAGGACTTCCATAATACATGACGACCGGAGAGTTAACTGGCCGAAACGTCGTATAACGAACACACCAGACGAGGACGACAGTCTGGGCGATCGCTCCATCCGTAATACGAACGCCTCGTCTAGATCCTTCCGTAAAATTTACTGTAGTTGTAATGACGCCGTGCAGCACTAAAGAACTGTCGTCGGGCACCGCCAACAACATACGCAGTTTGTCCACAAATGAGCAGATAACGTGCACGATTCGTCGAGCACCGCCAACAACATACGCAGTTTGTCCGAAAAATGAGCACATAACGTGCCTTGATCCGAGCACCGCCAGCCGGTGATGGAGAATGCGCGTCGCTCACGAACGGCACGCCTTCCCACACAGTCAAAACGTGCGCCGGTCAGCTGATAAGGTCGGCGACAAAACTGAATCACAATGTGCACGCTTCGGCGATAGCGAATCTTGTCTGTCTACACGCTGATTACCTTGTGCTTGGGTTTCATTAATCCGGGCGCTACAAAGACAAAACATTGCCGCACCAGCACAGCGCCCTGCAGTACCGGTCCACGCCGGTGGCGTCCGTTCTCGACCCGGATCATATCACCGGCCATCCCTTCCTGGAGCGGTCTGAACGAGCGGAGCGGACGGCGTGCGGGCTACCGGCCGGGCTGGTAGCGGGCTGAATATAAAATTGCGTCCTCTTCCTTCTCATTTGTCGTTGAACCCTGACATCGGCAGTGTTCGTGTAGTTAGGTACTGAACAGATTTAATGGTCCAGGTGCTTTTACCACTGCTCCATGCAAGCCACATCAGTAGTAGGCCAACAAAGCTGTGCATTAGATGAATGACATAATGTTTGTCACACATTTCACGTTAAGGTCTAAAACTTAGAAGAAAAAAAATTGTTTCAGGTTTCGGACAAAACGAGCAGATGCAGGGAAAAAGAGATCATACCCATTGTCAGAACATTGTATCGAGCTTTCAAGGCAAAACACGAACACAGTCCAAGTGTCAGAACTTCTATCAAACTTTCAAGGCAGAACACGACCACAGTCAAAGTTTTTGGAAATTGGCCAAAATATTTACTTTGAAGGTGTGACATCCCCAAAATATGCTAAGATAGTAACATGTACATTCATAACAATACGGCACCGTGTCTCTAGCATTCTAAAGGCACAATTTTGCAAAGTCATATCAAGCAAGCCTCTCGGCATGCGAGTTTGACAAGCCGTATTAACCTGCCCCTACTGCCCAAATGAATTGTTAAAATAATGACACACAATGAACTAATTATATATGGTCACACCACTGAATAAAGGTATATGTACAGGTATAGGATATAGGTCCAGTATCTTGGAAAGAGCACAATGAAGTAGTGTATTGCCTTCCTACACCCCTATAGCACAGGAAACGCTTGTGCTTTTGTGATTTGTCGGCATCACCTCGACCTGTCATGTTCAAATGCAAACATAAAGATAGGGGCAGAGGTCTATGGATCACATTTTATTAGAATTCATTGCACTTACAGAATATAAAAACAACGTTCTCCCTCAGCAGTACACATCTAGTACTCACACTCCATATCAACATGAATCCAAAGCCGCCGGCACGCACTACCAGTATCACACCCATTGCATGCGCCTGATTCACACATAAACATATCACATAGATGTGATCCCGCACTTACAACCCACAGGACTATCAAATTCGCATGCAGCCACACAGAAGATGCAATCACGCACGGACGCAGCCACAGCTGGGAGTTCATGATAATATATCTCAAGACGTTTTCCTTCAGACACAACTTCCTTTTAAAAGAAGACTCCTCATAGAATACAAGTTAGACAGTTGGTTATGTATGTATGTATGTATGTGTATATATATATATATATATATATAATTGTTCTTAAAATTTTATGATAGCTTGTTAGCCCATACACCCGGTGCACAACACGCCAACCCATCTATTTCTTTAAAAAAAAAAAACGTTAGGAGAAGAGAAGACGCCAGCATGAGAAAGAAACAGCTTTGCTGTCGCGTGTCATTTTTTATATAATATTGGAGAGAGTGCCATTCTTTTTCCCATCGCGTACTTTTTGTAGACAGTGGCGCAATTTTTTCTCATGCCGGCTACAGGATCACTGGACCACATCCAGGTCGCTGTCAGATCACGTCCAGCAGTCCATGTTGCTTCCCGATCAAGTGCATCGGATCTCGTCCAGCCGCTCAGACTGCTCTCATATCAGATCCAGCCGGACGCCGCCGTTATTTCCGCTGTCTTCGAGAGAGTTAGTGACCTTGGCCGTCTCCAGGCGACAGTCCCTCACCTGGCTTCGCCACCGACGCGACAACCACATCAGCAGCAATGGATCCATGATGCCATACAAAAACGTCAGAAGGAGGTGGTTGAAAATGATTTTGTGGTGGTAATGCATGTTGCCCATGTTGATGGGCGCCAGCAGCGTGTTGGCGGTGATGTTGACCAGGCAAAGCTGCGCCCAGCTGTGCGACGGAAGATAATTGCGCTGCAGGCGTGTGTCCTTAAGCCCGCTGCTGGCGCGCAGCAGGAAGATGCTGGCGACGAAGTTGACGCTGTTGAGGAAGCTGTTGATCGAGAGGAGCACAAGCACCGGGGCCCTGCTCGGTATAGGACTGCCGGTGCACCAGAAGTAGGACGAGGGCCGTAGTCCGAGCTGCGGCAGCACCGAGAACATGACGATGGCGGCAGCGGTCAGCAGCCGGTTCTGCCAGCACAGCAGCTGCTGCGTCAGCCGTGCCGCCAGCGTCGGCAGCCGCGCCGCCAGCACCTGCTGCAGCCGACACAGGCTGATGACGCAGCTGGCGAACGCCACCATACCTACTGCGTTGACGTCGATGACGCTCTGAGTCATACAGAGGACGTGCATAGCGCCGGCGTGGCTCGTCAGGCCGGGGTGCATGGTCATGATGACGCACAAGTTGGACAGCGCCAGCAGAACCAGCGAGATCAGCAAGCGTACCAGCAGCATCTCGTCGACGGCCGAGAGGCGGGCCGCGCGACCGACGAGGTCACGCACCACGCCCACCAGCAGCCCGGTCGTCATGGCCGACAGCAGCAGGAGCGTCACTTGGCTGCCGATCACGAACGCCGGAGAGGGCTCGGACGCGGCCGCCGCCGTGCCGTTGGAGCGCATGGTGGGGCGGACCTGCTCGGCTGACGCCGCGCCGCGCACTGCCGGCCGGCCGCCGAGGCTCGGCCGCGGCGCCGACGGCCAAACGCCGCCCACTGCGACCGTACCGGCGACGTTTGTGGAAAAGCGCACTGATATCCGCCTTCGATGAATGCCGCGGTCAGGCCGCAGTGACGGCTTGCAGACAGTTGGGCAGTGCGTGCACTGGTTGCACTAATCGCGGCCTGCTTTTTGTGTTGGGCAGCGTCCATGCGACGCCACGCCGGAGCGGTTGGGGGCGATGCGCTCTGTTCCCGGCCGCTGTTTCCGGCGAATGGTGAGTAAGTCATCGGCACGTAACGGCCCGCTGACTGCTGGGCTCCATTTGCGCCCATTTTAGCCTATGGTAGGATGGACCACACGAATGATGCGGCGGTGCTACCTGGACCATACCAATCGTCCAACGCATATCCTTTCCGACTCGCGAGTTCCAGTCCCGCGTCAGAAGTGGAGGCGTGATACTGACTGATCTAAATACGCTGAATCTGACAGATGTCATTTCCTCGCGGCGCACCAGCCTTCTTAAACGGATAGCCTCGCCTGTGGGGCCTATTTCAAAACCCACTGATGTGAACGATTAGCACCAGCAATCGCTTGTAATACCATGCAAATATGCAGACATATGCAAAGCGACATTTTCAAAGCATTGTAGTTGAAAAAAGAAAAACGGTAAGATTTCTCTTGACGATGTTTGCATTTCTTAAAAGGAAAATCTTAATTATTTCTAGTGGAAGTGAGCAGGAGAAGAACTTTAATTTCAAGGTACTTTGTATTAAACGGCTACTACGTTTATCAACCGATTTCGACGCAACCAGCACAAAGTGGTAAATGATTTCGAGATTGAATACTGTGAAAGAATCAAAATCGAAAATTCAAGAACGCACCCGGGAGATGCAAAACAGGTGATAACAACAAATCGCAACGCGGCTTTCCAATTAAGACTGCAGAACAAATGGGACGGCGCCTTATTTGTCATTGCAAAGCAGGTCTACGTCACAATTTTGAGATGGGCCGAGCCAGGTGTCTGTTCGGATGGTGAAAAGTGAGTACAAATGAGCCATATATATTATTGCCGCTTCCGTACCATATAAAAGAAGTTTGGTGATCTTATAGGATGCCTGGACAGGCCCCATAGGTGTGTCCAGTTCCCCAATGAGAACAGTATAAGTTTTCTCGTGCGTCGGCCGCCGCCGCCAAGGCCGGCCACCGGAACACGCCCACCGCGCTCAAATCCTGCCGCGCTGCCCAAACCCGTAATTGCCTCAATTGACCCAGGTAGCTGCAACTGATATCGATCGTCGATCGTGGTTGGCCCCAGCATCGTCCGCTGGTGCGCCGCCGACAGGACCACGGGCCGCGCGCGAGGCTGAGGCTGGCAGCCGCCGTCGCCACCGGACCACGGACCACGCTCGCCACGCTGAAAACCCGTCGCGCCGCCCAGCTCCCTAATCGCCACAATTGGCTCCAGTGGCTGCGGTTGATATCGATCCTCGATCACAGCTCGAACCGGTATCGCTCGCTGGTGTGCTGTCATGTGCAGGACCATGGGCGAGGCTGGCAGCCCCACCACCACCGGATCACGGCCGCCGCCGGAGCTGAGCCCGCCCCACCACGACTCGGGGAGAGGCTGGCAGACGCCGCCGGAGCTGCGCCCGCCCCACCACGACTCGGGGCGAGGCTGGCAGACGCCGCCGAAGCTGCGCCCGCTCCACCATGACTTGGGGCGAGGCTGCCAGACGCCGCCAGAGCTGCGCCCGCCCCACCATGACTCGGCTCGTGAATTACAATCACCCATTTCAATCATGACTCGTTGCAGTAATCTTGACTTCCCATAAGAAGGCCACTTCGACCATTAATAATTAATTTTGATTCAGAGGCGTTCACCGCCGGTCAGGAAGCTCCATTAACGTCGAAAAATGTCAGTCGGCGCCCAGCCAGACTTGCGCTGGCTAAGCGAGGTATATGATCATTAATGCCGGTTCCACTCGTTTGACCCCGCCAGCTTTACCCGCTCGAGCCTGCCGGTTTCACCCCTTTGGGCTTGTCGGTCTGACCTCCTGAACCAAAGCGTTCTCATTTTTTGTTTTGTATGTATATATATATATATATATATATATATATATATATATACCTAGAAGCATCCCTGTATACCTGCACTGACCACTCCTGCTGTATTTCGCACTGTTTGGAAACTTTCCGTTTGGGTCCTGGAACCGCCTCTGTCAGGCAAGTGTCACTTTATTACAATAACATCATACTCATGTTACAAACGTATCATTCTTGAGAATATCCATCTTCCTGTGAACGCAAGGTAGTGCACCTCATCCCCCGGAGCTCACCACCCTGGCCTTAAACAGATTGTAATGGAGTTTTCGGCGGATCACCCAATCACTGAATCACCCAATTGTGCTGAACGTTTCTGCCAATGCCAGGTTCCGTAAACGCTCCTGTGGATGCAATTTTCCAAAAATTGCGACAAGATATGCAGAGAATACATTAGGTAAAACTCACAGAACTTCAAGAGCCTGGTCCAAACAGTTTCGAAACAAAAACGAAAAATCAGGGTGGGGGCCGAATCCGTCCCCACCCGCTCCGACTAGGGTTAACCCAGCTATGAGGCATTTACCACAATTTGTGCGTCCCTATATGCTCTGCGGCGGCCTGGCTCCCACAACTGCCAAATTTACCACGCCGAAGTATCGCGAGTTTTCCCACGCATCTTCGTGTGCTAAATTTACTGCGCTGAAGAGCCGCGAGTTTTCCGGTGCACCTTCGTGAAGGCGTTAAAGGGAGTGTGTCTAGTCAAGTTGGGATTTTTAACTGTGCGCGTAGAATGAAATGGAATTTCGATTTAAAAAATGTTGTGTCTTGGTTTTTACCAATTCGCCTCCACTGACAAGATATTCCCACAGCCCCCCCCCCCCCCAATTTTCTTAGGTTTGTATGGAAGAACAAAGTTATCGGGTAACCCCCACATAATAGTTTATACTAAAAACAATCGACATCATTGAGAAGGTATCGTTAGGTCTATCCAATAGCTTTTCGCGGATGTCGCTTGTCAGCGCTGACAGCAGCTTGCGAACGCAGCGATGGCGGCGGCCACCGTTCATGATGTTTTTTTTTTTGTTTTTTTTTTTGCATTCAACTGAGGGCTGCGGGTGTGCGTGGTTGGCCGTATGGTAAGGCCGGTCAGTTAATACGCACCGCGATTAATTTATGTTGACCTACTTTATACTGAGATGAAGCACAGGTGTTGCGTCGTGTCAATTGGCTACACTAGGGTCTATGAAAATGTGATTGTTCTACGTTGTTTTTTGTTTTGTTTTTTGGCGGCGGCTACAGGGGGCCAAGATTCCTTTACCCTGATATTAATAACCGAATTCCGCACGCACGTGCACAGAATTCAGCGTTCGAAACAACTAGGCACATAAGCTGAAATTGTTGCGATGTCGCTGGTATACCAGGCATGCTCCGGGTATCATATTTTCCGTCGCAAATTACCCAAGGGATTTTCAAGTGCGTACCGCCCTACACCGCCAGCGCTCTCCCTATACGCACGAGACCGTAGCAACCAAGATAATGGCCATGTCACTAGCGCGCAGTTATTCGCCACATATAAGTCAGTGTATTCGCCCTTGCCTGTTTGATTGGTTCATTTTCCAGCGTGGTGTTTGCTCACGCACAGCCAACGATGCAATCGATAAAAATATATAAATAAAAGCTGTTGCAGGACCCAAACGCACATCAAAGCATCAAACCAAAAAGCAGGTAGTTGCAAAGCTCCCCTTGGCGTGTATTTGGAAAATTGGGAACACTAGACACACTCCCTCTAGTCTCCGGCGCACTGAGTCACAGCTAGAGTGACTGACAGAGAGCACGCATAGAAGGAATCTTAACTAGAATGTCTCCACCTGCCCACATCCTGTTTGCTACGAGTACCTGCCTCAGAAGGGGCTTCAGGAACCCTCGGACCCACATAGAAATATAGATTGGTACAGCAGAGTTTGCCGTCATCGCCCCAGTGGCAGCAAAACCATGGGCCGCCACATATCACCTGAATACAGTCGGTCTTGGTACACCGCATGTGTGACATAGAACGTTATTCCAAAATCCATAAGACATCGCGAGATGCATTCACCGCTGCACTTACGCGTCCAGCAAGCGAAACAGCCCGACAAAAATGCTTCGACGCACGAACCCCACGCTGTTTGGATGAAATTGGTTTCAAAGCGTTGACCTAAACGAAGTGGTTCGCTCACAATTCTAGATCACCTCCTTCGAATAGCACCACGAGAAGCTTGGCCGCGTGTTTGCGTTTTTGTTGTTGTTTGTTTGTTGTTGTTTTTTGTTGTTTTCTTTGTTTTGCTAGAACTACGTGCGACGCTGTAACGGTGTCAATTGGCACATAGCAATGCCAAGACAGAAGATGCAACGATGCATAACAGTGCAGCTTCACTCCGTAACTTAACAAATCATGCGTTCGCCGTCATAATTTCGTCACGCGTTGCCGCGCCGTGCTTATTCTTCTCCGCATGAACTGTAAGTTATCTATATTATTTCATATTCATATTCTGTCGATCAATGCGGCTACATGTTCCTTGCTAGCGAGAAAAGTTCAGTTTTTACAGATTTATAATTCTTTTGTAACTCTCAGAACACTATGACGCAAGCGCTGAACATCCGCTCAGATAAAATGAAGGATGGTAACGACTGTGAGAGACATGGGGCGATAGTCAACAGGGTCAGACGGAGATCCACGGCGCTCTAGTATAGGGATGAGTGGTACAGCGCTGTGAGAGAAAAGGACCCATTCAACGACACGCCTCTGAAAAGCGAGATAATATGCGAAGCCTTACGCTGGCAAGATATCTGCAAAGGGTGTAAGGCAGCGAGTTTTGGCGCACTGAAGTGTTTCCTCACCTGATTGTTCCGTTCTGTCGGGAGCGAATACCTCGTTACACGTTTCCGCAACGGTTAATGTTGAAGACCAGTATGTTAGTGTAACGTGTCAATGTGTGAGTTGCTTCAAAAATATGACTCTTGAACATTTTTTCAGGATTGTGTGGTGCTCGCAGCACTGCATCGCGGGAGCCCCTCACCAGACAACTTAACGAAATACCTCGAAGTCATGCTTTTTTATCAATAAGTAGAAAAGCTGATACGTATGTCTACCTATGTTCCGCATCTGTCTGAAGTCAAAGCAGAATCCTGGACAAACAAGCAACCAAAGACGACTGGCAAAACGAATCCTGCTACGCAAGCTACTGCCCTAGCACTGCAACATTACGGTGTTGCAAAAGATCGAAAGCGTTACGAAAACGGATGAAGCCTAATGTCCCATTAGACAACTGAATCCACATGCCAGATTATAAAATATAGCTGTTTACATTGCAAATTATGACAACGGCACGCTTCCTGCGAGTCTCAAACCGTATCGTGCTACGGGCGCAAGGGCGTAAGACTGATTCATGTGACGTGAAAACGATCGGTTTCCCAATCTTCGCACTGAACCACGCCATCTGTTGTGCGACACCACAAATTGTGAGCGCCAGCGTGCTGCAGAAGTACCGCCAACATGCGCGCCACTGAACACGTTCCATTTCGACTGTTCCAAACATACGGCGATAGGATACGTGTATGATGTGCTTTGTGTGTATAACACCACGCTGGCAAAATTTCGCCGCAAGCTCAAACTGCGGGCCGCTGACCGGTGGGGACAGCGGGCATGCCACAAAGCATGAGTGCCAAAAACCATTGCGAAGCATGTGAGGAATTAAAAAAACACGTGGAACAACCACGTCGTGTTTTGCGCCATAATGTGACGAGGGGGACTAAGGGCATTTGGTTACATAAAGCGTTACAAGAAAACAATCCCCAATATGTCGTCGGAAAGCCCTGAACGACCCAATCAGTGGCGCACGACCATCTTGCGACAGTCAGAACGAGCCGACCGGCCTCGCGCCACCTCCGGCTGTGCAAAGACGCCCAAGGCCGGTCGCGTCGCGCCGCGCAGCGACGCCGCGGTGATCTCAGACGCGTCCCGGCACGCCGCACGGACCGACGGCCGGCGACGCTGGCCGGCGCCTGGACGCGGGCACACGTCGGTGTCCGCGCGCGCCGCGTCCATTGGACGGCCGACGCTGGCCGGCGCCTGGACGCGGCCACACGTCCGGTTTGTCCGCGCGCGCCGCGTCCATTGGACGGCCGACGCTGGCCGGCGCCTGGACGCGGCCACACGCCCGGTGTCCGCGCGCGCCACGTCCATTGGACGGCCGACGCTGGCCGGCGCCTGGAGCCACTTTGCAGCCCGGGACGACAAGCGCCAGGACAACGACCGTGGGTCGGGGCAGCAAAGCATCGGAATGCGTTCCTAGCGGCACTTGTGGGCGTCACAATACAAAGAGCGCCACGGACCCACACGCCCTCCTCTCAAATTATAACTGCCTACGATTTACGACGGGAGTGATGCGCGAGACGCCAGCAGCGCAGCCCGACTACACCAGCACTACACACACTGCACCAGCACTATACACACTACACCAGCACTATACACACTACACCAGGCGTCATGCCGGCGTCAGCAGCGCCGGCCAGCGGTGGGACCTTCGGCCACAACGCAACAGCACGCATGGCTGTGCGTTCGGCTCAATAGGTGACAGTCACCGCCGGGCGTGTGCGTTCCCAATTACCGGAGTCCTCACTGACGCGCTATGAGCGAATCTTAGCCACGGCTACACTTCAACAGACTCGGCATAACATTGATATAATCCTAATTTGATTCGACCCATCTGTTCAAAGTCGGCCAGTCCAAAAGTTTCAGCAACTGCCCTGACAGCAATGACGGACCTATTCCGATTTTCACGTTTTGGCCAGTTACCTGTCTCTGGCCCCAAGATCAAATTTCACGGCGGATACGGTTCTAAAGCTTTCAGCGAAACCGTAAAACCAGCACACACCGTAGAGGAAATGTAAACGTAATCACGGCCAACATGGCTCAGCACGCTTCCGAGCATCACGCCTGCAGCGTGCTAATATCGCGAGATGCATTTGCAGCCAACCAGGCAGATACGGCCGTGTGGCCAGGTCATGTCAAGATCACACGGCCCGAACTGTGCCAGGTCATGTCAAGATCGCATGGCCCAACTGTGCCAGGTCACGTCAAGATCACGCGGTCCAACTGTGCCAGGTCATGGCAAGATCACACGGCCCAACTGTGCCAGGTCATGTCAAGATCACACCGCCACCCTGTGCCAAGATCGCGCAGCCGAACTGTGCCATGACCACCCGGCTGGACTATGCAAACATCGTCCGGCCCAACTGTGCCAAGATCGCACGGCCGAACTGTGCCATGATCGCCCGGCTGGACTATGCCATGATCGCCCGGCTGGACTATGCGAACATCGCCCGGCCGAACCGCGCCAAGATCACACAGCCGAACTGTGCCAAGACCACACGGCCAAATTGTGCCAAGATCGCCCGACCGAACTGTGCCCGACCGTACTGGACCAAGATCGCCCGGCAGAACTGTGCGAAGATCGCCCGGTCGGACTATGCCAAGATCGCCCCGGCACGCCTATGCCAAAATCGGCCGGCCGAACTGTGCCCAGATCGTTAGGTCAAACTGTGCCAAGATCGCCCGGCCGGGACCATGTCCAAATGCCCAGCCGCGTATGCTGCACGTTGCATGGCAGCGAGCGAGCGCTCGACCTCGTGCAGTTGGCGATCTCGACGTCGATGCGACTCTGCCGCGACTCACCTCAGCCTCCTGGTCAGAGTCCGACTCATCCACCGCGTCCCTCTGGTCGGCCTGCTTCAGCGAGCACGCCTCCTCCTCGTTGCCACAGATCGTGGCGCTCACAGCCGCATCTGCGGTCAGAGAATGGGTGCGGTCTCAGACGCCCAACACTGGCAGAGGCGGACGTGACAGCACGGCCGAAAACGAGGATGAAGCTGAAGTGCCCTGAGCATAAAAGTCACGAGAAATGTGTGCGCGTCAACGACAGCAAGTGCTTGGCTGGACCTTACTTTGTTCTATGCGTTCCTGTTCACATCTTATATGTTAGTGGAAACAGGGGGTGCCATCATGGAATTTCCCATTAGTGAGATCCTGAGTGGCTCAGTACGGTGCGACGACGTCATTGGAGCCTTCCGGCTCCGCCGCGGCTCCGTCGCTACATCACCGCGGAAATATCGCATTCAGCACGGTTGTCTAAGTGTTGAAAGCTTTACTTGAGCGTTAAACAAGGGCAAGGCGTTTCTGTCAATGTTTGTAACGGCTTGCAAGTGGGGTGCATGCCGACAAACTGGCGTGCAGGAGCGGGAGAGCGGGGGGGGGGGGGGGCAGGCGGACCATGCAGGTTGGGGCGTAAAAGGCTCAGCCATCAAGTACCAACTCCTTTCAGAGCTACTGCAGGATGCCTAGTTCTCTCCGCAGATAACGTATATACTGGAGGTGTTAGTTATCTGAACGGTTTGGTACGACTGGATCGCCGTTTACACCCGTCTCTATGTTCTCTTTAAACGTGTATTTTCCACAAGTGCCAAATACGTGTTCTCGGAAGTGGAGAGCCATTCGTCCACCATACGCCCGTTGATTACACAAGCTCCATTGACCGGTGCACACTAAATAACTGAGAAAAGCACGCTATGACGGTCACCAACGACGAGTGCATACGGGACGGTTGCATTAAGAGGCACTCCAGCACCAAGAGGCGTGTGCAAGGTCCCTCATGGGCGCGGCCGCAGCGCCGCGGCGTCCCGCCACTTACCGCAAGCCTCGCCGTACGCGGCCCACCTGGACAGTAGAGCAGGTAGAGCGGCCCGCGGCAGGAGGGCGGCCAGGCGGTGCTGCTTGCGGCGTCGGTCCAGCGGTTTAGCGCCAGGCTCCTGTTGCAAGTCGGCCCGCGTGCTCTGCCGGGTACGGCACGACCGAGACGTCGTCAGCCGGCGGTCGTCAACGGTTCGTTCCACGTCCAGCGACCACGTGTGCCGTCGCCCATGACACCGGCCGCTGGCAGTAAGACACTATATACCGTCGTAAACACCCGTGGTTTGGGCCATGCCTCCCCATGGAGCACCACCATTTGTTGTTTTTTTTTAGAAAGTCGACTGGACGTGGAATTGAAGCCAATTTTTAACTGCAATGGATGCTGTTGAACGGACCACGGCCCCATGTCGTCGTGACACAATCGTCGTGCAGGGCACCAATGGCAGTGTATTGCCGCGAGCTGAGCGAGCCGGCGCTCCACGACACAGTCGCAGGGCATGCAGCGGGCTGACACAGCGTTGCAGGCCGGCCCCGGTCAGCGGTGCGGTCGGGGCCGGGCTCATCGACAGCTGATACGGCCTCGGTGTTGCGACATCTAGGTACAGCACGTACCACCAAACGACTGCTGTAGAAGACGAGTACTCGGCGGACACACACAGGGGTCGCCCCATCAGAGACGGCTCCGACAGGCACAGAGCACGCCAGATGAGCGTTATCGCCAGATGGTCGGGTAGCCGGACGTGCACATCAGCCTACAGCAGCCGGAGAAAACACGGCGGCCCGCGCTCAGCAGTGGCCTCGTCCCCTCTTGGGTCTCCTCTCGAAGGCTGGCTCTTCAAGCCCTCTTTAACTCCAGCTCTCGATCATAACAGGATCGGGATCTCCCACACCTATTATGCTTTTATGAAGGGATCGCGGGACATGTTATCACGGATCTTTTCATGGAGCCCCCGCGACTCCAGAGACAATATTGACGCTCAGTGGTCCTGACCCAATCGGGATTACACACGCACACGCACCCACATACGCACACGCAAACGCACACGCACGCACGCACGCACAATGACGTCACGAGGACGATCCGCGATCGGCAAGAGGCGAGGGAACCGCGTGTTCTTTTTGTTCGTTTTTTTTTTTTTAAGTAAGCCGTCGCTGCCCACATAACAATGCCTAGCAACGGACAGATGCGCTGTTGGCGGTCTTGTATGTCCGGCAATCGGCAGGTCTCGATCTCATGTGGATATTGTGGTCGACATTGTCTTTATCCAAAACAGTTGCCAGTAACTGTTCTATATTGTAATTAAATATATTGTAAATAATAATATTGTATTGCAATTGTAATATTTTAAATGTAATTGTAATATAATATGTAAATAATAATATTGTAAATAAAATCCAACGTCATTCAGTGTGCCATTCCTGCGCGCTGTATGTCTCCATGGGGTTCCATCAGCCGATTCCTTTTGGTCCACATTCGGAATTAAGCGCGTTCTGCATGGCGTGTACCTGTGACGTCACATTCATGGGCGGAGCTTGGGTCGTCGGTCAATGATGAGCCGGACAAACATGGCCAGTCTCCAAGAGCAGCGTCCCCCTTTCCACTTCCCACCAGATCGCGAGCAGCCCCCCCCCCCCCCCCCCACCGGACCAAGAGCAGGGTCCCCTTCTCCTCCCCTGGACCGAGAGCAGTGTCTCCCTTCCCCCCTTTCTACTGGACGAAGACAGGCATCCCCTCCCCTCCCACTGGACCACGAGCAGCATCCCCCTTCCCCTCCCACGGGACTACGAGCAGCGTCTCCCTCCACCTCCCACTGGACCAAGAGCGGCGTCCCCCTTCCTCTCCCAATGGACCAGGAGCAGCGTCCTCCTTCCTCCTCTCAATGGACCAGGAGCAGCCCCCACATTCTCCTTCCTACTGCACGTAGTGCGCGCGCGCCCGATCGCGGAGCATCGCGAGAGCTAGTATTGAAATATGCCTGGACAATGATATCGGATTAAGCGTTAAGTCATTTGAACATAACGGAGATTACAATGTGAAGGGATATAATATTGCGATGATCATTTAACCAATGTCGTCGTGGTGTCCTCGAATCTCCTCGCGTACTGAACGCCGTTTATCGCCACAATGTTATCATTAGTGTCAATACTAGTACTGAAAATACAAATTACCATTCTTTCCCTGACGTGCAAACGCTTGACCAAGACCACGGCCGGTGGTCAAATCAATCTGACCTGTGTGTAACACGAACTCGGGTGAAGGATTAATTTGACCCCTACCGTAGGCTTTTCCGAGATGATTTCCGGACGCCGCGGCGTAGCCACATCAAACTTTAGATAGCCATAGACAACTGAATGGCGGATCGTTTGGTACCAACCATTATATGTTCTTTTTGGGGTCGGTGACCTACAACAGGTAACAGATGGGGCTACGGATTCAGCGGGCAATTTCTAGGGAATCGTTCAACCTGATGCAAGAATGGAGTGTTAGACGAAGCCACACATCCCTCAGATAGTATCTTAAGCAACACAGCAATTGGATGAGCACATTCCATTGACCTTGGGACAGGTACAAAGGGCAGAAAAAGGTTAAAATCAACCCGTTTTATTTCTTTACAGCTTGCTGTATCAGGTAGGTTCTGGTACCCATCTTTAATTTCTTGGTAACTGGAGCCGCATTATACATATTTTATGTGTTTCTTAAATGTCGTAATAGGTCACAGACCTCGAATGGCAGGGTCGGCACTACGTTTTTAGGAACGCGCTGTCTAACGAAATCTTTGACGTCTAGTCAAATACAAAAATAAAAACAGCTTTGTGTGACATCATGACCTTTGAAGAGCCAGACAAGGTCAGTGACCTAGAATAATCACCAGTAACCTTTTCCTCAGAATAGGCATCTAGGTTCACGGTGGTTGCATAACAAGGTTTGGGGGCACTTTGGACACCAATCTGGGGTCTAACCTTGTTTGCCCTCATTTGATCCGAAGACCACGGCCCAGGAAGCTCAATTTTTGACACAATTGAGTTCACGTATAAGCCAACACACCCAGTGAACTCAAGTCTCTAGCTCTCTTATTTTCTGGGATCTCAAGGGTGCGAATTGAACCCCAACCCCACCCGAGCGAAGGGTGTTCAACCGGCCAACCGGACGCGTGTTAATGGCCATGGCATTTGGCTGCTGCTCACGGCAGAAGCCATGTCCAGCTGCCAGCTGCTCCAACATCTCAGGTGGCAAGCTGCGGCTGCTTTAAGGAAATAAACTATTTCACAAAAAAGAACGAAAGTGGTCAACCAGAAAAAGGCATAGAATTGCGAAGTGAGATGACAAGGCACCACATAGCGAAAGCGCACTAGAAGGAGTCGGCTTTCAGCACTGCGACCTTTCCGATTTCAGTTCTGCCGTTCCAGTTCCCTTCGAGATGTAGTCAGTAGTATGTCGACAGTATCGGTGATTAGACTAGTAACGTCGCAGGTTATCCGGTGCGGACCGGCAGCCGTGCTCGGGCCCCGCGCAGCCAATCTCGTCAGTCACCGGCCGCGTGTCGTCCGCACGCGTCCAGCGAATCAGCGGCGTCAGCGCCGGCCTGCCGCGGAGGCTCGCCAGTGCGCAGGTGGCGAGAGGCGGACTGATCTGGACGCATCTCCGCTTCCGCAGACGGGCCGTCACCGGCCAACGCCCAGAGGAAACGCAGCTCCGTCTCCACACACGTTCTGACGAGTGTTGGGTGTGAAAAAACAAACCGTCGCCCGTCATCTACTCC
The DNA here is from genome assembly GCF_011947565.3 of Pollicipes pollicipes. Classification (NCBI taxonomy): domain Eukaryota; kingdom Metazoa; phylum Arthropoda; class Thecostraca; order Pollicipedomorpha; family Pollicipedidae; genus Pollicipes; species Pollicipes pollicipes. The sequence continues at coordinate 42,328,713 of NW_023596545.1, read as the reverse complement.
CCAGATGAGGGCAAAGCATCCTGTTCAGCCGTGGACAAACGCTGGGGCGGCTCATCTGACGGGGCTCCCGGGACGGGAGCACTCCAGGATCGGCGCTGATGCCGGCGGTGCTCATCATGACGTCACAAATATGTGTGGAGGTGTAGATAACACGGAGCGATCTCCCTCCACAAGCAGATCGCGGGCTATGCTGGCGCCGTGTTATATGGGAATGTCGTGGAAACCCGTGGCGCGCGGCCCTCTGAGTGGTCCCGGAAGGAAATACCACTATCGTGTGGATTCACGAAACCTGGATTAGGTGTGAGCTGCCCTTTCGACAGCTCTCCCTCACCACAAAACCCCGCTCGAAAATCGGATGGCAGTCGCATTCGTTCACATTCAGTATGACAGGAGCACGGTTATCGGTGCTTACGCTAACCGCCCTGAGTGGCCCCAGCACATCCGCTACACACACCGCGTGGTGCCCGTTACACCTCCCGAAGACGGCCCGCTCAGAGCGTCGGCCTGGCTGGGGTGCGGCGTGCGCCTCGCCTCCCGGCTCTCGGCTGCGCATCTCACTTATGCCTGCCCAGCCAACGGCCAAGTGTGCGCTATCCCCTCCCCCCCCCCCCCGAGATAGCATTCCCAACGTGCCACAAAGCTGGGATGGGCGAGGTGTCTGGGTCCACAACCTCCGCCCGCACTGGTCGCCCTCCCCCTCTCGGCTGGTGTCCGGCGCGCGTCGGGCCAGCGCTGGGAGCGGCGTACCTCGAGTATGGTGGCCAGCTGGGGCGCCAGGTCGGCCAGCCGGCGGCGCTGTTCGCCGATGCGCTGGCTGATGCGCTTCTTGTCGCCGTCCAGCTGGCGGCAGTCGGCGGCCAGGCCGCGCCTCTGCTCCAGCTCCCAGTCCAGCCGTGCCAGGTGGCGCCTGTGCGCGTCGTCGCGGGTCACCGCCTGCCGGGGCGCAGCGGCGGTCACCAAGGGCGCAGCGGCGGTCACCGAGGGCGCAGCGGCGGTCACAGAGGGCCCGGCGGCGGTCACCGAGGGCGCAGCGGCGGTCACAGAGGGTGCAGCGGCGGTCACAGAGGGCGCAGCGGCGACAGAGGGCGCGGCGGCAGTCACCGAGGATACGCATCTGACAGCTGTGACCGGCGGCAGGCGGAGACGGCGAGCGTCCTCTGCTCATCACCGCCCGACAGCGCACGGGCAGGCTGATGTTGACACGCTGATGATAGCCGCTGATGCTCAAATGCTGACCGATTTTAGGTGCAGTTGAGGTAGACATACTGTTTAGAGTTACCGAATCTGTCTCACGATGAGAACGATTCTACCCGCAAACGAAACGCAAAAAGGCTGTACCCTGCTCACAAGCACACCATGTTTTGAAACGGCGGTTTCAAACGCCGACACGTCTCCACGAAAGTTCTCTCCGGCTGAGCAGCCTGAGCCAACAGGTGCATCGTGCCTCTCCATCGTGCTGCCACTGACCACCAGCTGCCCGTCCCCCCCCCCCCCCCCCTGCCGAGCGTGGCGTTAGGGACCCGGGTGCCTCACCAGCTGGCTGATGGTCTCGGGCGCCTGCCGGTAGAACTCCTCCTCCGACACCAGAGTGATGTCCTCGTCCTGCGACCTGCGCACGTCGGCGGGTCACGCACGCACCGGCGGGTCGAGCCAGGGTGAGACAGTCTGAGGCAGCTTAGCATCGGGCGCGACCACGAGGAGCAGAAATCGTGGTTAGACAGTCTATGGCAGCTCAGCAATCGGGCGCGACCACGGGGAGCGGGAGCCAGGGCAGGACAGTCTGAGGCAGCTAAGCATCGGGCGCGACCACGGGGAGCAGAAAACCGTGGTAAGACAGTCTTAGGCAGCTCAGCATCGGGCGCGAACCACGGGGAGCGGGAGCCAGAGCAGGACAGTCTAAGGCAGCTCAGCATCGGGCGCGACCACGGGGAGCGGGAGCCAGAAGCAGGACAGTCTAAGGCAGCTCAGCATCGGGCGCGACCACGGGGAGCGGGAGCCAGGGCAGGACAGTCTAAAGGCAGCTTAGCATCGGGCGCGACCACGGGGAGGCAGAAACCATGGTTAGACAGTCTTAGGCAGCTCAGCATCGGGCGCGACCACGGGAACGGGAGTCAGTGTAGGAACAGTCTTACGCAGCTAAGCATCGAGCGCGACCACGGGGAGCGGGAGCCAGAGCAGGACAGTCTGAGGCAGCTTAGCATCGGGCGCGACCACGGGGAGCAGAAATCGTGGTTAGACAGTCTCAGGCAGCTCGGCATCGGGCGCGACCACGGCGAGCAGGAGCCAGGGCAGGACAGTCTGAGGCAGCTCAGCATCGGGCGCGGCGGCCGACGGCACGCCGGCACAGTCCGGTCGAGACGGGACCATTTGGCGCTCCGTCGACGGCCACCACGCGTCTGACTCCGCAAAACTCGACACAAGCGTTGTTCACGATCTCCACACCGCCGTTTCACTACAATAGCCTCCATCACATGCAACAGGGGGAAAACAGACATTTGTTGGCTTCCAGGCAAGCATCAGCTGCAAGTACCGCTTCAGCAGTCCCACCCACCACGACACATCCGAATCTCGCCCACGAGACGCCACACAACTTATCAGGCTCGGAAAACCCCACAATGCCTCCAATGACCTGTGCGCGAGGCGGCAGTTGAACCCTGACTAAAAAGCTCGAGCCAGCCGTCGATCTTGAAGTGAAGCTGAGGGCAGGGGCTGATCTCTTACCTGAACTTAAGGCAGTGGTTGATATCTCACCTGAACTCAAGGTAGCAGTTGATCCGACCCTGAACTTGAGGCAGCAGTTGACATCTCACCTAAACCCGAGGGCAGCGGTTGACATCTCACCTGAACTCAATGTAGCAGTTGACATCTCACCTGAACTCGAGGCAGTGGTTGACATCTCACCTGAACTTGAGGCAGTGGTTGACATCTCACCTGACTCGAGGGCGGGGCGGTTGACATCTCACCTGAACTCGAGGCAGCGGTTGACATCTCACCTGAACTCGAGGCAGCGGTTGATCTCACGCTTGACGTGCAAGATCTCGTACAGCAGGTTCTGCAGCGTCAGGGTGGAAGGCATCGACGCGCTGCTTGGCCGCGTGTGTGCTCTCGCGCGCCGCCTTCAGCCGCACCTTCTCCAGCCGGTTGAACCTTCTTCAGCGAGAGCACGTGCAGGCCCGGCCAGCGCACAGCAGCTCGGCGATCCGAGGGCCGGTTCTGGCAGCGTCAGAAGCTCCCATCACGAAGAGCACACTAAGTATGATGCGCTGGTTAAAATGTGCATGGTAGCAACAAATAAATCCCTACTTGCAATTGACTATCACCAGAGCAAGGGTCATTACAACCTGATCGTGTTAAGCCCTGAGCCTGATTTCCGGCAAGCGAGTCCTTGATGTGGGGCTTCACACCACTATACACACAAGTTGACCTGTTAATCACTCATGGCATCCATAGCACCAAGTGTTACCTTATCTGGAACCTTTTTTAGTTCCTCAATGTCACACATTATCTTCCTGATGGCATCACAGGTACTGTGGAACAGCTTCATGTCTTCCTCAGATGTCCTGGAGGCTGATTCCTTTTCCTCAAATGCGACAGCAGCCTGCCATTGAGAAAAATGTTGCAGTTATTTAAGGTACTACATGTTTTGAAACAGTCTGAAAACTTGAATGATAATGTACACTCTGTATGACATGATTAAAAAATTGTAATTGAAGAACACCATTACTTACCTGTAAGAGGCCATAAGAACAGCAATTAACAATTTGGGCAACAAAGTACAAGTCTGACATCTGCAAGGCAATGCATGATTCACATTGTACCAATAAGATGCTTCCTGTGGTATGGGGCTAACAAGACAATAACAGACATGAGTGCAACCTTTTTGCTGCACACTGCTCACAATAAACCAAAATGAGCTACGTGTCTGCTTTCAGTACCCAATTTCCCTCACCAAAGTATGTTGTGTTCAAAACACAATTTTTAAAAAAATGGGATTGCCTCTGGCTGGTAGTGTGAAGGTAGCGAATTGAATTGCAGATTGTGCATTTGTTTCACTGTGCAGCTCATTTTGTGTCTTCATCTGAAATGGTTCCTGAGATGACAAATATCCTTAAAATCCTTTTGAACAGAGATCCCAGGTCCGCATTTAAAACAGTGTAAACAATGCATGCCTCCAACCACACCTTTGCCACTGCTTATAATTGTTGGCTATTTATTGCACCCCTTCATTGCTCAACATCACAATGTAAGAATGTATCATGTATGCATCACTCTTTGCGCTGTGACATGAGGGTCGGCAAGATCTGGAGGTGGGTGGCCAGGGAACAGAAGTGATCTCTGACATCAGATGAAATCTTGGTTATTTTATGAGGTTGCAAAAACACACAATTTGGAAAGCATCTGTATGGAAATCCTCAGCTCCATCAGATCCATTGACTGTGCCATCTGCATTATCTCAGTGCTGAACCTGGCACATGTGGATGCAAACTCAGGTTACGATAACCCGAGCACGGAACTTTAAATTATTTCTACTTGAAAAGCAGCTTGAGAATGTCTTCTTCTAAGGAATATCTTTTCAATATCATCATAATTGAAATCTTAGCTTTTGATC
>NW_023596545.1:42309855-42324004 GCF_011947565.3 Pollicipes pollicipes | reverse complement strand
CCAGCGGGGGCCCTACGGCAGTGTAGGTCAGTCGGCCTCAGCTGAGGCAGTCATGCGGCAGTGTAGAGCAGTCGGCCTCAGCTATGGTAGCCATACGGCAGTGTAGGTCAGTCGGCCTCAGCTATGGTAGTCATACGGCAGTGTAGGTCAGTCGGCCTCAGCTATGGTAGTCATACGGCTGTAGGGCAGCCGGCCTCAGCTGTGGTAGTCACACACTAATGTAGGTCAGTTGGCCTCAGCTATGGTAGTCATACGGCAGTGTAGGGCAGTGGCCTCAGCTATGCTGGTCATACGGCAGTGTAGGGCAGTCGGCTTCAACTATGCTGGTCATATGCAGTGTAGGGCAGTCGGCCTTAGCTATGGTAGTCATACGGCAGTGTAGGGCAGTAGCCTCAGCTATGCTGGTCACACGGCAGTGTAGGTCAATCGACCTCGGCTATGGTAGTCATACGGCCTCGGCTAGTAGTGCATCACGGCAGGTAGGTCAGTCCGGCTCAGCTATGGCAGTCATGCAGCTGTGTAGGTCATTTGGCCTCAGCTGTGGCCACACCTACTGCGGCGTAGCTCAGTATGCTTAGGCTGCATAGGACGGCTCTAGTGCTGGTACAGGCGTGATCTCAGCGTGGCGCACTTTAAACATACTAACCACACGAAGCTTGCTGTTGGGTTTCTGGAACAACCGACGCTCGCTTTCCTTGTTTGTATGCGTGAAACATTCCGTGTGCTCACATGACTTAGAGGTGGACAACCAGGTGGTGGCTGGCGGCTTTAAACTCTCCTGTGGACGAACGGTTGTCCGCGCTAATGCCCCAGTGACCGGACTTAGCCCCGACTCAGCCAGCGGATCGGGTACAGACATACAGTGGTGCCCGGTTTTGGACTCAGTTTAGACAGCGACTCCTGCGCGCCCGCAGGCGTGGATATTGCACGTTTGAGCGGCTGCTCTGTGATATATTCGGTGCCGAGTTTGTGGCCGGGTTCCGGTGTCGGCGGCCGGCCGCCTGGGTCGACACTCATGGTGGCGTTCGAGGCGCGCAAGAGGTCGGCCTCGCCCGGCAAGAAGTCCCCGCTCAACGTGGCCCTGCCGTTCGCCTTCATCAGCGAATACAAGAAAGCCAGGGGCAAGAGGGTGAGAGAACGCGGTCACTAGGGGCGCACGACTCACTAGCAAGCGGCTGTAATGGGATGCTTGCAGCTGTATGCAGAATGCTTAGTATGCGAAAGGGGAAATAAGGGATTCTAGGGCCCAAACGCTATCATATGTTCCAGTAAGCTGTGCTTCAAGCCATGTCAACAACTTTGGAGTTCCAGATATTGCCCAGTTCATAGTAAATGCGCGTGCAATGCTTGACTTGTGGTAGAACAGTCGTGATCAGAATATTGATCCAACGTCCCCAATATTGGTATACCTTTCATCCTTACAGGATGCATAGATATGATCGATAAATGTCGGGATGTGATCCTTGTTTCACGATGCAGCAGTAACTGATGGTGTCTGAGGTGAGCTGCCGATGCGGACGTTGACCCCCGCGCGCTGCCCCTGCCGCCGGTGATGTGGCAGATGATGCCGTGTCTGTGGTCAGGTGGAACGGCGTGAGGGCCTACAAAGCTGGCGGGGGTGGCAGATGATGCCGTGTCTGTGGCCAGGTGGAGCAGGCGGTGAGGGCCTACAAAGCTGGCGGTGGTGTGGCAGATGATGCCGGTCTGTGGTCAGGTGGAAACGGGCGGTGAGGGCCTACAAAGCTGGCGGTGGGTGGCAGATGATGCCGTGTCTGTGGTCAGGTGGAGCAGGCGGTGAGGGCCTACAAAGCTGGCCAAGTGCGACTACCGGATGGCATGCTCCGCCTGGAGTCCAGCCTCATGCAGCAGCTCTTCGTACCCCACCCTGAACAAGATCAACAGAGGTATTACGCCGCCATACCGCTCCCATTTCACTAAGCGACTTGGCTTGGCTGCCATGCTGCCAAACCAAGTTGACTTTTTCTATCGGGAACTTGTGAACTGAAATCACCGAAGCATACTGTAGCGCCTGCATTGAAGCGCGACGACCTAAAACCCATACCTGAAACCAGTGAAGCTAACTGGTAACCGAGAGATAAACCTGATGCCTTTCTATGAATTACCGTTAGAAATATTTTAGTGCTTATGTCTGTTGTAATTCTCAATTTTACCGTCGTTCTCGAATGACCTTCGACGAGGTAACATGTTTCCGCTGAGGCCGATTGTTTTGCCTATGCGCACCATGTTACAAATTCACAGCTTTGCATTCTTTTCCGCAGCAAGTGGAAGCTCTTTTTGCGATGGTTTCAAACATGCCACTACCTCTTCCTCGTTGGAGGCTTCGCGGAAATCCAGATTCTGCAGGAGCGGATGAAAAGCGAGTTCTCGGAAGATCAAGGTTGTGATACCACAGGTTCGTGAATTCATGAATTCTCTTTCGAGTTTGGCCCAAGATGCCGTCCCTGAATGAAACAAAGTAGCGTCATGAAATGAATCGCGCCGAATGTTCTCATTTTAACAATTTTGGATGACGTTTTTCATGTGTGTGTGTGTGTGTGGTGTGTGTGTGTGTGTGGTGGTGTGTGTGTGTGGTGTTGGGGTGGGTGTGTGTGGTGTGTGTGTGGGTGTGTGGTGTGTGTGTGGGTGTGTGGTGGGTGTGTGTGGTGTGTGTGGTGGTGTGTGTGTGTGTGTGTGGTGTGTGGGTGTGTGGTGTGTGTGTGTGTGTGTGTGTGTGTGTGTGTGGTGTGTGGTGGTGTGTGGTGTGTGTGTGGTGTGTGTGTGTGTGTGTGTGTGTGTGTGTGTGTGGGTGTGTGGGTGTGGTGGTTTGTGTGTGGTGTGTGTGTTGTGGTGTGTGTGTGTGTGGGTGTGTGGGTGTGTGGTGTGTGGTGTGGGTGTGTGTGTGCGTGTGCGTGTGCGTGTGCGTGTGCGTGTGTGCGGGAGAGGGAGGGCAGAGCTGCACCGAGTCAGAATTTTGGCTATAGAGTGCTATCACACACTTTTGTTGAGGGAGGAAATAATATGCTTTGACCTAAATTTCAATAAATACTTCAGTGAGGAAAACAGGTTTTCAAGACAGGATTGGTGAAAATGGGGGGGGGGGGAAGGGGTAGTCTCTTTCCCTGGAAGATGTGATAAACTTTGTGGTGTTTAATGTAAATAAATAAAGCGAACATTGGGTTTCCCAAGCACCCTCGGAAATCCTCCGTCACATCTGAAGTCGTCAGTTGTTTTTTAGGGTTCATGCTTTGTTTGTTTGGATTGCCTCGCGTGTTTCGTAACAGGAGCCTCACTGAACTGAGCTTCTGTAGGCGAACTGAGCTTCTGTAGGTGACACGCGCGTCAGTAGCATTGAAAGAATCTGACCTTGTAAGATAGGGTAACGAGGTCCATACGACACAAAATACATTTTTTAGAAAAGGTTATGGTAATGAAATGGCGCCTGGCCGACCTGACACACCGCGCTCTCCTCCCGTGGGCACTAGTAAGATATTCGGCATCAGGAGACGAGTCCATCGCGTCGATTTCAGGAGATGAGTCTGGCGATCCTGCGTGGTGCAGTTCTGTTCGGCCTCGACAGCAGCGTCATCCAAGTGAGACGGTCCACCATGACATACGGCGTAGGCGTGCTCAACAAGTTCATGCGCGGCATCCACCCACAAGGTACGGGACGTCAAGTGGCAGCAGCAAATGCCTTGCGGTGTGAACTACCACCGGCCGGGCTATCCCGAGTTGTGTAGTTCCAACGAGACTGCGTACCCATTCAGGTGTAGCTCCTTGATTCATTCATGTCATTGCCACTACCAATCCCCAACGCCCATGTCGTTGTCTTCCAGTATATCTTCTTCAATACGCGCCGGGAGGGGGACAAGAAAATTTCCGGTTACAGAAAATGTTGCAGAAAATTTCAGGACGGCGCGGTGTAGCCACTTTGCAAAGCTGCTGACAATCAAAAGCGGATATTTTGGCTCGTAAAGTTGGATGTACCTTGTAAGTTTGCTAACCCATGACGTGTAAAAGTCAGGCCAACGCCGTGGGCGGAGACAATTTCTAGGGAATCGTTCAATCTCATACGTCAAACAATGGCGCTAGAATTACAACAAATCCCATCGAGCTAGTCAGATATGAAGGTGGGACCAAGGTCTAAACCAACCAGCCGTTTTACTGGAGAGCTTAGTGTATGAGATAGTTTCCGGTGCTCATTCCGAATTCATCAGTAATAGGGACCACAACATACCAGACGTCTTCCGTGCACTTCTTAAAGGTCAGGGCATGTCACTGACCTAAAATGACACAAGTCGGCATTTTGTTGCTAGGAACATGCCGCCAAGCGTAATCCTTGGCGCTTATTCAAATGAAAAAATTAAAACAATCTCGTAGGCTTTTGGTCACCATGACCTTCTAAAGGTAAAAAAAGGCTACGGACTTTAAATGAACATCAGTGACCTTTTATTCTGAAGAGGTATCTATGTTCAAGACGTTTGCATAAGGAAATCTGGCGGCACTTTGCTAGCAATTTGGCCACCAACCTGGAGTTTGACCTTGTGTGACCTTATTTGACCCAAATGTCATGACCTAAGAACCTCAAGCTTTGACACACGTAGGCTCACATACTAGCCAGCCAACCTTGTGAATGTGGTACGTCTAGGCCGCTTAGTTTGTTGTTTGTTTCGTTTGTTAAAATATCAGGGGTAAAACTGATCCCCCACCCGAGCGAAGGGTATTCCACCGGCCACCCAGACGCGTGCTAAGTCCTTACCAAACCGTCCGCTGTCAATGTGCGAGTTGCTCGGGTCCGCTATCGGCCTGTCCGCTGGCCACCGCCGGTCGGCGGGACAGGTGGCACACCATCTGCGGCCACCAGCGCCTCGGTACACAGCGCACGGCGTCCCGGCAGGCAAGCTGCTGGTGCGCGACGACCGTGAGTGGTGCGCCGACATCTTCGATAAGTTCGTGACGGCCGACCAGTCGGTGGGCGTGGGCGAGACCCTGCTGCGCCGCTACACGCCGGCGCGCGTCGACCAGACTACCATCGTGCTCCACCTCTACTGCTCGCATAAGGAGAAGGTCACGGTGGGTTGCAATGGCGCGGGCGGTCACGTGACAGGGCATCGCGCGGGAACCTTCGGTCAAACACGCCCTAAGCGGTGAAGAAGACGCAAACAGCTGACGACATTGATGCAGGCCAGGTCAAACGCTTCTAGTCTTAATGCAGCTGGATGCTTGAGATGCAGGGATGTCTCCCCTCGGACAAGATGGACGCGGAGTGAGGCGGCGATGGGGCCACCGGTGGTATGACGCTGCACCAACCTATTGGCTCCTGTCGGTTTGTCGTGGTCTTTGGACTGTGTCTTTTGTGAGCGACGAGGGTAATAACCAACACCAGCCGTAAGGCTGATGACGAGCGCCAGCGTGCTGCCGCTGATGGCCTCCGCCATTTTCAGTTCGTAACGGACGAGGGCGTGGAGCGGTGCGGCACACTGAAGCTGACCTTGGATGGAAGCCCACTGAGTCCCGTCAAGCGCCGTGAAGTCCAGGTGACAGCCATCCTTCCACGAGCCGGCCCGCAGTCCTGAACCCAGAGACGGCGCTGCGATGTGTAGCGCACGATTCGCAGAGTCGTGGCTGGAATTTGTGGGAAGTTGTGATGGTCGTGTGGTGCAAGAGCCGGCAACCGTGCTTGGGAGGCAGGTGCACCGGATTCAAAGAAGGCTTGTTTGGCGCAAGTGGGTGCAAAACGTCCTTTGAGTCCTTGCTTAACCATACATCACCACTGGACAAGTGATAAGTTTTTGCTTAAAGCAGGGGGAAAGTGTTATTTTTATCTAAGTTTCGAGATCCAATGGGTGATCGAGATTCTGGCTCCCCCATCCCCGGAGAGGACAAACCAGCCGACAGATATTTCTGCCTGCCTGCCTCGGTCGGTATGATACACCCACGATTGCACTGTTGTTTTTTGGAGCGACCTGAATGAGCTTGTACTATGAAATTAGCTCTCCAGACAGCAGCTCCAACCAATGCTTTCACTATGTACAGCTGCTTGCGACACAAACTTTATTCTGTGATCACTCCGTCACGTGCCTCAGTCGGCCAATGCGCTTAGACGAACGTTTTTGTCGGCCGCCGCAGGTCCGGATGCGTTTCGGCGACACGGAGATCGTGGCCTCGGCAGTGGACGTGCTCACCCAGCGGTCCGTGTCGGCACACATCGACTTCCTCGGTCTCTGAGACGCAGAGGTCCGTGTCGGCACACATCGACTTCCTCGGTCTCTGAGACGCAGCGGTCCGTGTCGGTACACGTCGACTTCCTCGGTCTCTGAGACGCAGCGGTCCGTGTCGGCATACATCGACTGCCTCGACCTCTGAGACGCAGCGGTCCGTATCGGCACACATCGGCTTCCCCGACCTCTGAGACGCAGCGGTCCGTCTCGGCACACATCGGCTTCCTCGGCTTCTGGGGCCGGCCCTGCACCAGCGGCGATGCTGCCTGCTGTTGCCCTGTGTGTGTCCGTGGCGCAGCAGCTCGTGCTGCCCTCTGTGTGTCCGTGGCGCGGCAGCCTGTGCTGCCCTCTGTTCGACGATGCGGCGCGCCGTGTTTATGAAGGCGGCGAAATGAGATGTCGAATGGTCTGGCCGTTATGTGATGCGTAAAGGTGTAAAATATGCGTCGAAAGCTGTGTTTATACCGTGTAACGTAGGAAGGCTATCGGTAGTTGTTTTGCGACTTGGCCAACCTTGACTTGTGCTCGTGGCATTGCCACATCTGAGAAGTGCAGCACCGTAGTTGAGCTTTATGGTTTTACATGACGTTGCAGATAATGTGAGAGATGGCTGAATTATAATTTGTACGTAAAATCATTCAAATCTTGAGCACTCCATGCCCTGTTAGATTATGCTCGTTACGCTCCAGTCGGCAGGGGAGGGTGGGACATGTCCCGACCTCCGAATATTCATGCATTTATAGATATATGCGTATGATTTATTCACTTCAGTGACCATCGCGTTCAGACGCTGGTAACAATTACATATAAATGCTTGCTTGCTTACTTATTCATTCTGCTTTAACGAGCGCATCACATCTCCGTTCCCCAAAACTGCCGTGGTAAGCATTTCAGAATCATCAACAAAGTGGTGGGTTATTAATGTAATTCATTTTTCGGAGCGGGCATCAGACATATCGTGAAAGCTTTAATGGCACCTGGTATAACGTAACTGGTTAATCATTCTGTAATGCCGTGATCATTTAAAGTCAAACCTGTTATCGATTGTGCCGACTGTTTTGTGCGATGGTTTATTGTGGTTTGCCGTACAGGGCCTCGTACAGAAGTTATACGGCTCGAGCCTCATATGATAAGGGCAAAACCAGTTATTCTAACGATTCCTTATGTGGCTGTCTCGATTTTGGCATTTCGGAAAGCAGCATAGTATGTGGTGAAAAATGGCCTATGTGTGAATGTCATTTAATGTCAAAGTCATGGCGATCAAATGTGTTTGGTTACCACACCAAACAAAGAAGTGGCCCCTGTTCTGCTGCCAACATCACACCTCTATGGAAAGTGACACAAGGTATGCTGTCGTGCGAAATTGCAGTCTTAGCTAAATGCTGCACGTCAGGTTTTTTTGTGGAGCGCAGCATGCTTTGGTGCTAGTGTGGAGTTCATATCACACGCAGGGCTAGATTCAGATTCTGATCTGTGGAGTCGTCAGCACGTATTTCCTATTATTCGTGCTCCCAAGATTTCAAGACGCCATGCCGCCGTCCAGTAGAAAAAAGATTTCCATGTGCGTTGCGTTCTTGTTTCTGAATGTAAAGGAATCTCGATGCAGGAAAACGGTGACATGATATGATGCAGAGCGCATGTGTCAGCACACAAATGTATTAGTTGTTGAGAGAGCAATACAGTGATCAACACAATCCCTCAGCGGCTGCTTGTGAAGCACATTCGCCAGCACGCGCACGCAGATTATTGCGCCTCCTTCACTGCCGCGATGCGTCGAACATCGGAATGATTCTTCCCGGGGAAAGACTTCTAAGTGCGAACGTGCTCCAGAGAGTTATTGCCTTCACTGAACATACATTTTACTGCTCTGTTACCACCGTTCCACCAGTCTACCCCGTGCTGATCAGGACCCGACTGTCCCTGAATAACCTCACACGGGCGGTAGATGCGTGGCCAAGCTCATGTTAGGGTTGTATCGGTTATCGGTGGCATGCCCATGCCGCATCGACGATGTATGGGCAATGTCGGTGTAGCCAACGGCTGGCAAGATCGTGCTACAATGGTGGTCCTGCCCATGGTCCTGGCTGCCATGCCGGTCCGTTATCCTTCACAAATCGTGTTCCCGGCAAGACGCCTATTTCCGCCATCCACCTGGCCCATCTGGCCAAAATTGCAATATTCATGCACGATAAGCTTGCAGATCACCTTTGATTTCTGTCATGCAAACATATGACCATTGACCTATGCTTACAACCTTTGGACATTTTCGCTATTTGGCAGTGGTGCATCAGGCATGAACACGCGCTCGGGTGGCCGGTCGGATACCCTTCGCTCGGGTTGAGGGTCAATTTGACCTCCCTGAGATCACAGGAGCTAAGAGAGCTAGACACATCCAAATCCACAAGGTGTTTGTGTGTACGTGAACTCACTTGGGTCAAAGTTTGGGCTTCCTATGTCATGACCTCTGGGTGAAATAAGGTCAAACAAGGTCAATCTCCAGGTTGGCGTCCGAAGTACCCCCAGATACAACGCACCCCTAGTAAGACACTTGTTCTAGGCAAAGGGTCAGATGCCCATTTAAGGCCAGTAACCTTTTCGACCTTTTGGAGGTCACAGTTACCAAGCTCATGTAAGACTGCCTTGAGTTTTGCATTTGAATAAGCGACGAAGTTTACGCTAGGCAGTGTGTTCCTAAAACAAGATGTTGACCTGGGTCATTTCAGGTCAGTTACCTATTCGGACCTTTGAGAAGTCTATGGAAGATGTATAATGCGGTTCCTGTCATTAATAAATTAGAGATGAGCACCAGAAACTACTCCTGCAAGTTTCCAGCGGGCCCTATAGTAATAAAGGATTTTCACCTTGGCCTGACCGTGATACCTGACCCAAGGCCAATGGAATTTGTTCCCTCAACTGTTGCGTCGCCTAGGAAAGTATCTCAGGAATATATAAGTTTATCTAACACTTCGTTGTTGCATCAGACTGAGTGACTCCTAGAAAATGACTTCGCTGAATCAATGGCCACACTTTGACGTGCCGTAGGTCAGCGACCATGCAAGGTACATGTAAATTTTCGACACCAAACAATCTGCATTATATTGTCTACATCTTGCAAAATTTGGCGTGGTCGCCACACCGTTCAGAAACCGCCCCAGAGAAACTTCGTGGGTGGGGGGTGGGGGATGAAATTGACCACCCACCCGAGCGCGTGTTAATGAGCTCAATAAACGCGGTATTTGAACGTACTATATTGATTATCGACCACCACGTGCTCATCATGGTTTGCTGGATGTCGAATGCGTTATTTCCGGCACCATGAGGCCGCCGTCGGATACTGTGTCGTCCGTGCGCTCTCTGCTATTTCAGGTGCTCCACATCCTCGAGCGATTTGAAATGTAGCAGCAGAAGATTGGGCGGAGAGCGTAGTAAGTCGCATGCCTATGGAGTTGCAGTGTGAGCTACCGGATGCGTTTGTAAGTAGGTACCTCATTGTGTAGCTTGTGATCACGTTCTATTTATCCATACCTATCATGCGTGAAACTACTGATAGTTGAGAGAATAAGACGTTTGGAAAATTGGTAGTAGACAGAGGGGGGAGAATGAACATGTCTCAAATATACTTTACAAAACAGCCACAGAAAGCAGCGCTTTACTGCACATTTTTAAGAACCTGGTCTAAAGGTGTCAAAATTTAAAACGTATCCGGATTCTGTATCGCTAGTCGTTTCTCCTAGGGACTACAGAGTATCCAGTTTTCTCACAAGGAAGCTCAAAGCCACTGCCAAGGAAGGTCTGCCCAAAATTGTATTGTTTCTCAGATTTCAGTAACCTCACTTTGCCCTCGTCGGCAGATGGGTGCATTTTGACCCTTAGGTCTTCTTTCTGCACAAAACATTTATGTAAGACGTCCTTTCCGGACTGCACGACAATGTCGGTAATACAAACTGCCGAATTTCACGCCCAAAACACAACAAATATTACCCCACAGACCCGTAGATCTTGGACCGCTAGATCGGGCCTCCAATCCCAGGTGTCTCAGGTGTCCCGATGGTCCCAGGGATCCCTTCACCCCCCGTGACCTAAAGGACCACGTGAGTCCTGTGTCCCCTCTCGCCTGTGCCATGGGATCAGAGCCCACGTTTGGCCGCGCTGGTAGGAACCCTGGTTCCTCCATCATCCGATTGTGAAATTTTGTGAAGGAAGTTTAACTTGTGGTGAGCCGGCACAAGCCGTTCTAACCCACTTATCTCATCTAATCTATGCATTTAACACATTTTAAAGGGCATGTTTTTGCCCCTCACAATTATCGGGATGCCTATTTAACCAAACTAAATCCATTGTAGCTACATGCAGAAACTAAGGCCAAGGAGACCCTCAAATTAAACTAGAGAGTGGTAAATCGGGCTGAGAAGCCCTTCTCAACATCAAGAAGCCCGTTTTCTGATCTTGAGGCCATCTTTATGAATCAGCTTCATGTCTAGATTGGAAGACTCAAATGTTGTTCGGGAGGCCCCCGCTACAAGCCAGGAGGCCATGTTCTGTGTTAGAAGGCAACCTCTGCATTCAGAAGGCCCCGTCTTTGGAATGGGAAACCCCTTTCATACATCAGATGGTTGCAGTTTCGGATCAGGATGCTGGGATAATGAGGCGCTTGGCTAGATCTTTGGGCCCCCTTCACGAACCGAACACGTTTCGTTCTGGAAAAGGAGGTCCTTGTATGCATCATGAGACTATTTTCTGGAACAAAAGGCCCTGTTTCAGGAAAACTACGTTCTTTGCTGGACAATCGGAAGCCCCCTCCGCCCCTCCCCAGATCGACATTGCTCGGATATGATGCATGTAATATTTTGATTAGGGGCGCGTGCCCTCGTTGCCCATTTCCTTGAATACAACACTGCCCAGCAGACTCCCTGTCAGGAGTAGGGAGGCTGGGGAGTGGAGTAGGATCCCTGTGAGGAGCATCCATGATTTCGTCAAGGAGGAGGGAGCTGGGGGGGGGGGGGGGGGGGGCACGCAGCGTAGTGCCTTTTCCAGACTTTGGGGTTCCCCTCATCGCATTGCAACCAATAAGGATGCTTAGTACGCTATCCATATACAGGAACGTATCCTGCTATGCGCAGCCCTAGAAAACTAGGTGTGTTGCGTATGCACATACATAGATCTCCTTCACTTTCTCCAGATCATGGTGAATCCTGTCATTTTGAGGATTAGTTTTTTGGGAAAAAGACGGCAGGTAAGCTAAAGTTTGCTGCTGAATACAAACAAAATCAAGCTCGAGCTTAATTCCCAGCCTGGTCGATGTGGTCGGCTGATGACTAATGACTAATGCAAAGTTCCTGATAAAAAATAATTGGCGCATATCCAACTGCTGCTCTCAGGCTAAGGCACCAAGGCCAACATGGTGGGTCCCTAAACGATCGGAAGCGCCCCGACAGCCTGACATGTGGAACCCAGGGGACCCCGGCCAGAGCACAGGGCTCTCTGAGCAGTGTGCGATCAGGAGTGCGCTCAGGTAGGTTGGGAGAAAGGGCCCTGATGAGAGTAAAGGGCCATCCGTAAACAGGATCGAAGGGAAAGAGCACTAGATCAATGTAAAGAGCCCCTGAGCATTAAATGGCTCACCTTATATGAGCCGCAACAACAGCGCAAGGTCTTCCGAGCAACTGGAAAAAAACCCGAGAACAATATGCAGGCCCCCTGAGCAAATGAGAGCACCAGGCATATGGGGCCCCGGCAAAAACGTATAGGGCCTGTCGAGCGAATTGGCAGAATTCGCGGGGGCCCCTGATCGATCAAGCGTGTTCAGACATGTTAACAGACAGTGCCCTAACAGGAGCGTAGGGCCCCAACAGGAAAAATGCTAAGTAATCAATGCAGCGTGGCAGGCTCTAGCGATCGAATTGACCCGGCAAGTTGACATATAGGGCTCCGGTGGCAGCGTAACGCCTCTAGACAGCGTAATGAGCCTCAATTTCCCCAATCACCATTCTCCCAATCATCGACGAGTTAACTTTGTCAGCTTGCAGACCGTTATATGTGAGTGTACGTCGGCCTATGGGGCCAGCAAAAGCGTACAGAACCTTCATGCGAATGGAAAAAATTTGTGGGACGCCCCGGACCACCTTCGTTTGTAATTATTTTTGGTCGTCTGGAGACCCAATGACGTCCAGTTTTCTCGTGTTTTGTCTCAGAAAATTGCTTCCGTTCAGTTTGTTATGGGGCCCTTCGGACCCTACGGGTTCCCTTGGGGCACACACGGGGCATAGTCCCGTGCCCCCCCCCCCCCCCCCCCCACCCCTGGATCTGACACTAGTCCAGGCAGCTTCGTAAATGGCGCCTCGACAAGAACGTAGGATCATCTATTCAAATCAGATGTACACAGGATGGCGGCCCGGAATCATCGATTGTGCCTGAACAGATGAACAAATGGGGGCCTCAACAGATGAAGATAGGGCCCTCCAGTGGAATGAACACCCACGACACAGTGTGAAGGGCCCCCGAATGATCTAGTAAGCCCAAGCAGGTTAACAGATAGGGCTCCTGAGAAGAGCGTGGGTTCCTACGTTCAAATAAGAAGCATCCAAAACCTTATGCACATGGCTCCCGAACGATCGAGTGTGGCCGAACAGGTTAGCAAATGGGTCTCCTGAGAAGCGCGAAAGAACCTCCATTAAATTAAAAAGTACCCACGACACAAGGTAGAGGGCCCGCGAAGGATCGAGTGTGCCAAAGCAGGTTAACAGATGGGGCCACCAACAAGAGCATAGAGCCGTCCATTCAGATGAGGGCATTGGCTTCGAACGGGAATCATACCTCATCATCAAAACAACTTTGGAACCGACCAATGTCATTTTGGACAAAGTAAGGGCAAACAAAAGTGTTCGAAATCCGGGAAGAATTCAGCATTTGAGGTTAGGTTATGCCAACTTTATTGACTCACTCCGCCCCCCTCTCCCAACTGATCTCAGAAAATATCACTCCTGCAAGGACATACTGGTTAAATGACGTTACCAAGCAAGCATTGCCTTTATCGACAAAACTCGACTTGCTACTTTGTGCCCACGCATCCCTCGTTGTCATGGGGACAATCAAAACGCTTGTGTGGTGGAGCTTAATTCAAGAAAACTTGGCGTGATCCTTGAGTTTGTCTAAATATTAAAAAGTCGCAAGTCTGCCCGAAGGACCTCCGGATGAGCCCAACGGTGTGTGGGTTGTGCTCGACTCCTTGTAATCGTGTGCTCCTTGTTATCCTGCTCAAGCAGTGCGGTAAAAGTCAACTTATTTATTCCCAAATTAACTGATTGCATTTTGCATGCTTTCCTTAAAAATAGTACGACAAACCCCTCCGACACTTAAGCATAGGTATGTGCTAAAACCGAGCTAATACAACCCCCCTAACATTTCTGCTGCCACTCGGAAGCTGACCCGCACCGAGCCTGCAACATCTTCCCCATTGGGGACGCGCCGGCCAACCGTGATTCCAGCCCAACGGTGACCAATGAAGCACTGAAACTGCGCGAGCAATGCGCGTTTGGCACGCTACAGAGCACTCATTGCCATTACAGACTGTTACCTGGATCGCCCATACGGCCCTGTGACTGTTGATTCGCATCAGGCCGCCACAGCGAAGCCAGTAGGTCGCCGATGAGCGAGATATCACAGACCCGTGGCGTGGGTGACCCTGGTTGGGGCAGTAGCGTGACTTTGTCGGTCGCGTCTTGGCCCAGTGATTTAGGTATTTGCAGAGTACTTGGCCCAGTGACTTAGGTGTTTGCAGAGCACTTGGCCCAGTGACTTAGGCGTTTGCAGAGTTCTCTAACCACAAAACCCCTGCGGATGTTTTGCCTCGTGGGGTAAGAATGGTAAGAAGTTTGGTAAGAATGTGTGTCGTTAACAACCCGTAATATGCTTGGAGAAATCAAGCAGCACCC
>NW_023596545.1:42298707-42309051 GCF_011947565.3 Pollicipes pollicipes | reverse complement strand
AGGGCGAACGAGAGAGAGAGAGAGAGAGAGAGAGAGAGAGAAGAGAGAGAGAGAGAGAGAGGAGAGAGAGAGAGAGAGAGAGAGAGAGAGAGAGAGAGAGAGAGAGAGAGGGGGGGGGGAGGGAGTGAAACAAGTGTAAGCATAAAGAGAGAGGGAGACCGCCGCCGCCAACCAATACACCGTCATACCGCCACTACGGCCGTCGCCACCAGATAGGAACCGGTTGTGGGCACGCCTGCGTGCTGGCCACGCTGACAGCGATGCCGGGAAGCCGTTGGTTTCCAGTGCAGTTGTTCCGTCGATCACCGTTGTACGTAGGAGCTCCAAGCAGAACAGGGGTGGCATCATCCATCCCCTCAATAGAACTGGCACTTGTCCACTGCCAGGTCATGATGACGTAATGCGGAGTTATGAAGTCCTTAGCTTTTAGCAGAGAGGCGATAAATCCCAGCCCACAGCTTCTTGGAAACTTTCTTCGTGTAAAATGGAAAATCACCCGGTTGAAGACTTGGCAATTTATGGATACAAGCTTGTCCGCCTGTATTCGTATCCAACGGGATGTTGCTTATCAAAAGTGCTCTCTCGTCAATATTATACAGGGATCTAAATTGGTATAAAATGAATCTAATCTAAAATAAACAAAAACTAGGAAATATGGAGAGAAGCATGTGGAATGTTGTTCGATTTGTCAAATTAGACGGCAAGTTTACTCTCGAAACGATCTGGAATCCTCCTTGTTTTGTCACCATGTATTTATTTGTGATTCTATCTTTGTTGTTTTCACTGGGCCTTCACCACGTAGCCAACTGCAGAGCCCATGTCGTGTAGTTTCACTGCCCACACTGGCAGGAAGAAAGGGCATGGGATTTCACGCTCTCGGCACTCTGCGATTTGTTCCCGTGGGACCAAATTCGCCAACATAGAATGCCACATATTTGGACACATTATCGTGAAATAAAAACTCCTCGGTGGCACAATTTTTCAGCTATTTTGATAGCAAAAAGATTAGTCATCTCACCGGAAAAACTTCCAAAAGGTTCCACCCATTATCCCATCAATGAGTGATGTTAGCCCCGCCCGACTCGCCTAGCTAACACTGCGAGTGCAGCGCCAGCTGCCAGGTCAAGGGGGGGGGGGGGCGTGGGAGTTCAACGCGTTCAGCAGACCTCTCAAAAAACTGCCACACCCGATCTGAAAACAAATTTGTTTCACCTACATTGGCTTTAAACGCTTAGGATCTATTATTTGTTACCGTAAAGTTGACAAACACATAATGCACGCACAATGTATGCTTTGTAGCCTTCCTTTTCGTTTTCTACAATATTTCCGTTTTGACGCAGCTGAGTGCTACAATTAATTTTCGTGTAATTCCAAGAGCCTTCTAAGAGCCTAAAAGCCTAGCCTCGCGTCGTTCTAGGAGTTCCAGGAGTTCTGTCCGGGCCCAATCTACCCTTGTGTCCCGTGCTGGTGGGGAGCCCGCCCCAGTTCCCCTCCCCATTCCCCACACCAGCGCAGTGCCATTTGCATGTAGGTGTCAACTCGTTTGGACATATCCGCTCCTTGGCGATGGTCTCACTGTATAGTCCAACCCGAAGAGTACCTGCACTTTTCCTACTAGGAGCCACCTGCATGGCTAAAATAGAGATTAATGTGAGCCCAGCGAGGCCAGGGGCCGGGTTTTGTCTCCCCGGGTTGCACTCCTATTTAGCTTACCTATGGCAACATTTGTTGCTGCTTTCCATACCACTACATAAATCCACGGCTTCAGTACATTTTCACCTAATCCGCTTGTAAGTGCAGTTGAGCAAACTTTGGCGTTCAATCGCCAACTTTGCGACAGAATGAAAGACGAAGACATTGATGCCAAGCAAAAGGCATTAACTACACAGCAGTACGATCTATGGGCTTTTAAAGCCAACGACATCAATGAAAACTGGGGCAAGTACAGATTCGTCGGTACATCCTGAACGACGGAAATGAAGTTTCGATAAACCCTATTTGCAGCCCTGCAACTTGTTGACAAGAGCATATATTCAAACGAAATGGGGATGACATCTTCACTTGCCCTTCCTTTCTTAGCTTGGTAAACTTTACGCAATGCTGGCACCTGTCATCTGGAGCATACTTTCATCAAACCAGCTATGGGGAAAGGACAGATAAAAGTTACAATATTATCCGCAGAAAGACGTGACCTTATCGACCCTCCCAAATTGTTCTGCAAAGTTGAGAAAATGGAGGGGGAGAAGCTGAATAATGGGAAGTTAGGTCCACCCCTGCTTGCTGTGTTACCTGAGCCAATGTCTGGAAAAATGATATGCAGGAAGTGGATAATGGTACACTGATGACCATTCCCAAACACAACTACTTTGCCGGTGTAGATAAGCTTTTATCCAACCTCAAATTTCAAATTCCCAGTACCACATGCAAACGCAGCTCTTATTTCATATATGTAAGCATTGACCAAAATTCAAACAGCCAGTCACGTCCATTCTATTGCCCCTCGCTCTGATAGAGGGAGGGTTGATGCGACCCCCTAAAGTTTTTTGAAGATAGGTCTCAGGCATTTATCAAAATGGCGCCAAAATTTTCAGTAGCCTGTGGAGCATTCAATGTGCGCATTTTTATATCCAAAAACGTGTTCTTAGCTTTTTGGTTTGCGAGCAGCGTCGGTTTTTTTAGAAACACTGCACGGCGATCTACAGCCGGCGCAGCCTACGGGCGGCAACCGACGATGCTGCGGAACGCGCGCAGCGGGTCGACACTTTTTTATAAATTTGATCCGAACCCTTTGAATGGATGGATTTCTGGGATCAGCTCTCACGCTAAACAGTGCTTGTTGTGTGAGCCCTGACCCCTACCATCCGATCGCGCAATTCCAGGCAACGACAGAATTTAGTGGCGAAAGCTTAACGTGCCGCAATGCTCGGCACGGTCCGTCCTGCCACCGGCCGCAGGCCATACCTGGCAAGGGCAAATAGCGAGCGCCTAAAGCGACTCGCACCCATCCAGCCACGGGTGAGTGAATCGGGAGGCAGGCGCGCTAACCAACTGAGCTACCGGGACGGACTAATTGTTACATTAACGGGAGTGTTTCACACTTATATGGGGGTTTGAACTCAAATAGCCACCTTAAATATAATTCGGTGCAGTTCACAGCCCTGCCCTTCTGGCGACCTAAGCCCTTCCAACTCCTGAACTACACACCCACGAAGATGTGTAAACTATTTAAGGGGAACTATTTCAATGTCTCCCAGACACCCATAACGCTATAATAGCGTTGTCCAAAGTATGCTATTGCATTGACTAGGCGGAGATCAAGGCCAAGAAAAAGCATTCTGTCCAGCCGTTCATATATGGCGCTCGTGGGCATGATTTCCATGCATAACAGCCATCAGGTGGCTTTCAATCCACATTGTGCGAGGTACGATGGCGCCATCAATGACGTATTAAGGGGTTTATTTACCACACAGATAAACTGTGTTGCCTAGAGCGGCCTGTTCGACTTAAAAGTATATCAATAGTTATAAGTGAGGTTACGTCATCGTGTCTCATGCCTGTCTAAACATCGTTGGATGTGGAACGTTCCCATTAACGGAGCCACATATCATAGGCATATGCTCAAACCACATCCGAAATACGCTATTGTACTCCAAGGAGAAACAAGGCGTCTGTTCAGGCTTTGCGTTGCGACAAGTTATGGTCTTGTGCGTATGATGATGTAAAGCTAAAAAAGCGTGAGTTCCTGGAAAATTTGACATTCAACTTGGTACAATGGGGTCAATTTGTAACCAATCCAAAACTAAAACCAATCTAAAACTAAAAATCTAAAACTAAAACAAACACAAAAACTAACACCAATCGTGAGATGTCGTTAATGACAATCTACTAATGTTTTTGGTCAGCCTTTATCTTTATCAGTTTGGAAGCGCCAGGGGGGTGTCGTATCGGTCTCTCTATCATTCTGCGTTATGAAAAACGGTGAATCAGGGTGAGGGTTAAAGCATTCAGTTATGCAATGAACTTCCACAGCCTCCGGAGTGGATTGAAAGAAGCTGGATTACTTCTGCGTGGACTACAGTAGCAGTAAATAGTAACCATAGGCTAAAAATACAGCGAACAGCTTGGCAAGCAAACGAGCATGACCATCACACATAGACAGCATTGGATTATACAAAGCAGTTATATGTAAAACTTATCACAGGTCCCACATATTACACAAGATGGTCACACAACACAAATGTTTACATCATCTCGGGCCAAAGATCACGACGCTGCATACCACACAAACGATGTTTTGGTGTCATCAGAGTGTAAAGAAGGTACATCTATGTGAGGATCTGGTAAGTGCTCGCCTTCATTTTGCCTAGCAACAGCACAGCGAAATGACTGTTCCCAGAGCTCAGAACTTTTGCAAATCGGTCATTCCTGGTCCGCAAATGAACGCAAAACATCGCCATAGAGTGTGAATTTGTTAGCGTAATTAAGTACATCAGTTATGCGTTAAGTACATAAGACCTGTTGACTGACGGGGGCCCTCTGATGCGCACATTCTTTTCCTTGTGTCTGCAGGCGCATCAATTAGGTTTTCCATTTGCAGTACCTACATTCACGCGTATTGCTTTTTACCTGTGCCATGCGTATCATGCCACGTAGCTCGGTATGGGCCAAAGGAACCTTTGGGCTCAATCACTTGTGCGCCGGCCTGTAAGAACAACGCCGGTGTTTTTAGGTATTCAGGCACGGAATAATCGGTAGATTGACAAATAAACTTTGTTTGTAATAGCTCCATCGTTTTTCTCTGTATTGTTTCCTTTAGTCGGCCCTTTGTTTTTTATTGACTGCCGGAGTTCAATCAATTCTTTCGCCTGAGGCCTCGCGATCTATTGGGCAGAGGTTGATGAGCTAGGCCTTAAAAGAACGCCTGTTCTGAGCCAATCGCATTGAATATTAATAGTGTGCCATCTGGATATGCTTCTTGGAGGCTATTTCTGCTTCCTTTATTATAACACAGTTTCAAAACCAACACAACAGAAACCATTTGTGCGCATTGTGCACACCGTGAATAATCCGCACTCACCCACAGCATGACCCCAACAACAAATGCATTCAACGGGAACGCTGGCCTATAGGGCTGTCTTCTCGTAACATCTTTGTCGTAGCATCTTCCAACGGAGGTGCCAAAGCCAAGGACCCAACGACCTACCCCACACGCCCATTTTTTTCTCTGCGGACATAGCCCATTTTGTTTGGACAAAACGCGGTTTGAATATGCATGCATATATACGTATACATATATATATATATATATATATATATATATATATATATATATATATATATATGTATATATGTGTGCAATTTGTGTGCATACAAATAATATTTAACCTAAGTGGCAAAATAGTCATGCAGGCGGGTCGAGAGGGGGGAGGGGGCACTGGAGACACGTGGCCGTTCTGATCGGAAAGTGCAGGCGTTCCTCGAAAGGCCGCCTCAGTGCGCCGAAGGCAATCTTCTTTGATGGCCATGGCGGCGGAACCTATTTTTGGTTGTGAGTGAGTGAGCAGAGTTGGACATGAAGGAATTAAGCCAATCCCGTATTCCGGAGCTTTGCAGTTTAACCTCTCAAACCCTTGCTCACCTTTGGGTTTTTGAAGTGTGAAGTTTACTGCATCGTTTATCTGCTAGCAATTACGATTCCCCGCGGTGCCCGCCCTTCCTGTCAGAGTGAAGCTGGCTAGAGCATTTCATCGATCGGATCAATGCACGGATTGCCGATCAATCCGTGGGCCGGATTGAACCGGATCAGTAATTTCCACCTCCGCGTGAATTAGTACCGAACCGTGTTTTTGTGATTTACCAGCTCACGCAGTTTGAACGGATTGAAAGCCAATCAAGTGGAAACCACCATGGAATAGCCCCTAAAAGTTCGATGAACGCATCAACTCAGAAGAAATATAATCAGTAAAATACATGAAAAAGCCATGCCATGCCATGTAGAGCCAAAACAATGCAAAAACAGACTATACAGAACATCGCTCAGCCAGATATTCCACAACCCAATTTGTCTAATGAACAGATCACATCAACAATTTGATATGGATAAATGACACTCAGATATGCTACTATGAAAAACTAGAGCTCGCATTCCCTCCAAGGTAACTACACTGTCTAATGATCTCATGCCCTATCTTTTCATAAGATAGCTACCAATTCTCCTGATCTTTCCAGTAATCCCATTAAACCCAGCGGGTGACACTGCATTTCAGAGTTGAAAAAGGGTGTTAAGAGCTGTGTTTTCACAGCTGAAGCTGTGTTACGCATCTGAGCACCCACTGGTTTATAGCATCTTAATGCGCAGTTTCTCCAATGAAAATTAAAGAATTTCTTAAGTTTAAGATGCTCAGATGAATCACATTTGCTCTTAGAATTTTAAGAAGTCCTTAATGTGGGAGCTGACTGACACGGATTCATCAAAAAATCTGGCAATGCAGACTGGACCAGATTCGATTAAAAACCCTGGAAAAGCGAATTGGCAGGCGGATTGGATCTGGATTAGCCTGACTGGACCGGACCAGATCCTGAAAGCTTGATGGAGTGCTCCGCAGGCGACGCCGTGTAGCCTCAACAACTGAGTGCATCGTAAAGCCCTAATGACGACGACCCGGCCGCTTGGTCGCTGTACGTTTAGAAGTTCGAGCACACAGACAGACACGCGGACAGACTCGCAGGCATCCGACGCTCAGCACTTCCTAGCGCTTGCTATTTATCCGGCACCGACCATTTCCGGGCGGCTGCTATACAAACGACGCTGGCCACTCCCGAACGGCTGCTATGTATCTGTTGCTGACCACTTCCGGGCGGCTGCTATGTATCCGGTGCTGACCACTTCCGGGCGGCTGCCATGTGTCTGGTGCTGACCACTTGTGAGCGGCTGCTATTCATCGGGTGCTGACCACTTCCGAGCGGCTGCTATGTATAAAACCTCAGCACGTTATATACACGCAAATAAAGTCCTCGGCTGTTCTTTACTTTAAGGAACGCGTAAGCGGGTGAATCGAACCTCTCAGCATAAATTGCATCTGAAAATTGAATGTGTTTCCAATGTAATGCCAACTACGAGTACTTTGAAATGTCCGCTTAATTTCCACCAAGATAGGGTCACGACTAGAGCACTTGTCGCAATCTGTTCCAAACGCCATCAGACACTGCAGCTGTCAAAATGAGGCCTGAGGAAACAAACCTTTTGGCAATGACAAAAAGGTTCGACACTAGTTATTCGAACTGCCTTAACACGCGCCCGGGCGGCCGGCTGGATACCGTTCGCTTGGGTGGGGGGGGGGGGGGGGTCAATTTGACCCCTCTGAGCTCTCGGGAACTAAGAAAGCTAAAGGCATGAAATTTACAGGATGTGTAGACCTGTACGTGAATTGACTTAGGTCAAAGTCTAAGGTTCTTAGGTCACAAGCTTTAGGTCAAATAAGGTCAACCAAGGGCAAAGTCCAGGTTGGTCTCCAAAGTACCCAACAACCTAGATAACTGTTTCTAAGCAAATGGTTGCATGTTCATTTAGAGTCAGTGACCTTGTTTGAATTTTTGAGGGTCATGGAGACCAAAATTATACAAGACTGCTCTCAGTTTTGCTTTAGAATAGGTGAAAAATATTACGCTAGGCAGTACATTTCTAAAAACAAAATGTTGACCTGGGTCAGTTTAGGTGAATGACCAAGGCTGACCTCTAAGAAGTCCATGGAAAATGTATAATGCGGTTCCTGCTATCAATGCGTGTGAAATGAGCACCAGAAAATGTCCCAGACAGAAAGCCCCTAGAGTAATAAAGCAGGTTGGTTTTGACCTTGATCTGACATTCATACCTGACCTTAGATCAACTCAATTTGCTCATTCAGTTATTGTGTTGCCTAAGAAAGCATCTCAGAGACGTATGGTTTCGTCTAACACTCCGTTGTTGCACGAGATTGAACGATCCTCTCGAAATTGACTTCGCTGAAATCATGGTCTGACTTTGACCTGCCATAGGTCAGCGACCTCACAAGGTACATCTAAATCCTTTATGCCAAACGATCCACTATTCAATTGTCCACTATATGCAAAATTTGGTGCGGCCACGCCGCGCCGGTCGGAAGCCATACTGGAAACATCTTCGGGGCGGGGGTCAGTTTGTCCCCCCCCCATCCGAGCAAGTGCTAATTCAAACATAAAGAAGTGAGCGCTGTAGTTAAGGTGGTGAGCCTACACCTTTGGGAATTAAAGCGAAAGGGAAGGTTGCCATTTACAAGTATCTCCGTGCCACGGACACAACAGACACAGCACGATTTTCTTAAGGAGAGGGGAGATTTTATTCAGGGAAAAGCCCCATTCTAATATTGAACTTACTGCCAGGAGCCATCGATCATGAAAGAAAAGCGGGCAAAGTGAGGACGGGACCGAGCCAACGCCCTCGTCACATGGCTGCGCCTGTGGCGGGCACTAAGCGCTGCGAAGGCTACTCGCAGCTGTAAGGAGGCGCGAAAAGCTCATCCTATGGTTTGAGCGTAGCGTATGATTAGGTAACTAGCCATTAGAATTGAGGTTGAAATGGTTTTCGTGTAATTTTGTGGAATTGCAGAGCCACTCATTCAGCCAAAGCTGTTTTCCTGATCGATCGCTCCATCTTAGCGACTGTAGTTCCGGTTCTGTAACCAGCCGCAGGGAGATCAGCAATATACTATAAATCATTCCAGGGATCTCTCTCCCGAGCGACCACGCGCGGATCTGGCCCCGTTTCCGCGGTGTCCAGCGGGCCGTGGCGATGACGTGAGCAGCAGCCAATGGGAGCTCAGTGTGGGGGCGGGGTCCGCGCGCAACAGTCGAGACCAACGTGATCGGGGACGCCACGGGCCGGCGTTGCAGCGGCCCCCGTCACTACCCCGCACAGCCTGTGGAGGCCCAGCTGCCGGGGGGGGGGGGGGGGGGGGGAGGTGGGCTCTGTGGCGTTCGTTGCATCAGAGCTAGCTGAGTCGTGGCAACAGGGTTGTCGGGTTTCAGTGTGTTGCTATGTCTGCATAACTTGGCCTACTTTAACACGCGCTCGGGCGGGGGTCAATATGACCTACCCAAAGGTCTTTTCCCGAATGTTTTCCGAACGGCGCGGCGAAGCATCGGCAAACTTTGCATAGCTATAGACAAGTAAATAGCAGATCCTTTCGCGTCAGAAATTCAGACGTACATTTAAGATCGCTGACCCACGGTAGCTCAAAGTTAGGCCATGGATTCAGCAAAGGCAATGCCTTGGAAATTTTTCAATAGGATGTAACAACTGAGTGCTAGACGACACGCTATGTCCCTGAGACATCTTTTAAGCAACACGAAAATGGAATGAACGAATTCCATTGACCTAGAGTCAGGAATAAAGGTCAGACCAAGGTCAAAACCAACCTATTTTTATTATACAGCTTGGTGTAAGGGGTAGTTTCTGGTGTTCATTTTGAATTTGCTGATCAATTTAAATAATTTAGGAGTCAAAATTATTCTGTCGACGCTTTGTAACAGCACTATGCTTCTTCCATGCAGTTGTCGGCTACCACTATCGTCATAATATTACCATGCGCTCCTCTACTGGTGCAAATGAAATAACGTTTGTGGCATGCCAAAGCGGGCAAGGGCATGTTACCGACAAGCTTATTGGTTGATGTTTGAACCAGTGCGTCACATGGAGCATATAATATTCCCATTCCCAAAGCCAAAGAGCACCTTGAAAAGAGTCACTGTGGTAAACACCAAGCAGAGAAATAAAAGACATGGTATAAGGCTGCGTTGATTCCACGAGTTAGCTTGATGTTCGCATATATTTGGTCCAAATACAGTGTTTCAAACTTCGTAACATTTGTTAAACAAACGTTGTGACACCTTAGTATGTTCTAAACATTGGAGAACACAAAACTTGAAAAAGAGCAAATGAAATGTATTTTTTTCATAGTGGTGGGCAAGGAATCAAATGAAACTTCTCCTGGAGAGTCGGCTACTTCAAATAGAAATTCTGAACTATTCAGGATTCCAAGGAAATTGGCACGCCTGACTGAATTGTTCGCTTGTGGTGTAACAATGACTGACAGGTACACAAAGGGTCGGATGCTTTCTTTAAGCTGTTAACTAGCATTCAAATTTTTAGCGTTCTTTGATAGGCTTATTTGCGTTTACTTTTGAGATGTTTACACACTCGGTTATAGCGATATTAATTCATTTGATTGCAAGTTATATATCGCAATAACTAGGAAGAATGTACAATTTGTTGTCCTATGAAGCACAAAGCATAATTCGTGTTAAAATCTGGCGTATGCTGCACAACAT
>NW_023596545.1:42290164-42298257 GCF_011947565.3 Pollicipes pollicipes | reverse complement strand
GGCCGTGTGTGTGGATGATGCCAGTCACACTCCTGGCTTCTTCCTTCTTCCTGCAACCATCAACATTATCTACCGCCACGCAGTTTTCAGTAACAAGAAGCGTATGCTGCAAGCAAGACTTGAAGCGTGTTGCAAAGCGTAGTTTCCATTTACTTTTCATGCAAATAGCTTCTTGCAGGCTACTTGCCACGCAATCTGTTTGATCAGGTATCGGTGGCCTGCAACATTGCGATGTAAACAAAACTGAACTACCCACTCAATTTAGATAAAAATTTAAAAACCTGTCAGTTTGTGAAAAAGTCCGCAAAGCGCGAGTGGACATACACGAGGCCCAGATTTCAGCGACCCAGCGTGAAAACGACACAAGGGCAGCACTGTTTGGGCGTAAGAGAAAACTGGCAAGAGTCGCGACGACCTATCTGGGGCGTGGACAGTGGTAGTGTTTATGGTGGCTTCCAACGTAAGAGATGCTATAACGATTTGTCTAGAGAGTGGACAAGTTTGTTTGTGATTTCTTTTGATTACGGACATGAAGCAATAGATGATATGATGAGTGGATTGACGCAAAAGTAGAACGCCTAAGTCTGAGCACCCCTGCTGACAATAACAAAAAAGTCATCGCCGCCGGGGAACCCACGATCCACCGCCCACTCGTCCGACCTGTGTGCCGAGACGGGCCGGGCGTCCGCCGCCGCTCCGGTTCACACATGTAGCCGTCTCCGGCTGGTGGCGGACGCCTGGTCCCGTAACGTCACTCAGTCATCCGTCTGCCACCCGCGCCCGCTGGAAGCTTTGAGACGAATTGTGTGGTTTGAGGAGGGAATGGTTGAAACCTTTTCTTGTTATTCACTGCTCGGCGCAATTTGTACACCGTCACCTTTGAGATAGATACTAAGTTGCTCGCTGTGGATGAGCCAACAAAAGTTTAGAATGATGCGATCTGTTTTACGTAGCACTGAAATTTAGTAGCATGGCAGCGAGAGCATTTCAATGCATAGTGTTTAGGATGTTCATATGTTCATAGTGGGCTAGTGTTCATGGTGGGTCTCCACTGTAAAGACGTGCTCCATGAATTATCTCAAGAGTAGGCAGGCGAGTGTTTATGGTGCGCTTCCATTGTGAAGAAGTCCTCCACTGACTGCCTGGATGCCTGGAGAGTGGACAGGCTGGTGTTCATGGTGGGTTTCCAATGTAAAGAGGACCTCGTCAGGCTATAATGAACCTCCTATTACGCTACGTTCTTGATGATGCTTGTGACTACTCTATACTACAGACCTCCGCTATGGGTGTGCGTATATTATGGTGCAATGACGATGTTAAGGTAAGTTATGTTTATGTCGTTACTCGTTACTTTATAACAGCAAGTTATGCAACAAACATCAGTTATATTAAGTTATTATGTAAGTTATGTCTGATGTAAAAACTCGCATGCAACTTTTCTGAGACACAGGTAAGTGAAATGTTTTGAAATGAATATAGGAGCACAATGTTGCGCGTCTTAGATCCTTCGATCTCGATGCAATGATAACGTTCCTTTACTCACATAAGATTTGCCTAGGGTGTCTCCATTACTGATATATCACGCCTCTTTTAGTCGCTGTACGGCACCACTGCTAGTCAGGAAAGGGAACCTCCTCCTAAGCTGAAGAAGGCCATCTGCTGCAGGATCGTTCCAGAGCATACCATATCCTGTCATACGTGAGGCCTCGTCTTGATCACCACGTCACGTTGTTGGTCGTAACCTTGCTTCCTGTTCGCACCATTGCTCCTGACCATGTTCACCGAGCGGTGACAAAGTTGGCGGTTGCTCACTCCTCCCACTCAGTGCTTCTGACCATTGCTGGCCAAATGTCACTGCCGGCCACCGGCCACGCGCAATCGAACGCAAAACGAGGGTTCTGCCGGTTTGAGGTGGGGGAGGAGGGTGGGGGGGGGGGGGGGTAATCAGATTCCGCACCCAAGGTATGCCAGCACCTGAAACCATCTGTATGGGGTGAGCGCATGTCCACCTGCGAGACACTAAGACACCTCACGACTGTTAGACCCATAGACTGGAACCGTAACCGGCTGTGAGGTGGACAGTGTTGTCTTCCTCCAAACCGGACTAAAAAAACTAAACTTTGTTCACTGAGCCTGTAGAAAGTTCGGGCCCAGAGAATTCCACAGGCTTAAGGACCAATTCACTGCGACCAAGGGCACTGGCATATAAGTCCACTTTTGTATCTGTGCCCGCCAAAAATATTCGAACCCTTAAAGAGTAGTTGGACCAAAGCAAAATCGTGCATACGTGAACTTTTCGATTACGTGTGTTGAAATGGCATGCCCTGATCAGGTCCACCGGCAGCCAGTTTGCAAACCAGGTTGTTTGAACACGAGCGCATGGATATATATGGTTAGGTCTCTTTCCCTACTAAACATACTTGCAAGACAAACATTCAGATTCATTGGCAGGGCTCAGGTGCATAGGCTACCAAATATGTACAGCTCCATTGGCTTATGGTTAGGTACCATTTGTGTCATGACAAGCACGCCGCTTACGAGCCCGCTTGTCCCACGTCGCACGCGGCATCTTACTGGCTTACTGTGCATTACCATTCTCATCGCATTGCTCCTGATTCAAATTCTGTGTTGTCTATGATTTCAATGGTTCTATGTCCTCTTATCTTCCATGTTTGCGACTAGGTAGACATGTTTCGTGACAAGTTAGCGCTTGATATGTCTTGGGGTTTCCTTAGCAGACTTCCCCTGCCGATCTTTAGCATGAAGATGCCCTCATTTGCATGGTTCCGCTCCTAAGATATTTACATTTCTACTGCAAGGAAACAGCCTAACGAGGTGAAGAAAGTGTCAAAGTTTACACAAACAATGGAAGTGTTTCAACTTTGCGCGATGCCTAAAACACACAGCTGATCATGGGTGGAGAACATGGTTTGACATCTGTGCTCTCAGGCCCATCAGCCTTCGTGAAATATACTTAATTTTGGTATTTCGTCGTTAAAGATTTTGACTCCAAGGGTTTGTCATGCGGTTTTATTGGTATTTTGCAACCGCGATTGCTGTGTACAAGTGATATGTTTTGTATGTGGCGGTTGTGACGTGACAGTGACCATCCTGACGTCTCGTGACGGTGTGTGACTGTTGACTATGACCTGCACTTGAACTGGTGGCTTGATCACAATGTATCCCTCCTGAAGATGACTGGCTTCTGACCTGTTCACAGTTCACGACCTCTCTGATAACGCGTTGTGCAATAGGAAAAAAACACTTCAGTCACAACATGCCAGTCGTATCTCGCCTGTGCCGTTCGAATAAGTCATGGTGAGCCGCCCTGCTCCCTCCAGCGTTGATGTAGCCATTCTGCAGTGGTCACTTGCCCTATCGATGCCTAAGCCTCGACGCAGCGCCTTTGCTCAATGGATGAACGCTGTCGGAAACAGGTGTCGCTGGCGCGGCGCCCTCGTAAGAAGCTCACCGATGCCGCAGTGGACCCGTTTCAGCTCGAGCTGATGGGCTGAATATGGCGGAGCCAGCGGAAGTCGCCTGCCCCTGCTGCAGGCTTCCGGCGCTCACCTGCGCCGTGGCGATGACACGATGCGCGGCGCGAGAGCGCGGCCCACCGACCGCGCTCTGCAGCTGCCCTTTGAGCGGCGGCCGCTGGCGGCGAGCGGCGACATGCAGGAGTGGCCCGGCCCGATGATGCGGCGGCGCTGTCGGGCCGTGTTTCGGCTATCGGTGTCGGACTGGGCGCGGGCGCCGCCGAGCAGCCGCGCCGGCAGCGGGCCGCGGGCCGCGGCCGGCCCCGGCGGCCGGCCGCGCCGCCGCTCGCGTCGCCATCATGCACGGCTGGGGCCGGCGGTCTGCGGGGACGAGACCCGCCGCTGGGGCGGGAGGCAGGGCGGTGGCGCCTTCCTCGGCAGGGATGACGACTCGTGACGTCACGGGCTGTTCTGCTCGCCTGGCGAGATGTGAATGGGGTCATACGAGAATGGTGAAGACCTGAAACATCGAGCATAGGAAACTAGTCTCTGACCGAGGTTGACACTCCGGTAGTTCTACGGTTAGTGCGGCCATCTGGAGACAGCCGACGCAAACTGGTCGACGTGAATGTAGGACAGCATACCTTTTGATGACGCTTGATGTAAATGGCCTTAAGCTCCCAGTTTTTCGTTAGTGTGGATTCTTATGCTAATAATAGTCGACCTCCAATGCGCCGCAATGATCACGCTAAAATAAGACACCGTACAATCATTGACATGTGCACTGTGGAAACGCTCGACGTTTCTAGCAAAGATCATGATCACTCGTGATCTTTAGTGTTCTTGGAAATGTTGAGCATTTCCAGAACATATTTTCATGATTGCATAGTATGCTTTTTCACCAACACTTCCTGACATACTGAAGATCGGTTTCTATCAGCAGAAAACATTCCGATACCATTCGATGATCTCATTTCGTGCAGAATTTTACGTATCCAGCAACGCAGTGAATCATCGTCATTTTTCACTGGAATGCTGCTCTTCACAGAGTCAGTGGTCGAGCAACAAAAAGGCCGGGTAAAGAAAGCCATTAAACGTGTTAGTTTTTTACAGTCCGCGTAAGAAGTTTGCCAGAGCATACCGAAAGCATTCACCGCTTCCGACATGTCTCATTACGAGAATTTGCCCGCTCCGGCTCCGTAAAGAGTTGGTCACGGACCGGAGTGGGCGCTGAGTCATGTCCGCGCCGAATACGAGTCATTATTAACATGAGCAGTGCGTATCCAATTAGAAGCTGAAATAAGCTGCATTGGAGAAGACCCGGCGAGTGTTGCGGAAAGAAAAGGGCGACAAGTCAGGCTATCCATGTTCTTTAGATCATTGAACCTAAGAACGAAGTTTTCCAATATTAGAGTTCCTGGAACTGGCGTAGCATCATCATCCTACAACCAGTTTTTAGGCAACAACCAATCTAGTACAACGGTAAAACATGACCGTTTGTTCAGCGGAACTTCTGACAATCGTACCACCCCACTGCATGGCATGAATACCACACCGGAATACATTGCTCCAGATGCTTACTGGGACTCCACAAAGCCTACATGAGAGATAAAGTGCAAGCAAATATTGCAGCGTCAGTGTTAAACGAAATCCAAGGACAAAGACATCAACTTTTTAAGAGATGCAATAGCAGTACGCGTGCGAATCGCCATAGGCGCGACTTTATGAGACGTACCCGATTGGTTTCGTTGGCTCAAAGCCGGGCGACGCTGCGTTTCCGTGGGCCGGCAGTGGTGTAATGACACACTTGTCCTCGCGACCCGATGGGACGAACTTACTGCCGCGGCGGCACTCTCGCCGGCCTTCTGGTCACGAGCCGGTGGCACTCCTGCTTCCCTGCAGCGCAGCCAGGGCCAGTGGCGTACTGGAGCCATCGCTGGCCACACTGCCGCCGCTCGACGCTCCGGTCGGTGCTTACGGCCACGCGCACAGCTTGAAACGTCTCCTGAGAAGACGTTTCGGATCAAGTTGTGATAGCAGTTATGTTGGCCTGCCTACACCAAGATTCTCAGTTCAAAAGTCCGCATCAACCTGTCATTGTCTAGAATGCGCTCCGATCCGTAAATGATGCCTTATCCTCGCTCTGGCGGGCTCTGTGCCAGCTCGGAAGTGGCGGGGTGGGCTACAGTCTCACCATGTACCCCTGGCTATCGGTGCAATAACCAGACTGACTACAGGCAGCAAACGACACTTCACTCGCTATTAAACAAAACGCGGCATTATATATAAAATGCAATATTTTTATACCCCGCTACAAAGTGCTTGACTGACCTGCGCTGTGATCGCAGATTGTTGCGCCACCTCTCGTTTTCCGTGGTTGACGTTTCCGCCACTCTCTTTAAAGCGGGCGTAGAGCCGAATCAAAGAGGAAGATCCATAGTAACAGGACGCACTGAAGGAGAGCTGCAAAACTGAATGTCGGAAAGGCAAAATAAACCATCTTCGTTGCCATTTTCGCTATTTAGCATGTTTTGGAATTGCGGCACTTGTTTAAGTCTAATTACACCTCTGGCTACCTAGCACCGGCTCAAATGGCATTACGTGAAAAATACGATACTTAGATATTCAGTAAATTTTGAACGAAACGTTACAAGCACGCTATTTGAAGCTCCTTGTCGGATTAGGTAATCATATGTGGATGTTTGCTCGCCTTAGTATGGTTTATATGAAGCTCCGCAAATATTTTGACGATTCATTTGCTAAAATTGCTGCATTCAAACATTGGGTTTGTGATATGTGATCGAGTCCATGGCCGAAAGAAGTCTGGACTCGTTACCTGTAGACTAAAGTGACCTTAAGCAAGGCGTTTGTAAGGCATGCAGTGTCTGGTAGGTTGAGGTTAGTGACCGACAGTGTCATTTTTTAGGTAAACAAATCACTAAGGCGTGGGGGAGCGACGCCGGGACTCTAAAAATGGAATAAAGATACGCCTACTAGAGCACATGCCTCGAAGAAGTGGGACTGAATCCAGTTTAGTTCAGTGACCTCCGAAAGTCCCGAAATATCAACGGCAGGTTAAGGAGCAATGCTGCTAACGGAAACAGCCTGTTAAGGACGATGGATAACCGGGCGTGAACACATACGTGACAAATGTCACATTATGCCACGTTTTGGTACGACAATCTTCAGTTCCAAATACTCTAGGTCAACAATCCAGTATGGTATGCATATAAGGTTGTTAGCGCGCATTGAAACTTGATGTGTGGGAAGTTCTCACTTGATTTTAACAAAAATTTGTTTTCAGTTGGTTTGCAGCTATGACGAGATATCTTGGGGCGGATGTGTATTCCAGAACGGTTTTTTAAAGAGTTAACACGTGTAAATAGGCAAAAGGACAGTGTAGATCTACCTTTTTGTTGAGTCATATCAATACTGGGCTTCTCATGCCTTGTATTTCATTATGGCGATGTCAGAAACGGCGTGTGAAAAGAAGTCAAACTGGACCTTTTTGCGTGTGAAAATGAGTCAAACTGGGCCTTTTGTCCTTGCATATGTCTCCTTGTCACCAACTGGGCATCGGGTTCAGCTTGGCCACTGATATTGACATTTGACCGGTGACAACAAACGCAGAGCTCGCCCAGCTGGTCGCGCGCCCAAACCAGGAAAAGTGCAGGTCAGCATATGACATTCGCTATATTTCTCTTTCAAAAAACACAGTACAAAACAATCACGATGTAAGCAATCGGAGGTCAACGGTATGGTATTAGTGACTTGACAGCACTTGGGACCTTTGACCGGCGAATGTTGACAGAGCTGCCAAATAGTAATGGCAAAATACTCCCTAGAGCTGTGAGCTTTTACCCGCACGAATAGCACGCATCAAATCACTTAGATTCTCCACAGAATAAATAAGCTCACTAGGAAACAGTATGCAGAATCATCAAGTGCATTACAAAATATATCACAGCCATGCAGCTGGCGGCTGGTCGCAAAGGCCTCCGCTGAAACGTCATCGACCGCGAGGACGCCAGCGAGCGCCGAGTCCCCGCCAGTGCCTCAGGACCGGCCACAGGCCTGCGAGGCCGCGCCGACCGCCTGCGAGACGATACCACAGTCGTCGTGGGAGGCACTGCCAGCTGTCCGCGAGATCACTCAGTCCTGTCAACTCAGGCGCTCCGGCACCTAATCACGGCTAGACGATGTCCGAACTCGGCGCCGAATTGCACCACGCCCGCAAGCGGCTGTAATATCCCCAGCTCTCAGCCGGCCCCGGCTTGCGACCAGTCTTACCTAGCTGTCCAAGAGGCTCCGAAGCGGAACGACTAAGTGACGTGTACGTCCGGAACGTTATGAATGACAAGACTCGCGCAGCTCTTTGGTTGGACGTTGGTCGGGCGCAATAATAACGGGACTGCGTGATCCCGGTGGGGGCGTCATTATATATTGTTTTGGTGTGCGTCTGACTGTTCGATGTCGTTAATTGCACGTTGTTCCCTTGATAACAAGGATATGCAGTTACAGCCCGCAGGAAACGAAAACTTCGAGAAAGACGCCATAGACAGGAGATGCCGTTTAAAAAACTTGATCAAAGGATTTGCACAAATGGCTTTAGGAACC
>NW_023596545.1:42278173-42289665 GCF_011947565.3 Pollicipes pollicipes | reverse complement strand
CGAAATACCAAAATTAAGTATATTTCACGAAGGCTGATGGGCCTGAGAGCACAGATGTCAAACCATGTTCTCCACCCATGATCAGCTGTGTGTTTTAGGCATCGCGCAAAGTTGAAACACTTCCATTGTTTGTGTAAACTTTGACACTTTCTTCACCTCGTTAGGCTGTTTCCTTGCAGTAGAAATGTAAATATCTTAGGAGCGGAACCATGCAAATGAGGGCATCTTCATGCTAAAGATCGGCAGGGGAAGTCTTCTAAGGAAACCCCAAGACATATCAAGCGCTAACTTGTCACGAAACATGTCTACCTAGTCGCAAACATGGAAGATAAGAGGACATAGAACCATTGAAATCATAGACAACACAGAATTTGAATCAGGAGCAATGCGATGAGAATGGTAATGCACAGTAAGCCAGTAAGAAGCCGCGCGCGACGTGGGACGAGCGGGCTCGTAAGCGGCGTGCTTGTCATGACACAAATGGTACCTAACCATAAGCCAATGGAGCTGTACATATTTGGTAGCCTATGCACATGAGCCCTGCCAATGAATCTGAATGTTTGTCTTGCAAGTATGTTTAGTAGGGAAAGAGACCTAACCATATATATCCATGCGCTCGTGTTCAAACAACCTGGTTTGCAAACTGGCTGCCGGTGGACCTGATCAGGGCATGCCATTTCAACACGCGCAATCGAAAAGTTCACGTATGCACGATTTTGCTTTGGTCCAACTACTCTTTAAGGGTTCGAATATTTTTGGCGGGCACAGATACAAAAGTGGACTTATATGCCAGTGCCCTTGGTCGCAGTGAATTGGTCCTTAAGCCTGTGGAATTCTCTGGGCCCGAACTTTCTACAGGCTCAGTGAACAAAGTTTAGTTTTTTTTTAGTCCGGTTTGGAGGAAGACAACACTGTCCACTTCACAGCCGGTTACGGTTCCAGTCTATGGGTCTAACAGTCGTGAGGTGTCTTAGTGTCTCGCAGGTGGACATGCGCTCACCCCATACAGATGGTTTCAGGTGCTGGCATACAATGGGTGCGGAATCTGATTACCCCCCCCCCCCCCCACCCTCCTCCCCCACCTCAAACCGGCAGAACCCTCGTTTGCGTTCGATTGCGCGTGGCCGGTGGCCGGCAGTGACATTTGGCCAGCAATGGTCAGAAGCACTGAGTGGGAGGAGTGAGCAACCGCCAACTTTGTCACCGCTCGGTGAACATGGTCAGGAGCAATGGTGCGAACAGGAAGCAAGGTTACGACCAACAACGTGACGTGGTGATCAAGACGAGGCCTCACGTATGACAGGATATGGTATGCTCTGGAACGATCCTGCAGCAGATGGCGTTCTTCAGCTTAGGAGGAGGTTCCCTTTCCTGACTAGCAGTGGTGCCGTACAGCGACTAAAAGAGGCGTGAGATATCAGTAATGGAGACACCCTAGGCAAATCTTATGTGAGTAAAGGAACGTTATCATTGCATTGAGATCGAAGGATCTAACATGCGCAACATTGTGCTCCTATATTCATTTCAAAACATTTCACTTACCTGTGTCTCAGAAAAGTTGCATGCGAGT
This sequence comes from Pollicipes pollicipes, assembly GCF_011947565.3. Lineage (NCBI taxonomy): Eukaryota > Metazoa > Arthropoda > Thecostraca > Pollicipedomorpha > Pollicipedidae > Pollicipes > Pollicipes pollicipes. The sequence continues at coordinate 42,288,095 of NW_023596545.1, read as the reverse complement.
TTTTACATCAGACATAACTTACATAATAACTTAATATAACTGATGTTTGTTGCATAACTTGCTGTTATAAAGTAACGAGTAACGACATAAACATAACTTACTTCAACATCGTCATTGCACCATAATATACGCACACCCATAGCGAAGGTCTGTAGTATAGAGCAGTCACAAGCATCATCAAGAACGTAGCGTAATAGGAGGTTCATTATAGCCTGACGAGGTCCTCTTTACATTGGAAACCCACCATGAACACCAGCCTGTCCACTCTCCAGGCATCCAGGCAGTCAGTGGAGGACTTCTTCACAATGGAAGCGCACCATAAACACTCGCCTGCCTACTCTTGAGATAATTCATGGAGCACGTCTTTACAGTGGAGACCCACCATGAACACTAGCCCACTATGAACATATGAACATCCTAAACACTATGCATTGAAATGCTCTCGCTGCCATGCTACTAAAATTTCAGTGCTACGTAAAACAGATCGCATCATTCTAAACTTTTGTTGGCTCATCCACAGCGAGCAACTTAGTATCTTTCTCAAAGGTGACGGTGTACAAAATTGCGCCAAGCAGTGAATAACAAGAAAGGTTTCAACCATTCCCTCCTCAAACCACACAATTCGTCTCAAAGCTTCCAGCGGGCGCGGGTGGCAGACGGATGACTGAGTGACGTTACGGGACCAGGCGTCCGCCACCAGCCGGAGACGGCTACATGTGTGAACCGGAGCGGCGGCGGACGCCCGGCCCGTCTCGGCACACAGGTCGGACGAGTGGGCGGTGGATCGTGGGTTCCCCGGCGGCGATGACTTTTTTGTTATTGTCAGCAGGGGTGCTCAGACTTAGGCGTTCTACTTTTGCGTCAATCCACTCATCATATCATCTATTGCTTCATGTCCGTAATCAAAAAGAAATCACAAACAAACTTGTCCACTCTCTAGACAAATCGTATAGCATCTCTTTACGTTGGAAAGCCACCATAAACACTACACTGTCCACGCCCCAGATAGGTCGTCGCGACTCTTGCCAGTTTTCTCTTACGCCAAACAGTGCTGCCCTTGTGTCGTTTTCACGCTGGGTCGCTGAAATCTGGGCCCGGTGTCCACTCGCGCTTTGCGGCTTTTTCACAACTGACAGGTTTTAAATTTTTATCTAAATTGAGTTGGGTAGTTCAGTTTTGTTTACATCGCAATGTTGCAGGCCACCGATACCTGATCAAACAGATTGCGTGCAAGTAGCCTGCAAGAAGCTATTTGCATGAAAAGTAAATGGAAACTACGCTTTGCAACACAGCTTCAAGTCTTGCTTGCAGCATTACGCTTCTTGTTACTGAAAACTGCGTGGCGGTAGATAATGTTGATGGTTGCCAGGAAGAAGGCCCGTCAAGAGTGTGACTGGCATCTCCACACGGCCCGCCCGGCCCAACCGGCCACACGGCCACACGGCCCGCCCGGCCCAACCGGCCACACGACCACACGGCCGGGTGGGACCGGCGACCTGTTCTGGTATGCTCATCCGCGAGTATGAGGTACATGCATCCACATGTTCAGTTATGGTGCTATGTTAAGTTTTAGATGGCGAACCTTATTTCCGCAATAACTACCAATCGTGTGCAAATTTATTATATTATCATATTATATTGCACGAAACGTGGTTCGTTGATCCGACACTCTTATCCTCTTTTCTTGATCCATCCTAAATCCTCGCGACCGTCCGCTAATTCGGGACAGGCGGTATGCGCCAGCCACGAGTGGCTTGAGAGGGTCTCCTGGACGGCGGACCCTAACCGGGCGCCCGACGCACGTCTTGAGGGGTCCCTGCGCGGGTCAAAGATCGACGGTTGGCCCCCACGCGCATATAGTCCTGCCCCGCCGTTAGCCATTCTCCTCCATCCCATAGCCCTGAAATGATCATTTCTGGTCGAAAGGGCTCTGTTCATAACAACTCACTAACATGATTCGTGATTGAAATTTGCACAGCTCGCTGAACAATGATGGAGAACTGACCCAGAAACTGGCGGTTCTGAGATCTTAAGAAGGGCAGTGCTGTGAACTGTACCGAATGATCTTGAAAATGGTTATTTCAGTTCAAAACTCCATATAAATGTGGAACATTCCCTTTAAGACAAGCCTGATCTGTCGCCTTGTTTATAAGAAGAAAGGTCATTATGGAAATGAATGTTGCGTAAGTAATGCTGATGCAGGTGCTTTGTGAACATCGTTACATAATGTGTGTAGATATGGGTAATATACCGCAGACGAAGTCCCCGGGTTCTAGAAGGCTTACTTCGCGAAATGTTTTGAAACATTTCAGTTCTGTCCAGAATATATCGCATTGGGGTAAATTTTCTTTGAATGCCTATTCGTGCACAAGGCGTCCTTTCTGATGCCATCATTTCGAGCAAATCTCAAGAGTACAGACAGAGTTGATCCGACCAGGTCTATTTGCAGCAACAAGTAATTATTACAATCCACAAATAATGACATGAGATAAAGCCGATTGCTCAGCCTCTTACCAAACCTGGCGGGCTGAACGTCTGCTACCTTGTGCATTATCGCAAACTCCACTTACCTCACAGCGCTGACTACAACCACAGACAGGACAGGGGAAACCACCCAAATCTTCGGCAACATTGCTCTAGACGAGCATCACAAGAGGTGCGGAGCCTGTCGGAGGCCTAGCCTATCATGCTGGCTGCCGTGCCGTATGTACGCCGATCCTAAACATGACGCGCCGAAGAGCCACAAAAGGTAAGAGCCGGGCGAGCGGTGACTTTTCTTTCCCCTTGTTGATTACACCTCAGCGTTTCTCCTGCTTGAGGAAGGGGGAGAGGGCCAGCGCCCTGACTCAGGCACAGACAATGGTGTAGCCCTTGTACCACTGACCTAGACGTGGGACACTCAGGCCGGCGGAACCCGACGGCCACCGCCGCCGCCAGATAGGCCATCTCCTGGAGCCGGAAGCCAGCTGCACATGGGCAGCCAGTCAGTCAGCCCAGTTGGCCGGTGCATTACATGAACAAACGGCAGCGATTAGCGGCAGCTCCGACGGTGAATCCTCTTAGCGGACGGGGTGTGGCCCTGGCCACAGCACGTGGCAGTGCGAGGCCACCGCAGGAGGCGACGCAGCCGGCCGAGTCGGACCCTGCCGGCGGCACTGCCGGCACCAGCCGAGGCTGATGTCGCCATAGAAGGCCCGACTGCTTCAGCAGCATCTCCGACGGTGTCAAGGCAGCAGGTGTGTCAGCCGAAGTCGGCAGCTCCTGCACACAAAACTGTTGCCGGAACGCACACGTAGTCAGTTTGGTCGGAACGGTTCGTTGTCGCGTCGCCGTAATGATAAACATGTCAATAGCTGCTGGTCTCACGAGTATTGCTGCTTTGACCTCAGAGCGAAGGGTTCAGATCTGTTTGGTGTTCAAAACGTCTGACTCACTCCATGGGCCTAATGTCAGTTTGCCCATGGAGCGGTTGCCAAAGGGAGAGCCTGGTTCCTGTCACTTTAACATAGCCATCACTGCCTGCAGGGATCAGGATAAGTCGGCAGGTATGGGACACTGCAGACAAGAAAAAGCTACTGTTGTGCGCGTCTGGCACCTTTACCAACTTAGAGCTGTTCTCTAGACCCCATTCCTGTCCGTCGTCATGCAAGAAAGAGCAAAGCCTGTTTCATCCCTTTAGAATTTAGATTACTAGACGCTGATGCCATTATTTTTAGAAATAAACTGAAATCCTGACAGAAAACCAGACCTTACCCGGAAAAATCCAAAACAACAAAAATATTTTCGCTTTTGGGATTCGCCTCCGGTCTTAAAAGTACTTTCGACCACAAAACTCATGCTACGTCCAAGCCTGTACAAATTACTGCAGCATTAAGAGAAGTGACAAACATAACCACATCAAATAATTCATTAGAGCACGTTAGGCATTTCGTCACGCATTTGGCTAAGAAAACATGTTATGGTAAACCAAATTCATTTCATTGTGTGGTGTATGCCTATGCACTTAGCACTTTGCATTGGTAACTATAGTTCTACTTGTAAGCGCGGTGTGGATCTTAACCATTTTTAAGGTTTTGATGTGGTCCGAAGGTTCAGATTATCTGCAAAACTCATGTCAGATGGAGCTGTGATTAACTTTCGCCCTCGTAATGCCTTATTTTTCACCACACTGCTCGTACGCTAGCCCCATTCTCTCACGGTACATATAGCCTACCAAGTTTAGAATGAGTATGTTTATTAATGTATAATTAATATGCTGCCCAGGAGGTACCTCCTGGCACATTGAAGGTCACTAGGTGTCGGCATGAAAACTCTGAACTCATAATCCGGAAGCACAAGGAGCTTAAGGTCTTTCCTGTTGGCATCAACCTTGGCTTCAAACCCAAGCAGACTCCGTTCCACCTCTCGCCTTCCGAGTTCCAGTGACATGTGCTGCTGATTTCGACTGGTGAGGTTAAAAAAAAAACGTTTCGCAGCGTAAGGCAGTCATTATATATGTACAGGGCTTCAGAAGTTATGTTAGTGGTGTACACAGAGTGGCAAAAAAGTGGAGGAATTCTTATCGGTTTGTTGTGTCATTGTCACACCTAATTCAGACTCCCATACATTATTAAGCATTGCGATGCCACAACTATGTTTAGCCCAGAATGCATATGGGCAAGCGTTTTCAAACCAATGGCAAATGCGCGATCTTGAAAATGGGACGGGGGGGGGGAGGGTCAGCGAAAGCATTTGATATCAAGCAGAGGATTTAATGCAGAAAGTCCCGCATGACTCTCTAGCACACATTATGTTGCTTCTATCCGATCCTGGCAATTCCCAGCCTGTGGTGAATGTAATGCATTTGAACTTGATTGAGAAAAACACATGCCAGGCACATTGTTGAGCTGCACGCAAATCACAGCAATTTCCGTTCTGATCCCATGTTTTCTGTACCTGACACCACCCCTGTGACTTCATATGCCCAAATCTGCAGCATCTGAGCTCTCTTGGGGTGTCACACTACTTTGCTCACAACAAATCACTTGTTTTAATCACTGTCCAGACGGCACGCTGGTCCATCACTTCAATCGCATCCTTCACTGGACTCGGGTTGGCGTCATCTCCCCTACCCGTCTAGGCAGTGTTTGTGCATTTAACGACGCCTACATGGCCAGCAACAAATCAACAGCTGTCTTAAAAGTAAGCACACTGCTCCGGCAGCGACACTCACCTTGCTTTGTCGTGGCATCACCCTCCTTAGTAGCTGTCCTTTATGTCCGCTTGAGGTACTACAAGGTCTCTGCAAGCCTGGTTGGTAGCCATTCATTATGTATTTGATGGAATGCGACCCCTTTCACTCCAACACTAGTTTTCAGCAATAACAAGTAATCTGTCAGTGCATATATATGGAAATATCAGGATTAAGTCTGGCATACATCCCGAAACAAGTCGCCAGCAACACTTATGAATTTTGGGGAGCAGAATTTGTTATATGATATGTGAAATTGATGCTCGGGTAGAGTCTTAGAATTCAGTGCACTAGCTGGATTGGTTTACTGCCAAAGATCATGAAGTCATTCACACCTCCAACACCCGCCTTGGACCAACTTGTCGGCCGGTTTAGATCAAAGACTACGAGTGCCTTAAGCCAGGACGTGCGCTTTAAGCTTGATCTTTATTATACGGCGCCATCAGCTCACTGGAGAGTGGCCAAAGGACAACGGCTAAAGAGAATATCCCAACTTTTGCACCTCTCAGTTGCTGTTACATCAGACGCGTACGATTTATCAGTAATGCCAGATTTCCCGAAATCCTTCTGAATGGCTCAGAATTTCTATTTGAAGTAGCCGATCCTGCGGGAGAAATTGAATTTGACTTCGTGCTGACCACCATGAAACTAATTCATTTCATTTGCCTTGCTGTTTCCAACGTGTGTGCTCTGTAATGTTTGCAACACAGTATCGTCAGAAGGTTTGTGTAATAAACGCTACAAAAGCTTGAAACACTCTGCATAGACAAAAGACAAGCGAACATGATTACTCCACTATCCACTGTTATTCCACGAATTCAAAGAAATGTTATGCTATGGCTTTGATTCCCCTCCCCCTCCCCTAATGGCGTTTGCCACAGCGTCTCTTTCCGAGGCGCACTTTGGCTTTGGGAAAGGCATTATAACACGATCCATGTGACGCACTGTCTCATACTTCAATCAATGTGCTCCCTGGTAACACGTTGTTGTCAGCTAGACCAATCACAAACGTTCCTTATTCGTACCAGCAGAGGTGCGCACGGTGGTTGTCATGACAACATTGGTCGTGACTGCGGGAGAGAAATGTAATGGTGCTGCAAGGCGTTGACATCATAATTTGGACTTAAAATGATTGAAATGCATATCCTTATTATGTTTTGACGGTACCACAGTGGCACTTCTTAGTGTTATTATTAGATGTAACTAGTCCTGAGGTATCACTAGAGCATTTCTCTGAAATCGGCCTTGCAGGTGAGACACTCCTTTTAATACAAACGTTGCGATCAAAATGTCCGTTGGTCCAATCTGTTGACAACGGTTGTGAAAAAGATATGATAGCGATTTTCATGTAACCATTGCTAGACGGTGAAATGCACTAAGAATAGGATAAGCAGGGGCCAAGCCCATGATTTGTTGTCAATGATGTAGAACTGATCGCAAACTGTCTAATCTGGAGTAATTTTTGGTTGTGATCATGCATCTATTCGTCATCTCTCACTTGCTACTAACGATTTGGTCCCATGGGACTAAACCTGCAAACGTAACATTACAAATAGGTACACGAAACAAAAACGGCTCCACAGTTAAGTCTGCGGGCTTTTTTGAAAGGCCTGGCGACTAACGAGGGATTTCATAAATGTCCATTCCATCTCTCGTGCAGTTCAGATTTGGCACAAAGTTAGGTTCCTTTCTAATAATGCTGGCGTGAAAAGAGCTAATAGGTACAAAACACCCTTGGAAATGACGCCACGCTATCATTTTTAAAAGCACCGCTATCAGTTGCTAATTACGGTAATGATCCCTGATAAGCGGCTACAAAGCTCTCAAGCCTGTGAAGAGCATTATGGTGCGCTCGGCTCAGACGCCTCGCCCTCCACTTACTCAGATATCGAAAACTAATCGCCGTATGGACTATCGCTAGGACCTTTGGCCACACATTCGATTTATTTACTCAATTTCAGGAGTCAACTTAAGCAGATATGAAATGGACGTATTCTCAAGGGATTTCAATGCACCGTTGACGACCGGGACGTGTGTGCCGACACTGGCTGTGCCGCCAGACGGTTCAGGGCTCTCGTAGCCCGCTTAGCGTAAGCCATTCTAAAGGACGCTGATCTGATTGCGGTCAGTGTGATGGGATATACAGTGCTGCATGGGTGCACGGTGCACGCTATGTTCGTGCACGGAACTGCGCAGGTGCCGAACAGGGTTCAGCTGAGCCTCAGCTTACAACACTGCTGTGGTTAGGTGCTGCTGTTTATTACACTGCAACGCTCAGGCGCTACCACTCGCAGGAGATTTGACCACCGTGAGGTTTTATGTGTGTGCGATGCGTCCGGCTGAGGTCCTTCGCTGCTGCCCGTCGCAGTGGTTAGTCAGACGCTCGTTTCACAACGCTGCTGAGGTCATATGCTGCTGCTCACAATACTCCAGTGGACTGTAGATTGTTCGTTGCGCTGTCCAGTTGTATGCATGTGTTTATCATAATGCCGCCGTTCTTGCTGATGCGGCATGCTACTGCTCACGACACTGCTGAATTCAGATGCTGCAACATTTCATACATTTACACATGCATTCACCCATGTGTTTTCTGTGTTGTCCCCAAAAGAGCACAATGAGGCTAGGCTTTTTATAGAAAGTGTACTCCACGTAGCATGTCAGTGTGGGCGGTCGCATCTGATTGTCGCGGTGTAATACGCGACCCCTGTAAAGCACTGGCCACGTCCCGGTCATCTGTCGTTCACGAGAAGCTCTCGTCAGACGTCCCCCCCGGGTGCTCCTTACATCACCGCTGACGGGAGATGAGCTCTTGTGAATGACGGCGCAGTGGAAAGGACGTCTGTAAGGCAGTCCGACTGAGTGAGAGTGGCACTTGTCTATTGAGGTCCCGGAATCACTCGAAGACGATTGCATTGCCACTTCTGGAAGGAGTCCAACAGAAGGATTGCTGAGGTGACGGAACTTCTGTGAACGGCTTATCTGCCCACCATGCAGGTCGTGGGTGGCACGACCCTCTGGATATTTGCTAACAGTTATTGTATGGTAGAGGCCTGGCCTCCTGCTCTGAAACCTCTCAAGGTTCGTAGCTCACGGTGCTGGGAAACTTGCTGGATTATAGACGGGTCAATGGCTGTAGTTGTTGGCATTTCGTAGCTTTTGTGTTACAATCTTCAAATGGCTAATGGTCGTCCACCCGGTTGTTCGGCTGCTGAATTGCTTCCGTGGCTTTCACGCTTTTGGTTGGTCGTGTGTTGTTTAACTAAAAAAGCTGACATAGGCCCAGTTCTCCATCTGGTTAGTATCGGTATAATTCTTTCAATTCATTTCATCGTCCATATGCAGTCATTCCCTTTCATTCATGGCTCATTCAATTGCACTGGTTTCTTCAGCGTCTAAATGTTACACACTTCATTCACCGATCCATCCATTTTATTCGTTCTATTCTACAGTTGGTCGTTTGGCCTTTGATAGTCCTTCATTATATTAAGCATTTGATAATCAGCCTTACCATGGCGGCCTCCACATTCCAGTGCAGACGCACTCTTCACACTGCTTCATGAGCGGACTTGTGTTTGACTCACGCTGAATCATAGGTCGGCTCATGAGCCAATTTTTTGCGGTGAGTCATGAGCTGAGTCGGCTCACAAGGGAAAATGATGCTTTAAGTCAGGACCTAAGTCACATTTTTCGTAAATTTCGTGAGCTGAATCGTGAGCCGATCACTTCTAACAATGTTGCAGCAGTTAATCATATGACTTAAATGAAAATTATAGCATCAGCAAACACAGCACGCCCCAGACAAATTAAAGGAGTTGTTCCACATTTATATGGGTTTGAACTGAGATAGCCAACCTGAAGATTATTTGGGACAGTGCACAGTCCTGCCCTTCTTCAGACCTAAAATTCTCTAATTCCCGAGCCACAGCTCTCGAAGATGTGCAAACTATTTCGTGCGGATTATTTCAAGTTCACCCAGGCATCCATGACGCCATAATAACGTGATTCAAATCCTACCATCTTTTTGGCCATGCGGCAACGAAGGCCAAGAAACATGTTGTTGTCGATTCATTCATATCTAGCATTCGCGAGCACACTTTACGAACAAAAAGGGCGCCAGTCGGCTTTTAATTAATGCTGCGCATGGTCGATGACGCAACTGAACAAAGAAAACGTAGACGAGCGCATCAACGAAATAGAGAAATGATGTTGCCTGGAGCAGTTTTTTTGCACTTAAAAGTATATCAATAGTTATAAGGCAGATTATGCCCCCATATGCGATGCTTGCTTCAATATCTTCAAACGTGGAACATTTTCTTGAACAGACCATTCATAGTGTTAAAATGAAAAGCGTGCAGCGTTAGTTTAAAGTTTTTTCTCAAGTCAGCACAAAGATAGTTACTGTAATTTCTAAGCAGCAAGCACAATATTGTTGATCCTGACAACAGTTTGCCAAATCTCAGCCAGGAGCTAGAAGATATTACATGGTACAGACCTCTTACATTCCCGTATGCTGCGTTTAAATCAGTGAAAGATCGTCTGCTACTTAAAAATCCAAAGGCTGGTCATAATCCTCAATGATCATTGTCAAACAACAAACTGATTCGTACCTGACCTCTCATTTACTACTACGTGAACTGTTGTAAACGTGCTACTGCAGAGGCTGTATGAAAAAGTCAGCAATAGTGACAAGGG
>NW_023596545.1:42250386-42277173 GCF_011947565.3 Pollicipes pollicipes | reverse complement strand
GTGCGCACGTGGGGTTGATCATGACAACATTGGTCGTGACTGCGGGAGAAGAAATGTAATGGTGCTGCAAGGCGTTGACATCATAATTTGGACTTAAAATGATTGAAATGCATATCCTTATTATGTTTTGACGGTACCACAGTGGCACTTCTTAGTGTTATTATTAGATGTAACTAGTCCTGAGGTATCACTAGAGCATTTCTCTGAAATCGGCCTTGCAGGTGGGACACTCCTTTAAATACAAACGTTGCGATCAAAATGTCCGTTGGTCCAATCTGTTGACAACGGTTGTGAAAAAGACATGATAGCGATTTTCATGTAACCATTGCTAGACGGTGAAATGCACTAAGAATAGGATAAGCAGGGACCAAGCCCATGATTTGTTGTCAATGATGTAAAACTGATCGCAAACTGTCTAATCTGGAGTAATTTTTGGTTGTGATCATGCATCTATTCGTCATCTCTCACTTGCTACTAACGATTTGTTCCCATGGGACTAAACCTGCAAACGTAACATTACAAATAGGTACACGAAACAAAAACGGCTCCACAGTTAAGTCTGCGGGCTTTTTTGAAAGGCCTGGCGACTAACGAGGGATTTCATAAATGTCCATTCCATCTCTCGTGCAGTTCAGATTTGGCACAAAGTTAGGTTCCTTTCTAATAATGCTGGCGTGAAAAGAGCTAATAGGTACAAAACACCCTTGGAAATGACGCCACGCTATCATTTTTAAAAGCACCGCTATCAGTTGCTAATTACGGTAATGATCCCTGATAAGCGGCTACAAAGCTCTCAAGCCTGTGAAGAGCATTATGGTGCGCTCGGCTCAGACGCCTCGCCCTCCACTTACTCAGATATCGAAAACTAATCGCCGCATGAACTATCGCTAGGACCTTTGGCCACACATTCGATTTATTTACTCAATTTCAGGAGTCAACTTAAGCAGATATGAAATGGACGTATTCTCAAGGGATTTCAATGCACCGTTGACGACCGGGACGTGTGTGCCGACACTGGCTGTGCCGCCAGACGGTTCAGGGCTCTCGTAGCCCGCTTAGCGTAAGCCATTCTAAAGGACGCTGATCTGATTGCGGTCAGTGTGATGGGATATACAGTGCTGCATGGGTGCACGGTGCACGCTATGTTCGTGCACGGAACTGCGCAGGTGCCGAACAGGGTTCAGCTGAGCCTCAGCTTACAACACTGCTGTGGTTAGGTGCTGCTGTTTATTACACTGCAACGCTCAGGCGCTACCACTCGCAGGAGATCTGACCACCGTGAGGTTTTATGTGTGTGCGATGCGTCCGGCTGAGGTCCTTCGCCGCTGCCCGTCACAGTGGTTAGTCAGACGCTCGTTTCACAACGCTGCTGAGGTCATATGCTGCTGCTCACAATACTCCAGTGGACTGTAGATTGTTCATTGCGCTGTCCAGTTGTATGCATGTGTTTATATAATGTCGCCGTTCTTGCTGATGCGACATGCTACTGCTCACGACACTGCTGAATTCAGATGCAGCAACATTTCATACATTTACACATGCATTCACTCATGTGTTTTCTGTGTTGTCCCCAAAAGAGCACAATGAGGCTAGGCTTTTTATAGAAAGTGTACTCCACGTAGCATGTCAGTGTGGGCGGTCGCATCTGATTGTCGCGGTGTAATACGCGACCCCTGTAAAGCACTGGCCACGTCCCGGTCATCTGTCGTTCACGAGAAGCTCTCGTCAGACGTCCCCCCTGGGTGCTCCTTACATCACCGCTGACGGGAGATGAGCTCTTGTGAATGACGGCGCAGTGGAAAGGACGTCTGTAAGGCAGTCCGACTGAGTGAGAGTGGCACTTGTCTATTGAGGTCCCGGAATCACTCGAAGACGATTGCATTGCCACTTCTGGAAGGAGTCCAACAGAAGGATTGCTGAGGTGACGGGACTTCTGTGAACGGCTTATCTGCCCACCATGCAGGTCGTGGGTGGCACGACCCTCTGGATATTTGCTAACAGTTATTGTATGGTAGAGGCTTGACCTCCTGCTCTGAAACCTCTCAAGGTTCGTAGCTCACGGTGCTGGGAAACTTGCTGGACCATAGACGGGTCAATGGCTGTAGTTGTTGGCATTTCGTAGCTTTTGTGTTACAATCTTCAAATGGCTAATGGTCGTCCACCCGGTTGTTCAGCTGCTGAATTGCTTCCGTGGCTTTCACGCTTTTGGTTGGTCGTGTGTTGTTTAACTAAAAAAGCTGACATAGGCCCAGTTCTCCATCTGGTTGGTATCGGTATAACCCTTTCAATTCATTTCATCGTCCATATGCAGTCATTCCCTTTCATTCATGGTTCATTCAATCGCACTGGTTTCTTCAACGTCTAAATGTTACACACTTCATTCACTGATCCATCCATTTTATTCGTTCTATTCTACAGCTGGTTGTTTGGCCTTTGATAGTCCTTCATTATATTAAGCATTTGATAATCAGCCTTACCATGGCGGCCTCAACATTCCAGTGCAGACGCACTCTTCACACTGCTTCATGAGCAGACTTGTGTTTGACTCACGCTGAATCATAAGTCGGCTCATGAGTCAATTGTTTTGCGGTGAGTCATGAGCTGAGTCGGCTCACAAGGGAAAATGATGCTTTAAGTCAGGACCTAAGTCACATTTTTCCTAAATTTCGTGAGCTGAATCGTGAGCCGATCACTCCTAACAATGTTGCAGCAGTTAATCATATGACTTAAATGAAAATTATAGCATCAGCAAACACAGCACGCCCCAGACAAATTAAAGGAGTTGTTCCACATTTATATGGGTTTGAACTGAGATAGCCGACCTGAAGATGATTTGGGACAGTGCACAGTCCTGCCCTTCTTCAGACCTAAAATTCTCTAATTCCCGAGCCACAGCTCTCGAAGATGTGCTAACTATTTCGTGCGGATTATTTCAAGTTCACCCAGGCATCCATGACGCCATAATAACGTGATTCAAATCCTACCATCTTTTTGGCCATGCGGCAACGAAGGCCAAGAAACATGTTGTTGTCGATTCATTCATATCTAGCATTCGCGAGCACACTTTACGAACAAAAAGGGCGCCAGTCGGCTTTTAATTAATGCTGTGCATGGTCGATGACGCAACTGAACAAAGAAAACGTAGACGAGCGCATCAACGAAATAGAGAAATGATGTTGCCTGGAGCAGTTTTTTGCACTTAAAAGTATATCAATAGTTATAAGGCAGATTATGCCCCCATATGCGATGCTTGCTTCAATATCTTCAAACGTGGAACATTTTCTTGAACAGACCATTCATAGTGTTAAAATGAAAAGCGTGCAGCGTTAGTTTAAAGTTTTTTTCTCAAGTCAGCACAAAGTTAGTTACTGTAATTTCTAAGCAGCAAGCACAATATTTTTGATCCTGACAACAGTTTGCCAAATCTCAGCCAGGAGCTAGAAGATATTACATGGTACAGACCTCTTACATTCCCGTATGCTGCGTTTAAATCAGTGAAAGATCGTCTGCTACTTAAAAATCCAAAGGCTGGTCATAATCCTCAATGATCATTGTCAAACAACAAACTGATTCGTACCTGACCTCTCATTTACTACTACGTGAACTGTTGTAAACGTGCTACTGCAGAGGCTGTATGAAAAAGTCAGCAATAGTGACAAGGTCGTCTCCTCTCATATGCTGATTTTATGTCGCGGAATGTGACCTCCCAATCAGCAACTTTTCCCACGAGACTTAAAAATGAGAATTTGGCGTCCAAATCTAGTGGTCTTAGAATGCGAGTAACGTGGACAACAGCACTCTTCAAAGTCAGCCAGTCTATTCGCAGCACGAACACCTGTTTTGACTCCCAACTCATCACAGAGTGACCTGTTGAGGTGAGTTTAAGGTATCCCGGGGAAACGTCAACCGATGGCTACGTTGGTTTATCTCTAGTTCAGCTGTTTTAGTTCCGTTCAGTTCAGTTCATTGCTGACCGGAAGACGGGCGTCGAGTAAAGTGGATTTTTGCTGGGTTTATTGGCAAAGAGTTGTGCAGTTGTACAGTTGTGCAGTTGTGATTCAAATTATTTATTTCTTGAGTGAGGTAAGTTGATGACCTGCTCGCATCTTATGCTATGTTCCCGCTATTGCAAGAACTGCGATCCCATGATGGATTGTTGACATGCCATCGCTAGCAGCATGGCTATTGCTGGCTAGTGGACATGTGGTTGCCTACGTGTGAGCGCATTTGTCTGGCACTTGGCAGGTACAGACTGCCAGCTGTCAGGTTTGGTGCAGTCTAGTCCACATTGCATGCTACGTAACCAGTGGGTCTAGGTCGTAGGTGCCAGGCAGAATGTGGTAGTCTAAAGCTGAGAGTTTAGAGAGCTGGTTGGTGACATGCTGGCGCATGCTACGCAACCAGTGGGTCTAGGTCGTAAGTGCCAGGTAGAATGTGGTAGTCTAAAGCTGAGACTTTAGAGAGCTGGCTGGTAACATGCTGGTGCATGCTACGTAACCAGTGGGTCTGGTCGTAGGTGCCAGGTAGATCGTGGTAGTCTAAAGCTGAGACTTTAGAGAGGTGGGTGGTAACAGGCTACAGGAAAGGTATTGTTTCTTGCACCGGATTCAAAGTGCAAACTTGCTTGTACGCTTTTCATACCTGTTTTTCACACACATGTATATATATATATATATATATATATATATATATATATATATATATATATATATATATACACATATATGTATATATTTGACTGGGTCATAAGGCTACGAACCAGAACCGAATCGGATCTTTGATTTTGCTGGCTGCGTGAGTCAGAGTTAAATGATTCAATATAAGCAGTGGGTCTGAACTGAGCTGAATTTTAAAAAGTTGGAACGGCCATGAGTCATGACCCGGATCCCAAAATCTGCGAATGGGTCCCGAGCCCGCGCGTTGGCAGATAGTTACTGACCTCGGAAACCAGACATGTGGCAGCCTCGCTCGCGAAATATGGATTTGTTTCTAGTCGATGCGCACGTGATCAGATGCGAGTGCTGAACAATCACTAAAGCGTTCGGTGAAACATGAATGCTGCGAGTAGATTGGCGGCGGTGTCTTATATGGACAGGTATGACTAGGCTAAGGCCAATGGCTGTCGCAAAGATAGTTCAAATAAGGTGTGCCTAATGCTCTTCATGCCAGGGCGGTCGCGTCATGGGAGTGTTGGAAGGAAGTAAGACTGTGTTAGGTAAGATCAGACGCAACCGTCTCTCCTTCCAACGAAAGCACTCCCACAGCGCAGGTGTGGCAATAAGCGGCAACCCCTCTTCAAATGCGAGTTACGCTGATAAAAATCAGCCGTGTAAGGAACATCCTGGTGAGGTGGCAAGCGAACGTGCGCCTGGAGCCCGACAAAAGATCCCAGGATCCCCTAAACGTGAAGCCCTAGGGGATCTTAGGGCCTTCCTTGGGATCCAGGCACGTGTCTAGTGGCCAAGTCTGCCATAATCCTGCCGCCATCCTCCGCAAGCCGACATTTTGTCATTGCCGCGGTCCTGCTGCGGCCAGTCATATTTCCAGGGGCGTTTCTTAAAAGCAAAGCGTGCATGTTCATACTTGTGACCGTTCGTGAGCCGCTCTGTAACGGTGGCAGAGAGCCTGGGCTCTCAAGACATTAGCAAAAAGTTCATCACGTATGCGTTTCGAAGGGTCTTGATGCCTTCACGAAAGGCTTAAAAATCGCGCGCTTGGGGGCAGTAAGTGGCTTATGAGCTAATCACAGAAAGGCTGAAAAATTGATAATAGCTCTGCACCTCCAGTATTATGGAGTGTTAAATAGGAGAAAAATTACTTAGTAAAGCCGCATGCCTCGCTAAGTTGTTTTGCTCGCGAGAACAGCCAGGGATGCCAATTTTTGCAAATGATTGGTGTGGCCGAACCGAGAGCCCGTCGACCTGCCCTCCCCTTACTTTTTCAACGGACCTAGCCCACTTTATTTTGACGAGAAACTATTCATACCCTGTATTTTTGTATCATTAACAAATAGTGCTATATTTAAGGACAAAAGAAGTCGTACAGTGGCCGGTCTAGAAGAGAGAGAGAGAGAGAGAGGGAGAGGGAGAGAGAGGGGGGGGGGGGCACGGGAAGTGCGTGCTGCTTGTGATCAGAAAGTGAAGACGTCTTTCTAGAGCCCACCTCAGGGCACCCAAGGCACTCCTCCATGGAGGCCACGAACGGCGGCACGCATCTTTGGTTGTGTGGGGTCGAGGATGGGGCTAGTATTGAATGGCTTGGGTTATTCCCGTGCTCCGAAGCTTTCAGCAGTATTTGACCTCTCAAACGTTTGCGCATCTTATGGCCCAGGGTGTGCAAAGTTTATTGCATCGGGTACCTGCTCAGCAGCTATTATTTGTATCTGTTGGTGAGAGCAAACGTGACTTTTTATTACTGGGGCAGAGGTGTTCTTGTGATGGAAGGTGCATTGCTCTATTTAGCAAACACATATATCTTATATCTATGTGGCAGTAAACATCCGGCTGCATTAACAGATCCAGTTACGGGGTTTGGGCGCCAGGCTATTTGCCCAGATTACACAACCTTCTCCAACTTTTTTTTTGGTCCTTGGATGTGTGGCACAGCGCTACCGTGTACAACAGCCCTGCTTCGTTTAAGTTGCGATTTTTGCGTGGATTGCTGGCGGCATGCAAACTTTTTTGCCTGAATTTGGTGCCGCACTTTATTTTTCAGTTCAACTACGTCAAGGCAAGAGCAATCGTGATCAACAACATGGCCTGGATCAACAATCCTCAACAGTACTAAATTATGGTCAACAGGTCGTAATGAACCATTTACGTTGGCTCATACTTGTATGGGGCTGAGGCTGGAAGCAAACTACTTCATATCAATACACAAAATGTGCCGCAAAAATAACGGCGGGGACGTGTTTGTTGCAACTGTCGCGTAGGAAATGCATGTGCTAGGACCACAATATTCGTGCTTGTTATCAAGTTTGTGTTGTGCGCCTGAGGTGTGCGAAAATCTCCGTTGAATGAATATATGTCACTTTAAGTAAACATCTTGAAATGTAACATGATTTGTAATATCATGGTGACATCTCTTTATAACATGAAGAACTTCGATGCCCAAATACATAGACGATAACGTGTTTTATATCCTGGGGGCTTAGCTTAGTGTCAGTGAGCATAATGGCGTTTGGTTCATTAATTCCTTTATTCTTTATCTACTATATTTCCGTTGATCTATTCATGAGTTCATTTTCGTGGTCACGGCGGCCATCGGTCTCAGTCTCTCAATCATACTGGGTCTCGGATTTCATGAACACGAATATCGCAGTTGCTTCAACATCAGTGTTCGTGAAATGAATTTTAAAGCCAGTCTTCTTTATAGTGACAAGAACGTTATTTCGGCTGATGCATTCCTATGAACATCACAGATGTCGAACGAGATGCCTTAAAAACTCTTGCCTTCAATGGCATCCAGCAGAGGAGCAGCTCTCATAAGTGCCGATTTGCATTCTTTTGTTAAGGCCCCGGCCCCCGCAATGTTGAGTTGCCCTCCCCCTCCAATGTTGGCCTGGGCCATCCACCCCTCCCAATATTTTTGTCTGGAAAATTGCGAAGGGATAGAAAAAAGTTCACCATTACACAAAGGCTATATTTTTTATCCTTCCTCGTAGCGGTCTCGCCATGGAAGATGCAGCGGGATGACTTGGCACTGCAGCCTTCAAATCTTTTCCTTAAATGAAAGGTTACTTTAGACATTAGGGCGAATCAATATAAATATATTTGATTTTTTTGTCATCACGCATAAGCCGCGACGTTTTTTCTCCCCAAAACCCGCACATGGTGTTGACGTCATTGGTTCCCCCGTCTCGTGAGCTCTTTTTTCCCACATGTCATTTGGTTTTCTACCCATTATGGGCAACGAACCTAACATTGCTCTGCTTGAAGATGTACCTCAAATTGCTTTGTCAGAAGGTATCAAGAAAAAACAAAGTTGGGCGACACAATTTGATGCGGCATCGTAAGTTCATATATTGGTCCAGCTGCGACACGAAATGAGAAATAATACGGAAAACAAAAGTTTTGCCGCGACAGATTCTAATCTTATTCCGTACTGAACATAATTTATCACTAACACTCCAAGGTCACAGTGCTATTATTGTAATGCACGTTCAACGTACCCGTTTTGCCTCGATCCCTTATACAAATAACACGAAATGAGCTTTTCCGTGTCATGTAATTACATGGCTGTCAGCTGCCCGGTGACCAGGCTGACGCCATCAGCCCGGGGGCTAAATGACCCCTGTGACGGGACATACACAAACAATTGTTTTGGCCATATTATGACCATATGGCACGGCCCAACCATGTGAAGATGAGCCGGTTGTTAGCTGTAAGGTCACGAGTGCTCCCATGTTGCATCCCGCGAGGGCGATCACTCAATGATCATACCTTGTTAATAGCCACATACAGGATACGAACTATGCCTTGGGTTGGAATGCAGGCAGAATTGGTCTAGGAGCTGAATTCAAGCTACGAACCCAAACGGGGTGGCGGATTTAATTAGGCGGACAGGGAGCGGATGCGCCCCTCCCCCCCCCCTCCCACTCCAGGCAACATTTAAAGTTAACGCGATGGTGTCGCATGGACAGAAACGAGATGTAACTCATTTTTCCCCAGTCATCTCCACAAAACGCCCGTCGCCACTACTACAAGCCAAGGCTACAAATGGCAAGGAAACGAATTTTTATTAAATGCGGTCGAATGAAATGCGGCAGTTCATGTCAGAAAAAATGCCGGGTTGTTTGGCACTTGCAGTTCTTTAGACTGCGGAATGGTTCAGAACTCAAAAGTCTCCCCGAAATCAAATTAGGCCACCTGCGTGTAAACGCCAAGTTATTAGTGTTTGTATTAAAGGCTTGAAAATCTATCCAGCGTTTTACGAAAGTACCGGATTTTTTAAAACGTTGGATGTAAAAATTTGAAATGACGCCGCGTTCTCTGATGCCTTCCCCCCCCCCCCCCCTGAAAACATCCCAGCACATCTTCGATCATGTCAACCTGCATGGCACCCGAGCACAGAAAACGAAGTCATTACAATTGGTACCATATGGTACCGCTACCAGATTGTTTTACAACGTGGCGCAACAGTTCCAATCAAGGGGCTACGCTTCATCGCACATAGACAGCAGGGGGATATTGGATTTGTTTAGGGTGTAGCGCGTTATGTATGTTGATTTCCTAGTGTTTTTCCCTTCCAGTGACACAAAAACCATCTCTTGAGACAAGAGGTAAGGATTGGCAGCATGCATGACTTTGGGATTTTAGCCGTTTTCACGAAATGTTACTGGGTGAATCCTCACAAGGTGAAAATGTTTGAAGAACACCATTGCCTCACATTTTCATGGTTAGCTCCGTAATATGTTGATGCTGTTATTTTCGAACAATTTCACCTGAATCAATTCCTGTTGGATAAGTAATTGCCTTGTGGCTTTCCAGAATGTAACTAATTGTCTGCACCCAGACAAACCTTTCATTGGTATAATAACTCTCATGTCATACATTCTGTGGAATTGGTACATGTATGCAACACATCCTTAAAGTTGTGTTAGCCAGTTGCTTCTTGCCTTTAAAGCTGTCCATCCTGTCCAGGGAGAGTGCTACCGGGATGTTGTCTGTGAAGTACTGCAGAATTTGGCAATTTTTTGGGGGGGGATGGAAGGGCAGGCCTGGGTGAGAAATTTTGAAAACATTAGTTTGGGCATGGTTTTGAGTTTTTTCATCATAACTTTTTTACTTGAACAATCTGTTTTCTTTTGGGGCAGCTCACAGTACCTTGTGACAAGTTCTGAACTGGGGCACACACTAGGTGAAGCTATGAAACTACAGATGTGTGTAACAAGCAACAGCAGTTCATGAAGGTACAGGCAGCCCAATAACCTGATGTGCCATATTTTTTCAACTGCATCATGGTTATCTGAGATGCTGCCATATGGTCATGTGTACTCATGCATCCAGCTGCTTGCACAATACCTGTATTCAGAGAATTATCTTCAAAATTTAAGGGTTGGGAAAATATAGTATATAGGTGCTCAAAAGATATCATGCAAAATATTAGAGGATAAATCCAGTGTGATTTTGGCCCTTTGGAGCATAGGAAAGTGGGGTTAAGTAGAAGTTGGTAGATGTGCATTAGATTGTTCTTAAAATATTTAACACCCTGATCAGACCATCAGAGGATCAGTTTGAGGCAGGAGTGAGAAACTCTCGTGTCTCCGCATGGGTGGCAGATCTGAGGTAATGTCCACCCTTGAGTGTTTGTTGATATATATCCATCAGGAAGTATCTATAGTGCCAAAGCAGGTCATCACTGTAGTTGGGCCAGGCCCCCAGGCCTTCCTCTTGGCTGTGCCTCTGATGCCATATTCAAATTGTTTGGATCCCTTGGTTTTGAGGACAGGGGCGATATTCAAATTCTTCACCCATGCACAGCAGCTATGAATTATCCTCTGCCACTGGTGGCCTTGTCATAGTGCACAGCTGCTATTATAATTTTATGTAGCAATGTCAGTATACCAGAGCTATAAGCCATTTCTGTAGGATAAAACATGGATGAGATCAAGGTTTTACAAAAAATATACTGCTGTGAATAATGATTGGCTGCATCATAGGTCATACAATCTAGAAGGTGTTGCAACATGATTATATATACATATATATATATATATATATATATATATATATATATATATATGTATATATATCAGCAGGTACTTGTGTTTGTAGAACGTGCCATAAATTATGTTTAGTTATGTCATTAATTATGTCAGAGTCTTTGTAAACAGTGAATTAACCTAGTTTGTATATATGTAATATGCATGTAATTTTCTATTCCTGTCTGTACTGCATACATGCAGTTGAATCTTTTTTGGAAACCTCCAGATTCATATTGTGAATTTCATATAAGCTTCATTGCTTTTATCCTTTATCCTTGGTAAGTATAGCATGAGGAGCAATTTTCTAGTTCTAACCATTGTTTCTAAATCATCAGTTACCATGCTCACTGAGTATGATTTTGTGAAATGGCAACCAACTCAGTTGTTCACAATGCTCATCCTCCCTGCCTGCTGCCAGGGTGAGAGTTAGGCAGGGGCAGATCCAGAGGGGGGAGGCACATGATCATGCCCACCTCCATGGACCCTGAAGGGCCCATAGCCTCTGAAGAGGTCTGCAGCCGGCCAAACAGATGATTTTTTGTTTGCATAAAACAACAAAATTGGATGTCTTTGGGCTTCCAGGCGACCAAAAACAGCTGCAAAGCAAAAGTGAAAGTCCCACAAGAAGACAAATATGACTCTTTACTGATTCAGTGTATGGTGGCTGGGGCTTTTAAGGCTCGTTCCGCTGTCCAGGGGCCTGACGGTGTTTCCGGCGGCTCTATGTGTCCACTTGCAAGGTCAATCCGGTCGTTAAGGAGCCTTCTAAGCTTCCCCTGATTTTTTCTCTGCATCTTTTCGGAAGGTGCTGCGCTGTTGCCGGGACCCTTCCTGCTAGGGTGCCGGGGCACTCTTGCCAATGAGGGGCCTTCCACGGATTTTATTCATTTGCCCGAAAAGCTCTATGCGCTATAGCCGGGACCCCATAGTTTAACTTGCCGGTGTATTCCGGGCCCGCGATTTACCTTGGGCGGAGCCGCTGCAACAAGGCCGGGCTTCTGCGTTGGTCAGGGACCCACAGTGTCCAACAGGGTGTCCTGTGTGAACAGAGTACCCTGAGTCGGCAAAGGGAACATTTACTGAAAGGGAACGGTTACTGGACCCCGAATGCCAGAGGGCCTCTTGCGTTGGACGGGGCCTTCTGACAGTGAATGCAGACACGACAATTTGGTATTATAGTTGACTTTGAGCTAGTGGAAGAGCCCTGCGTCAGTCAAGGCCCACGCGGGCCCTCCAACGGCGGGCCCTCAACGGCGGGCCCTCCAACGCAGTTCCAACCATGGGCGTTTTAAGCCCAATTGGGGCTTTGTGCCATGTCATTGAGCCAATCTGCGCCTATCAAGGATCTTTTCGCGTCAGTAATGTTTTCTGCGTTGATCCCGGACAAATCGCGGGGTCAGAAGGTGTCCCGCGTCAGGGAGGGGACCAATGTGATGAAGTGTATTCCTCTAAGAACATCCGCATCGACTATGGGGTCCCTCCCCGTGTCGCCGAATGGCAACCGGAAGATACCCCATGGTGGAACAGAATGGCCCTTCAGCCCTTGACAATGTGCCCCCCCCCCCCCCGTGTTCTATACAAGGCGTACCCTGCCCCCGAAAAATAAGGGGTCTAAGTAGTGTTGAAAAGATTGGGTGGAAATGAGTGCAAAAACGAACAAGGCCATCCCGTATTTGCCTGCGAACGTTCATCATTTTGCAGAATCGACGAGTGAAGCAAATTAGATCAAAAGGTTTTAGCCTGTGCGCCTGCAATCTCGGGAGCAAAAAAAGCGATGGCCTGGGTTGCAGTTTCCGCAAAACCCAACGGCGTTGGCCACTACAAGTCGCGCCAGACGGAAGCGGCGTGCGCGAAACCGCCGCGAAATGGTGGCGGCGAATATATTAAAAAATGAATTCGTGCCGTCCAAGGATTTTGGGTATGGTGTATGGTGTACGCTACATTTGCGAGGCTGTCCTCTGGGCTGATGACGGTTACAGCTATACGGAAAATAGAGATTCTACCAGTTCCACTCTACCAGTTCCACACTTTCAGTTCCACCGCCAGATTCCAGCGCCATTACGCGGTGCTGTAGATGCCAATTAGTTCTAGTCGTCAATCTAAAATTTCCCAGGTGAAATACACACCCAGGGTACCTTCTAAATGTAAGATTTGATGTCCTAAAGCGTCCAAAAGGTCCCAGGTGAAATACACACCCAGGGTACCTTCTAAATGTAAGATTTGATGTCCTAAAGCGTCCAAAAGGTACTTCTTCTGGTTGCGTCATCATTTTCGTCCATCCGTTGGCCACAGCTTAGTGTTAGCTGTGGGGCCGGCGCTGCGCGACCCATGGCGACTGGAACACCTGGCGTCGGGGCCTTTGTTTCAGAGATTTGTGAGCGCGCATGTTCAAAACTACGTTACGTACTTGGTATCACTAATCGCTTATGACTGAATGTTCATATTCCCAGACAAACATAGCTTGGCCATGCTAACACAAATTGTTGACCCATTTCGATCTATAGCCTAAATTCGCGGGGTCCTTGATATCTCTGCAGAACTCATATACAAATTCTGACAAAGCTTTGAAGTTCTCTTAGATTAGAAAGAGTCTACTGGGCTCTTTGAAAATGGAGAGCGTCAGCGATTTATTTCATACGGTCGTTTAACGCGTGATTTCTCCAGTTTACTGACAAAAATTGAGGTGGAATGGATTTCGCTTTAGCTTCTGGCTTGTATTCCAGTTGTGGAAGGTAAAAGTGAAAAAGTAAAGGAAAAGTATATCGTCATGCAACATTGGCCATGCCCGGCGATTTTTTTTTGGGGGGGGGGGGGCTTTCACTATCAGGGGCCATTCATCAACCCTGTGCTTCCTCCTTGCCAAGACTCTGAGAGCGCGCCTGCGGCGCATGCATGGTTCAAAGCCGAAAGCAGCCGTTCATTATTGCTCAAAACGTTGTGCAAATGTTGGCGAATAAGACGAGTACGATAACGCGAAAGGTTACCATGCGTCATGATTACACAGCGTTCCAGTCGCTCCGCAAAACCGATCTATTTTCTGGTCCCATACAGTTTAAGCAGGCCCGAAAATGGTCTGGGTTATGCAAAGCCCGTTGTATACTAGATTTGGCCTTCGAGTTCCGCGCCGTGATTTTGAGTCTATATATTTGGCTTTGGCTTGGTGTTTTCTAAGTTCGAAGCCACAGACTTCTTTCTCGGCTTCGGGTGTGCAAAGTTTGAAACCACTCGCTTCGGTTTGGCTGAGCAATTTTAGAGCATGAAGCCAATGGTTTTTGCCTCCGCGCCGTTTCAAACGTCGTAACTAGCTTGGGCTTCGACTTTGGCTCCATGTCATTGCGTTTGCCACCGTTTCAGCTTCCAAACGAGATGCCTGGCTTCCCCTCTCGCCTGGTGTTGTCATTGTTGTACATGTCGCAATGCCACAGGTGCTTGCTCGATCAGATTAAAGCGGGTTGTTAGACACCATGCCCAATTGCACCTCTGCCATTGTCTATCGCTGTATGTGTAGTTTTCAGATTGATTTACCTTTGACACAAGGGTAAGTGGCTTATGTATGCATATTCTCGTACTAACGTTGTCCGTTAACAGCTCTCATAGCCTATGCGTGTCACTTTCACGCTGAGCGGTGCGCCGGTCAAGTTCGTGCGTCGTTTCAAACCGGGGCAACTCCGGGTCGGCGATACGGCGAATCATGATTGCCAATTTTACAACGCGTGCAGGTGCCTAGCGGGCACCATCCGCCGTGCGGTTATGTAGGTCCGGGGTGCACGTGCGAGTGGTGAACGCAACGCACGCAAGTCTTTCATTCCGCCGAAGCCCATTCCTCGATTTAGATGGCGGTGTTTTTGATGCAGCAACGTAGACGGGCAGCTGGTAAGCCGACGCGTACTGAAATTGTCCGACGTGATGTGCACATGGAAGACACTGGTGTGCCCTCGCCGCTGGCGCTGAATGTCCGGTCTTCTGCTCATTGGCTGTAACCCAATGAGTCCTCGGACAGTCCGCACTCTACCGGTGAGCGTACTTTTCCTGGGCTGCGGTATTGCTGTTGTACGCATACACATTAACTGGCGCACAGCACCGGGTCCCCCAGCCACACGCGGAGATCCTTTCCCCACACACACTTCCCCGCCCCCCCCCCCCCCCCTAACACGCCAACTCTCAGAAAATACTGTACAGGTAACGGGGTAACAGGATGAGCTAGAACCGCAGAATTCTTTAGCGTCCGGTGTTCACAGCTGGTATGCGGCGTACACACGCCATCGTCAGTTAGTGTTTGATTTGCAGCGATCGTGTGTCGGTGTTGGTCCCGAACTTTCGGTCCTTTTATTGAATAATGTCTCGAGCACCGACCACGCAGTGTCCTAGTCGCTGCTCGGGCGCTTTTGTTCACAAGATTTTGGCTCGATGTTGGTAACGATTCCGAGCCCCCCTATCCTCGTTGTCTTGTCTCTAGTCGTCCAGTCGAGTCTCGGGGAAAAGCGGCGACGAGGTGAATTCCGCATGCACCTCGTTTCACAACCTGTTTGTTAAAACCATTCATGAAAATGATCGCAGAAAAAGATGCAACGTGACGTCTTTTTGGGACGAGGCGACTTTGGGCGCTCAACGGCATAAAAAATGCCCTGGAATGACGTCCGCTCTTACTTGCGCGACAAGATTGTGTATCAGCGGGCTGGATAAAGGATGTTATGAACGTTGCCCCTTTGCATAAAATCAAAGCCAACGAAAGCACGTGGTGCCTCCGCCATGTGACGCCAAGTTTCGCAACCAATGTCGTGTGACACCGAGTTTTGGGACTCTCTGACCGTTAAATGATCCTTTTGCGTCAGTGACAATCCCTGCATTGATCCTGAGCCAGATGCCTAGGTCGGAGTGCCTGCCGCATCATGAACGCGACTGATGCATGAATAATCCCTCTGGGGGTCCCCGTGTGACTGTAATAGCACCTGCTAGGCACCCGGGCTGTGGTCACACATCTACCCACAAGCCTATTTCCGACCACGTGCCATTGCGACTAGATTGCAGTGTGAACTGCAAAGAAACGACTGAATGCAGAAATCGGATGCATCTTGCCATCCATTCACGCCATGGGCGCAGCCAAAATTTCAGACGGGAGGGGGCTACCAGGATTTGCGATGGGGGAAGGTTACAATCGCCGTCCCAATCGCAGGCGTTTTACGGAAGGATCGAGACGAGGTATGAGTACCGCGGAGTGAGCGATTATTCAGACCATTTGGCTGGCCTGGTGTGTTAGAATTGCGCCACGTTTAGACCAGTTGGTTCTCCGGCCGTCGTCAGGTGTTTGGAGTCCTGGGAATGACGTTAGGCTCTCGGCCATGTGTGCATCACAGCCCAACTTCTCTCCTTGGAATTGCAGCGATTCGAACCAGGGTCAATTCATCTGCATGCAGTCGTCGGAGGCGTCATTTTTTCCAGTGCTAGGAAGCTATGAGAGCTTGCTTATTGGCGCGCATACATGCATGCTCGCATAGTTGCTGCCAAAAGCTTTGGCTCGTGCTTGGGCATCATTAATGAAACCGCACCGTTCGAGGAGGGTTTCATGCAACCTCTATCGGTATGAACATGGAACACATGATAACGGCGAACGTTGGCGCACCGAGACTTGGAACACTCTCCTTTGTTTTCATTACGGACATTTAGAAAATAAACTTCGGGTAGTGTGATGTCGGCAACCAGATATTTGTCAACCTCTGTATGATTTATTACACCAGGAATGCTGGTGAATTGCAAAACTACGAACCACATGACACCAAAGGGTCCTTTTTTAGAAGTCAATGAATGATCGAGCTTATTATTGTTCGAGGTAGTGTACGCTGAGAGTCCCAGAATCCCCGACGCCAAATGAAAACGTCGTCAATGGCTCCCCGCCGGCGAAGAGAGACGGCCGAAGCCGGCCGAAATCCGTCGAGCCTACAAAATTTCTCCTCATGTGCAAAATGGACTCGCCCAAGCGATCATGACGTCATTGGTTAAGCCGCACAGCCAATGGGCGAGCTCTCATAGCCTCCTATCTTTGTAAAAAAGAGATAATAATGATGCTTACCGCGCACCCGCAGCGGCGTATGCCATTTATGTTTGGTATTTCGTGCATCTGGGGGCCAGCACAAAACTCTCATTTGGTAGCTTTCGGGCAGATTTTCTCCACGAGTGACGCATTACGTATGGACAGGATATGTGTTGCGGTGCCGTGAGCCGAAACAAAACTCCTAGGAGTGGCGGTTCTGGGCTGCGCCGTGTTTGTTGTGACCGAAAGTACGTCTAAGGATGCGAATGTTTCCTCACTTTTAAGAACGGTCGACAATTTTTCGGGGTAGGACCAGTCACGAAAGTCTGGCTGGTCCCAGCATGCTCCGTGTAACGCTGTTAACGGGCGGTGATTTCACAGTGCTGCATTGCAATATGACCTTTTTTCGTTATTCGGCATGCAACAAACCAAATATACACCAGTTTTTTTGTTGTTTAGTTATGAACATTATAGCCCGCTGAATAGATGTCGGGCTGAAGCATGCCACGAGTGTGGCCTCCTAGTTTTACCAAATCGGTTAGTGAGGTAAATGCTGGTTACGCCTCGCAGGTAATACCGATACGATGAATGGAGAATGCACCGTGTGTGTGCCAGTGACATGATCCTTTATATATATATATATATATATATATATATATATATATATATATATGAATACTGGATATACTTTCAGATTCCGTCCTCCAAGTGCTGCTGATTGAGTGAGCCAATATGTGGATGCCCACCCATGTCCAGCTCACCGTGCAACAAGCCAGAAATCTGCTGGCCAAGGGCAAACATGGTGAGTGTTGTGTTGTGTTTGTTTCCCCGTTCCCCAAGCGGTTTGCGTTTTGTCATTGCAGATCGCCTTCCGTTTTTAGCTGGGATTAGGTGCTTGATACACCTTATAGATGTTGCGCAAGAGCAGCACCGGTGTAAAGGATGAACAAACTCTAAACCAGCTCGCAATTTTCGCGGATCAGCGGCGCGGGAAATTTAAATTAAAACCTGAATTTTGCTATGACCCAGTTTTGGTCAGGCATGCAATCTAGTCATCTAAGGGTCCAGTTACTGGAATGTGTTGATTGCGCGGAGCGGACGACCTTGGTGATGGCGAATTCTTGTCGGCGATTGGACTGGAAGAGCAGCACGGACCTCAGGCCGGTAGATTGTGCGCATTTATCAGGTGATGACGTTTGTCCCAGGAAAACATTGCGCAAGAGGGGCTTAGCGTCTTGGTCGGATCATTGAGTAAATCGACTGATGCTATTTTAATCTCGAGAGAATGCCGGACACTAGGCTTTTCCTGCGCCCGGTAAGGGGGTCTGAGACAACCGTGCCCGGCCGGGAGGGGGGGGGGGGGGGAGTTAGCTCCCTTTCTGGGATCTCCAACTTCCAGATGTCGGATAACAAAAACAGAGATGCCGTTTTGAAGGTATTGTCAAATCATGAGAAATGCACGCAAAATTGTTGGCCTTGGTTTAATATGAGATCACCAGAGCTCACGGAAGGTCAAAAGCGTTTTTTTTTTAGGTGCGGTTGGCGCCTTTGTGAACACATCAAGACAGATATTGAGCACACGGAAATAAGCGTTAAGACTGTTGAGAGTCCATGCTGACCCTTTATCGTTCCCCACGAGGGTAAGGTCATATCATGTCACCATTCAAAGTTGGTCCTCCAGTAGCGTACAAGACCGATGCTTTTTCTCAGTGTGCTTCTGACTAAGTTTGTTTTGTTCAGGGCAGCTGTGGGGCAAGAGTGTTCCAGACACAACATTACCATTTTAGGCTGACCTGGAGATCATCTGAGGTCAGCTCGGCCAATTTCATAAACCAATGAAATGAAAAAAACGAGTGCTAATGGGATCTGTGTATGCTTTTCTGTGGTCAGATTTAGTGTGTTGAACATCTACAGGTACTCAAGATGGCATAACTGCTGTCGACATAATGCGTAGTCCCTTCGACGGTTGGTAACATTTTTGTAACAAAACTGAGAACAGGCAAGATGGTACTTGAAATTATGCGTCATCACCTTCACAAACACGATAAGGAGGTGGTTACACGCGCCGCACTCGTTATCAAGTCTCTCTGCTACTGAAAACATAGGCCATTGACCTCTGATGAGCTCATGTGACCTTTCATGACTTTGAATGACCTATTGCGACCTCTTTATGCTTTAAAATGTATGATGTCATGAGGACATCACAACACGTTTTCAGTTGAGTATTCGAATTCTGCGTCCAAAATTACCCCATAAAACCGCCTATTTTGAGATCAGTATGTATTTTGCAAAGGGCACCCAAAGAGGTAGGTCATTACCTGGACCAAGGTCATGTACCCTGTGGTGATATGATTGTTGTGCATGTGAGTTAGTGCTTCTTTTCTCTTAAACAAACACCAAAACTTTCAAAAATATGTGCAAATTTGCCTCATTTACGGAAAATACCAAAAATTGACCTGTTTATGGTCACTGACCTCGCCAGTTTAGAAATCTTAAATATAAAAAGTGCAGGGATCATTCTGTTTTATTACTAAAGGAAATTTGGGCAATGTAAGTGACCCACAGCGAGGTTATACGCCATCAAAGTTTTTTAGAGGTTGACCTATTCGACCTGACCTACGTCACTGATTTTGGTTTTGTATATAGGATGCCAAATTACTTGACGAACAGGTACTTAAAATAATGTATCGCTGAGAGCGTTCATGCTTGAACTGTGCTTGGAAAACTTAAGGGAAGTCAACTTGTCCTCCCCCGACCGGGGGCGGGTTATGCATTGACATGAAGTCTGGCCCCTCCATTCATGGCCTTGAGGTGTGCAGTGCGTACTTGATGTGCACACTGCACAATCATAAATGCATAGTGCTGTGCATATATATATATATATATATATATATATATATATATATATATATATAAGATACCTGCGCGCGTGGGGGCATGGACAACCCGGGAGTTAGCGAACTACTTAGGCCATTTGCAAACTCCTTGGCTGGTCACGAACTTTGCAAACCTTTCATGAAGTTTGCAAACTCTCAGGCTGCTTGCGAAATATTGAGGTCCTTTTCAAAAAGAGGCTTAAATGTCACATTCTCGTTGAATGGCTATAAACTGTTAAACATTCAAAGGAGGGTGCGGTGGGTATGTGACCAGCTCAAAATGTTGGCTTGCATTAATGCCTATAGTTACAAACGTACATACACATGCGTAGGTGCATGCAAGTAAATGCAGGCAATAACAAAATTCAGGTAGACCGGTACATGTTAGGTAGGCCAAAAACGTGCCGTGGCGCAATGAACTGGATCATGTTCTCGGTACTGTTCCGCTTGAAGTTTTTTTTTGTGTTGATGCCTTTTTGGGGATTTCTAGTTTGTGTTTGGGCACCTGTTGTGTCTCCAATGCCGACCCAGGGCACGGCCTGGTTCAGCAGTGGGGATTTTTCGCTCTGTTTTCATCCCACATAGCAACTTTATTATGTGTTTGGTAGGAACATTATGCAATGAATCCGTAAATAGCGCATATGGTGAAAAATAATTGCCTCAATCGCAAACACTTCCTATATTCCGGCCATGTATCAAATGCCAGAATATTGTGGTCCACGATGTTTTCGTTAGCTACAATAGCCTGAAGAAGGCTGTTCTATAGTAAGGTGCCCGATGGCATTCCACAAACCTTGGAACGGAAATGGTCAGCCAGGTTTCTTTCAAACCGGTTAGATACCAATACCAACAGCCCTCATTATTGCTCCCAAACGAGAAAAAACGCAAAAAACTTTGCTGACGCGCTGGGTTTTTTAATGGCGGCTGCACCTCAACGACTATCACACTCGCAAACCTGTCACGCAGCTCCTGAACTGCGTTGCATTCTGACCCGCACCAAGAAAAAGAGACTTTACGCAGAATATTACAGTTCATTTGGCGTTTATAAATGCCCAATTCATAGCCCTACGGCAAGAGGGTGGTCCAAGAGCAATATTTATATTTTCTGTGCCTATTCAATACGTGATTATCTGCTGGGCTGAGCGCGTGATCTTCACGAAGTCTTCACGACATCTTCATGAAAGCCGCCGGATGACTAAGGGATGCGCAGAATGCAAGTCTCGATACATTGAGCGGGTCTCTCGTCCCGATCTTTTGGTTTGTGTCCGTGTTGTATAGATGAAATATTGTGAGGACAGAGAATGGTTTTTGTTGGATCAAATGTGAACAGCTTTCAATCTGAAAAAGTAATCGGGACTTTCTGAATGGGTGTAGTTCTGGGATCAGAGCGCACGCCAATCATGCTCGTTGTCTGAGCTCTGACCCCTACCATCACATCGCGCAATCCCACGTCAGCAGCAGAACTTGGTAGCGAATGTTTAGTGTGCCGCAATGTTCGGCACGGTCCGTCCTGCCCTCTGATGTCACCTGACCTTTAGCGCGACCGGTGCCACCGACCGCAGGCCATGCCTGTCAAAGGCAAACAGCAGCGCCTGAGGCGACTCGAATCCACCCCGCCACGGATGGGTGGATCGGAAGGCAGGCGCACTAACCAACTGAGCCATCGGGACGGATATCGATGACGACATTCAGAAGTGCGGCTGATTTTTGTCCGATACAGCTGCAAGATACTCCAACATAAAGCTATATTTGCACCACGGATGTCCAAAAGCAAGTCGTCCAGAGATTTCACGAATTGGCGAGCCACCCAGGGTTTTGTAAACTCATTAGGGACTTTGAAAAGTACCTGGCTTACCAGGAAGGTTGCAAATTCCACAGGTAGTTCGCAAACTTGCGGTTTTTGCACCATGCATACACGTATGTACCCATGTGCTTACCATCAGAGTGTGGTCACTGAGTGGAGATAAATATGCACGGCGCCCGTGCATACCTGCTTTCGGCCGACGTTTGGCGCCGAACGACGGGGAGGGAATCCAACCACCTAGGGGTGGTCCGTTTCTGAATTTTGGCTCGTTACCGTCGCCTACGTCGTCGTCGACTCGTGGCCACGGGCGGCCGACAGCGGGCCATGGGCACGTACGGGCAGGACATGGGCGGTGCTCAATCCACACTCATTGCCACTAGGATGCTCCCCACACGTAATGCGCCGGTCTGTGTGTGCCCACGTCTCTGTTTTCGTAGCCAGTCAACCTGTTGCTCTGGTTTGAACGGTAACCGGCAGACCCATCAACTTCAGCGAACTTCACTGTTCGCTGAAGGCGAATTGCCTTTGTTGACGTAGATGCCATCGATTGTGTCACAGATTGGGGCAAGCACAATATTTTAATGATCCCAATAAAACTCATTTGTGTTGTGGATAAGGCATTTGAGCTCAAGTGTAAAGAACGCCAACACGCCGTAGGCATGGGCGCGGAATTATCGCGCTATGGTAGAAACATTTTTGGAGGGCTCGAGCCCTCTTCTCACCCTCCCCCCCAACATTTGTGAAAATGTATTTCTTGGCTTATCGTCATATGTGACAAGAAACAACTTAAAGTGCCTGTGGGACTCTCCAACACTCACCCTTCCCCCCACCCCCAGTCCAGGGCAAACACTCTCGCCCATGGCCATAGACCGCCAAACTTTTTCCTGAACCCTCTTTTCTTAAGGCATTTACGGTCTCTTTGGGCCACCAATGTGTGTTTGTAGATATCATTGTCATGAAGTGTTTAACGAGCTGACCCGTATTGTTGTATATACGACAGAAGCATGGACGTATGTACAATTGTCATAGTAAATTGATCGATGCATTTGTTCGCAGGGACTAATAACTGTTTCGTGGTAATGAGTCTGGGAAAGGAAAAGTACCAGACGTCGGTGAAGGAAAAATCACCGCCCAACATTGAATGGCGCGAAGAATGTGAACTGTGAGTACCTCGGTGTGTGGCTCTGCGCCCCGCGTGCTTTGTGCACGTGAACATCACGGTTCCGGGAAAAAACGGTGCTTCAGTCGGCCTGACTGGTCTCTCCCGACCGATGTGTCAATTGAAGCGCCGTCTTTTGCCCCGGAGCCTCCGCGTACCGCTCGTAATTAGAGACCAACAGATTCCAGCGGAGGCTTCGTGTCGTAAAGAGGTACCGGTGTATAGCCCTGCCTGCCAGCTGTCACCTGGAAAGAGGACGCCCCTCCCCGTAGTCGGCGCCGCATCAGGGGGCTTGTTGGCATACGTGCGTGTTACTTTAGTCTGCTTGCCTTCTGATGTGGACAAACAGTTGAAATATGTCATCCAGTTTCAGTCCGTAATTGTCCGTCCTATCGCATACAATATGACCGGAGCATGCAAATATTTGCCGTAAGGATAGTGTAGTCTCTTGACATATTTGCATATTTTGGACGGACTGACCATTGCAACAACACATTGATGTCTTCCCTCGGTTTCGGCGTATCTTTTGGCTGGCGTCTTTAGACATGATATGACCTCTGTAGCAATCGAATTTTTAAACACAATTAGCCTCGAGGTTTCTAGAAATTACGTTTTTTGCTGCTGCCTCATGTCAGTTTTTAGATTGGCTTAAGGTGGCATTTATAGCAATGGTGCACAATTAGCCTGGAGGTTTCTAGAAACTGTGCTCTGTGCCCCTGTCTTATGTCAACTTTTGTGATCGGTAGCTGGAAAGGGGGACGCGTGCCGTATAATCGGGTGAATCGGCAAAAGTCGTCGTTGCTCGAGATGCCCTTTCAATTTGACGTACATGATGTGACCGGTTCAGGTGCGCCGCACTTCTGCACATATTGTTTTTAACGTATTTAACATCTTTGTCCTTGTTTGGAATGTGATCCAAGAATGATGCGGAGCATGCACAAATTATTCCACGCTGCGCGAGCAGCTTGCAGATACGTCTCGGGGCACTTATACTTATCGGCATCGTGCCATGTGTCGCGGCTACGATGCTATCGAAACAATGAGTTTTACGTTAGACAAGGCTGAGAGGAAATACAATCACTTAACTGTCAGGCATATATAGATGTGTGTTGATCGCTCACACGCGGCTCGTTCAAAGTGAAATTATGTTTCAATGACATCCGAACCAGAACAAAGGGGGGGGGGGGGGCTTTTGTGGCAAGATGCAACTATGAGCTTTGGGATGTGCTCACGTGTTCATCACACATCACTGCTTTTACTATTACATGAATTCGTAGCCGTGAATGTTTCGCGGCGTTTGCCGAGACATGACGCCATGACATCCGCGCAGCGACGCCCTTAACCCCCGGCCCGCGCCGCCGGGCCGGGCCGGGACTGGACCTTCCAGTCAAGAACACACTCAAGCTTAACGCTCTGGGGAGAGGACCGGTGTCGGTTGCCACACCTGTTTGATAATAATTATTTAATGATAATAATGGAAATCGTGTGGACACGAGTAGCGCGTCATCTCTGGCGGTGCCAGGCGGCGTTCGAGCCCGCTGTGTTCCGCGAGTGCATCGCTCGAGACCTACCGGTCTGCGTGCCTCGCTCGAGACCCACCGGTCTGCGTGCCTCGCGCGAGACCCACCGGTCTGCGTGCCTCGCACGAGACCCGCCAGTCTGCGTGCCTCGCTCGAGACCCACCGGTCTGCGTGCTTTGCGCGAGACCCACCAGTCTGCGTGCCTCGCTCGAGACCCACCGGCCTGCGTGCCTCGCTCGAGATCCACCGGTCTGCGTGTCCCGCTTGAGACCCACCGGCCTGCGTGTCTCGCTCGAGACCCACCGGTCTGCGTGCCTCGCGCGAGGCCCGCCGGCCTGCGTGCCTCGCACGAGACCCACCGCTCTGCGTGCCTCGCGAGGCGGAAATCGGATGCCTCACTATCGCGGCTTCAGCCGATGACATCACCTGAGTGGCCAAGCATTTTTCTTGCGCTCAAGTACCTCGGGGGACGGGTTCGGACCGTCGCCGCTCGGCTGCGTTTCCGGGTGACGTTCGGTTACTCAGCCGGCATCACCTGGTTTCCGGCAGAAGTCCGCGCTGGCCCGGTTTCAGCGGCATTTCTCCGTAGCTGCTTTCGTGCGGCCTCATTTGTCATTTGTCACGCGCTCCGGATGACATCAGCGGCCCATCTGCAGGCCGTCGGCGGCGCCATGTCATACGCCAGTTTTCGGCGCAATTGCCGGGCCGCACCTCTACGGGCGCCTGATCCGGGCTTTACATGTCGAGGAGGCTGCCGTGCTGTTGCGTCAGGCAGGGGACGGCTGAGGGTGGCCCTGACACGGCCGGAGCCGCGCGCTGGGCGACGTCCAGTGCCGCCGCCGGCGCCGCCGTGCTGACCTGACCTCGAGCTGACCGGCGTCGGTACCTGGACACGGGCGGGCGCTGCCTGTGGTGTGCAGTGGGGCACGGCTGCGGGTGAGACTTCACCGGCCGGGACGACGGCGACGGCGGCTCCTCGTACCGGCCTGATGCCCCCCTCCGTCCCACACCAATGGTGCCCTGGAATTATATGTATATATGTATATATATATATATATATATATATATATATATATATATATATATATACATATAAATTAACTGATAAGCTTTACTGACTTCAACATCTCACGCCGCACTGCCGCACTTCAATGCGAAACGTTGAATATGCGTGCGTGAGTGCGTGCGTGCGTGTGTGTGGCAACATTCTTATGGTGTGGGAGGAGACCTAGCGCACATTTTTTGCAAAGTCGGCACGCAGTGAACAACAAGTTCAGAAGGCCGTAGACGACTTCCGTTAAGTGAAGCCACGCTGCACGTAAGTCTGGGTTGCGGCATGACGCGAGTCTGTAACATCGTCAGTCACTGACGTCGCAATCCATCGCTTCGCCTTTTTGCACTGACATTCGTCGGCCTCAAACCCACCAGCTGACGGTCCTCATGCCAGCTGTGAGGTACGATGTCCGGGGGAGAGAGACCTGCTGGATGTTTTCAGTTGCATTATTGCGTGCCCAGCGCCCCCTCATCGCGAGCTCCGGTGTTACTCGCGTGGCTCCGCAGCTTCCTGCGTCCACGGCCCAGCTGACTGATGGGGGAGGGGGGGGGAGGGTGGCCCGTGTCGTGTTGGGGAGACGGCGCGGGGCGTGACGAGGCGATCGGTTCCGGCTGAGCCAGATCGGACGGCCTGGTCTGCCGCAGCGCCATCCCCAGCCAGGGCAACACGGCCCGCATACAGCTGACCGTCCTGCATCGTAACGTACTGGGCGTGGACGAGTTCCTCGGCCAGACCGCCATCCCATTGGCCGACTATGACGTCTACGAGAGGCCCCGAAACAGGTGATTCGCAGAGTTATGTCAGCGCCCTTCTGCTCGGTGTTGGCTATATGGTGTAAACATTATTCCTGACGTCTAGTAGCGTTTATAGTCGCGCTTTATTTAAACTCAGGGTGTGGATCCATTTATGATCTTAATTTGGGCTGGCCCTGCTTCGAAACCAGTTTTATGTCCGTTGGGCTTAAGATTTTCTTCAAAGTGAGCACCTCAGACGCCCAACTTGGACGGCTATGAGCCGTGGCCTGCTGCTGTCTGGCCCGTCTCATCGCCGGTGTCTGTGTAGTCGGCGACCGACCGGTGACTGCGCGGCCCCATTGACCGGTGGAGCACGGCGCCGTGTTCTCGGTGTGCCGCTACCACCCCGCCTGAACACGGCGCCGTGCTCTGGACGTGCCACCGCCACCCCGCCTGACCGGGGCAGCACCGGCCGCGCTCTGGGCGTGCCACCGTCGCCCCGCCTGAACACGGCGCCATGCTCTGGACGTGCCACCGCCGCCCCGCCTGAACACGGCGCCGTGCTCTGGACGTGCCACCGCCACCCCGCCTGACCGGGGGAGCACCGGCCGCGCTCTGGGCGTGCCACCGTCGCCCCGCCTGAACACGGCGCCATGCTCTGGACGTGCCACCGCCGCCCCGCCTGAACACGGCGCCATGCTCTGGACGTGCCACCGCCACCCCGCCTGACCGGGGGAGCACCGGCCGCGCTCTGGACGTGCCACGGCCGCCCCGCCTGACCGGTGGAGCACCGGCCGTGCTCTGGGCGTGCCGCCGCCGCCCCGCCTCACGGCTGGAGCACGGCGCTGCGTTCTGAGCGTGTGGCCGCCGCCGCGCCACCGCCCCGCCTGACCGCTGGCCGGTCCCG
>NW_023596545.1:42247367-42249386 GCF_011947565.3 Pollicipes pollicipes | reverse complement strand
GCGGAAGCATACAGAAAGACATGTTCCGCACAGGAAAGGCTTTGCAAATCCTCCAAAGGCAGATAAGACAGCAGATCAACCCAGCCTCGCACTCAAAGCAGCTGGTAAAGACGGACGTCCGGACGAGCGGCAGGAGAGGGCGGCCGGCCTGGGTACCGGACCGGTCACGAACACACGCTCGTCCGGGCGAGCGGCTGGCACGAGCGTCCCATCAGATGAGCCGGCACTGGGAGTCGGTCCCGACCGCCGCCAGCGGACTGAAACACAGATATTTTCCCGCTTCATCGTCACTCAAAACACAGCGTTTTGCGCACTCACGCACACATATAAACACACACTGAACTATGCTGATGCCGCGCAGCACAGCACGGCAGGATGCGGCGTGCTCGACAGCGGCCAGCGGCGGCGCGGGCCAGCGCAGCCACCCGACACGAGCCCGACCAATGACTGGGCAGCCGGCTCCAGGGTCGCATCAGCGGTCAGCCGCGTGCTTTTTTAAAATTAATTCCGCTGAACACACACACCTTCATACGAGCAGCACGCATGTCGGTAGAACAACCTGACGTATTTGCACGCAACCACGGCTGAGTGGCAACCCTTGCCACGGTTGGGTTCTGCTCAGAATGTAACCAATTCACCACCACAAAACATCGGCCATTTTTCTTTGAGCCGCTACCCATTCAGTTTGCTTCTATACGCTGTCACTGGTTCGGCCTGAAAAATTGTTCCAAATGTGCCCGAAAGCTTTCCATTGGAAACGGAAAACCTCGCCCTTTCCTCCGTTGCATATATATATATATATATATATATATATATATATATATATATATATATAGATGTACATATACCTTTGCCAGCAATATCGCAAAATATATACAAGGTATGGGAAGTTCGGTTCACCACATACAACTGCGCTCGCGTCGAGCCTTATTCGGGCAGGTCTAATTTATCCCGTTTACGCAGGCGGATGTCATGCGCCAAACGGCACGCACGGGCTCGCAGTCGAAATCATAAAGCACTAGGTAACGTAATGCACACTTAACCACTTTACCCCATAGGGTGTGTACGTGCATGACGGTGATCCTATGCCGTGTCTTACGAGCAAGCATCGTTTGGTGGGTATGTGCCTATGAATGATCTGAACATGAAGTGACTCCATAAGGGTGGATGTCAATGACGGTAGACTATTTCAAGGCTTACATCTCCGGTGATGATCCCTCTGCTTTCCATCTGTAGAACGCTTGGTTTGTGTACTGTTGATTCCAAAGACTGACAAGTAGCGAATGACGTCTATCGAGGCCCTTCTATAAAGGAAATTTGCCACACTTTTATGTGGTTTTGTTCTAACATAGCCATCTCGAAGACCTTGTGGTGCAGTTCAGAACCCTGCCCTTCTTAAGAGCTAGACTTCTCTAGTTTCTGAGCTACACGCCCGCAAAACTGGGGGGAGTATTTCGGGAAGAGGGCTTCCACATCACCTTGACATTCATGATGTCATAAGTCATTAAAATCCTGCCACTCCATAAGCCATGCGGCGACCAGGGCCGAGACAAATACAATGGTCGAGTCGTTCATACCTGGAGTTCACGAGCACGAGTTCCTGATACAATGGCCGCAAATTGGCTCTCACCATGCTGTGCAAGGTACCATGACGTAATAAAACAGTGCCATATCGAGGGGCATATTTACTCAACAGATAATTGTGTTGTCTAGAATAGTCTTGTCTACTTAAAAGTATACCAATAATTATAAGCGAGCTTGTTTCTTCATATCTGGTGCTTGTTCCAACACCTTCAATTGTGAAACATTCCTTTTAAAGGACAATTGTGCCTCTCCACTACTGAAGACACTAGTTAATTCGCGCCTTCCATCGACAGCTTCCACCCTGCAAAGACTGCACTAACCACACGCAGATACCGCACAATCAATCCCACAATCTGGATACCTCACCCGCAGTTGATCGTCCGTGAAGAATTGCCCCTGTCTGCCAACAATATCACCCATGAATCTGTTGCCACA
>NW_023596545.1:42090912-42247267 GCF_011947565.3 Pollicipes pollicipes | reverse complement strand
TGCATCAAAATTGTAATAAAAGATACAGCCGATAAACACAAAGCGATGAAGATAAAAAGTCAATGATAAACTGCCGTCATGGTGATTCTGCCACTCAAAAACGAAGGTTTATTGGCCGCGGTTTCTGAGCCGTTCCAGATTAGCAGTTGGCAACCGTTTGTTTTCTTAATTCATTCTATTGATATGATCAGAACGTTAAGAGACCCTAGCTCAGTGATCACGGTTCCAAAGGATGAGCGGGAAGGAGGCATGTTAAAGAAATTGTACGTGTGAAGCGTTAAGGTGATGTTCAGCTTCTTTTATCAGCACAAGTGTATTTTAATGCATTACATTATGGGGTGGACAGTCACCACATTCACCCAAAAGCAATGAGGGGCTTTTACCTTATTAGGCAGTTTTTTGTTTTTAGAAAGCTTGGAGATTAGGTATGATACCGTGTAAATCAAAACAATTGTTGAATGCGCGAAGGCCTCTTCAGAGGAATGCAGTGATTCGTCCGCGTAGATGAATGGATCAGGGTGATAAGAACAAACACAGAACGACCATGTGGTGGCGGTATTTTGCTGTGTTAGTAGACATCGATAAAATTACTTATAAGAGCACGTTGTTCTTATGCTATGAAAATATATTCACCTGGTGAAAGTTTTTGTTGGTTAAGAAATATAAACATAAGTCGTTCTCGGCATTAGACATAAGTTCATGAAATGAGATATCCTTAAGAGTCAAAAATACATTATGCTGATTTTGATTTTTCACTAATATTCGGCGCGAAAAGAAGTGTAAGAATATATGTAGTCTGTTACAGTCACTTCAAGAAGTCTTTGAATAATATACCTACCATCGGGGGTGCGATGGGAGGAGGCAGGCCGTGTGTTTGCGAGAGCTTGCTCCCCATTTGTTGCTTGCAGATACCGCCCTTGCATATTTATGTTCTTAAAGCCACATCGTTAGCAAAAACAGAAACAAATCGTTCGAGGTCTTTTAGACAATTTTAGACACACTTTGAGATATTACTGGCCTGAAAATGTTTTGTATCATTGCTGACATCCGAGATTCGTATATGAACAGGGATGCACTCACTTAATCTCCCTTGCATGGAAGAGCTATATTCGAATGCCTTTGCAGCCTTGAAGCATGCACGTAAATCACCGTTAGGCTCTGGACGACAATGACCGGAGAAACGTCACTATCTCGACCTGAGATTATTTTCGAGGTCAGATATGCCATCATAATGGAACTCGACACGAACATGAATGTATCTCCCACATGCATTATTCGCATGATCGTGACCAAAGGCGGGACGTCATGACCATCTCGCCCCCGTGCCCTGCATGATCCCATGGTCAGTCATCCAGTTCTTCGATCTGGCTTTGCAAGAGTACCCCCCGCGACTACGTCATCGCTATCACCGTCGCCGCCGGATGTGCCCGAGCCATCCGACGACGGGGGCGAGGTCATGTCACGCCTGACGTCACAGTTTGACATCAGCCTGACACCCAGTGTCAGAACAATGATCCGCTCCCCAGCAGGACTCCCTGGACACCAGACACGATTGCCGCTAGTCTGCGGGAATTATGGCCGTGAGCTTTTCTTTTGCGTGAAGCTGCCGTCATTTCCAAATAATGACGTCACGGCAGGTGGAGACGTCATCAGAGGCTACAATCTCACACCAGCGTGGATGTGGCTATGTTCCCTTCCCATCATCTTTGCAGAACTTCTCGCTAGATTCTAGCCATCCTCAGACCACCAGAGCTTATTTTGAATCCCGAACCCAATCGGTGGCTTTGCCTTGCACGTGTGTGCCTCTCACACCGCCCATCGCTGTTGTGCGCCGTTCGACTAACATCGAAGCGTCCTTTGTGGCCCGCCACCCCTTTTCCCCATCCCCCGCGCGTGGAGTCGGGTTACCGACAACACAGTGCCGCTGTTTCACACGTGAGACGCTGCGCCGTTCCCGGCTACAGCCACGGCGTTAGATGACGGAGAGGGAAATGTTCTGTCCCCCGCGTGACCCGATGCCCCTCCCCGCTGTGACCACGAAGCCGGCTGACGAGCAACAAAGAGCTGCAGCCCTCCATCCGAGCGGCCCCATGCCCCTCCCGTCGGCGGCGCGGGACCGGCCGAATTATACAAGGCACAGGTGGCATTCTGCTGACAAATTGCAGTAAACCGTAGATGACGGCGGCCAAATCCGTATAAAACCCATGGCTGACGACCGCGGCTGAAGGGAGCGGTGGCGAACGCTTCCATTGCACTGCTGAAATGCCCAAGCGTCGCCGTAAACTTTGCATAATTCTTTTGATGGCTTCAGAAATGACCGTCATCAAATTCTGCACGGTGTTGTACGGAACATCAATATTGTATTGGGATCAAGTGGTCTGGAATGCGGCAATCGCGCACATTGACGCACGAGGCCGCATTTAGGTACTGAGCAAGGACTATGCAACGGCTCATTTCGTGTCAGCTACAACGTTAAGCGCGCGACATTAATAAGTGCGAGGTGAAGGTGAATACCTACCGCTTACAGCAGTATGAGGTGTATACGCTGGATGAACGGATATTGAGCTAATATCCATTATTCAGCGAATGGCTCCGGTAAGCTCTTTCATGATTAAGCTTTTTGCAATGCCCTAAATCCCCTGCCATTCTCGCCGGCAAGATGGCAGCCTATAGCACCGGGCAGAGGTCTGAGCCGAGCCTCAATCACTCATCGAGTCTTTATCTAAATCATGACATCGATGCTGAGTCCGAGTCCGAATCGACGTTTTCCAAATTACATGAATCCGAATCCAAGTAACGCCGTGGTGTACTGATTATGGGCTAAGTATAGGTCAACGAGTCTTGGATCACGTGGGCCCGAGTCACAGTTTGACTCCTGGCACCTTGAATGGGTGGTCAGCTAACCTGAGTGATGGCTTGAAGGCACGATTTCTACATTCGATAACTGTCCCATCTTGTGCCAAGGTTCGGGCCTTGCAACCGCTAGCTGTGTTTCCATCGAATTTATGAGTAAAACACTGGGCCTGGTGTTATCTCTCCAGGCTCTGTCGAAGATATCTCTCAAACTGTTGGGTGAATCGTTTCCACAATTTAGATAGAAGAATTGAAAACGTGCAAACACCTGGCCTTGAAATCACATTTCTCTTACCTGCATTGTGACGTTGACGTTAAATGAACAAAACATCAATATCATGAAAAAAGTGTTTTATTATATGAACAAGATGAAGCTTTGGTTTTACTGAAGCATTTATGGCAGGATGAATCGGCTGCGGACAACAGGGTCAAAATAATGTAAAAGATGATCGTCGAAAATGTAAAACATCTTCTCGCTGCTGGACGTTTCCCGTTGGCTATGCAACGGTCCAATGTCATGGTTAGGCAGTTGCGATGACAACCCACAGTCCCCGCGCAACGTGGGGCTGGATGCATTGATCACCAAGTGCAAGCCCGGGTCATCACCAACGATTTTTGTTGTCGATTCTTGGCCCGAGTGCGATTCATTTGCGAAGTGAACATTGTCTTCTAAGGCCGAGTCACGAAAGGTCTGGGCTCGATTTGGAGTCGCAAAAGATCTGGACTCGTTTCGAGTAACACAAGGTCTGAGCTCGACTCCGAGCAACAACAGGTCTGGACTCGATTCCGGTTTACAACAGGTCTGGACTCGATTCCGACTCACAACAGATCTGGACCCGATTCCAAGTCACGACAGGTCTGGACTCGATTCCGACTCACAACAGGTCTGGACTCGATTCCGACTCACAACAGGTCTGGACTTGATTCCAAGTCGCAACAGGCCTGGACTCGATTCTAAGTCACAACAGGTCTGGACTCGATTCCAAGTCACAACAGGTCTGGACTCGACTCCGGGTTTGGCTGGGCTCGGATGCGCCGGCTGCAGAGCGGCGAGGTCGGCAGTGGCAGCCGGGGTCGGCGCAGCCGCCTGTTGAGCAAAGCCCCGGCGCCGGGATGGGTACATGGCGAGGCGGCGCCGGTCGGACAGCGGCCCCATTTGCGACCATTTGGAACGCCCCCGGCGGCGTACGACAGCCCGCCACGGCCGGAGGCCAGCGGCAGTTATCATGCCTGATGGCCGCATCCATCATCTCCGTTTTCACAGCCTGACAGTTTATATCTTCGCTATATATCTGAGATCCGACGTTCAGCAAAGAAGAGCCTGTTCTGACACAATTTATCGGGTATATTTATGGCATGTGTTTCTGAAATTTCCCAGTCGGCCCGGGCGGTAGCAGCTTGTTGAATCCGGCCCTCGCCTATGTGGTTATGACACCCGACAATGCTGAATCCGGCGCCAGCCTGTGGATATGAGACTCTCAGCTCTCATTATGGGTCTCGTCTCTGCCACTGTATTGTGAGACTCAGGCGCATCGATTCAGTCACTTATTAAGGAAGCAGGTCCACGTTATCTTATTTTAAAGACGTACAGCAATGATGCCTTTTTGTGATTTTACTGCCCCCGGAGGCGATCAGATGGGTACAGAATTGTCCAAAAGGTACCCATTCGCCAGCTGCAAATGGAACTCAGCGGTCCAGAAAAATACGCAGAGATACGACGTCACGTTTAATTTCATCCCACAGCCAACAAGGATAGACAACCGGGGTGTAGTTGTACACATAGAAAACATGGAAAACGTTAGGGGTGTTTGAAATAGCGCACTGAACCACAACGAAGAACTGAGCGCCAGGGAACGAATGTTTTGTTTTTGACTGCTTGTGAAATTCGGGTTGAGCGCTTTACTTAAAATGTCCAAATGCTGCGGTATCCGTGCGGCGGCCTCTGTTGCACCCTCGCTGAATGTGTTAGGAGTGTTCGGATGATCACGTGTAAATAAGCACAAGCATACATGTTCAGATGCGCTCAGCTGATTACAGATGTGCTTGAAAAGCATGCGCTCAACACGACTCCCGCTGAAGATCGATAACTTGTAAGGATGCTTGTGATATGGACCTGGATTAAATGCGTGCTTAAAATTAGGTTGGCGTGCAGCTTTGTTTGGATCGCTTTTGATGCAGCTAGACCTCCGCTATCACAGCTCGTGTGTTTTATGCGTCACACATTTACGGTGTAATGCTGTTTCAAATGGAATCGAAGCTGGCGTGGGTGTTTTGCTATTTCTAAAGCGTGGCATTGAGCACTTGATCAAGCAAATACACGTGTCAAACTTTTTGAGCAAAGTACGGTTTTCCCAGAATGCCTAATATTTACAGACGCGCGTCGGTCATGCATTTTTACATTTTAAAACATTGAGATATAGCCTCACAAATGGTTGGATATTATGGAAAAACTTGCACTGCAATGATTACAGTTTGGACGAGTAACAGCATGAAGGCATGTTAGTGGTTTCTTCATAAATTGAAACATGAATAATCCAAAGTGTGAATTAAAGTACAAGCCTGGCTTTCAGCTTGATACGCTTCGGTAATACACTCAAAGGACAGAGTAAAAGAACGCGCGACGTTTGCATTGGAAGTATTCGTTACTTTGCCTGATTTTGAACCAGCTTTTCCTTCGATGTACATTTGGATACACGGACAACTCGTCTCCTTTAGACGTAAGCAAAAGCGCTACAAAACTTCAGCCGCCGCTTAATCTCCCTTTTCCTCCACCAAAACTTATCTAGGGGCGCGCTAGTTCATCAGCAAGCAACGCCTGAATAAATAACTGCGACAGTGACGTCGCATTTATCGCATTCGCCGTCAGGGAAGCACTTGAATTTGTCTAGCTAGAAACTTGCGGCGACGATATTGATATGGTCGCCGTCTGGAGCCAAACGGATGTGCATCGCGGCACCGGCCCTGGATAAACTTCAGCTCGTTAATTTTGTTTGTTCGTGGATGAATTACGAAAGGCTGACTGGCCGGCTGTTGTTCGATGATCAATGCAGAAGATGGTAGTCATCGCTGGAGATCTCCTAAGTGGAGTCTTTCTGGGGGCAAGTTTATTTACGAAGCAACGCACATTTGGCGCTAATATTTGAGAATATAGGGATGTTCGAACGCCGAACCTTTAACGTCTCGAGCACTGATCATATCAGGTGTTCCTAACTAAAAACTGGTCCTTTCTGGGCAATGCCCGGCTGTTAGCAAGCTCTAGCCTGATCATGTA
The DNA here is from genome assembly GCF_011947565.3 of Pollicipes pollicipes. Lineage (NCBI taxonomy): Eukaryota > Metazoa > Arthropoda > Thecostraca > Pollicipedomorpha > Pollicipedidae > Pollicipes > Pollicipes pollicipes. The sequence continues at coordinate 42,241,143 of NW_023596545.1, read as the reverse complement.
GATGCCTTCACCACCAGAGACGCAGCAAGTGTGAGGAAGCAGAGGACTTTAAATTTGTTTTGATGTCACCTAAGAATATAAAAGTGGCGGTGTCTTAAGCCACGCTATCCATGTGCGGAAGCTTTATTTTAACAGCAATAGAAACACAAATATTACGACTCCGTTTTCAGACGATGGAAAAGCGATGACAGGTATACAAGAGAGAAGGCTGAAAATATATTTCAGAATGTGTTTATGTTAGAGGAGTTAATAAATCAGAGGCGAAAATAGATGGCCCGTGATGACCGAGGGTGATGGCTTTGGGTTCGCCCGTGGGGGCCCGGGTTTGGATCCGGTTGAACCATGGTCCCTGGGCCCTGACATCAATAACAAAGTCGTTGGTGCTCATGAGAAGGACGGCGATGACGAGCTCCGAAAGCACTAATTAAGTTAAAAGTGGCATGTCCACGCTTGGCAAGTGACTGCCCTTTGTCCATCCCTGGCTACATCACCCTCACCGGTGCTCGTGCTGATTGGGGTTTTATACTGGTGACGAGGTAGTCTGGTTTATGTAGAGATATTACCTGGTTTTGCCGTTGGGACAAACCAGTCAACTACAAGCTTCCTGCCCTAGCAGTTATTTTTGGATGCTTAAGTCGTACAAAATCTTGTCGTCTCACCGGGCATTTAACGGAGCAATTTGCGCACATCTCCTGTTGAATATTTAGCGCCAATGTAATGTCGCCACATTTGCATCAGCATCCAAATAGTGCAGTATGCAAATCATCGACATGATGCCGGGCGACAGCGGCGCAGACGAAGCGGTGAAGAAAGCTCCGTCGTCTCCGCACCTTCCCGGCTAGCATGTCACGGCCTGGTACCCTCCAGGTCATCACCGTAATGGGCAAATGGCAGGCGGTTCTTCCGCACTGGAACTCTGATGAAATGGCGGCCCGACCATTTCCTGTTCATGTCGTGAGCATGCACCTTTCTGCGCCTTTAAAGAGCAGTAGCTGCAAAACAGTCCATGGAGCTGATGTGTCGCAGCTTGAAAACAATCCATGGAGTTGATGCGTCGCAGCTTCAAAACAGCCTATGGAGTTGATGCGTCGCAGCTTCAAAACAACCTATGGAGTTGATGCGTTGCAGCTTCAAAACAACCTATGGAGTTGATGTGTTGCAGCTTCAAAACAGCCTGTGGAGTTGATGCGTCGAAGCTTCGTTGCTCGAGGGGAGGAATCGTTGCAGCTGTGGGCTGTGCGGTTTTTCGATCAGTCAATCAGCTTTTGCCATCTTTCAGCGATGTAGGGATTGTGCGGCTATCACAAATTATCAGCTTTGTTGTATACACATACACGTAAGCATATATCAGTCGAGCATGTTCTTCGTCAAAATGCATGCTCTCCCCAAATGATTGTGAATAGCCGGGTGTTTCCCATCGACGGCTCAGCAGATTATTTAACTCTGGCAATGCCTTTTGTATTCGGATTGTCACCGGTCTAATTTAGCAGCCATTGTTCAATTTCACCCATCACTTCGCTCTGCTATGCTCACTTCTTGCATTGTTTTGCCCGAGCTATGTAGATTGCCTACGAAACTTAGCAGCTCTGTTGTTGACAGAATAACTTCATATGAACTAAGAGGCTTTCCGTAGCAAACCACTTCCAAATGCTCTCTGATCCTGGATTCAGAGCTGAATAATTAAATTGCTTTCAAGTCACGCCTGAGTAAGGCTAATTTTTATTTGTCCGGATGCATGATTCACGTCCAAATATGCACATTAGCAACTTTAGAGGTACAAGCTACAAACTTACAGGTTTTTGTTTCAGTACAATCTCGGCGATCAGCCATTGCGTAAGGCTGAGTGGCGGTGTAAGGCTGTGAGATTGAGGCCAGAAATGCCCTAAACATCCGTAGCTAATGAGAGTAGGGAGCTGCTTCGCAAATATAGCGAACATTGCTGGAGGGAACGAAAAAAAACAGTTTGCGGTTGAAACCTTCAGCCCCATGTGAGTTGAAGGTTTCGGAGACTCAACAACGACTCAAAGACACGATTTCTGGCGCCGTCTTCGTCGGAAGATCGCTGCAGGAGACAAGAGTGATCCGGTTCCGGCGGTGACGCCGGCGCGCCCGTCCGCCTAACCCCGTCCCTAGTCGGTGTGCGTTTTGGGCTCCGTCCAGAGCTCGTCCCAGTCCCCGTGCACGGATGCGAGCGCCGAGAACATGGCCTTCTCCTGGCCATGCTGCTCATCCGACCGATACGTGACGGCGTACGACGTGAAAAAGTCCTCGGCGAACTGCGTCACGTCCTGCGGCTTCCACAGCAGCACCGCCTGCAGGAAGTCGGCCAGCAGACGGCGCACGTCCGGCTGCTCCCGCAGGTATCGCTCGAACAGCGCGCGCAGCTCCAGCTTGCGGTCGGTGAATGCGGAGACCAGCTGCAGGTCCAGCTCCCACTGCAGCGGCGGCCGCTCGCGCGTCAGGTGCAGCGCCTCCGTGCGCACCGGCCACGCATGCACGGCCCGCGCTACCAGCCTGCCATCTCTCGTCAGGTGGATGAAGCTCTCGCTCGTCGCGCCGCCGCGAGAGAACGTCTTGACGAGGCGGACGCAGCGGTCGGCGCCGGTGGCTTCGTCGAGGGGCACCCAGCCGCGGCTTTGCAACGAAAACGGGTACAGCCGGCCGGTGATCTCGACTGCTGTACCGTGCACAGCCAGCTGGTAGTCCAGCAGTGCAATCAGTCGCTCCAGCACGACCAGCGCGCCCTCTGAGTACAGGAAGCGCATCTTGACGCGGTTGAGCCTGTAGAGCCGCTCCAAGGGCTCGTGGCCGGTGGCACCCTGGCGCACCTGCAGTGCGAACTGATGCCGCTCGCGCACGAGGTGCAGGTGACGCCAGCGCTGGCCGCCGTCCGGCCAGCTGGCGGTCTGCTTCCAGTGCTGCTGCACCGTCTGCAGGTCGCGGTCGACGGTCGCCATGAGCTCGGTCTTGACTTCGGCCTCCTCCAGCCGGTAGTTGCGGTGCACGAGCACGCAGAGCGTGGCCGCGCCGTCCGTTTCGGTCTCCTCGACGGAGGTCATCTGGAAGCCGAGCGGCGCGGTGCCCGGCGGCGGCCGGCAGAGGCCGTGTACCGCTAGTCGCTCCTGGAAGCAGACCCGACCCCAGTCGATCAGGTCGGGCCGCTCCAGGAAGCCCACTGGAGCCGCTGCCAGGTTCATGACGCCGCGGCGAGCTGGCCCGATCTCGGAATCACGGCAGAGGCAGCGGTGGTGAGGCGGTGCTGGTGGAAGGAGACGCTAATGCTGGGCTGATGCCGCACGGATGGTCCCACAGATGAAGGTGCATTGCAGAGTTTTGCACAGGCTTAGGCAGAGGAGAAAGACACTTTGCTGTTTTCCTTTGTGTCGATAAAGAGTGCATGTTACGTTAAACAAAGAACAGAAATTGGATTATTTATTTATGGAAATCGTGATTTTTATACCTTGCCACCTCTGCCCTTCGGTTACAAGACGAAACTGTTCTTAAATCCCTTTTCGTCTTAAAGGTTATACGGCTGCGCCTTCACATCTAGCGAAAATAGCATTAAAACTGTGATGGCAGCACTACTTAATGCTAATGGATATTTAAAGAATGTATCCACGTATCCGGACTTCATTAATGACCGCAACACCATTTTCTCCACAGCACATCGTAGAACCGTTCGTTATTGTAGCGACGTGCTGCCGTATTCGCCCCCGTGTCCGGTAACGCACCGTCTCCTCCGCAGACTACCTGCGCGGCCTGCTGATGCCGGAGCCGGCGGCCGACTCGTGCACCGAGGTGTGCGGCCACGATGGCGGCATCCCGATAGTGCGTGTGCGCAGCGCCGAGGAGACGGAGGCGGCGCACGACCTGCTCCAGCTGGCCATGTCGGCGCCGGCGCCGGCGCACAGTCCCCGCCGCGAGCAGACGTACGTCATCTACACCGGCGCGCCCGCCTTCTCCGACTACGGGTGCGGCGGCGAACCGGACTCTCGCGGCGAGGAGGACTCCGCCAGCAGCAGCGGCGACAGTGTGGGCGTCGGAGGCGGCGGCGGCGGTGGCGGCGGCGGGGGCGGGCCGCTCGCGCCGGCCGCCCAGGCACACCTGCTGCGAATGCGGCAAGACGTACGCCACGTCGTCCAACCTGTCGCGGCACAAGCAGACGCACCGCAGCATCGACTCGCAGGGCGCCAAGAAGTGCCCCACCTGCGGCAAGGCGTACGTCAGCATGCCGGCGCTGGCGATGCACGTGTTGACGCACCAGCTGTCGCACAAGTGCCATGTCTGCGGCAAGACGTTCTCCCGGCCGTGGCTGCTGCAGGGCCACCTGCGCTCGCACACGGGCGAGAAGCCGTACGGCTGCGCGCACTGCGGCAAGTCCTTCGCCGACCGCTCCAACCTCAGGGCTCACGTCCAAACACACTCGTCCATGAAGACCTTCGTCTGTCGTCATTGCAATAAGTCGTTCGCGCTTAAGTCCTACCTAAACAAGCACTGCGAGTCCTCGTGCACTCGCCGGTAAGCGGTCGCCTGCCGGGCCACCAGGCTCGAACTGCGCTGACGGTGGCGTTATCGCATCCGCACCTTTGCTCCATCAACGACTCCGCGGGGAGCGAGAGAGTCGCGCGGCAAACAACACTCCTGCGAGAGCCATCGCTCCGAACTGCCGGCGGACCCGAGGGAGGGGACATCACAGCGTCAGTTCTTGGATGCCCGGCTCTTGACCACTCTCGGAACCCCGTGCGCGTGGAGCCAATACTCAAGCCGAGTCCAGGCACCAAAGCATCAAGTACTTAGTCTCCTAGGCTAGTGCTGAAGATGTAGGTTTGCCTTAGCACTGTCCGCGCTTTACTCTGGTCTCAAGTGAGTCGGAGCTTGCTTTTCTAGATTCAAAGTATTTTTCATATCTGCAACATTTTTAGAGTGTTCAAATAGCAAGTAAGCAATGCCCAGCTATATCTTTGTCCGCGTGTTTCCTTTGGGAAATCTCATCAGCTGACAGAACGTTATCGAAGTCTAGTCACTACGAACGCGCAATACTTAGCGCAAGCATTGCACGTCCGCGAGGCCCGCTAGAAGGTTCGGACCCGTTAGTTCCTGGTCGAGGCAAAACGGATGCTATAATAGTCAGCAATAATCAATGTGGAATCAACAGTGCGACTAGCTCAATTGATGTATAGATATAGGTATTTTTATATGGCAAGTTTTGTTCGGTGTATTTTGATGCTTTATCAATACTCGAAATTGATGTAATATGTGTCCTTATGAGTACCATAAGTTGTTATAGGCGGTTCATGTCATGCATGCTACATGCTACATGTGGTTTTCTAGAAACGATTGTCGTAAAATTGGTCGATTAAGAGCGGAACTGTGTTCTTTCTTTTGAATTTCAGCGTCGTTCCACATGAACTTGACGACATTCTAGGCACGTTGTTCAAACTATCTAGATTATGTGATAGCTACCGAAGGCTTCTGAGCTCTGCTTAGCACCAGCGACAACATTTGCATGGGTTAAAGGGGCTTCAGCTAAAACAAGGAATCATTGTTCGCTGTCACTAAAATTTCAAAGTAGAGCAATACATCATGTTGAATCAACCACAGATGCACGGGTGGTGCTCTCAATGATACGCCATTATGAATGGGAATGGCCCTTTTATTTATTAATTGCCGGTGAAGTAATGTCAACTTTGATGACACCACGTCATTGATGACGAATGGGTCTAGAAAGTAGAAAACTGTACAAACTCGGCCCAAATAAGCTCGGTTATCTATGGCTGGTTGTATTCTGCGAGGTTAAGGCAATGCATTTGCACGTGCAACCAGTTGTTGAAATTTTTGTCTGGCTGACCCCGTCGAGGCGCATGAGAGCCAAGTCCATGATTGTACATAACTCACCAGTTTCGAACACACGTCTAGCACTCATGAGATGCCGACTAAAGATTAATAAGATTTCCAGCATATAGCTTAAGAAATGAATACAAAAACCTTGCAAAAATTAAAGGGCTTTTTATCTAAAATTTGTGTCATAAACATTATCGACCTGACATAGCGTTGAACGTTCTCATTTCTCATTTCTCTGCGTCCATAAACATGCATCACGAGCAACGAAATGCGGTGGTCAGAAGATAGCAATGAAACAAATCATCTAGTTTTGCAAATGTCCATTATCATCGTGCGGTTTTAAGGTATGCACGTTTTACTTTGCCGGCCGTACCGACAAGCGTTTTCTTTTGGCCAGGCTGATGAGTGCTCTGACATGCATCTTTGACTTTTATGTGATGATGTAATAGGTATGCGCTAACACAAGCTCTAAATCACGTTACCTTGCTTTCCTGAACGTTCATACGAAACGACCGTTACTGTCCCAGGGGATTTCATATATCGCTTTCATTGTGTGTACCGTGTAGGTAAAGTACACTACATTCCGTGCCGGTTTTTGCTGTGTATATGAATGATCGAAAAAACAAGCTGCCCTTTCTGCTTAAGGCGTTATCGTTGCTGATCTCTAAGATGCATGTTGTCTTTACGTCTGTATTTGTGTGAAAATTAGTTATAAAACTTTACAAGCCTTTATGGAAGTTGTCTCGTGAAAATATTTGCCGGGGCATTCACACGACATTTCTGGCCATCTGGAATCAACCCATTGTTGATTTATATCGAATGAGTCATATCGAGTCACGCGTGTTCATTAACTTCATGCTTGGCATTGAGTCCGTTCTCAGTGGCAGAACGTGACACTGTGTTAGTGTTTAATATTGAAAGCTTTCTTTGGAGTAATCTCCTAGCTGTCCTTTTTCGCCGTGCCATGTTTTGTTGTCTTTTCTGCGTGCAAATGCAAGTTCATCTTTTGCCTGGTATGCTTTATTTCCAAATCAATGATGCATAAATGACTAACTAATGCATCGGTAAGTAGACATGTGTCTCAGAGAATAACAGATTATACTACTGACTGAATTCCAACAGCATATTTGCAAGTATCACCTGACGGACAATTATAACAGTAGTTCGGACTTAAAAGATTATGGCTAACACCTTTAGTCATAGACATCAGTTCCAATTAGTTTTTTGTCTCTAATCATTATTGCTCGCAAGGTATATATTGCTACTTTTTATCTGCTGTTGAAAAGTTACGCTATTCTAAAAATACTGCTTGCACTGGTTCAGTACTGCCCCATTATAACTTGGGGCTTCGTGTCTCGTAACCAACCTCTATTCACTAAAAACGGGTTCTAATTTTACACCGCAACTTATTCGCTCATGTTTTAAGCATAGTGAAGAGGATATGTCTCTGGTCCAAGTGTGCATCCTACGCTGTGTTTTCTGAGTACTGCAAACGATGCATTTGTTCTGAATTGGGCAAACGTATATGATTCGCATAGGATACCGTGATTTCTTAAGAAACTGACGTACGCCGGCGGGTTAAGTGCGGTTGATGCCTTAGAAAATGCTACGTCTTTTTCGATAGTCCATTGCAAATTCTATTGATCTCTGCCCATTGCACTGTTCCATCTTTGTGTGAGACTGTACGTCACGACGTCACGTTTCATGAATGCGTTACTGGCGTGGCGCACATTCTAGTTTTGACATCCTGAAGTTGTTTGCGTCTCTTCGTATTCCGTGTGCCATCGAAATGAGAACTGAGGTGATACAATGTGCATTCTATGTGTTTGATTAACCGTATAATGGGAGCAGACTTCATTGGGCAAAGCTACACCCATCTGACAAGCGTGCCGTGTTTTCTTTGGTGACGTGACTTCGTGTTGGAATATGTCTCTCACAGCGTTATGAATAAAAATTGTTTTTTGCCGTTTGCATCTCGCACAGAATCAGGAAAGAAAGGAGAGTGCAGACTCATGTTGTGCAACGGTACGAAGATATCGGCGAAGTGTGTGTCCGAAGCGTCCATGCCGTTAGGTCTGGCGTAACTCATAGCGAAGGGCTTATAACTCTATAGAGCAACGATTACTGAAAAACAAATCAAACATTAAGACGCTGTGCTTTGGAAGCTTTTTTCAGAATAATGTTACGAAAAAAACGTAGTTTTCTCCAGAAGCGTGCAAGCAGCTTGATCTGTCTTTCTTCATTTTGTGGTTTTGGAAGGTGGTGGTCTTGTGGTTTTGGAAGGTGGTGGTTTTGTGGTTTTGGAAGGTGGTGGTTTTGTGGTTTTGGAAGGTGGTGGTTTTGTGGTTTTGGAAGGTGGTGGTTTTGTGGGTCTTTCACGAGGAAACTCGCCGGAAAACCGGAAATGATCCACTAGGTGGTCTTAAAACTCGCGAAGACGACTCTACGTTTCATTTCATACGATACCGAGAAATCCCAAAACATGGTGTCATAACGTTTCAAGTTCCTGTCTCAAGCAGTAAAAGATCACAAAATCAGGGGCGGATCTTGTGGGGGCCACAGGGTCATGCCCCCTCTCCCGGGCCTCTAAGGGGCCAGGGGGGCATGGATTCGAAGGGGCTATAGGTTCCGAAGGAGCTCAAAGTCGGCCGAACAGGTGCAGTTTTTTAACACAAAGCGCAACAAAATTGGACGTCTTTAGGCTGGCAGGTGACCAAGAACAGCTGTAAGTGAAAGTGAAGGGCCCACGAGAAGACAGATTGCTTCCAGCGATCGAAGTTGTTAATTGGGAATTTAAAACCTCCTTACGCTATCCAGGGACCCTGTGCTGTTTCTGGGGGACCCATATACCCACATGCAGGGTCATTCCGATCGTTAAAGAGACCTCCTCGCTGCCCTTGATTTCTTTGCATTTGATCGGAAGGCCCCGCGCTGTTGCTGGGTCCTTCCTGCTGGCGTGCCGGGGCGCTCTTGTCAATCAGGAGCCTTCCGTGGATTCTTTACATTCGCCAGACAGGCTTTGTAAGCTATAGCCGGGGTCCCATATGTTTACCTGCCGGATATTCCCGGTTGCTTGGGGGCCCTTTATGTTGGTCTAAGTTCTACCAACACACTCGCGATATGCTCATGGGCCCTCTACATTGGTCCTGGGCGCTTCCAATTTTCTATCGCTTGCTTAGGACCCTACGCTCTTGTCGGGGACCCATCTGCTAACCTGCTTGGGCACACCCAGTCATTCGGGGCCCTTCAAATTGGGTCTTGATATTCAAATGGAGGGCTCTTCACAGCTGTCGGGCCCCATCTGTTAACCTGCTCGGGCACACTGGATTGACCCTACGGTCCTATCGAGGACCACCTGATTGCCTGCTCGGGTGCACTTGATCTTTCGGGGGCCGTCCACTGTGGGTCATAGGTATTTTTTTTTAATCGGCCACTACGCTTTGCCGGGGGTCTGTCTGATAACCTGCTCGGGAACACTCGCTTGTTCGAGGGCCCTTTACATTGTGTCTTGGGTACTTCCTCTTTGAGTTGAAGGCCTTGAACACTTGTCGGAGCCCCTCTGCTCGCCTCTTTGGTCATGCTGGATTGTTCGGGGGCCCTGTGCATTGGGTGTTGGAGTTTGAATTTAAGGTCCAACGCTCCTGTCGGGGGCCATCTTGCGCTCTTGACGGGGCCTTACTTTTTCGCTTGCTCGGGCAAACTTGATTATTCTGGGCCCTCCATGCTGTGTCTTGGGTACCTCGTATTTGAATGGATGGCCTTATGTTCTTGGTGAGCCCCATCTATTAAGCTGCTCGGGCCGGTAGCGGATACAGAGGGGAAGGCGCAGGACCGTGCCCTCATGGAACATGCCGAGGGGACCCATAGGCTCCTAAACGGCCCATAACCGACTGAACGGACGCAAATTTCTCCCACACCAAAAAAAAAAACAACATAAAATTGGACATTTTTGGGCCCACAGATTTCTAAGAACGGTTGCAAGCAAAAGAAAAGTTAATAACCAGACAAAGTTAATCCTTCTCTGACTGAGAGGGTGTTGATTGGAGGGAAAATTTGGGGCCCATCACGCTGTCCAGAGGCCCTGTGCTACTGCCTCGGCCCCATATGTTCACTTGCCGGGTAAATCTAATCGCTACCAACGCTGTTGTTGGGACACTATCTGCTGTTGGGACATTATCTGCTGTTGGGACACCATCTGCTCACATGTCTGGTCACTCTCGATCGACCAGGTTTAACTCCACGCTTTCTTCTCATGCGCCCGAAAGGCTCTATACGCCTTTTCCGGGGCCCCATATTCCAGGGTACACTCAGTTGTGCAGGGGCCCTTCATATTAGTCTCGGATTCTTTTCACTTGCTGGGGGGGCCTTGCGCCATTGCTAGGGCTCATATAAGGTAAGGCATCGAGACACTCGAGACTTTTCATTCCTACTGGGCTCTTTCTGTTAACCTGCCCGGGCACTCTGCATCGCGCAGGTGTATTAATTCACGGTCAATTCTTAATTCTTGGATAGTTCGTCTTTGCTCAGAGGATCCTATGCTCTGGCCAGAGCCTTATATGTCAGCCTGTCGGGGCGCCACCGGTGGTTCAGCGGCCCACCACGTCGGTCTTGGGTTCTTTGCGCCTGCTCTGGGGCCCTATGCTTGTTGACGGGATTCCCCTTGCTGGCCATATGCGGCACCCACGACCGCTCAGTTCACGTCCTTATTGGCCTTAGTGCCTTAGCCTCAGAGCAGCAGTCGGAAATGCACCGATGAATTTTTTACGCGTAACAGGCGAACGTAATTGTACGTGTCACCGGCGTCGTATGTGTCATTTCCTTGGCTATTGAGTGTGTGACACTTATTATGCTCGTGCATCACGTTGTTGATACATTTTTAATGTCAGCATATTTTGCACTCCTTTGCAACGAAGGAAAATTCTGCGTCACCAGCGATCGGCTGATTACTTTGTTCAGCCGGCTAGCCGCAAGCAAGCTAGGAACCAGGTTCCGGCTCGGTTTTGGTGGTAGTTAGCTGTCAACTCGAGTTAATTCTGCTGATTTTTCCGAGCCATTTAGCCTACAGATTCATAGGACTTAGCATGACATGGAGACAATGAATGAGCTCCATGTATGTGCATACATATCACGCCTAGCTTTATAGGACTGGGCACAGTAACATGACCACCCGTATTTGCTATATATTTACACACTGTTAATCTCAAAATCCAATGGCCGGAATGCGGGCATATATTTTGTGGAGAGGCCCTAAACTCTAGAGGGTCCCACAATGTTGCATGCCCTCCTTGATGAAATCCTGAATCCGCCCCTGCACAAAATCCAACATGGTTTGACTGTCATTGCGCCGTTGCAATCAAACCCCGTGCCTCTGACTTCTCACGCGCGCAGCATAACCACTGCACCATTGGTACCTAGCATTGTCTGCTTTATGTAGGTGTGCAAGTGTGAAAACTTGACGCGTCGCGTGTTTGAGTAAAACGCATCTAACCCACACGGGTCAGCCCCCCCCCCCCCCCATAGGATTCCAGCCAGTGCTCTGCACTGCTGTCTGTTGCCCGCGCTGAAACCGCGATATGAGTCCTCCGGATGGTGATTATTGATGTTCAGCAGACATGTCATGCAGCACAAACTGTCACATCATTTGCGAGCGGAACATTGGTAGCACATTTCTCATTGGTCTGAAATGCTGCCAAGTGGCTAAAAAGACGGTTTGAAATCCCCGATGCTTTTCTTCAAAATACGTCCCCCGACATGAACTTCACGAGGCACCATCCATGCTGGCAGCCTGCCAGCGGTGTTGCGTGTTGAGCTCCCTGCGCCCTTCCCTGCCAAGGGCGCATCCCGCCCTCGCCGGGGTGGCCTCCCGTCGGCGCCGACGCCGCCCGGCCGCCGCCTCGCCGGAAGTCGACGCACCGTCGATGGCTCCCAGCACCGGAAGCGGGACGTCCCGGACCCGGCCGGCGGCTGCAACAGATCCGCGCCAGCGACGTCCGGGCCCCGCACAATGGCCGGCGGAAGGCTAGAGGCCCGTCAGATATCCGCCAGAGGCCCGCCAGATAACCACCAGAGGCTCGCTAGATTGCTGCCAGAAGCCCGCCAGATGTCCGCCAGAGGCCCGCCAGATAGTTTCCAGAGACCCGCCAGATTGCCGCCAGAGACCAGCCAGGTAGCCACTAGATACCCGCCAGTCACCAGAGACCCGCCAAATGGTTACCAGAGACCCGCCAGATAGTTACCAGAGATCCACCACACAGCCACCATAGACCCGCCAGATAGCCACCAGAGACCCGCCAATTAGCCACTAGATGCCCACCAGATATCACCAGAGACCTGTCAGAAGTTACCAGAGGCCCGCCAGACATTGCCCAGGGGCCCACCAGATGGTCAGCAGAGGCCCGCCGGATAGTCACCAGAGGTCCGTCGGATGGTCACCAGATGCTCGCCAGATAGTTACCTGGGGCCCACCAGAAGCCACCAGAGACCCGCCCCATATCTGCGACACATCCACCAGATCGCAGATTACATTCCAGCCAGAATCCGGCGAGAGGGGTGCTAGAGGACGCAAGAGGTCAGCTTAGGGGCCTGCCAGAGCCCGGTAGGGATCTGTAGCAGGTTTTTTGCTGTTAGAAGCAGCAGGCCCGATGAAGGTCCACTCTGGAGGTACGCTGGCCATCTGGTGTGGAGGCGGTCAGTCATCCCACCAGCGTCGGTGCGATTGGCGGGGCTTGATTGATTAGGCTTGATCTCCCCGTTCACACTCGAGCCGTACCCACACTCGTCGCTTTCGAGCCGTGCTTTGGAGGAGAGGGTGGGACGTGACGCACTGCAGCTGCCAGCCCACGTTAGTTAATAGCCAGCTCACGTTAGTTAGTAGCCTGCCCACGTTAGTTAGTAGCCTGCCCACGCTAGTTAGTAGCCAGACCACTTTAGTTATTGGCCAGCCGACGTTAGTAGCCATCGCATGTTAGTTAGAAGCTAGCCCATGTACGTTAGTAGCCAGCTCGCACTTTTAAGCAGTGAACCCACGTCAGTTATCGAACCCGGTGCTTGTTAGCGGGCTTGCATGATACCCCTGAGTCGTGCGGCACCACCAGTCGTGTTGCAGGGCCGGACCCATGCCGCACCCTGTGTGGGGTAGGCGCCTGAGGCTGTCCAGCGTTGTCTCTGACGGGTAGACTGGTGAAGTCCGGCTGGACCAACGGCACGCCTCTGTGTAGTGGCAAGCATGTGCTTATACCCGCGCCAGTGACGTAGAGTTCTTGAAGAAGAAGGTGCATGAAGAAGACCTCTACATAATGTAGAGGTAGGAAGACCTCTACATAATGCATGAGGAAGTCCTCTACATAACGTACAGGTCGTCTTCATGCGCTGCTCGAGCACCAGGTGTGTTTTCTTTGAGCGTCAATATTCATGGCACAAGCTTCATGCACAGTAAAAAGCAGCACGGACGCTTGGGTCGAGGTCGAGCGACGATCAAGCAGCATCCATCCCATCCCTGGCATCGGCGATCGGACGCGGCCGGGCGCCGACGCCAGCAGATCGCAGAGTCGGTTATGAGGAACGGACGCACGGCGTGAAGGTGAGCGCGGATGGCGGTGGAGTAAGAGTGCGCGTCGCGTGGACGGACGCAATGTGTAGATATGAAACGGGTAGCCTAGATTGGACGGATGTACCGACTGATGGAGTGATGATAGGACGGGATAGGCTGTTTGCTACGACCAATCAACACTCAACATTGAAGGTTCAATTGATCCGAGGCTTTGACAACAGACGTGCGACAGGTCGTGGGGTCACGTCTTGTTTTGTGACTTTTACTCATGGCTGATTGGACATCAATCATATGTGTCATTTAAGCACCCATGTTGATAAAGTTAAGTTGATGCAAAAGGGAGATATAGAGAGAGAGAGAGAGAGAGAGAGAGAGAGAGAGAGAGAGAGAAGAGAGAGAGAGAGAGAGAGAGAGAGAGAGAGAGAGAGAGAGAGAGAGAGAGAGAGAGAGAGAGAGAGAGAGAGAGAGAGAGAGAGAGAGAGAGAGAGAGAGAGAGAGAGAGAGAAAGAGAGAGAGAGAGACCAGTGCAGTAAAAAAAACAAGTTAGGGGTTGTAAATCTCGTGACGGTAATATCGGTTAAGAGGAGCAACGGTCACAGAAAGAGCCAGTGAAGAAGGTTGATATGAGGGAGGCAAATGGGCGAGCGGACAAAGGCCAAAGAGAGCAGAGCTTGTAACAAATACCTGAACGAGATTCTCAGCACAACGCAAAGGAGTGCTACAATCCATAGGAGATCGCAACGTGAAGTCTGAACACGAAGCGGCGCCACATCACGCAGTCAGCGTCGGTCAGTCCACCGGGTCCCGTCCTGCCCCGCCCCGTCAGCCGATGACGTCAGTCTCCCCTCCCCCTCCGGATGACGCACGTCTGACGGTGGGGCGCCGACCCCGCCGCCGGCCCGACGCCGCAGCTGCAGCGGCGGCAGCGCCGGCGGGCCGGCCCCGAACGGCCGCAGTAAACCATCGGTTAAGGCGCCGTTGACGAAGCAACAGATCTCCACGGGAGCAGCGCTGCCGCCGGCCGAACGAGGGGGCGGTGCCCGGAACAGGCGCCGCGGTCCCAGGAACGGCTGCCGCTGAGCGATGGCGTCATCCAGCCGGCGGAGTTCTGAGCCCCCCCCCCCCCCCTCCCCCCGGGCGCGACCGGACGCCAACGCCAGCAGACTGCAGAGTCAGCGAGCGGGCGCCATGGGCTGAGGAGGCGATGGTGCCGGAACTGGACAGATGCGTTGGGTTTGCTTTCTTATCTGCGCGTTTCGTATCTCGCTCTCTCATCTCGATCCCGCGCCTCGAGATGATCCTGACTGCGATATGACTGTTTAGGCACCTTACGCATGCTGGTGCGACGACAGCGTGCTTTAACTTTGAACAAAGTAAATAATGCGTTCACCAAACCGGATATAAGCATGCCTTTGAGTCATTCATTATTTCGTTGCGTCGCTCGCCCATAATAACGTGATAAGATACGTGGCAAAGACATCTGATTTCACATAAACACATGTATGCCAACGCGTTTTCATGCACTTGTTTCACGCGGACAACGCAAGATAAAAAATTACATCGATGCCTTGCATACATGTGTCCAAGTTTCGCAAGCAGTTGGCAACGTCGACCAGCCATGGTCGTGCTCTTGGCTGCGCCAAGGCCGACCGATGTGCGCCGCATTTGTCCTTCGATGCTGCGGCATGGTGTGCCACTATCCTGGTGGCTAAACGAACCGTGGGTGAAACTGGGCGAATCCACAACACTTGGTATGCATTCAGCAGGCGTATCTGCTTCATCTAGGTTACGTATTCTGCAGATAAGTTCTGAGTTACAGGAGACGAGTTCGGCGACAAGATGTTTTGGATTTCGCGGACATTGGTGCGCGTTTTGATTCCAGTGCCGGGTCTCTTTCCATTCAATCCAAGCAGAACCTGTTGGGTGGCGTTTGTTACTTGAGCATGACCTGAGCACTTGGCCCTATCAGCTTTGTCAGACACTGTGCTTTCATGATATGCTTTGTATTTTATTAAGTGTTAAGCCTTACCTACCACTACTTTTTGATAACTTCAGAATTCCGAGTCGAACCACTCAGAATGTGTTTTGCATAATTTAATCATAAGCAGTAGGTGTACAGTGCTTGAGCCATTTAATCTGCTGATGAAGCCATTGGATGTACCATGGCAGATTTATTTATGAAAGAGTATGCCTGGCACCTGGGAAACCTAAACATCAAATGTGCCGCTTCCTCGTTGTTGGCTTTTCAAGCGGGCATGTCGCGGGCCTGCGGGCTCAAAAGTGGCACCTCTTTTGCGCGGGGGTGACGGGCACGGCACATGTGACAGAAACTGCTGTAGGCATGCGGTACCTCAGATAAGCCATTTGTGATACACATATCTACGGCAAAAAAATCGGCGCTGATACAGTGGTCAGCAGCAGCTTAGCACGGCGGTGAGGGAAGCGATTTGATAATTCGTGATCAGTACAGAAGCCAGAATCATCTGTGCTGATGCGCGATGTGCCCACAGCTCGGCTAGGGTCCGCGCCTCTGTGAAGACTAGGTCGCGCGTGCAGACTCGGGGCACTGGGCGTAACCTGATATCACTATGCCCCTGCTATGCGCTAGTGCGATGGCGTAGCTGCGTCAAAGTTGACGATGAACCTTCAGCAAGTTTTATTTTGTATTATTTGAGGTCTATTTGAGGTCCTCTTCATGCACGGTTCGGGCACCAGATGTGCTTCATCTGAGTGTCAATGTTTATGCAACAAACTTTTTTTAAAGATTTAATCCGAACCCTCTGGATGCATGGATTTCGGGGATCTGAGCTCACGCTAAGCAATGCTTGTTGTGTGTAACCCCTACCACCCGATCGCTCAGTTGCATGTCAACGGCATAATTTGGTGGCGAAAGCTCAGCGTGCCGCTATGCCCGGCACGGTCCGTCCTGCCTTCTGACGTCAGCTGACCCTCAGCGCGACCGCTGCCAACGGCCGCAGCCCACACTCATCAAGGGAGCCTGCGCCCTGAGCGAGCACGTTAAAGCGACTCGAACCCAACCCTCCACGGGTGGGTGGATCGGAAGGGAGGCGCTCTAACCAACTGAGCCACCGGGATGGGCATCAACAACATCAACAACTTCATGCAAAGCATGAAGCAACACGGACGCTTTTAGTCGAGGTCGAGCGACAATCAAACAGCATTGGTCTGCTAGATATTGCCTTTCTCCCTCCCTCCCCCCCCCCCCCCCCAAAGTGAGACAAGTCCTAACAGGGTGTGTCAGTAAACTCGCGCTGCTGCTGTTGGTGGAGCGTGAGCAATATGGCGTCAGGTGAAAATCAAATGTTGCAATAAATACCGTTCGACAATGTAGCACGTGAGGGGGTACCGCTGTTCGAAAGGCTCAGAAACCGCGCCGTTTCTGATCAGACTTGGACTCTGAACCGCGGCGGGCCGAACTTCGCCGTTAGCTTCACCTCCACCTTCACCGCTCCACCTCCACCTCCACCAAACTCCAACGTTAGCTCTACCCCACCTCCACCGCTGCACATCCACCTCTACCGCTCCACCACCACCTCCACCTCCACTGCTCCACCTCCAACTCCACCTCCACCGCTCCATCTCCACCTCCACCTCCACCGCTCTACCTCCACCTCCGACACTCCACCTCCACCTCCACCTCCATCGAACTCCAACGTTAGCACCACCCCACCTCTACCGCTCGACCTCCACCGAATTCTACCGCTAGCTCCACCTCCACCTCTATCGCTCCACCTCCACCTCCACCGCTCCACCTCCAAGTCCGCCGCTCCACTTCCACCGCTCCACCTCCACCTCCACCCCCCCCCCCCCCCCGCCACCTCCATCGCAGCCCACAGCGAGTGCCAGAAGTGATCTTAAGCCCCTGGTTGCCAGTGTTCGTGTGAATTGGGTCAGGTTTCAGCTCCGGGCTCCCGCTGTCAAACCTAGTCTTTCGCTTCGTGACACACGCTCCAGTGACCGGCAAGCAGCGATGTTATGAACGTGCTTCAAGCCCTCCCTCTCCCCTCCCTATCTCAATCATGAGCCCAATCAACCCAGCTGTTTGACAATTCCTATCAACTTTGGACATGAAATAACTCAAATCCGCAGCGCTGGGTTTCTATGTAACTTTTCTGGAAATCATTGAACATGGAACTCCTGCTCAGCCTCCTCGACTGATAAGCTAGTACTGCAGGCATGCGAACTTCGGCGACTGGGGCGGCCGGAACATGCTTCGTGATCACTAAATGACGACCGCACAAATAGTTCGTCGCAGGATTATCATACATCACAGTTCACCTGTTCATACATCACAGTCACATCACGCGTTCATCTCATCCTCAGAGGTTCTTCAGCCGCCTCCCACCAGTCGAGCCCCTCCAACTTTTGTATCGGAGCGACCACCCCCAGTGAGCGATCACCCGCTCCTCCCCCTCCCCTCTCAGGTCGATTGTCGGCAAACGTGGCGCTCGCCGAGCGCAGCACTTCCGCAGGCGAATAAACAATGCCCCGCATCGGGTGATGGGCTACCCATCGCGCCCGGCGGTGAATTTTTCATGCCGTGGCCGAGGCGGCCGTGGCAGCGGCGGCCGCCGCCGCTTCTTCCGCCGTCGGTCGCTGTTTTTCCAGCGACGGCGCCATTAATACGGTGGCGGCGCGGCATGTCATGCATACAGTTTTACTTTCCTCGATTTCACGAGCGACCAAGTGAAATGATTGTGTCGGCTGTTTACCGGCGCTGAGGGAGGCGCCGGTGCACGGAAGACGGCTGCCTCTCAGGGGCCGAAGGTGCCGACGGGGCTCAAGGGCCGACAGGGCTCCGGGGCATCCAGTCGCGACGGACGAGAACAGGCGTCGAGCGAAAAAGTACTTTGCGGTACCAACTAAAAATGCCTTGTCGCAAACGGCTCATCTAAAGCTGAAAAATGAACTCACATCTGATGGCATGCATCGGGCGGGCCGAGTGCAGTCTGGGGTGCGGTGAGGAGCCGGACCGCAGTCTGGGGTGCGGTGAGGAGCCGGACCGCAGTCTGGGGTGCGGTGAGGGGTCGGACCGGTGTGACTGGCCGGCCGAGTGCAATCTGGGGTGCCGTGAGGAGCCGGACCGGTGTGAATGGCCGGCCGAGTGCAGTCTGGGGTGCGGTGAGGAGCCGGACCGCAGTCTGGGGTGCGGTTAGGAGCCGGACTGGTGTGACTGGCCGGCCGAGTGCAGTCTGGGGTGCGGTGAGAGGCCGGACCACAGTCTGGGGTGCGGTTAGGAGCCGGACTGGTGTGACTGGCCCGCCGAGTGCAGTCTGGGGTGCAGTGAGGAGCCGGACCGCAGTCTGGGGTGCGGTTCGGAGCCGGACCGGTGTGGCTGGCCGGCCGAGTGCAGCCTGGGGTGCAGTGAGGAGCCGGACCGGTGTGACTGCATGTGCATGGCAGGCCGAGTGTATTGCTCGCACTCCGGACCACCATCTCATTATTATAATGACGGTTCAGCGGACACATTCTGCCTAGGCCTCTTATCAAAATAGCACGAAAGGACCTTTACCTTGCCATGCATTGCACGAATCTCGGCAACCACGTGCCCTGGCTGACACAGTCAAGCCAGTGGCCAAGCGGCCCTCTTTGGCAAGCCATATGTGAACACTTGCTCTGGAAGGTTAAACTTCGACCTCGCGTTTCGCTACGTCACGAATGTGGTCTGTATAACTTAAGCGCTCTATCAAAGTTGGGGCTCAGCGATGGCGGTTGGTGTGTCTTTGCAGCAAAACAGTTTTTTCGAGCATTTTGTGCGTCGCAGTCAACGGCTTCATAGAAATACGATGTCTGTCAAGTACCACATGACTAACTATGTTGTCCAAACATATCCCCTGTGACCTAGAAACCACCTATGCATATTAAAACTCGGCTAAATGCATGCTATCCTTAGTAATAACGTTGGTACTGCTTATGTGCATATTTACACGTGCACTTGCCCTTCACTTGTTGGGAAAAAATACGGGAAGATTTGGGCTTCATGTGAAATCTTGCGGCCATTATGTCTAAACATGATGAGCCGTGTTCTCGTGCCATTTCCTGGGAATTCACCGATTCGGGCTTAAATTAAACATCTAGGCCGCATGGGAGAAATACATCGGCGTGTATACCGGAAAATGTTGTCATTTAACAATGTGCAGCCTTACTTATCTAAGTTAAACTTGAATTGTAGGCTAGACCGTCAATACATTGTGATGCCGAGATTTTACGTAACGTAAAGAATTTTGTCGTCTAACTTTTGTCAAATATGCCCTCGCTTTAAACGCATGCAGCCCTGGTTAGGTACGAGTAGAAGCCATCGACAATACCGTTGCTGTGCAACTCTAAGTACCGTCTGGACCCTTTAGACTACCACGGCACTTGTTCTTAACCTGGCGATCAGGCTCCTCAGCGACGCACCATCGACCGGAAGGGGCAGATTTGACCCCCCCCCCCCCCAAAGCTTACCTCAAGAATGGCTGGGCTGAATTAAAAAATTCCTGGCGCAATCGACAGCGCCGTTTCATGCGGTGTCAGGCCTCACGACAAACTTAGGTGTTAGTGTGTATGTATTAAGGCCACAGGTCAAAAACAAATTACAAAAATGCCACTTTTGAATATTATCCGCTTCCACAAGGTATTTTATTTGAAGGCGTATATCATGGTGTGAAGTCATTGCGTCCTGATCAAAGGTGTTACAAAGGACGGTATCCACTGTGACGCGTGATGTACCAGGCCTGAAGCCAAGGTCACGTGCCGTGCAAATGAGAGCGAAACCTTGGTATATATGTCTTTTCTTCTATTAATGTATGTCTTATTTCAACCATCTAAACGGGAAGTGGAAGAGCTTAGCCACAATCACGGATGTCAGATACGTGAGCAACAGCTGTTAATTGTTCATAGACCGTCCAAGGTTAAGGTCAGATGAATGACCTCGGTCGTTAATAAGCGGTTGGATCGATTTTTGCGTCGTTTTCGATGGTTCAGTCCTGCCGACAATGCAACCCGATGCTCTTCAACACCGCCACCAGTCCCGTGTTCGTCGGTTGGCGTGTTAAACTGATAAATGGCTTCCTCCACCCCGTCACTGCGCCGCTGCGGCAGACCTGAGCCCCGCCGCCCGCTGCCCGTCGCCGCGGGCCCGGGTCCACGTGAGTACAGGCAACATGCGCTGCGATGCGTTTCAAGCCATAACTCAGTCATTGTTCCAGATAATTGCTTGAAACATGGTACAGGCATTCTCCAGCTGTAAAGTTTACTTTTTATCCATATTTGTGTTATCTGATATGCCCAGATGGTATCGTGCAATATTGAAGCAACGTAGTTACAAGGCCTATGAACAATGGGCTAGTTGGCTCACATGTCCCGTGAACAGATGCAAATTGCGTTCTTTCGTTCGGCTTCCGCGTCAATTTGTCTACGGCCATGCGCTTCCGTAAAAACTGCAAATATGACAGCACTCCGACATTTATCACGCCTGATCTATCATGGTCTCACAGCTGCAATTTTAGCACAACGTGTAAAACCTATGACGTGGCCGCTACTAAGAATCTCGCAGCGATTTTTAATTATCGTGACTTATGGACAGCGGGCAAATGTACCCCCCCCCCCCTCCGTGAATGCCGTGTTTAAGGGCGCCTTATAGTATATTTCAAAACGTACTCTAGTGAAACCTCGGGACTAGTTGCGTCCAGTAAGCCACTGGGTAGTGCCACTGCAGCATCGTTAAGACGTCGTGAGGATAGCAGTTGTACGTAGTTTCGAGCCCACGCTTGGTAACAGCACTACGCTTCTTACATGCAGTTGCCACCAACGTTTTCGTCACATTTAACGTGTGCGCCTCTATTAATGCAAATAAAACGACGTTTGCCATTGGCCCAGCGGCCAAGGGCCTGTTACCGAGAAGGTCATTGGCCGAAGTTTGAACCAGTGCGTCACGCGGACCTTGTGATAGTCCCATTTCTAAAGCCAAAGTGCGCCTCGAAAAAGGCAGTGTGGTACACGCCATGTAGAAATGTACAGGGTACATGTACAGGGTAGAAATGAAAGCCATATTTGTTGTTTGTTGAATGTTCCGTTGAATTCGTATGATAATAGCTCCACCTTTGCATGCGTTTTTGTCTGAACAGGTTGTTTTAAGCTTTCGTACCATTTTTTACATAAACGTTTTGACACATTACGGTGGTGCAAACACTGCAGAACACACACGTTTGAAAAGCAAGGAAATTAGGTGTATTACTTTCAAAGTGGTAAGCAGCGAGTCAAATGGGCTTTCTCCCGCAGGGTCGGCTACTCCAAATTGAAATTCTGAGCTTTTCAGCAGGATTTGGAGAAAACTGGTATTGTTGATCAAATTGTACGCGTCTGACGTACAAAAAGTGACAAGTACAAAATAAGGCGGGATTTTCCCTTGAACGCGATTGGCTCACTTTCACGCCCTACGGATATCTTCACATGTAAAGGGCACAGCGATCTTTGATCTCAGGCAAACCTGTCTCCTGAGCCCGACAAGCCTCTGGGGTCTGCTGGCCAGCGATTCATAGAGCCCCGAAAATTTTAGGCACCTTTTGCAGGCTATGTAACTTTTTCACTGTTTCGGGTTGAAGTCATCACTGACGGATACCAGCCTTTCTCCACCATGCTTGCAGCTCAGTATGCTGATTGTTTAATATGCCCCGTCAGAAAATTCTTCGGAAAGTATCCGATCAGCCTGTGCTGCCATCTATATACTGTGGTACGCACACGACCCCGCCGCCTGTGCAGTTCCCTAAGGTGTTTGATGGGCTGACCTCATTATGCTCGTTTTTGTTTCATAATTCGTTAGATAAGCTGCTACCTTGCTTTGATTGATAATTCAAACTGATTTTCAGATAAACGTAGTTAATTGCTAAAATCGCTTCGCATTGTGAAACGGCATGTCGTTCATGTTGTCCTATTCAGTGTTGATTGTCCTGCAGTGATGTTTGTGAAGGAGCGTTCAAACGCCAGCCATTGACATATTCGGTTCCCGCCTCATGATCCACTGGATACTCTATGTCACTATTCCATTTTTTATATTTTTTAATAACCTGCGTTAGCATTCTTCCATGCACCTAGAAGTTTAGTGCTTTTGGTACAGTGTTCTAGTTGGAGTGCAGACCAGGCTGGTCAAGGTACGTCGCGTTTGGCAGTGACTGCATAGAATGCACTGGACTAAAGCCAGCCTTTTTAATCTATCATTCCATCCGTTCACTGGCTCTGAGAGAGAGGCGTCAATACGCTGCAGTTGCACGCATGTCACCACATGCACACAGAAACGGCATCAGACAGCCCTATTGAACAAAGAATGACCTGGCAGCGCACTTTAAACTTGTCAGATCCAGTCGTCTCACATCCACCTGCAGCTGGTTCAGGACTCGGAAGACAGCCCGCTCGGCAAGCGAGGGACTGCCGTCCTGCCGCCGCGCACCGCCAGGTGGCGCAGTTCTAACCCCCGCAGGCGGAACGGTGGCGGTTCCGCGCGTCGGCGTGTGTTTGAATAAACAGGCAATATCAGCAGCACCACCTCACTCACCGGCTTTATGTGCAGCGGCAGCCATTTGCGCTTCATTCGCTTGGCGAGGCGTGGTGACGTGCGGATCAAACCGCGCGGGAGGCATGTGGCCACACTTTCGGAGACTAGCCACTGCTCTGGCGGTGGAGTGAACTAATTTCAGCCGTTTTGTCACTATCAGCAGACCCCTGGCCATGAACTGAGACGCAGTTTCTCATGCACGAGATGACTTGACCCTGCACAATAATCAGTACCACCCGTTGTGGAAGGAAATCGTAGCAGTGTTGCCGGTTGGTTGCTGGCTGCTTGCTGGCTCTTCAGTGGTCGTGCGCCTATGCGCGCAACCTGGGTGCTCGATAGGCTAACCCATGCGCAGTCAGCCCATCTGCCCCCGTATGGCACTGACATGAACGTACTTTGAATGTCTCGTTCACGTTGGGCGAAAAGTACGTTCCTAACGCATATCTGCACAGTGTCCGCTGTGCCCACAATAGTGATACAGTAAAGCACATTTAGTATAACTAGCGATTGCACTGCTGGACACACGAGGCTTTCAGCTCCAGATGGCGGTGATGTAATAGCGCATCTAGAATCCCTTTGCGCTTATTTGCGATCGCGTGAATGTGAGATGGAGAATCTGGATCAAATGAACACAAACGGAGATTCTCCTTGGATGGTCATCGGAGAGGCGAGAGGCTAGAGGCTAGGCAGGAGATTCGGCGGACTCCTCAAATTGGCCTGAAGCTTTGCACACAAGTGCAGTTTAATCTCCTGAGCACAATGAGCACAAAACATCGGCCGGTGCGCCCTTTTACTGGAGATCAATATTTACTGGAGGTCAATAAGAAGGATCACAATACAAAAGGCGGACTGCTTCAATTATTTCTAAACTCCGTGTGCTGGTAGATGTTGACCTCCTGATAACAATAAACACAAAGTCTTGAACCGCTACGCTGTATCAAAAAACTTACAGCTTTTCAAATGCCAAGGCTGATAAGTTACAGTATATATGGGGCATGGATCACATTTTCTTCATCCTTGACTCGGCTTCATATTCGATACCCAGCGAGCTCTTTAGACTGAAATTTTCCAGACTCCCAGACTGAAACTTTCCGAATGCATGTAGCGTGTTTTCCTGAGCATAATGAGCATAAAATCTTGGACCGGTATGTCCTATTACCGGAGATAGACCAAAATGAAAAAAAACAATAAAAATGGCGGAATTCTTCAATTATTTCCAAACTCCGCATACTAATATTGATCTCTCGATTACGATCAACACAAAAACTTGGACCAGCACGCTGTATCACACAAGTTACAGCCCTTACCAACGTCGAGGTCGCCAGGACAAGATTTACGGTGTTTTCTTTAATGTTGAACGTTGGTTGAGGGCCACATTCATTCGGTTCGGCGTACTCTGTGGGTTATTATCGCTGGTATTACCGCGGTCGCTGTGGGTGCGATGTTCTGGGATATATCTTATTGCTGGGAACCCCCAGCTACATTAAGCTCACATTCCCTGTTCCCTGACAGGCTAGACCTATACCTTAATTGGTTGTTGCCTGGTGCGGTCTTGTGTTGCTTTGTTTTCCAGATGTAAAGGAGGCAGACCTGCGGACGTGCAGAGGTTTCCAAAGCTCCCGCTGTTTTCGGCCGGTTAATGATCTGTTACCTGTCTTGTTGTTATGATATACATACCTCAAATGCACCCCTGCCCTGGGACCTAGCCCTTGGAATGTCTAGCCACTGCTATGTGAGATGCCTTGGTGGGACCTCAACTATAATCTTATCATGCCGTCTGCCCTGTGATGTGGTTCATCACCATCCACCACTGGTAGCCCGACTTTGTGATGTGGGTTATGGACATCAACACCCATCAATGGTAACCTGGCCTTGTGATGTGGTTTATGAGCGTCACCATCCGCCAATGGTGGCCTCACCCTGTGACCTGTTATGTCATTGTGCCTTGAGTTTCAGCTGTCATCTACCGATGACCATACATGGTGCAATGTCATGTAGCAGAGGGTCCTCACCTCAAGCTGCCCTCTACTGGTGACCATGCTCCATCACCTATTCTGCTACTGTGCTATTGTGTATCGCGATCTAGAGTTTGGTGTGTTTTCCATTAGTTATGTGGCCAGTGACCTGTTTTGTGACTGTTTTGTCTTGAGCTTAGCCTGTTCTCCAAAAGTGACATGACTCCATAACCTGACCTGTTTTTTGGGGTAAAAAGCTTGAGCTGTCCCCAGAAGAGATCATACCTTCTGCTTGTACTGACACCGGAGTGTCAGGAGCTCCAGCTGTCTCCCATCATTGACCTGACTGTAACATCCTGTCACTATGGTATCTGGACCATAGTGACAGTGTGTACAAGGGCAGGCCAGGGCATTAGAGAAATAGAAGAGGTTCAAAATACCCTATACTACACCTAGCAAGCCATTTTCTGGATTATGAGGCCACCTTTGTGAATGTAGTAGCCCATGCTCTCATCAGAAGGTGCAATGTTGTGTTAAGGAGGATTTTTGCTGACTCCTGAGGCCCTGTTGTAGACAACGAGACCCTTTGCTGGTTTGGGGTGCACCCTCTATGTTCAGGAGACACATTTTGTGAATGGAAGATCTCTTTCCTGCATCATATGGGATGCCCTGTTTTCTGAATCAAGATGCCCTGCTCTCTGGATCAAGATGCTGTGTTTAGCTATAACAAGACCTTTGACGTAGATTTGGAGGCCTCTTCTTGAATTAAAAACATTCTGCTCTGGATAAGGAGGCCCCTTTAGGCATCAGGGGCCCAATTTGAGATAAGCAAAATCCTTTGCTGGATAGTGAGAAGGCCCCATCTCATTTTGATGAAGGAGTACATGCCCTCAGTACCCCTTTTCCTGCATATGCGGCTTAGAATGCTCTATAGAAATCCTATTTACCCTGAGACTTGTGGCACACCACTGTATGACTCCCCACTGCTTCCCCCAGAGGACTTGATCCCATGGTTTGCCTTTTTACTGTGGAAGCCCGAGCTCCAGCCAGTTGTTCTCAGTCGCCTTCACTAAGCGACTGCAGACGAACACGTTGGAGCACGCATCGGTCCCTTTTTGTGCATAGAGCAGTAGTTCCTCCTCCCTTACCCTCCCACCCTCCCACATATACACGCACAATGTGCTGCCTCGGGCTAGTCATTGTACCAACGGGTCGGAAGTCCCTGACGTCTGACTGAAAATGCCAACAAAATAGGACAATGGAACGGGTTTATTTTCAACATCGGACTTCGTCTATCACGGAACGTAACATTCAGAGATTGAGTAAACATCGTGTCGATGGCGAGCGCATTCGCTATCGCATACCGGAAAAACTGCAGCGGCGATCCTCGCTGCTTCTATCGTCGCTTTAGTGGCTAGGGCATAGGTATCGCGGCAGTTGGCGTGCCGGTGCTCTGCCTTCTGAGAACGCAATTATTTCACGTTGACAACACCAGATAAATCTCAGGAGGCAAACCTTTGTCGTTTCCTACGTTGCATTATGACCATCATTAAGCATGCGGTAACAGACATTAAGCTACTAATCTGACGAAATTACTAATTAGTACAACACACTGCAGACAAATGCAAACAACGTGCACAGTGATATCAACGGAGATTAAATGTATCCGTAAGCACAACTACAGTCACGGGTGGTTTCATTGTCGGAGCTGTTTCCTCAGTAAAAAAAAACAAAACATGCAATTTACTATCTCAGGCCAGTTGGCCAGCGAGTTATGGTCATCAGCAGAGGACAGCTGGACCTCCTGACACAACACTGGCGGGACAGGCACTGGTCAAAGCACCCGCCCAGGACAGATAGAATTTCAGGCGCGTTTGCAACATGCCAGGTTACAAGGCCGGGTTGCAGATCACGGTACGGGTGCAGACCACGAAGTTAAGATGCAGGCTGCTGGGTCAGGTTGCGCGTCAATGTGTTGATTGCAGGTCAATTAAATGGGTTGCCATAGGATCAGGTTGCAGGCTGCTGGGTCACAATGCAGGTCACTGCGTCAGATTACGTGCCACCAGATCATATTGCAGGATATGAGCAGAGGTTGCAGGATTTCGAGGCAGGGTGCAAATCACGGGGCGAGGTCGAAGGTCACGGCGGCAAGTTGCAGGTCATGAGGGGCAGGTTGCAGGTCAAGGGGCAAGGTTGCAGGTCACGGGGGTAGGTAACAGGCCACGGGGGCAGGCTGCAGGTCACGAGGCAGGTTGCAGGCAAGCGGGCATGTTTCAGGTCACGGAGGCAGGTTACATGTTAAACGAGAAGGTTGGAGGACACGCGGCAGGTTACAGGTCACAAGGCTGGTTGCCGGACGTGGGGACAGTTTGCAGGTCATGGGGGGAGGTTGAAGGTCACGAAGCAGACTGCAGATGAAGGACATCTGCAGCCCAGGAATAGGGCTGCAGATGTCCTTGGGATATAGGATATATGATATAGTTAATATGATACAATAATTGGTGGAGACAGCTTGAACTCTGGGTACTGCCGTAAAAGGCCAGATCGCAGCGTAAGGTCACCAACGGAAGGCGATTCCGCTGTAGACACCGCAGAGACGGGGAGTTCACGCGGTCAGATCAACAGTGGCCACGTAGGCTTTGTTATCAGACAGCTCGAGCTCCCGACGTCAGTGATAAGAGGCCACGGGCGAGGCCAGTTGCGTAGGAATAGAGGACACATGAAACTTCGGTCATTGCTGCAGCCCACACACAGTCAGAGGTGGACAACAGCGGGAATTCCGGAAAAACGTGTGCCTGGGCAGATCAGGGCTAACAGACCATTGTTAGCAGACAGCTCGAGCTCCCGACGTCAGCGATAGGAGGCCACGGGCGAGGCCAGTTGTGTTGGACTGAAGGACACATGAAACTTCGGTCACTGTTGGAGGCCACGCACAGTCAGCGGTGGGTGACAGCGGGAATTCCGGAAAAACGTATGCCGGGGCAGGTCAGGGTTAGCGGACCATCGTTAGCAGACAGCTCGGGCTGCGGACGTCAGTGACAGCAGGCTGCGAGAGAAGCTAGTGATGGGGGACTGGAGGACAGTTGGAGCTCTGGTCATTGCTGCAACAAGGTGGGTCGCGCGGTCAGGTGGCTGGTGTACGGTAGCTTAAGCTCCGAACACCACTCCGACAAGACAGGCCATGCCGTTCAGCCACTTGTGGACACCTGGGGCTCCCAATATCCCAGCGACGGGGGGGGGGGGGGGGCAGGCGGCCAGTTTAGGCAGATGGGGCACCGAGTGCAACTGTCGCAGGTTGGGTCACGTGGTCAGGCCAACAGTGGGAGACGGGTGAAGCTCCGGAAACCAATGTAACAGGCACTTCATCACGTCCCTGGTGGAGGACACGTGGAACACCAGACACCGTAGTTACAGGTTACGCGGTCAGAAAAGTAACTGGAAGAGAGCGGCTAAGAACGCGGCAAGCAGCTGCACTCCAAAACCATGCCCGCCGGCATGTGGCCCCGCATGGGCCACCCGACCACCGCGGAACGCAGCTGCTAGATTGCACACACTCTCCTCACACAGTAGCAGGCCCAGGCCCTCCGTGCGGCGGCGTCATTCACCCGGGCAGGTCTCAACCGGGCAGGTCAGGGGTCAGACCACTCCTAACAGACAGCTCGAGCTCCAGACGCCAGTGATAGCAGATCACTGGACAAAGACAGTAGTGGAGCGCTGAAGGATAAGTAGAACTGCCGTCTTTGTTGCAAGAGAATGGGCAGTGCGGTCAGGCGACTGGAATTAATGGAAAACTAACTAATGGAAAACACACCAGACTCTGGATCATAATACATCATAGCACAGTACCAGAATAGATGATGGAGCACGGTGACCAGTAGAGCACAGCTTGAGGTGGGGACCCTCTGCTACATGACATTGCGCCATGTATGGTCCTTGGTAGGTGACAGCTGAAACTCAAGGCACAATAACTAGCAGGTCACAGGGTAAGGCCACCATTGGTGGAGGTTGATGCTAATAACCCCCATCGCAAAGTCGGGCTACAATGGTGGATGGTGATGAACCACATCACAAGGCAGACGGCATGGTAAGATTATTAGTGGAGGTCCCATCAAGGCATCTCACATAACAGTGGCCAGACATTCCAAGGGCTATATCCCAGGGCAGGGGTGCATTCGAGGTATGTACATCACAGCAACAAGACAGGTAACATCATAAACCGGCCGAAAACAGCGGGAGCTTTGGAAACCTGTGGACGTCCGCAGGTCTGGCTCCTTTACCTTTGGAAAACAAAGCAACACAATACCACACCAGGCAACAGCTAATTAAAATATAGGTCTAGCCTGTAGGGAAACGCAGAATGTGAGCTTAACGTAGCTGGCGGCTGCCCATAATAAGACATATCCCAGAACATCCCACCTCTCCAGCAGTCGTGGATGTGTCTTGAAATATCGGTAAAACATGTACAAAGAGTGAGAAGCATGGCGGCATGAAAATACGTTACGGCGAGGTGCAAACAATATAAACTACCGCCTGCCACTATGGTTGGATTACGGATTACGTGCAGCACGGGCGTCGATATATATATATATATATATATATATATATATATATATTGTTTTTGGTGTGTCCCCATATGGTTCCCCATATCCAACTTACCCTCCTCCTCTCCAACGGAAAATTTGCCGCCACCAAACTCGGGAGCAAAAACGCATGCAGGCATTCCAAATCGGAAATCGAAGTTACGGGACTCATGGAAATGAAAACTGCGGTGTGTTCAGTTGACTGCAGGTGACTGAATTAGTCACGATATAGAAGCTTCATGTTCGTGCCGTGTTTGCTTGAGAATTTCCTGTCGTTTATTTTGCACGTTGCATGCTTTTAACTACACAACTGATGTCTTCTCGACTCAGATATAGTTGTGTGCTATTGTCTGAGCGTATTGGCATTATTCAGTGATGTTTCAAGATGTACAGGCTGCAGCAGGTTACGTTATTTTGCCGTGATACGAAACGATGTCTCATCGCAAATTGAAAACAAACCTGTCCAATGTCGACTCTTAGAAAGCATGAGCAACTTGTAAATCCCAACGTCGCAAAGAACTTTTGAACTGTGTCGACCTCCAATCCGACGCGAGTGAATATTCCATAGAATAGTCAGGAACACTTGAACGGTTGACACCAGCCGACTAAACCGATTGAGGCAATCGTTCGAAAATGGCCGCCAAAACAGCACTAACCGTGCCGGACATGACACGCAAGTGCTGCGCTGCAGTCTGCAGCCCGCCTTCGGGATACCAGCGGGAGTCCCGCGCATCAAGTTACCTCTTCAATTCCGAAGCCGTACGCGTCTAACGACGTCGGAAGCCACATCACATCGACCCTGCGTCGGTCATCGAAACCGGGTCTCGACGATCGCCGCCAAACAAAATGATAATGATACCCAACGACATCGTCGGATGGCCGAGCCAGGGCGAGGAAACGTAGTAAAGCAGTGCTGTAGCTTGCTATTGTATTAAATGAGAATCCAACTCAATTACATTGAGAGGAAAGTGACCCAGATCCGGGAAAAAAAACATTTCTGTGTATCTAAGGCTAGGGTTTGCCTTCTCAGCCTCCCTAGCTTGTCTCTCTCACCGGGACTTTACGACGCACTCAGCTGCTGAGGCTATATGGTGTCGCCCGCTTCTCACCCTGGCAGGAAGGGCGGGCACGGCGGCGAATCGAACCCCGTACCCCTGGCTCCCCAGACGCTCAGTGGTTTACGCGGACGCGTTAACCACTGCATTAACCACTACACTACCGGCAGCCTCCCTAGCCTGTAGGCGCCGCCAGACATTCTACGTTCTGGGCATCCAATCACGTCCAAGGCGCAGACGCAACGCGAGCTGAAGGTGGCCTGAACTGCAGAGGCCAAAGAGGCGTTCGACCGCTGCAAGACGACGCCCGCAGACTCGGTGCTGTTCCTTCACACAGTGCCTGACACGCCATCAGCCTCCAATTGGATACCTCGGATCAGGGCGCCGGTGCATTGCTGCAACAGCACGTCACTAGAGGCCGCTCAGCAGATGAACGACAAGCTCGTCCGGTTCTGCGTCTCCGACCGCGGCTTACAGCTGCGCAACGTCCGCCTGCCCAGTAGTCGGACGCTCGTGGTGGATGACTCCACCGACCTAACGAGCCCGCGGATCCCAGACCCGCAGCGCCGCACCTACTTTCGGGACGTGCACAACCTGCCGCAACAGGGGAGCGAGCCACCGTCCAGCTCGTCACCAGCCGCCTCACCTGGCCCTCTCCCAGGGGGAGAGAGACGGGCGGAAGTGGACCCGAACCTGCCAGACATGCCAGCATGCGAAGGTGCAACGACATACACGCTCACCGGTGTGCTGGTACGGGGCGTACCAGGTGACAGGTTTGCCCACGTGAGCGTGGGCATCGTGGAATCTGTGGCGCCCAGCAACGGCCATGTATTCCTGTTGGAAATCGTCGACCGGCTCACCCACCATTAGCTCACCCACCACCACCACACTCAATCGAACGGGCTCGGCGAGCGGATGCACAGGCAGCTCAAGACGACCCTGCTCTGCACGGCAACGCCCGATGTCCGGACGCCCTGTCGCTGGTACTCCTCGTCATCCGGTCAGCGCTCAGGTCTGGCCTCCAGTGCAGTGCTGCCAACCACGTCCACGGCTCGCTGCTCTGCCTGCCGGAGGAGTTTTTGGACTCAGTAGGCACCAGCCCCAGCGTCGTGTGCTACCCAGCTGCACTGCACCATACAGGCACTGCGACCGACGGTGACCGAGCGAGCGACCGACGCGCGCAGTTACGCTCCACGCGCGCTCGCGAACGCATCGCACGCGTTCGTTCGGCATGACGTTGTTCGGCCGCCGCTGTCGTGCCCCTACGGCGGCCGTTCCTGGTTGTGAGCCCCACGGAGAAGGCCGTCACCGTCGACCGCGGCGCTCGCCAGGACACCGTGTCCGTCGACCGCGTGAAGCCGGCCTCCGTGGAGGATCGCCCTGCACCACTGGCCAACAGACGCCTCCAGTCTCTCGGTGTTAGCGCCGCGGCCGGCTCCCGATGGCGGACCGCTGCTGGTGGTCGACCGCGCGAGCGCCCCACCGGCCTGCGAGTCCAACTGACTGCTCCCCATCCCTGAGTGCGCGCGGCCGCCCCACATGCCAGCGCGCCTGCCACGTCGCCCTCCATCCTCTGCTCGCGCTCGGGACGCGCCGTGCACCCGCCAACACGGTACCGCCACGTCCACTTCGTGGGCGTGTCTAGGGGAGCACTGTTGGCAGCGCCACCTCTAGGCGCTACCACCGTGGGTGGCGCCTTCGGCATCACAGGCGGCGCCCGTGCAAATGCGTCTGCCTCTGGCTTGGCTAGGTGGCACCGTACTTTGCGCGGTGTATGATTTCGTACGAATTGATCATGTCAACTCCGCCAGCTGTACTTGCAATAAGTCCCCACCGCCTTATACATTTTTTCACAGCGAAAAAGTCACATTTAACGCCCTTTATTCGGTGAATTCTTCCATGATGTCTTGCATGGAGTCCCTCGACGGCAGATGACCAGCTCTGCGCCCTTTCGCCGCAGCGCGCGCCCACGACAGCAAAACGATTCGCTGCTCAACCGCCAAGGCTCCACTATAAAAGCAAATATATATATGCACAAAGAGACTTGTTTAGTGCTAGTGTGCGAGTACCGAGTATAGCGCGCGAGTAGTAATACCTAGACCGAACGGTAGATGGCAGAGCGTCTCGCGGAGTACAGGAACACAGTCTAGTTCCGACCGCCGACTCGCGTGCACATTCGCGGAGACAGACTCGAACATGGCGCAGCCGACAGGATCAGTGGGAATCGGTTCTTCTGTCGGACGACATAGACGACCCTGTGACTAGTGTCGTGCCTCGGGGAACGCGACTCGTGCCAGACTCGATGGCAAAAGGTGCCAAACCGGAACAATTGGAACTGACCAGTGACCGCGGAGTGACGTACCGCATGTGGCGACAGAGATGGGACGACTACACGATGTTGTCGGACTTGAGCAGCAGGCCGCCAGCCCTGCAGCTGGCGATTCTCCGGTCGTGCCTCTCGGACGAGGTCCGGACAGTCGCGGCCAACTTCGACATCCCTGCTTCCCAGTGATCGGACCTCTCCGTCGTCCTCTCGCACCTGGACGGCTACGCCCGCGACCAGGTCAATGAGGTCATTCGGAGGCGCACATTTAATATGTGCACCCAGCAGGAGGGCGAGTCACCTAATGACTTCTCCACCCGCCTCCGTGATCTCAGCCGTGAGTGCGGATTCTGCGATGCCTGCCGTGACAGCCTGAGCAGGGACCGTATAGTCGTGGGCATGCGCGACCCGGCGACAATGAAACGATTGTGCGCCGTCTCACTCCTGTCATTGCAGCAGGCGATCCAGATCTGCCGCTCCGAGGAGGCTGCGACGCGTGACGTCACGGAGATCGTCGGCGGCGAGGCCGACGCCGTGGGATCCGCACCGACTGTCATCGTGTCCGTGTCAGGCCGTAACACGGCCAGGATGACGGCGCTTCAGGACGCCGGAGCCGACGTGTCAGTCGCTGGGTTAGACTTTGCCGAACTCATTGACGAGATGAACGATAACCTCCAGCCGCCGCCGACCCATCCCCGCGCTGTGGGCGGCCACGTGACGCGCTCGCGCGGGAGTCTGCCCGTCCGAATCACCCTGGGTGACGTAACGGTGTCTGACACGGTGCATATCATCTCAGGAGTGCCACAACTCCTCCTCTTGTGGCGCATTGCCGTCCGTCTTCGTATTGTACCGGTCAATTACCCACGGCAGATAAATGCAGTCAGTCGGGGTGCCGGACCGCCCGGGGGAGGGGGGGGGGGGGGGGGTGCGGTACCGATTATAGCGCGCGAGTAGTAGTATCTAGACCGAACGGTAGATAGCAGAGCGTCTCGCGGAGTACAGAAATAGTCTAGTTCCAACCGCCGACTCGTGTGGATCTTCGCGGAGACAGACTCTAACAGTTAGTGCTCTACGCACAGCATGCCGGGCCCCAGGAAACAACGTAAGGTCTCTGGACAGCGTAATGAGCCTTAAAATATTTTCACCCCCACCCTCTCAATGAATGACGAATTATTTTTATCCCCTCGAAGGCCCCTCACTTTCATTTGCGACTGTCCCTGGCTACTTGGAAGCCAAAAGACGCCCAATTTTGTTGTGTTTCGTGCCTCAAATATGCGTCTATTTGGCCGGCTATGGGCGCCTTCGAAGCCCATGGGCTCCTTTTGGGGCCCGAGGGCAGGGGCATGGCTCCACCCCCCCCCCCTTCTGGATCCGCCCCCGGCCATCGGCCGCAGACCATTTAAGCCAGAAGTCAAATAGCGGGCGCACATAAACGCGGCCAAAAAAGAAAATGCAGCCCCCCCCCCCCTCCCCACCCTACCACCTGCGTGATGAATTTTCACCGGGCTACATCCCGGTCCTACCTAGTTTGGTTATCTTGGCTGTGCTCCTGTGAACGCGTACATAGCGACTTGAGCCCCCCCCCCCCCCCCATGCCGCTACTGGCGCGCCAGGATTCCCAGGAGCAAGTAAGCTAGAGGGCGACAAGCTGTGCTTTTGGTTTCCATTTCATTTATTTTGATGGTTGCTCATGCCTGTCATTCCTAATCGGGCGTTTTGCCCCTGATTTATGGCTGGACCATACATCATGCCATATTCTGACAGGTACCATTGGTGATTTATCGGCCTTTCTGATGATAAACTAGTTGTTGCGGCTTGCAGATTCAGCTGGTGACCAGGATGTGTATTTTGGTGATGGAAGTAGCCACTAGGGTCGCCCGATTTATTTTGACCCATTTTCAGCCGCCGTAACTAAGCCGACGTGTCAGTATGCGGGGCGGGGACATCCGTCGATCGCGTGCTTCGCACGGGCAAGGTGCAACCAAAACATAAAGCACAACCGGTCGCGTGGATGTGACCACGTCTCTGAGGTTGGGGAGCTGGGTGACAAATCAGGATTGAGGAGGCAGACTGGAACCTGGGGAAGCGGCGATTGAACCTAACGTCATTGTGAACGACAATTTGTGAGCAACGTGCATTTTACACGAAAAGTCAGAGGGACTGCAATCTATTTTTGATAAATTTGGGAGGCAGGGGAGGCGTCCGCTTCCCATGCTCCTGCGGTGATTACACCCACGGCTGGATGTAGCTTCGGTCAGACGGAACAGATTATTAGAACACCTGCCTTCTGACCCACCCACCCGTGGCGGGTATGCCCGATCCCCTTCAGGCGCTCACCAACACTTGGCCGGGGTAGCCGGCGCCTGTGGCAGCGGCTGCGCTGAAGGTCAGGCGACGGCAGAGGTAAGGGCCGTCCGTGGTAAGAATTCCGGTACTCTGTCGTTGGCCCGGGATTTCCCGATCGGGTGGTGAGGTCAGGGCTCACGAAACAAACGCCTGCCCGTGAAGTGGTTTATGCGGCAACTGAGCATCCGCATCCCGCCGGAGGAACCGCTGCTTCTTGCGAACGAGCGAAGAAACAATGTGTCAAAAACTCACCCCCGCAGCACGCTACGCAGGAATATATTGCGACGTATCAGTCAGCAAATGCGAGCAGAATGCTCACCAGCTGCTGCAGCCGGCCGGCATATACGAGTGGCTCCACCACACTCGTCAGCAGCCAGATTACATTGATGTGGCACGATCAAGTCCATCGCAAGGACTTAATATTGTGTAGAGAATGTTAAGCTGTAGAATCGTCCGCACGGAACGCCCGTTAACAGGACCGTCATCAGAGTCTACGTCACCAAAACAGAGCTTCCGTCTCGCTATGCCCGATCCACAGTCGTCCTCGGGTCACACACATCATAATGTCCAAATACATCCACATCTCACGAGCGCACGTCGGGTCCCCGCACCCTACTGCAGCAATGATCCTCACTGTCATCCGCACACTCCGCCCCTTCCCCGCGTACTCGTCCCGCTCCCGCGTGCTCCAGCCCGGCCAAACGGGCGTGCCCCTTCCAGTCAGCAGCAGCCAGGCCGGACGGCGGGCCCACACGGAAGCGCCTGCCGCGTGCCGGCGGTTTGTCGCCGGGGTACGACACAAACCAGCGGATCCGCCGCAGCAAAGCTGCACCAGTGGCGCAGCTGGAGCAGCACGTCTCCGAAGGCCACGTCGGGCCAACACTCAACGCTGTCAGGTCGACCGGGTCACGTCAGGTCAGCAGTGGCGCAGCTCGAGCAGCACGTCTCCGTCGGCCGCGTCGGGGCACCACTCAACGCTGTCAGGTCGTCCAGGTCACGTCAGGTCAGCAATGGCGCAGCTGCAGCAGCACGTCTCTGACGGCCGCGTCGGGGCACCACTCAACGCTGTCAGGTCGCCCAGGTCACGTCGGGTCAGCAGTGACGCAGCTGCAGCAGCGCGTCTCCGTCGGCCGTGGTCGTGACGGCGGCGCGCTCTGCCCAGCGCTCCGTCCAGACGTCGCCTAGCGTCCGCAGTCTCTCCAGGCCGCCGGTGGGCAGCGTGAGCCGCTGCAGCGGCGCCGGGCCGGCCAGCGAGCGGCGCAGCGGCGTCAGCAGCGGCTCGGTCGGCAGGTCGGCGCCCGGCGGTCGACAGCCGGCCATCAGGAGCTGCGTCAGCGGGCAGGCGGCAGCCAGCGCGGGCCGCCAGCAGTGCCGCCTGAGCCTCGGCCGACAGCTGGCCGTTGTGGGAGGCATCCAGCCGGGCTAGGTGGGGCGTGTGCGTGAACGCGCTGCCGGGCAGGGGTCGGGTTATGACAAGCAGTCCTGAGGTCACCGGTCAGGTCAAAACATGCCGCCGGGCAAAGGGAGCTAGGCCAGTATGGGATCAGGTCATACCATGGCAGCAGTAGGGGCCACGCCGCACCAGAGTTGTGCACACGTGCTGAGTGCAGACCAACACGCCACTTGCTAGACATGGCCGCCGCACGGTGACGCAATGTTCATGACGTCACTCGGCGCGTCCCGACAAATCGCAGACAGCTGAGCGCGACACGGACCTGGCCAGCTGGTCGGCCTGCTCGTCGGTGAGCCCGCTGCGGCTCAGGTCGAGCTCCTGGAGGGAGCAGTCGCGGCCGCGGGCGACGAAGCGGCGCAGCGAGCCGGGCAGGCCGCGCCAGCCGGCCGCCGCCAGCCGCAGCAGCCAGTCGGGCCGCAGCCAGCGCAACAGCAGCTCGCCGCCGGCCGGCGACACGGCGTTGTGCGACAGCCGCAGCTCCGACAGGCTGCTCCCTGCAGGCGGGCAAGAGAAAGGGGCGTTAGATGCTGGCAAGCTGGACTGCTCCTCCCGTGGAGCGAGCCGACTCCACTTCACCACTTGATGGCAAAATCCTGTATCATTACCTCGCATCGAGGTGTATTTACTCACCAGCCAGGGCGAGCGCCAACGTGTCCTGGTGGGCCGACAGGTGGTGCTCGGTCAGCTGACACGAGGTCAGGTCGAGGCAGGTCAGTCGGGTCAGGCCGGCCAGCAGCGTGGCCAGGTGGGCCCCAGACGAGCTGTCCGCCAGCAAGTTGTAGCCAAGACGCAGGGTCTTGCAGGCCTGGCAACACACGGCGGTAAGTGTTGGGCGCGATAAGAGCAGGGGACAGGTCATTCGACATGATTATGGTAATTATCGAGGATACCACGCGGTGTGTTGACATGTAACGACATCACGGGACGACTCAAGCCAGTTACAATGAAGGGAAGTCAAGCACGACCGTAGTAGTAAAGTTGCATCAACCTGATAATGTACGATGAGATCATAATATACATCTTGTAACCGTAACAACACATTTTGTTACACGACGTGCATTTCATTTACAAGATGAATTTGTTAAATATGATATGACACCTTTTCGCTAATACTGAGCTTGTTACACTATCTTCTCAACTGAATATGCTCAGGCCACCATACCGTTGCGCTGCTCGCAGTCAGGACAATTGGTGCCAATGGGGAAGGTCTGCGCGCCGCCGTGACAAGACTCATCTGCGATTTGCCAGCCACAGAAAAACAATCGCCAGCAGCCTCCCATTGTCGCTGTTGGCGCAGGCACGGTACACACAAAGTGTTCCGTCCAGCTGACCATACCTGGAGAGCACCGACCCGGTGTTCCGTCCAGCTGACCGTACCTGAAGAGCACCGGCTCGGTGTTCCGTCCAGCTGACTGTACCCGAAGAGCACCGGCCCGGTGTTCCGTCCAGCTGACTGTACCTGAAGAACACCGGCCCGGTGTTCCGTCCAGCTGACTGTACCTGAAGAGCACCGGCCCGATGTTCCGTCCAGCTGACTGTACCTGAAGAACACCGGCCCAGTGTTTCGTCCAGCTGACCGTACTTCAAGAGTACCGGCCCGGTGTTCCGTCTAGCTGACTGTACCTGAAGAGCACCGGCCCAGTGTTTCGTCCAGCTGACTGTACCTGAAGAACACCGGCCCGGTGTTCCGTCCAGCTGACTGTACCTGAAGAGCAGCGGCCTCGCCGACCGCGGCCGCTACGTGACCGAGGCCGGCTGACGTCATCTTGACACAGGTCAGGTCAAGAGTGTCGAGACCGGTCAGGTGGGGCAGAGCTGAGCTGAGTTCCTGCGGCCGTGCAGAGAGCGCGCAGGTCAGGTGGGGGAATGGCGGCGAGCACATTGAACATGAAGGGAAGTGCAGAACTGAACTACTGTGGTCATGAAGAACTCACACCAGTGAAGTGAAGGGTGAGCATATCGAGCAACTGGACAATACATCGCTCAGCCACCCAGCTGATGTTAAGGTCACACCAAGGTTCATCAAAATGCCGTTCGAACAAAAAAGGACACATTAAATCCACCTGCATCCCGCGCAAAATGACGATTGTGTTGCAAAACATCGACAAGCACTTCCAATCCACCCCTCATGCCTCTGATTCTTTTGTCAAAGACTTCACCGAGCAGCGCCACCAATGCCGCTACTCCACCCACCTGCACGCCCTCATCGCCGAGCGGATTGCCGGCGAGGTCGAGCTGCGTGATACAGTTGTAGCGCTGGGTGGCGCGTAGAACAGGCCGCAGCCTCGCCGGCGTCAGGCGGACGTCAGCCAAGTCCAGACGGCCAGAGCCCTGGCAGAGGGCGAGGCGAGATGCCACAGTCCCGATGGCGCCTGTCCAGAGGTCATATAGAGGTTACATAGGGTCGAAAGAGGTCAGTCAGGCCCAGTTGGGAGTAGCCGACGTCCAGAGCAGACCTGTCCAGATGTCAGAAAAGGGCCAGGTCCAGATCCGGTAATCCGTTCCGACTCTGGCGCCAGAACAACCAGTTACGATCCAGACAACGCGTCTGCAGGAGTCCAAGGAAGGTCAGACGAGTCATGATAATGGTGATGTGTAGCTCACGCCGGCC
Organism: Pollicipes pollicipes; assembly: GCF_011947565.3. Taxonomy (NCBI): domain Eukaryota; kingdom Metazoa; phylum Arthropoda; class Thecostraca; order Pollicipedomorpha; family Pollicipedidae; genus Pollicipes; species Pollicipes pollicipes. The sequence continues at coordinate 42,201,874 of NW_023596545.1, read as the reverse complement.
GCGACATGTTAACACGACCCCGAGTCAGCACCAACCACATCAGCCAACACCTGCAACAACTACCACGCCTAACGATCCCGCTTCCCTCCCTCCGCCTGCCTCCCCACAGGCGCGGCTCACGTGCGTTCAGCAGCCCGCAGGCCGCACTGTAGCGCTCGGTCAGCGGCGGCCGCTCCCAGCTGATGACGCGGCTGCTGATGACGTCATCCTGGCCGCGGACCAGTCCGCTGACGGCGTCGTCCAGCGTGAGCAGAGCGCCGTCCTTCAGCAGCTCCAGAGAGGGACGCAGCAGAAACTGCCTGTGCGCGGATGTACGTCGGTCGCAGGCAGCGTGGCAGACACGGGAAGGCGGGAGCAGTGTCGTCGGACTCGATTGTGAAAGCGAGCGAACAGGGCGCGCATGCGAACGCCGTGCCGTGGCGACGAGCCGTGAAAGCCGGCAGTTAGAGGCGCACGAGGACACGACTCCTTTGCAGGAAAATGGAACAGAAGTTAAGTGGCGCTGTTGATGGTGCATCCATCTAGCTAATCAACCAGTTCAAGTTACACAACTATTGTAAATAGGGCGACAGGCCTATCCCGGCGAGTCTTTGGAGTAGCCAGCGATGCACCACATACTATCTGCGTTATCACGTATCAGTTGACGACGCAGCGATTACTATCTTAAGACTAGAGCAGCATAGCCCCAGCCCTCCGCCTATCCTCAACAACAGAGCGGTGGCCAGTGTCACCCGAGGCGGACCTTGCTTCATGACTCGGCCGCGTCGGCGCGCGCGCCAGCCAACTCGCCTGTAGTATCTGTCGGCGGCCTGCCGGGCGAGCCAGGCGACGGTGGGCGGCGGCTCGTCGCCGACCGGCGCCGGCAAGGGCACCAGCAGACGGTCCCGCTCCACCTCCACGATTACACGCACGCTGGGCGTCGGCCACCCCTGCCGGCCGCCAACGGAGGCGGGTCAGATCACAGCGACAGACACGCAGCGGGGCGGGATTGACCGAAGCCGGGGGGGGGGGGGGGGCACAAGTTACCACCAGCCGGCGGGGCAGGAGTGACCGCCGGCCGGAGGGACAGGAGTGACCGCCCGCCGGAGAGGCCACGGAGCAGCCCAGCCAGATCGAAGACCCGCAGGATTGACCTGCGGACCTGCGGGATCTGCAGCGCTGGCCGTGGCAGCTGTGTGGGGCCACACGGAGCCAGGGGGTCAGCGGTCAGGGGCCAATGCGGGCGCGCTGGGTGCGACGGTGCGACGAGGGGAGCTGCACCGGAGCCAGGGGCGCCTGGCGCCTGTGACCGTCGTATGCCGTGCGCCGCGTATGTCTCCTCACGGCCCGCGCCAATGTCCGCTGCCGGACTAGTCGCCCCGCGACCGGACCCAGCAGAAGACAGCGCTGCGCGTCCTGGCGGAGGAGCACGGAACAACATCAACCGCCCACAAAATTTACACTTGTTTATATGCATACATAACTTAGCTACACCTGGCCAGGCGGCAAAAACCTGAATGTTTACAGCACATTGAGCGTTTTGTCAAACTTCGGTAGCTTACGCGCGTCAAATAGTTCGACGAACTTTTGTGGCGCGCGGCGTATCTATTTGCCGCGGGAAACACGCTGTCTTCCCCAATGTGCGAGTATGGTTTTTGTTTGCTACGTTTGGCCCGGGCGCTCGTTCCGGACATCCGCGCAGGACGATAAGTAGAGGGCGGCCCATCAAACACGCCAACCCCGTCGGAGTAAGGGCACATTCAGACAGTACAGTGACAGTAACAGTCGGCTGTCGGAGTGACAGTGAGGCGGACACGGTGTTGGGAAAGCATGTCGACGTGGCATGCCGACGGCTGGGGGCTCGGCGCCTACACCTCGGCAAAGTGTAAGCCCGGTGGAAGAATCGCCCACCCTTCAGCGATTATTCGAGATCCTCGGCCCTTTCTATGTTTGATGGCCTCGCGTTGTATAAATACACATTAAAGAAGGGAACGTTTTGTGATGATGAACTTACGTACCCGCACATTATTTCCGATCCGTTACATGTCGCGCAAGTCTTCCGTGCTTGCATGGTATCATAGTAATTAGCATATATAATACACAAATATGTCGCTAATGTGTTTCGTTGAATGGCGTCTGACCTGTGGGTATCTCGTGACTGCCATTTGGCGTCGGTGAGAAATCCGTCGGGTGAGCATGACAGTATCGCTGAGAAATGAGGAGCCGGTGCTCCTACTTACGCAGACGGCCTGTATGTCAGATGCCGCCCCCGTAACACTCCTTTAAGGTAGCAGCTTATTATCACCCGCCACCTATCAGACGCCAACAACAGCCATGACCGCCCAGTCTCAACAGCCGACCTACACCTACAGAGCAACACGCAGCTGACGCGAGAGGCGGGCCGGGCTGGACGCGCGCGCCTGACCTTGTCGCCGGCGCCGCCAGTGCGGTGCACCTTGGAGGGCAGGGTCGGCGACGGACTGCCGGACGGCGAGCGGTCCGGCGAGGGACCGGTCTCGGCCGGCCGCTGGCTGCGCTGCCGACACACACAGAGGCCACCACAGGTCAGACGCAGGCGCAGTGCACCGGCCATAGCCTTGTGTTCTGGAGAGCGAGCCACGAGTATTGCGGGTGGGCGTGCAACAAAGCAGGGCTTACACCACAGCAGCCCCAAGTACAACGCACGACACGGGACATACACGAGCACAGTCAGTAGATTAACATAAGACAAACTGGCAGATGTCGAACAACAGCGCCGCATTAAGCATGGTATTGCAGCCATTCAATGGCACACAAGTTGAGCACTACACAGATATACTGCCAAACGCCATGCAGATAAAACATGCGTTGGCATGCGTTGACTTTCCGCGAATAAACATCACGATCATCAGACACACACGCACAATGTGTGAACTGCGAGCCTACATTACACACTCTCCGCGACCGGTTGGCGGGGCCGTACCGTGCCAGCGGCCGTCACCGCCCACAGCCTGCCGGCTGCGTCCAAGCGGCGCCGGCCGTCGCTCACCATAACCAGTGGCGTTAGCTGGCTCTGTCGGGAGCGCCTCCGTTTTCGCGGCGGCCGTGGCGGCCGCGGCGCCGGCGGCACGTCGGCAGCGTCGTCGCTGGTCGGCTCCTCGATCACCACCTCCGGCTCGGGCGGCGGCGGTGAGTCGGGCCCGCTGCTGCCTGGGCGGCCGTCGACCGGCGGCGGCGGCAGCAGTGGCGACCGGGGCGCCGCCGCTGCGCCGCCGCCGGCCAGCAGCGGCGATACGGGCCGCGTGCGGCCGCGACCGGAAGAGAAAACAGGCGAGCGGCGGCGGCGGCGGCGGCGGCCAGGCATCGCCGCTACGTCCTCCTCCAGCCACTGGTAGGCAGCCTCGTCCACCAGGCTGGCGCGCGGCCCGGTGGGCCTCGAGCGCCGGCCGCCGCGCTGCAGACGGCGCCGGTCGTCAGGGGAAGATCGAGCAAGACCATCGTACGCTGCACGGTGCGCTAGAGGTCACTGGGCAAAGCCTGGTTACCGGGGAGATCGGCACAACAGACAGAAACCAGCCATGGAAATATCAGGGTGGTTACACGAACTCCGAAAATGGGAATACGAACACAGTTAATGGTAATGCGCCATGTTTTTCAAGATATTTTTCTCCGACAAATCAGGCGCACGTAAAAGACAAGCTGCTGCACTTGCCCACGCGCATATATATTCACTTAGCCGAGCGAATTAGTCGAACCGAAACTTAAACCGAGTCACATTTGTTGCGAGGGTGACTGCAGAAACAGACCCACAACTGGTCAGCCATCCGGGCATCTCCCGCGGCCGGCACGGCGCACGCAGCCCGGCCGGCCGCGCCGAGGGCGCGCGTGGGGCCTCACCCGGCCTGGTGAGGGAGCGGTGACGGCCGAGCGTCCGACACCGCGGATGGCGCGCCGGTAGGCGACCGTCGGGTCCTCCTCCTTCTCCTCCCCGTCCGAGACCACCACTGCTGCAGGGCTGCCCGGGGATGCTGCCGTGCAGCAGGCAAGGCGTCACTAAGCCGACAGCGACGCGTCAGTACGGACCACGGCGTCGGACATAGCAGCACGTCGGCACGGACCACGGCGTCTGCACAGTGGCGGGCACTGAGACGGCAGCGACGTGTCAGCACGGACCACGGCGTCCGCGCAGCGGCCGGGACTAAGCCGGCAGCGGGCGTGCACGGACGAAGAGATGGCAACAATCCATGCTGGCGCCGTCCGATGCTATAAAGCCACAAACCAAACGAGCACCCATCGCCGCGTCGTGAGAGATACAGACGGAGGCACGCGCACAAGCAAGGTACCGACGCTACACACCTTATCGCTCACCTCACCTTACAAAACTGCCCCAGCAATGTTTCTCAGAGGCCGCTCCCATTCCCGAGGTCAGGCTACCCCCCCCCCCCCCCCCCCTACCTCCCCCAACAAGGTTCCCAGGTCTCCACATATGACGTGTGCTTAAAAGAAGAGCACGGAGCACGCCATCGCACACCCTTGTATGGAGCGCAAGCAACTGCACAGGCCATGTTGGCGTTCAGGGGCGCAGCCCGTCACGCACCGGACCTACCGGGGTCGTCGGTTGGGCCGGAGGTGCCGGACGTGCGCACCGACGGCGAGCTCTGCAGGCGGCGGCTGGGAGAGGTCGGCACCGGTTGACCCGCTGCGCGGCGGTCCAGGCTATCAGTCACAGCCACGCTCTCACCCGCGCCTCACTGACCAGGGTGGCGCGACAGGGGACAAGGCACCGGCCCCATGCTTCACACGGGAGGGACGCGCTGCTGGGAAGGACGAACACTGCACCGAAATGGCACTGAGTGGAACAGTAGATGCTGCAATGCAATTAGCTACGCCCGCGGTCCTGGTATCAGGCACCGAACACCGACGGCAGCAACAGCTCGCTTGAGCGAATTGCCGAATCTCTTCAACGCCGTTGGAGTGCTGTGCCAAACAGGACACTGGGCGGCAGCTTACCCGTGTGTGTCATTGGGCTTTACAACGCACTCAGCTGCTGAGGCTATATGGCGTCGCCTGCCTCTCACCCTGGCAGGAAGGGCAGGCACCGCGGGGAATCGAACCCCGTACCTCTGGTTTCCCAGATGTGCGGCGGTTAACGCAGACACGTTAACCACTACACTACCGGCGCCCCCGGCGGCTTACCCTTTCTCAGAGCTTCCTTCATCTCGTCCTCCAGCTGTCTGATGTCCGCCAGTTCATCCGGCGTTAGCCTGACATCCAGGTTGGCACGGTAGGCCATGAGGTACTCCAGAGGCGTTTCGCCCTGTCACGACGATACACGACTTTTACCACATTTGAAAGGTGCGGGTAAGTCGACGGAGACAGGACAAAGACCACCTCCAAGCACGAAGGGTGAACAGCCCTTTTGTACACTCCGGCAGACTGAACTACACGATGCGCGTAGATGTGCCAGCTGTAAGAAAAATTCCCTGTTTGAGTTGCATCCTTCAATAGCCACGAGATAAACTTCATACAGTGAGGCTATGGCAGTAGTCATGACCACAACAGTGCTGGATTACACATGCTGCGGCGTTGTTTTCCCACAAGTTGTTCACCTTTGATCAGTGTAAGAGTTGATAAGGGCATTGCGCGATGCGATTCCACAAAGGCTGAGTATCAGCTTGCCACTACTACTCCTTGCGCACTTCTTACCAGTAATGCTTCCGATTTTTTCCCGCGTCCCTCGGGCAGATAGCAACGCCATTGACCAACAGAACTAACCACACCAAAATAACCCGAACATGTTTCTGACGGATAATGTCAAGGCACGCCTCTTCTTGGAGTCCGCGTTCCAAACAAGCTGGAGCACGCCAAAACGCTGCCAAATAGGTTTCCTCCCGCCTTCCACCTTCCAAGCCCACGCGTCACGACGGTATCGCCTTCACGATGGCATTCACCAGCGTCAGAGACTGGACCCCAAACGACCCTGGCGACCGCCGCGCCGAGACAGGTGCCCTGCAGCTGGCACGCCGCGCAGCCCACCTGCTGGTTGGTGGCCGCCGGGCTGGCGCCAGCTTCCATCAAGAGGCGCGCCACCTCCAGGTGTCCGTTGCCAGCAGCGTCGTGCAGCGGAGTGGTGCCGCCGCAGTGCTGGCCGCCCGGGTCGCCGACGCGCGCGCCGTGCTGTAGCAGTAGGCGCACCACCTCCAGGTGGCCGAAGTTGGCCGCCTCGTGCAGAGGCAACCAGCCGGAGTGGTCCCGCGCGTTCACCGGGTGACCCTGGGGACGGGAGAGGCATCAGACCGACAGCAGGCCATCGGCCGGCCCTGACGACGGGGAGGGGGGGGGGGGAGGCAGCCAGCCGGAGTGGTCCCGCGCGTTCACCGGGTGACCCTGGGGACGGGAGAGGCATCAGACCGACAGCAGGCCATCGGCCGGCCCTGACGACGGGGAGGGGGGGGGGGGGGGAGGCAGTCAGCCGGAATGGTCCCGAGCGTTCACCGGGTGACCCTGGGGGCGGGGGAGGCATCAGGACGACAGCAGGCCATTGGCCGGCCCTGGCGACGGGGGGGGGGGGGGGAGGCGCTCAGGCCGGGTGTCGCAGGGAAGAGGATCGGGAGGATCGCAGGTAAACCTGAGGGGAGCACCAGACCTGATGATTTAAACAACAGAGGAAGACCGGGTGAGCCGCTGCAAACCAAGTATCGCCAACTGGAGCTTCAAGCGATCCTCAGCAGACACACGACACCACCAAACACAAGTCCCCAGTCAGCTCCTCCGGCGGCACGCCGACGTACGAATCGGGCGACCGCTGGTCTAATGTATAAGGTCCTACCGCCAGCAGCCTGGCGGTAGGACCTAGCTCTACCCGCAGGCAGGCGGGAACAACCTACCAACTGCAGCAGCCAGGACACCCAAAGACTGAAGACTGAAGCAGCTGGGACACTCAGCAAATGCAGCGGCTCGGACACCCACAAACTGTGGCAGCCGGGACACCCATTGATTGCATCAGCTGGGACACCCAACGACTGTATCAGCCGGAATACCCACCGACTGCAGCGGCCGGAACACCCACAGACTGCAGCAGCCGGGATACCCACAGACTGAAACAGCCGGGACAATCACCAGCTGCAGCAGCCAGGACACCCAAAGACTGTAGCAGCCGGGACAATCACCAACTGTAGCAGTCGGGACACCTACCAGCTGCAGCAGCTGGGACACCCACCAGCCGCAGCAGCCAGGACACCCACCGACTGCAGCAGCCGGGACACCCACCGACTGTAGCAGTCGGGACATCCACTGGCTGCAGCAGCCGGGACACCCGCCGACTGCAGCAGCCGAGACACCCACCGACTGCAGCAGCCAGGACACCCACCGACTGCAGCAGCCGGGACACCCACTGGCTGCAGTAGCCGGGACACCCACTGACTGCAGCAGCTGGGACACCCACTGACTGCAGCAGCCGGGACACTCACTGGCTGCAGCAGCCGGGACACCCACTGGCTGCAGCAGCCGGGACACCCACCGACTGGACCAGCCGGGACACCCACCGACTGCAGCAGCCGGGACACCCACCGACTGCAGCAGCCGGGACACCCACCGACTGCAGCAGCCAGGACACCCGCCGACTGCAGCAGCCGGGACACCCACCGACTGCAGCAGCCGGGACACCCACCAACCGCAGCAGCCGGGACACCCACCGACTGCAGCAGCCGGGACACCCACCGACTGCAGCAGCCGGGCCGCCTGCTTCAGCTTGCCCTGCATGCAGGCCACGTGCAGGTGCGTCTCGCCCTTGTTGTTGCGCCAGAGGTTGCGCGCCGGGCGTGCTCGCCGCGGTCGCTCCGGGTCCGCGTCCTCCGAGTCGGAGCTCAGGCCTGCCGTCAGATGGCGCCGTCAGAGGGCGCTGCGGCTCCAGGCGCCGCGTCACATGAGCGCCTGGCAGGTCAAAACTCCCAGGCCGCAAGTGCAGCACGGTGGCAATAACTCGCAGCACACGGGGTGTCGCACACCCGCTGGGTGAGCAATTATTCGTCATCGCTTTCATGGAACACCACATGGTTCGAAGCAATCGCACAATGCAGAACGCTCAAAACTTGCTTTACGTGATGACGAACATGTCGGCGCAAATGAGCTTGTGATCAAGCGCCTTCTTCTGTTGCATGTCAGAAATGTCATGCAGGTCAACGGCAAGGAAAGCCCGGTTCACCTCATGCTATCCCTTTCGGGCCAGTTCTTTATCCGCAAGCTAATTAGCTGAATGCCACTACCTCTGACGTCACCGGTAGTCGCGTCACAAAGGGTCCTATACGGAGATCCCGTAGTTCGTGTGTGATGTGTAACTGGCGACCCCACCACAAATCCGTAGTGCGTAAAAAGCTATAGCCGAGGTAACAGGTGCAAGCCAGCAGAACCAACAGCCGAGGCCGCGCCCTAACCTTCCAGGTGGTCTAGGTCGATGGACTCGCTGCCCGAGCCGTCGTCCTCCGGCTCGGAGGAGTCCTCCTGACTGTCGTGCCTCCCGTCGAAGTCCTCGGGCAGGCGGTCACAGCGCAGCGCCAGCGCCAGATCGCGGCGCACGCGCGCTGAGGGTCGGACGGGGAGCCGCGGTCAGGCGCCCGACCACGGCGCCGCGTCCGCAGACACGCCGCTGTCGGCCGGCCACATGATAACGGCTGGACGGGCTATGCACTGTTTATATGTTGGTTATGGTGGACTGGAGGGAAGGAGCGGCGAACACAGCGTCGTCGCTAACATGAGATGAACAACTGCGCAGCCGCGCTCTGCTATTTAGATCAGTCACAAGAGCATTACCAACACGCTGAACGAATGTCAATGTCTCGCCAACATAAGGAGAGCGATAATTTTGGGGGGTTTCAAAGTTGTGTCGCCCACGTTATATGGATGGAACCCATATGGAGCAAGGGGTGTATTGTCAAGACCTGACTAAGCTAAGCGATCGCTCCGTCCACACGAAATGCCCCCTACTATTGGGGACAGACCTTCGTCCTCTAGCAGACCGTGTTCGCGGTACGTCTCAGCCATGTCCTGCAGCGCAGACGCCCGCAGTCGGGGCAGGCCGGCCAGGCACGCCTCGTCCGCCGCCTGGCGGTAAAACTCGCAAATAGAGCCGACGTCGCCGCCCATAGAGAGCTCTAGGCTCGCCAGGTTCAACAGCGTCTTGCAGACCTGCCGAATCATGGGACTGTCAAATCAGAGCGTGACAGTTCATCTACTTACAACGCCATTTTGTATCACACACGATAAAGAACAGTGGTGAATGAATATAGGTAAGTGGGGGGGGCGGGGGAGTCGGTATTTATTCCAGCTATCTCAGTAAAATGTCATACCGTTTAAGGCAATGTTCCACCCTGTGGTACATTTCAAAACCACACTCCAGTGAAACCTCAGGACTAGTTACGTCTATCAATGGTACTGGGTAATGCCATTGCAGCGCCGAAAAGACCTCATTCTCACTCATAAGCATATCAATTTGAATTACTTTTGAGTCCAAATTATACTGTCAACGTTTCGTAACAGCACCACGCTTCCTGCAGTCGCGGCCACCGCTGCTATGGCAACCACCGTGTGCACCTCTACTGGTGCGAATAAAGGAACGTTTGTGAGCGGCCCAGCAGGCAGCAAGGGTCTGTTACCGAGTAGAGCATTGGTCGAAGTTTGAATCAATGCGTCACGTGGATCATGTGATGCCTCCATCCTCAAAGCCAAAATGCACCTTGAAGAGAGCCACTGCGGTAAACGTCACAGGGGAGAAATCAAAGCCATATTTAAACGTTTCGTTAAATTCGCGGAATAATAGCTTCATGTTTGCATGTTTTTGTTGTTTTGTTTTTTTTTGTCTACGCAATGCTTCCGGACCTCAGAGCATATATTACACAAACATTTTGAAACATGTCTGTGCTAACATTCCAGCGCAAACACGTTGGAAAAAGTTAGACAAATTAAATGCATTATTTTCGTAGTGGTGAACGGGGAGTCAAGTGAGACTTCTCCTGCAGGGTTGGCCAATCTAAATCAAAATTCTGAGGTTTTCAGGAAAAGAAATCAAGAAAGCTGACATAACCAAACAAATCGTACGCATCTAATGTACCGACGAGTGAAAAAAAATTAGGATACCCCTTTAAGTGCCAAAAATGTCTCACAGTTTAGTGTAGAAGCACTGCCCCCTTCACCCTGTCTGCTAAAGGCGAACTCCTAAGGCCGCAGTTTTTGCGAGGAGCTGAAATTCCAGACATTTTAACGGCTCCGTTAAAAGGCATTTCAAGAGGCAAAACACGGTTTTTCCAGTAAAATGCCACCAAATTGTCGTGCCTCTTTTGTAGCATAAATTTCGCATAACACGTATCACAAGTATGCTTGCACATAATGATACCTGCCAGCGTAGTGGAACAAACAGCAATAACGATGACAAACAACGCGAGTTTTTTCCAGCCATCACGTGAGTATGCGCCGCTCACACGGGGTACAGCAGACACCAGCTCCAAGACTGCACGTACGGCGGAGTGACAAGCACGCGGCGGGTGTCATCCGACCCAGTGTCCCACGTCAGGGCCTCGTCTCATCGGTGACCGCCAGTGAGTCTCACCTCCTTGCTGTTGCCCCGTCGGGCCTCCAGCTCGCGCAGGAACCACCGCTTGGCCTCAGCGTGCTGACGCAGGTCCTTGTGCGTCTCGGCCAGCGAGGCGTAGATGGCGGCCTTGACCGCCTCCGGGCGCCCCAGGGCCTCGGAGCACTGCGCAGCCAACGGGCACCATACAGTTACCACCCAAGGCGAATGACGACAACGTGGCGCAGTTACTCGGACGCGTACACACAGATCGTCGTCCATAAAAACTCTGTAGGCTCCCAACTTTCTGTAGCGTCAGGACCTTTATACTGAACTATACACAAATATACCAACGTGATATAATTTCAACTCATTAATTGAGCATGACCGTGCAAACACAAGCACCCATCGGATACGTTTCGCCCAACACTCCGCCGACCAAAACCTGTCCACACAAACTAGACTGATCACAGGTTTTCGTGCAGTCTGCTCGAGCGGCTTTGACGCGGCTCGACGTAAGGGAGGTGGAGCGGCGCACCTGCAGCTGCGCCCGATAGTGCTCCAGCGCCGACGCGTACGCCGACAACTGACAGAACCAGTCGCCGAGCTTCTCGTGGCGATCGTGGCGCCCCTGGTGGTCGTCCCGGTCCAGCAGCATCAACTGGTCGTCGGCGCGGCAGATTCGCACCGCTGCCGGGCCGTCAGAAGGTCAGCCCTCAGGGTCAGGTCAAGCTCGGAGTGACACTGCGCCAAAGCGGTTTGCGAAGTCGCGGTTAGCAAGTACACGCTGAAACGCTGCGAATATCAACGAGCAGCTGTTTGTCCCGGCAGTCTACTCCCTCTTCCGCCACCTAGCATGTATATAATTCGCAGACTGGTTATACAAGCCACACATCAATGGATAATTCGTAACAGCACTCCAAAGACACAGAAAACCTCCAATTTCAGGAACAATTAATGTCAGCACCACCAGCCAAATTGATTCGATGCTACCCTAAGAGAATTGCAACGTGCCCTCCAGCCCCCTCGTACCTCTCAGCTCTTCTCACTCCTTGCCTGGCGGCACTTATGTTAACCTCATCAACTTAAGCACGACCACACTCAGCCCACTGCAAGGCCCATTGCCTGTCACGTGATATTACTGATCGCTTCCTGTCCTAGTCCGCGAGAAGATTGGCACGAGTCGTCCCCATTATCAGGGCAGTCCCTGCGGGCGTTGCCGCCAAACACTCAGCGCAGCGGTCACCGCCGGGCGGACGCCGTTGGTGACGTACCTCCCATAACAGCCGAGACCAACACAGCATCCCACCGTGTCGCAGGCAGCGGTCACCGCCGGACGGACGCCGTTGGTGACGTACCTCCCATAACAGCCGAGACCAACACAGCGTTCCACCATATCGCAGGCAGCGGTCACCGCCGGACGGACGCCGTTGGTGACGTACCTCCCATAACAGCCGAGACCAACACAGCGTTCCACCATATCGCAGGCAGCGGTCACCGCCGGACGGACGCCGTTGGTGACGTACCTCCCATAAAAGCCGAGACCAACACAGCATCCCACCGTATCGCAGGCAGCGGTCACCGCCGGACGGACGCCGTTGGTGACGTACCTCCCATAACAGCCGAGACCAACACAGCATCCCACCGTATCGCAGGCAGCGGTCACCGCCGGACGGACGCCGTTGGTGACGCACGCAGACTCCCATAACATCCACCGGGCTACAGCAGCCGAGACCAACACAGCATCCCACTGTATCGCAGGCAGCGGTCACCGCCGGGCGGACGCCGTTGGTGACGTACCTCCCATAACAGCCGAGACCAACACAGCATCCCACTGTATCGCAGGCAGCGGTCACTGCCGGACGGACGCCGTTGGTGACGTACCTCCCATAACGGCCGAGACCAACGCAGCGTCCCACCATATCGCAGGCAGCGGTCACCGCCGGACGGACGCCGTTGGTGACGTACCTCCCATAACGGCCGAGACCAACGCAGCGTTCCACCGCACCGCAAGCAGCGGTCATCGCCGGACGGACGTCGTTGGTGACGTACCTCCCATAACATCCACCGGGCTACAGCGGCCGAAACAAACACAGGGTCCCACCGTACCGCAAGCAGCGATCACCGCCGGACGGACGTCGTTGGTGACGTACCTCCCATAACATCCACCGGGCTACAGCGGCCGAAACAAACACAGGGTCCCACCGTATCGTAGGCAGCGGGAGTGTCTCTTGTGTTCCGACGGCTTTGGCGAGCGCAGCTTGTAGGCCTTGTACCAGGAGCGGCTGGCGGCCTCTGTGTCCCCCATCAGCAGGAGCACCTGACGCACACGGCATTACTGTCAGCGGCGTCAACGTCATCACCCGTCTGGCGTAAAACCGAGACCAGGGGAGTTCACACTCCTGAACTACGCACGAGGACCTGCGTCACAACACTAACAGCTCACTCGTAGTGTCGGGGGCTAGCTTTAGCTGGTACTGCATCGGTACCGTCGGTACACGAACAGTGACAGGGCTGGTATGTACTCGTGCCTTTCCGACATTTATCTGAATTCAGTGAAAGCTGGGAGCAGCCAAACAATACCAGCTCTCGACCGGTCCCCAGGCACCCAGTCCGGTGGTGGTGCCACGCTCTAGACCACATCGGTACAGCCGGCGTCGGCCGTGTATCGGAGCTCGCACCGTGGCGCGGCTGTGGAGGGCATCCGCGCGGCCGGCCCGATCCTGCAGCCGCTCGGCCAGCCGCAGCGACGCCTGCAGGTGGTGCAGCGCCTGGCCGTACTCGGCCGTCGACTGCAGACTCAGGGCCAGGCTGTCGTGCACGCGGCGGCCGTCCTCCAGCAGGCCGTGCTGCTCCGTCACTGCCGCCGCCTGGGGTGGGGGCCATGTCAGACAGTGAACATCACTGGCCCTCAGCAGGCCGTGCTGCTCCGTTATTGCCACTGCCTGGGGTGCAAACCATGTCAGACAGTGCACATCACTGTCCCTCAGCAGGCCGTGCTACTCCGTCACGGCCGTCGCCCGGGGCGGGGACCATGTCAGACAGTGTACATCACTGTCCCTCAGCAGGCCGTGCTGCTCCGTCATTGCCGTCGCCTGTGCGGGGCGACTGTCAGACCGCTGAACCAGCCTGCAGCGCCATTCAGTGTACTCAAGTCCATATTTCTAACACCGGGGGCAGGAAAATGAGTCGGCGCCCCATTTGACAATGCAAATGATGATAATACAACCCGAGCGTATTACAACTGATCTGTGACACTCCTACTTCGTCGGAATGATTTAATACTGCGCAATACATACAGATGTTGTTCAAGGAAATGGGGACATTTTTCAGTCCGCTTTTTCCGGCGCCGACCTCGGCCTAGGCCGTACCTTTCTATAGGCGACGCGGGCCTCCTCGGTGCTGCCGTTCGACTCGGCCACTATGCCCAGGTTCAGGTGAAGACGGGCTGTCATCTCAGCCCTCTCCCGGCCAGACACGCCCATAACACTGCAAAGGTCACAGACAAATAAAGGTCAGACCAGCAGGTCTCACTTCAGGGGGTCGCAGACAAGCACGGGTCAGCCGTGTAGGCCACGCAGCGACAAGCCCTGGTCACCTGGTGGCCAAGCGCGCCAGCCGCACTTCACCAGGTCATAGCACGATGAAATCCCTTCCAAGCGTTTCATAAAATATTTCACCCGGCGAAACAATGTGTTGTCTTCAAGGAATTCCTTCAAAGCAAAGGCCAAGAATTTCCGTCTTGCTACCATAGCGTGAAAGGACCTAGGGTGTCACTCATTACAAGTGTTCTGTGAGAGCTGAGAATAATCTTGCACTGTAGCTTACCTCGGAACGACACGAAGGCTTTTTTGGAAATACTCCTGCGCCAGTTTAAGGTTGGCTTCTTTGGCTTCTTCCTGACTTGGGGTCAAATTATCCGCCTACGAAAAGGGCACATTCATCATTCACTCGCGATGTACGAACAAATGAAAAACCGCAATGAAACACCATGAGTTACAACCAAGAATTTTCCATAATATGCACAAACACATGCAACTGCTGCTCGGATGATTTCTCCTTCATACCCCACAACACACAGGCGTAACACGAGCGTGCATGACATGACCGCCTCCTCGAACCTGCAGCTCCTTGCTCGTGCGATGCCAGAGCGGACCGTCCCTAAACGCGCCCCATCGACGTAACGGCCTCGGCGCGTCCACAATCGACAAATGCGAACCACAGGACTCCACACCGCGGAGGGGGGGGGGGGGTTCCACTGCGGCCGTTTCCATTGCCGGGGTTTTCTTGATCCCCTGATGGAATTCGTTCGTTTTCTCGGTGACGTCTCAAAATGACCAGGCCTACCCCGGCATCCGCGCCTGGACCTCGGGCCATCTGCTGACCCGGGGCGTCACACTCCAGCGACGCCCCGCCCTCACCATGAGCAGGTAGGTGCGGCCGAGGGTGGCGGCGGCGCGCTGGATCTCGAGTCGGTCCTGCTGACGCTCGGCCGCCTCCAGGAAGCGCGTGTGGTGCTGCAGCGCCTCCTCGTACCGCACCAGCTCGCACAGCACTTCGCCCGTTTTACGATGAGCCACGGCCACACCTGCGGCCGCGCGCACAACTGAGCCGGCCGGCTGGCAGCGCGCTCAGCCCGCGAGGTGGGGCACCAGGCCGGCCACGTGCAACTGCATTCACTGTGTGTGTGATGATGGTGTGCTAAAAGTACGTGTTCAGCCAGATGACTGGTCTGGCTATTCATACCCTGTTGGGGTGAGGTTAGCTGGCTGGTCTGGCTATTCATACCCTGTTGGGGTGAGGCCAGCTGACTGGTCTCGCTGGTCATACACTGTCTGGATCAAATATGTAGTCACATGTTGCAAACAAATGAGCTTCCTTAATCAGCATGTCTAAATTCTACGCAGTGGTGTGAATGCTAGGGACATGTCAGACTTCAGAAACACGCATGCACCTCCAGGGCTTTGCGAAAAAACACGGCACAAGCCTTGGAGATCCAGACCACACCAACAACATCCATACCCATACTGTCGCCCAGGGCTTCACAGAGCGCGAGCTCTTCCTGGTGCTCATCCAGGGCTTCATCAAACTGGCCGGCGTTGAAGAGCAGTGTTCCGATGGCATTGCAGTAGTCGGCCTGCTCCTTGCACTGGTTTTTGCTCTCTGCCACCCGCTTCTCTCGCCTCAGCTCTGAGGTGCAGCAATGGAATTTTGATGAATGGCTGGCCATTGTCAGTTCTAAACCTAAGATGGGCTACCTTTCAAACACGGACATGCTTTTTAACCTTGTCAGGTGATAGGGGCACAGGGACACTCCCAAATGATGCTTCAATGACAATGAAAACATCATGATAAACCTCATAGAATTTGATGCAGCATGATGTCTGATCAGTGCTGCTATCCTTCCAAAAATGGCAAAACTTAAGTCTGATAATAGCTTATGCCACAGTGTATGAAAGTGTACAAAAAATCAGGTAAAATGTGGTGTTTGGCAGTTCAATGACAACAAACAGTACACTATGGCTAAAACAATTTAGAATCAGTATAACAGAATTCCTAAACTAACACATATGTTTAAAGCTGTGAATGACCCTTTCAAGGCTGTACAAGGTTGAAGCATTATCTTTAAATCTTTATGGACAGTGCTATGGTCAGAAAGCATTACCTCTTTGATGGATATAGAAAAGGGTGAAGCTATCCAGAACTGCTTGTGGCCCTGCCGCAATCAGGGGCAAAATGTAGGAGGGATATATAGATAGATAGATAGACAGATAGATAGATAGATAGATAGATAGATAGATATAGATGGGCATATAAAAGGGCATATATATATATATATATATATATATATATATATATATATATATGTATGTGTATATGCCCTTTGTTCCTGACATATGAGCAACAAATGCAGTCTGGCAGCAGTTAAATACATTGGTAACAGCTATCAGCAACAAGTTGGGAACCATGATCAATGACAAAATGGAATGACAAGTTATGCAACAACTTCCAGACCACAGGGGATGAGACTACAGAAGAAAATCCATATACATGATAGCATAATTTCAGCAATCGACTTACTTGAAAGTTCCTTGAAGTCTGCACCTTCCACCATATTGAATTTAGAATCAGGTCTGGAACAAGTCAAGTAGATAATGATGCATCCATCAGCGGAAATCAAGACATGGATTTGAATGGCATTCAGATGAATGCCAATTCCCACCTGTCTTCTAACCTTCAAGATATAGCAGAGTGTGCTTGTATAAGCAGCTGCATAACAATATGAAGACCTGAACATTGTCATGAACCTCAACACGCTGATATCCTGTAACCAGAGTTTGCACCAGGAGGACTGAGGGCCATGAACTGCTGCTTCCTGGCTGCCAATTACTACTTCAACATTTTTTAACAGCAAAGTTATGTGAATAGTAGGCAGAGAAAGGAAAGGTACATTGGTCTAAAAAAAAAAAATACTAGCCCCTACTTTCATATTTTGCAAGACTGGAACCATGGAATACATCATTCAATGCTCTATTATCCATCAGGAGGCACCAGTTTCTCACAAACTGGTTGGCACTTGCAACAAGTATGTAAAGCAAAAGTTTAATGGAATCAGGTTAATCAAAAAACATTAGTTGCAGATCAAAATATTGATTCTGAAAAGAAGCAATCTTGCAAGACCATCAAATTTTGAATGTAAAAATACTGCCACTACTGGACTTTGCTTTCAGTCTGAATACTATATGCCAAAGTGCTGGTGCAATACAGGCACCCCTGGGATACGCTTACTTTCTTTTTGGCCTATTAGCACCAAGACTTTGCAAAATGATAGCATCATAAAGGAATTGTGCATGGGAAAAGGAAAACATCATGTACCTCCACAGAGCACAATATAGCATATGACATATGAAGAAGCATATAAAAAAGGTGTGCCAAAACCAATTAGAAGTTCATTTTTGCCCTGGATCACAATGGGGCTAATGTTCAGCTTGTCAGAGTGGAAGTGTTATGGCAGCTTCCTAACCCACTGCAAGAGGACATGCATCAAATTCAAGTGCAATTTCCAAGTAGGCCTTTCTTGGCATAGCTGGCAGAAAAGAAGAGCTGGACTAATATACTGACTCACGACTAGCATAAGACTGTGTGCTATGTGGTATTTACATAGCTGACAGGACATGTGCTACAGGATGGTAAACTGATATAAAAATTATGTAACAAATTCTGTGCACATTTCAGCATACATCAAGACCTTTGCAGATTATGTTGACATTTATAACAGATCAGTCTTGACATATCAAACAGTTAAAGCACAACATTAATTTGAAGACACCAAGCAATGGATAATTAGATGCTTTCCTAAAATATCTACAATTCAAAAACAGCAAGGCATACTAACAGGTGTATCTAATGCTGGTAGTCCCATTCTCAACCTATGACGATCTTAATCATCACCTTTTCCACAACTACCGCGTAATGCTCGGGGGCCACGAAACGTGCCCCTTCACGTACTAGGCTGTAACAAAACTCCCGCGTTTGTCGCTACGATGTTTTTCTTTTATTCGAAATCCTCACAATGCCGAGACAACACATCTTCGAGAATATTTAGTACGAATTCTTGCCAAGAGGGAACGGTGTTTAGTACCGATTTGTACTAAAAGTGGCGGCTTTTGGTGCCTATAGATACTAAACAGAGCAGCCCGGTAACCCAAGGCTGACCAGGGACAATAAGGCTGTGTAGAGGTTAACGTCGTGAATGTCTTTCTGTACGATGGGAGTAGAAAACCTTCACCATTTTGGGATCCCAATTCCCATTTGAATGCGAGTTGCTCTTAGTGCGCGGTAAGGTCGGTCGGTTGGTGGTCAGTGGGCAGCATGGTGGAAGTGGGTGGGAAACGTGCCTGGAGAAACTTTTGCGCGTCATTTATAGAAGAGTATTATCTACCGGCTGAGTATGATAATGATATATAACACTATATATACCACATGCATTAACATATACATAGCCAGAGATACGCAACACAAAATGAATAGCACATACAGCCAGAGCCAGAGCCTGATATTTGATTTTGCAATCTGCATGAGTCATGGGTCAAGGGCTTCAATGTCCAATAGTATGAACTTAGTCAAATGAAAAATTGAACAGCTGGGTCACAAGCTGAGTCATATTCCACAATCTGTGAGCCAGTCCGGAGCTGGTTCAAGACATTTGAGTCAAACCCAAGTCTGCTGAGATGCTAACCACATTTCGAGGTTAGTATCCCATTCCTTGCACTACCCAGATGACAATCTCTTTCTCAATGCCCTGTAGTCCAGGACGTATCATTATCATACTCAGCCGGTAGATGGCACTCTTCTGTAAATACGCGCAAGGGTTTCTCCAGGCACGTTTCCCAACCACTTCCACCATGCTCCCCACTGACCACCAACCGAGCGACCTTGTCGCGCACTAGGAGCAACGCGCATTCAAATGGGAATTGATATCCCAAAATGGTGAACGTTTTCTTATCCCAGAGATGAAAGAAAGAAAAGAAATGCACGACGAGAATATTCCTATCCCTATCCCTAATATTCTTATCCCAGAAAGAAAAGAAATGCACGACGTTCGCCTCTAGACAGCCTGATTTGGTCCGCCTTGGGTTACCGGGCTGTTCTGTTTAGTAGCTGTAGACACTAAATTTCGCCACTTTCGGTAAGAATCGGTACTAAACACATTTTCCCCTCTTAGGAAGAGTTCGTACTATATATTCTCAAGGATGTGTTGCTCGCGTTGTGTTTTCAAATTGTAATGCTACGTTCACAGCGCGCTAGACGAGGTGGGCAGGCGGAGGGGGCGGTCGATTCCGTGCCGGAAATTGGAGCAGATAAATACTTGGCGTCGGTTGATAGCTGACGAAATAGCATTTTATGAAAAGGCATAGAAACACACATAACCTAAGGTTCGTTGCCTGAAGTCGTTTCGGTTCTGTGTCTCAGCATAGGACAAAGGTGCATGTGTGGCTTTAGTCCAGTGGAATCGGTCGAAAAGTAGCATGGTTTGTGCACTAAAAAACGGTACGGTGGCAGGCAGGTTTGGTCATAGTCCCAATATGTACGTGCACACAAATGCACATTACAGTCATGAACAACATTGCAAAGTTGTTTGTTGTGGGACATTCATGATTATTGTTTTGATGTGTGCAAGATGGTTGCTGTGACTGGCATGCTTTTAAGCACCAATTAACAACACATCTATTACTTTCCATAAGTTTTAAATACTGTCCACAATTGTGTACAAACTGCATGGGTCAAAGGAAAATACTTTGTGTTAATTGTCACCATGGGGCACCCTTTCTTTTTGGCCTTGGCAAGTGCAGCAGTGCCACAAAGTTAATGCATAGAACAAATTGAAATATTTTTAGCAAGTAGTTAATAAGGATATGTTAATACCAGTTTCATGAATAATATTCATTTTGTTGAATGATGATGATTGATTAGATTTATATTTGTTACATTTGCCTTGCACTGGGCACTTCAAAATGTGCCCTTGTACCATGGCACTTCAGTGCCAATAGGGCAAATGTGGTGACAGGTGCTTCATATAAGGGGCCTAGTGATGTCTTGTGTTCCTTTGTTATAAATAATACCATGCCTGGAGGTGTTTATGCAGGATATGTGATGTAGTACAAATGTTCTTCCATGTGACCACTGATCACATTTATAATAGTCAAACATGTGTATAAGTGCTGGAGCCATGAACAGCAGTTTTTGATGCACAATTTCAGTGTGTTATTAGTTTGTATTATCCTGGTATGCTATCTGCATGACTGCCTAGCCTTAGAGAAATGCTAGCTTTGTAGTACATGTGACATATTCCTATTTGTGATCTAGGAAGCTCAAAATTGAAATTCTGGCATGTGTTACATATAAAGACAGCACCCACAAAAATTGCATTACTCTGGCTGCTAATGTACCTGCCATGTAATGGAAAATTGTCTTTCTTTGTGTATTGGTAGGGAAAACAATCTGTTAAGCATTTGTACACTTATGCTATATACCTGCATGGTGGCACAATTTGTGGTAAGAAATATGATTAGATGTGTTGTGTTTTGATGTCCTAATGTTATGTAAGTATTCCATAAATGTAGGCACTGAAAACAATAATAAACCAGTTAGGAAGATGAAGTACTGTAAGTATTGCCAAGTTGAGGAAGTTCTTATGAAACAGCCCGCATTTAAGGTCTGGCGATCCAGCCCAACTCTTGATTTTTGCTACATGTTGTTAAAACTTTGTTGGCAATGTTGTGGGTAGTGTTTAGGATGTGAGCCTCTTGAAAGCATTTTTGTTGGTGCTGGGTTGCTGAACCCACAGCCTTTCTGTTCAGTTGAGCTAAGACCAGCTCTGCCTGCCCTTCAAAATAAGCTGAGCTAATGATAAAAGCAAGCATGTAAGCATGTGTTATATAAAGCATGTGTTATAGCCTTTTTGGTACCTCAGATTGGTGTAAAGTTATGAACTGCATTAATAATCATTGATCAGAACTTGGTGTGGAAGTCATGTGCTGATACAAAGCTTTCAGTCTCAGCTTGCTGATTGGTGAGTAACTTTGAGGTTCTTTTATTCACTAGAGTGGATGTTGTATTTGCGTATGACTATGCATGTGACTACGCATATGTCTGTCTACTATGGTACAAACAGCTCAGTCCACCCGTCATGTCTGTTGTAGACAGAGCAGTGTTAACTGGAGGTTTCCATACCATTACAGGTTTCTCTGCATGGTCTGAAGACCATGGAGTTGGCAATGGACACCGAGGATGCTGTCGGCGGCCATGCGCCATCTGTTGATCCTGACAGTGCTGGTTGGGGTCGGATCGACCTGAACACACTCAGCCTGTCTCCAGCTGAGAGCCAGCCGCCGAGGCGAAGGTCGCGGCGTCTCTCGGGCGTCATGCCCTGGTCCGCGCACGGCATGACGCTGCGGCGCCGTGGCGCCCCGGCCGCCCTCTCGCCGGTGGAGCGTTCTCTCGGCGCGCTGCAGCTCGCCGCCGCCGCCGACCAGCCCGGCTCGCCGCGCTCGGCGGGATCACCAGCCAAGGAGGCCGCGGAGCTGCTGACTGCGCCCGCCTCCTCCCGCCACTCTCTGGCTCAGCTGAACACGCTCCCGGCGACGGCCGTCGCACCGCGGAAGTCGCGCCGCCGCTCCTTTGGCGGTGTGCCGGCCGCGGCCGTCTTCGACGCGGACCCGCCGCCGCAGCCGGGAAAGGAGAACAGCTGCGCGCCGGCCGTGGGCGTGAGCGCAGCGTTGGGCGGAGACGCCGCCGCCGAGCCTCCGCCCCCTGGCGCTCCCAGCTCGGACGCCACGCGCCGCACTGCCAGCAAGAGGGGCCGACGGAGGTCCGTCGGCGGTGCGGAGGTGGGCGCCGGCCGCAGCGGCGCGTGCTCGGAGACGTCGGGCGACCCCTCGGACTCAGCACCGGACAAGACCCGCCGCAAAGGCAGCAACAAGTGCCGACGGCGGTCTGCCGGCGCCGGTGAGGCGCCGGCGAGTTGCGGCATCGCGCGCCTGGAAGACATCGCCCCCCTTGAGTCCAGCGCTCCCATGGAGTCCAGCGCTTTCGTTGAGTTCGGTGCGCCGCTGGAGTCCATCGCGTCCTCGGAGTCCAGCGTGTGCACTGGGTCGGCTGAGTGGTCACCACCGGACCGAGCGGTACCCGCCGAGCCCGTGCCGTGCGCCGAGAGCGCGCCGATGTGTCGCACCGCGGCCGTCCTGCCGCTAGAGCTGGTCGAGTACTACCGCAACCAGAACTACGTGGCGCCGTCGGATCGGCCGCTGACGACGATCGAGGAGGTGGCGTCGCACTTACCGCCGCCGCGCGGCCTGCGCCGACCCGGCAGGGGACGGGGCAAGGTGCGCCAGTGCGTGTTCGACGTGACGCCGGCCAAGGAACGGCTGCGGCACCTGAAGGCCTTGAGGGTCAATCGGCACATGAAGCGGCGCGCGCCGGCAGCGCGGCCCAAACAAGCCAGCAAGCTGCTGGACGCTAGACTGAAAGAGCTTGACTCGTTTCACCGGGACTGGGATGCACGGAATGCTTTCCATACGTCGTCTCCCGATGTATCTGCGCCTGCTGTAGCCGGCGTGACGCCTGCAGCCGGTGTGACGAGAACAAACACGTCACGTCCCACCTCAACTCCGCCGACAGCGCCACCTGGCGCTGACGCTGACGCGCCATCCGCGCCATCCGCGCCATTTCCGTTTCACCTGCCGGCGTCGATGTCCGGTGCCAGCGCTGTGTCGTCCGCGTCGCTACTGCCGCCGGCCGAGTGCATGGAGGCCGAGGTGGCGGTGGCGGGCCCGGCGGCGGCCGCCTGGCTGCAGTGGGAGGGTGAGGCGCGCCCGTCGCCGCCACACTCGACATGGCAGGGTCCGCCGGAGCCGAGCACGCCGGCGCGCGCCTTCCAGCTACCCGGCGACGAGCTGGACGTCAGCGTCAGCAGCGGCCTCTGGGCGCGGCTCGAGATGACCGAGACGAGCGTCGAGTCGCTCGACTCGAACGAGTCGGCGCCGCGAGACGAGTCGCCCGTCATCAGCGGCGGCGGCGCGCTGCCTCGGGCGGTGACGGACGAGGACGAGCCGGAAACGCCGCGGCTGAACGGTCCGCTCGACGACGCCCTGCTGGGTTCGCCCAGCGTGACGGACCTGGCGCTGCCCTGCGCTGATGTACAGCAGTGCGTGTGATTGGCCGGGTGGTCCGCTGCTGGCGTGTGGTGGTCCGCTGCTGGTGTGTGGTGGCCCGCTGCCTGTGTGGCGCCGAAGCCAGCGTCGGGGCGCGTGCAGCCCGCGGTGCGTGCGTATCGCGGCCCGCCACCCGAGCAGGGCGGACGCGCTCGAGACGAGACGCAATCTCGGGCTCTTTTGACAGTGCATCGGGAGACGGCGAACTGGTCTTCTTTATCTCTCGGTCGATGATGCGCAGGGATGTAGAGACTTGTAGCAAGTACGGGGCGTCATTGTGAGTGTGCAAAGGCAGATGTCGGCATACCGTATGCATGTTATTTGTGTTTTTCAGCTTTTACTTTCGCTCGTGGACACTCATTTTGCTGTCTGTTTGTACCTCCGTGGATATGAAGCCACGCGACATCTGGACATTATGTGGACGTTTTCCACGTGTTATGACTCGTCCACGAATTTGGCAAAGTTTTTCGCTGGCGGCACCCCACAGGCATTGGAATCGCTGGAAGTCGGCCATGTATTCCTTTGGTCTGCGATTCGGTGTCTGTTATGGTTCTCCAAGACAATGTCCATGCTGTATCATTATTTTGCATTTCTGCGGGGATCCTTCCCCAATGTGGGCTTAACATAACAGATACGTTTCTTTTCCCAATGGGGCCGATAGGTGTGCGAACCAGACGCCAGCTGTGGCTGCGTGTGCTTCAGTGACTTCTAGACCCTTGAACCCTGACATGTTCCGCGCTGTGAGAGTCGTGAATAAAGCAGTTTGTCTGCGTGAGAAGTCCCGCAATGCTATCCTTCAGTTGGCTGGACTGTACAGGTCAGAGTGTGAATGGCTGCCAAGAACAAAAATTGCTGCTCCTGACAATACTGTGCCCATTTGCTATTTCGGGGGACCGATCTCAGTCCTGAGTCAGGGATGGGGGCTGTCGATAAAGGGCGTAGTGCATGATGGTTAGATGGGGAGTATTGATCGGGTGTGAATGGAGCGTGACAGTGTCCGGACAGGTAGACGCGCTCAGGTGTA
Organism: Pollicipes pollicipes; assembly: GCF_011947565.3. NCBI lineage: Eukaryota > Metazoa > Arthropoda > Thecostraca > Pollicipedomorpha > Pollicipedidae > Pollicipes > Pollicipes pollicipes. The sequence goes on along the minus strand of NW_023596545.1, from coordinate 42,177,618 downwards.
TATCGCGCTGCAGCACTGGGGGGATGCAGCATAACGAGGGGAGGGAGATAACCAGGCCAGCGCGAACTCGGAGGGCCAAAAATGCGTGACGTGATTTATGGACGGTCCGTGGTGGTTGCAGCTGCCTGCAGATCCACAGATGAGGGGGGACTGGATAGGTTTTGTTGATCTCGAATGCATGCTCGGCGACTGTCAACGGGTGCTTCCTATCCGGTCTGGGGGAAGCAGCTCCTAAATGTGGGAAGAAAGCGAGCCAAACGAGGGGAGTTCCGTAGGTGGACTATTTTGCGGGTAGGTTTCGTCATTTTTCACTTTTCATCTCCAACTTATTTTGCAAAACTATGCTCGTAGGCCGGTCTTAGAGGCGGGAACACGAAGTCGGTGAGTCGCACGTTGCCATTGCCATGAGATCAATTGTTTCTCAGCCAGCAGTCTATCTGGCATGTGCTGGCTTCTCGCCGTTGTCCGGCCACTGCGCCATCTTTGAACCTCTTCTCCAGGCACCTCCGCCTCTCTTTGGAGGCGGATAATCCCAAAAGCCCTCCCTGGGTACGCCACTGCTGGTGAAGCTAACGGCTGAACGGATCCGTAAAATCATAATTATGTGGATCCGTTTGTCGTTAATTGTATTACATCATATGGATTCAAGCAGGTTCCAGGTGGTCCCGGGGGCCCATAGGGCAGAAACCCTGGCGGTTTTTCGATGTTGAAGACGCCCGAAGCCCGTTGGGTTTCTGTAACAAACAAAAAAACGGCCTTTAAGGCATCGCAACAAAATCAAGCGTCTCCGAAAATAATAAAGGTCCGCGAATATAACGGGACCCTATAGCGACGAAGGGGCCTCCCTGGCTGAAACGTTCTATGCCCAGAGCCTTCACGCAGGGTCTCGGAAATTACGCAAACCATAGCCGAGGGTAGCACGGCATTGGAATGCTCTCGCCATGCTGCATCAGATGGGGCTGAACATCGGTGAAGGTGGCATTTGACAGGTCGGTCAGGCCATAGGGGTCAAATTAATGCATTATAGTTTCCTCAGCTTGTAATCTAACGCATAAGAGGGCGTTTTATGAGTTTGGGAAAGGTTTACTAGGTGAACAAAAGTGAACATCAGATGGCACCCGTGATGTCATCGTCATCATTGCCCCCTTACAACGCACTCTGATGTTGACATTATGGCGTCGCCTGCCTCCCATCCTTGCAGGAAGGTCGACTAGCGCAGGTTATCCAACCCCGTACCTCCGCTTTCCTACAGGCGCAAATCTACACTATTGGTACCCCTACGATATGGCATGCCAGGTCAAAACGGTGAAGGCTTTTGTTGCACTGGCCCGCCCAGCGATATAAGGAAACTTTCAGAGCTGCAAGACCATTTAAGCTTACATCGCAAGGCCTTTAAAAAGCAAATATGTTCATCAAGATCACAGTTCGACCAGAATTGACCCCGGATGGTCATAAATAACAAAAGAAACCAGAACGGCATCAATGCACCTTGGTGCTATTCATCGCTCTGCAAGGGTCGTAGGTCATTTCAAGGACAACAATCTTGAAACCCGCACCAGCACACAGGCAGTGCCGCCTAGCTCGCTGGCTATTCATCCCCTTAAAAAACTACCGCTTGCATGGGTGCTCGAAGGTACTTCCAATTTACGCTGGAAGGGTAATCCGACCGTCGACCGCTCATCAAGGTGTTAACATTGAGAAAACCAGCCTTGCGTCGACTGATAGCCTAGTCCGCACTTGGATAATTCGAATCGAGGTACATGCTATGTAAATTAAGTGCGTTATGAGACGAACAGTCGCAATGCCGCAGTTGCTCAGCAGACGGCAGCTGGGGAGCGTCAGGGTTTGTGCGAGTATTGTGGCCGGAGGAATAAGTGAAAGAGTGTAAAATGAGGAATAAGATGGATCTCATCGAATTACCGGCCAAGCGGTATCGAAATGTACATGTTTTGTGTCGATCGGCCCCATAATAGGATTGGAGCATGGGACTAACCGTAAACTGACTGCTGGCGGCTTCGGGGGTTTCGGAGGCCTTTGATCTGATATGTCACCGTGCTCTGGAAAGATTAGGTCGCCGGCTATGGCACACCAATTGATAGTGGTCTTCCGCCGATCAGTCCCATAGCCTTGGAATAAAGCTAACATGTTGTCTGCAGCCTAACTTTTCATGGCATTTTTGGTAATCTTCTACCCGGCCCAGGGCGACCATCTTCTAGGGAAACATGCTATTGAATCAGCGGTATCAAATGGTGAATCGTTCGGTCCCATAGGCTCGGAACATGAAGCTACTTGCGTGACGCGCGGCGTATTTATCCGCCGCGAGCTTCATGCTGGTTGTTAGCGTAATTAGGTTATTCTTGCGACCTGTGTATTTTTGTAATTCCGGGGACGGGACGGAATAGGTTGGCTTTAAATATGGTGCGCAGTGCGTTTAGCCGTTTTTTTTCCATGTGCGAGTGCGGTTTTCGTTTATTACGTTTGGCCCGAGTGCTCGATCCGGACATGCGCGACAGGGAGATCAATAGGGGGCGGTCCCCTAAAAACACCGGCCTCGTCGAAGTACGGGGGCGCGTTCAAACAGTACATGGGAACGTTCAGACACTGAGACGGCCACGGTGTGGGGAGCCCTATCGGCCTGGCGCGTCGACGGCTGGACACTCGGCGCCTCCACCTCTCCACCATGTAAGCCCGACGGAGGAATCGCCGACCCTTGGGCGACGCTGAGATCCCGGCCTTTTTTAGATAATTAAGAATACGCGTTCTGTAGGCCTTGAGATTTTGTGCTCGCACATTAATTCTGATCTGTAATATGCCGTGCACTCTTTTCGTGCTTACATCGTATCGCAGTAATTAACATTTCGTATACAGCAACACGTCATTACGGTGTGTTGTTTTTTGGTGCACTGACCCCTGCCGGTGTTTTTATTTGCGCTTCAACGAACAGTCTGTAAGAAAGTAGCAGATCGATGAATAACGTGCGATCTTAATTTTGTGCCATGAGAGAGGATACGTCGTGTTCAGGTCCATGTTTATAAGTCAAATCAATTATCTTGCACAGCTTGTATGCTGTGCATACCTTGAGGCGGCTGTGCGTTTCCCACGAGTGCAGTGGCAGGATTTTTGTCACCCGTCACAGATGCTTTGCGTTATGACTTCTCGCGGGGAGTGGTGGAGGAGGTCCTACGCAGTACGTAGGTAGGTATTTAGCCGTGGGTTGAAGGTCCCACGCCCTGGATAAATCAGTGAGTTGGCTGTTGGTCCATCTCTCCGCGACTCACAGATGAGGTGGAACTATTTTGCGCGTCGCTGGCCGCTCGTGGAAGTAACAGCTGCACGTGTAGGGCACCGTTGATGGATTCGCGACTCGCAGAACGTGAGATTCGCTTTTCATCTGCCTCCTTGCAACTCTCAGAAGGTGGAAATCGAGAAGGCAGAAGGTGGAAGTGGGCGATGGGCTGTCGAAAAAGTTGGCTGATTTTTTCCGTTAGTGGATTGGCACGCAGTCACAGAGAGAGGTTTGCTGGCAGTGGATTCGGCTGCTGAAGGCACCTTTGTCAGAATAATTACAGCGACACCAGAAAGCGAGGTTCGCACAAATAAGCCGATGAGGGATTCCGGCGTGCCGAACTGTGATTGCGGCGACAGAATATTAGCAGCGGATGAGGGGTTCCGGCGTGCCGATGAGGGTTCCGGCGACTGAGGATGATGAGCCGGTGTGAGATTCCAGCGTGCCAATGACGTATTCCGGCATTACTCTGTGACGAGAGAAGGTGGGGGCTACGTGGTGATGCCACGGTGAGCCTTGCACCAAGTGCCTGCTATTTACTGTGGATACACTCCGAGGTAGGCGTGGTGTATGGCTGTATGGCTCCGCTCGTAATTGAGGGGGTCTGATCGTTGCACATAACCTGCACAGACTGTGTGTAGCGATTACACTATAGACTTTGCTTTATCATGACCGGTGACAAGCATGCACCAGATGGTGTGAATGTATGAATGCTAGCTGCGGAATTTCAGTGTTTTGTCACGTTTGCTGCCCATTTTAGGACGAAAGCATCTGTTTCGTAAAAGCTCATGTAATGTCGGTGCGCCAATATTTTCGCCACCACATGCAGTCGCCCCTGTTAGTTGGCTTATTACGGGGAATTGCCTCCATGATAATTACCTGTGGATCATTGGAATAGGTAATGTAGTCAACAGCCGTCATTAGCAGTGAGATGCCTAACTGATCTAAGCAAATATGATCATTACGCGTAGACGTATTACTCCCACGGGGCCTTTTTCCTTTCGTGAGGTTGATAATTAGTAAGTACAAACACTTTCTTTAGGAAGGTATCGATAGCATTATGTATTAGACAACGTTATGTGCGAGCACGAAACTCCAAAAACTAAACAGGAACTTCATCTAAATCAGACACGGCGCTTGTTGTTTTTAAGCAAGCTGGGCTTCGGGGTCACGTGACTGCCGTATAGTGCCGGTGCAAAATCCGTCGGGTGAGCATGACAATATTTGCTGGACCAAAAATGAGGAGCCAGTACTCCTAGTTACGCGGACGCCAAAAAAGGAATCAAGTTGAGGAAACCTAACGACGACATAGCATGAAAAAACTGCATGACGCCTGCAAACTTACTTTTCGTGGTTTAGGGCATTCCTGGTGACCTTTGACCTGGCCCAGGGTCACAATCTTTTAAACAGGATAGGTTATCGTCCAAGGTACATCTGTTTGTAAAGGAGTGTGCCGATCGGTCCCATAGGCTCGGGACGTAGAGCTATATACAGCCAAGCTTGGCGGTTGGGGCGTTTTTGGTGACGTTTGACCTCACTCACGGTCACCGTCTTCTTGAAAGGACATGGCGGACAGGAAGGGCTGACATACAGAAAAGGCAGGCAGAAGGGGGAGCACAGGGGGCACGAGCACACCGTCTCCTCCCCCTCCTAAGGTTCCGAGGGACCGGGGGGGGGGGGGGCCCACCGGGCCGACCGTCAAGGACCCGACTGGAGGGCCCAAGGGTACGAAGGGCTGGTCGGAGTCCTCCTCCTCTGCTGCCCGACCTGCGGAGACGGGCCTTCAGATGACAGCCAGAGGGTCCTTTGCGCCGTTCGGGGACCCCTGGGTCGATAAGGGCCTGCATGTCGGTCAGGCACCACCAGTACCGCACAGTCGACTCCGTGTTGATATGGGCCTGAAGGCTCACTTCCGGAGCAACGACCGAGCTGGGGCTAGCGATTTACACCAGTCGGGGCCCCGCATCTGCCAGGGGCCCACAGTGCCTCCTGCAGGGTTCTGTGTGGCAAGGGGTCCCGGGTCGACCAAAAGCAGTGTTCAATGAGGCCCGAAGAACAGCCCAGGGACTAACCTGGGCTATATATACACGGAGCGTATATATAGCCCAGGTTAATACCACACGGAGAGCCTCTTTTACCGATTGAGGACCCTCAATGCAGGTGTCTATGCTGGCAAGAGACCGCCAACGGCAAACAGTTATTTCCGTGTCGATCTGAACCCTGCGATCCCATTTTCCGAGCAGGGGCAATGCCGGAGCCCACCATTTGGGTCTGGCCTGGGTCCCTGAAACAGTGACTGTCGATCATGGGCCCATGGCACCTAACAAGGGGTCATGTGTCGGCAAGTGGCCCCGATTCCATTAAGGGCTTTGTCTGAGGAGGCCCGAAGAAGAACCAAAGGACCCCTCGGAACCAAAGATCATGGGCCCGACTGGAAGGCTGAAGAGGCGGAATGGTCTGAAGGACTGGCCGCAGGTCACCATAAGGACGCCTCCTACCCGTTGGACCGTGACCTCAAAGGTCAGTTAGAGGGCCTCTTGCATCGATTGGGGATCCGTTGGACAGTGAGGGCCTCTATTTCGGCCAGAGACCATCAACACCGAACAGTCAGCTCCGTGTCGTTCTTAGCCCAAGCACACCTTGTCGTTCTTAGCCCAAGCACACGCAGAGCCGGGCCCGCGATTTGCATCGGTCGGGGTCTCTGTAATAATGAGAGCACCTGTCAACGGTCCACAGCTCCGAACAGTGTGCCCTGTGTCGACAAGGAACCCCGAGTCGGCCAGGGGAGCATTTCCTGAGCAGGGAGAGAGACGGGACCCCGAATGCCGGAGGGCCTTTGCGTTGGTTGAGGCAATAACATAATATTTCTTCGGCTTCCACTTAGTCTTATTTTGGGTCACCTCAGTAGCCCCAGATGCTTTTTTATAATTTTCACTCAGAGTCATCTGTCATACCCTGGCAAGCTTCATTTAACACCCCATGAATGGATGTACATAATAGTTTCAACCTTTTATGATAGCTTTAGCTTTTTAAGCTGAATAAAAAATTACACATACTAGCTTTTGAACTTGGCCCCAATCTGTGTTCAGTTCTCAAGTAAACAGTGTGGCCGGAGAAGTCCACATTGGAAGGGAAAGGGCTTGACTACCCCTCTGGCGTAAGTGCTGGGTATTAAAAAAATATGTTGGTGGAAACAGGTACACACGGTTCGGGTCACTAACAGCCAGGCATCACGTGCTGTGCGTTTTTCACCGCTGAGGCCTTCGTCATCCTCAGGCCTGAATTTATCACCGGCATGCGAGCAAGCCCGTCCGACTTTCGGCGAATGAAGTCGCATACCCAGCACCGAATTAAGCGTCTAAACTGGCGTCGAGGATCGCCGATCGTCGCTCGCTGAGCCAGCTGTGCCAGCTCTTGTGGAATGCTCGGAACCTGCAGTACGTGCAGACTGAGGGCATTTTCAGCCAGCAGCAACTCAGTCACTCAACTGAGCAACTAAGCTAGCATCGACTGGCCAAAGGTCGATGGAGGGATGAGATGTCGCCAACACTGTCGCACTAAGTCTCGTCAGCCGGAAGGCTAGTATGTATTCATATGCATTTTTTATTATATTTGTCATGCATTCATATGTACAGCCACTCCATCAGTGTGTATTCGTCCAGTATGTCATGGACGTCCCCCGCCTCCAAGTCGCATGCTGGCAAGGTGGATGCGTGGATTCCAAGTTCCAGCTGGATGCTGGTATAATCCACGCGGCACTCCGGATGTTGAGGCTGGCGGTGGAGGCCTTGGACCTGCTGAGCGCATCTGATCCTGCTTCTGCTTTAACGAGATGACATTGCATGACCTACAGTCGTATAACTAAAGCCCTTGTCAAACAAGGAATACCGCTGTTAATTGATCCGCTGCATTTCATATGAACAACCGAAAGCCCATGGACGTGGATTGTATTGCACTTTTAGACCCCATTTGATTCAAGGCTCGAGGAAGTGTCGCGCGCAGCGTATCCATCCGCCGCGGGCCACATGCTGTGCGAGTACGCTTTTTGTTTCGCACGTTTGGCTCGGGCGCTCGGTCCGGCCTAGTGCGCCGGGACGATCAATAAAGAGCGGCCCGCTAAAACATCAAACTCGTCAGAGGCAAAAACAGTAGAAAAACAGTCACAGAAGCAATGGTGGGGGAGTCACAATCATGGAGACAGTCGACTGTCGGAGGGACAGTGAGACAGACAACAGAGATGGGGGTCGTATCGTTCTGGCGCGTCGACGGCTGGGCGCACGGCACCGATGCCTCTACCAAATGTAAGCCCGGCGGGGTAATCGCTCACCCTTTGGCGGCTCCCAGAGATCCCCGGCCCCTTTGCGTTTTATAACCTTGTGTGATATTAATGCATATATATATATATATATATATATATATATATATACATATATATTATATATATTATATATATATATACATATATATTATATATATTATATATATATATATACATATATTCCTACAGAGCGTATATATAGCTACGCTATATATACACTCTGTAGGAATGCCGAGGATACGTACTCGCACATTACTTATGATTCTTTATGTGTCGTGCACTCCTTTCGTGTTTGTATGGTATCATGGTAAATAGCATATCTAACATATCAATATGTCACTAGCCCGTGGTGTTAAATCCCATGCTGACCCCTGCCCTGTGTTGCTCTACGCATTTCAATTAACAGTCTGCAGGGAAATAACCGACCGAGGGACACTGTGCAGCCTGAATGTTGTTACCTGAGGCAAGACGCGCAGTAGCTAGGCCCGTGTTCGACGCCAGTGCCTCTTCCCTGCCCAGTTCATGTATTTCGTAAAGCTCGGGGGTGGCCGTCAATTTTTCACGACTTCAATCGAAAGTTCTTTTGACATGCGGGTTAAATGGGTCACAGAAGCTTGCCTCATTGACTCATCGCGGGTAACGACGGAGGGCTCCCCGCAAGTAGCGATGGAGTGTCGTGAGCTCATGAGAAATTTCAGCGGGCCGACAGGTGATATCGGCATAGCTCACCAGCGACAGAGGTTGGAAGCTGCGGGTTAATGTTGCGGTGAACCTTAGACCAGGTGGGGACGGGGGACAAATTTCGATTTCCCAAAGAGCTTTTTCTTTCGTGTGGTTGACTATTAGTGAGCAAAGTAACTATCTTTTGACTGTTGTGGGCCTGCAGTGGCCGCCATTGGTGCTAGGATGATAGGCAGGCGATCCCATATAGTCTGAGCAGCTGATCGTGTCGCGAATCCCCAATGACAGGATCATTTCGATACATAGCCGGGGGTGAAGTGCCACCGATAATCTTCACACACGCGGCTAGCTAAAACAGCTAAATTAACACATTTGCTAAACGTGGTTCTTCCGATGAAGCGGTCCTAGTACCTTGCTGACTGGTATTTGTAAATGTATTAAAAACATGATGCACTACGCAACGCCACGTGCGAGTGCGTAACTTCAAAAACCATTCAGGAACTCCATCTAAATTATTGATTCAGCCACGGCGCTTGTTGCTTTTATGCAAGCTGGGGTTTGGGAGTATCGTGATTGCGGTTTTGTGTCGGTGAGAAATCCGTCGGGTCATCGCGACAATATTGCTTAAAAATGAGGAGCACCGACTAGTAGTTACGCATGGGCGATACCGCCCAATACTTAAGCAATGGAGATCATCAAGAATCTGAACCTAATACACTCTCGAAAAATTTGAGTAGCATGGTGGTGGCTAGTATGGAATAGGCCGCCTAAAAGTTCAGCAAAAGAGATTGTGGTATGATTGTGCGGGGTGTGCACCCTCGCCTTCGCTGTCTTCCGAGTTCTACATCTGACTGGGTGCCGGGGGGCGTCACGTGACCGCGGGTCTCCCGATTCGCCGGGAGTCAAGGGTCGGCCGCTGAGGCGGCGCCAGGGACCCGACGCTCACAGGTGCCAGTTGGTTGTCGGACTAGTCCTGGCGAAAACACGCTACGTTCTCTTACAGAAATCATGAACAATCTCAAGTGAAAATGGGAGCTCAAGGGAGCTCAAGGGAGCTCGTAGTGTGGGCTGACGCGAGCGCCATCGCGAACGTGGTAGTCCTGGAGGATACGGAGGGCTGCGTTCTCGAGGGTGCCGCGTGGCTCCGGTCAGAGTCCAAGGCGGCGGACCACATCAACATGGCCGAGTTGGACGCGGCGATGGATGGCGTGAACATGGCCCTGGAATGGGGCGTTAAGCGCTTCAGCTTACGCACGGACTCGGCCACCAGTGTTCAAGTGTTGAGTAGCACCTTGAGCGGACGCTCTTGTCTTAGAACAAAGGCGCAGGGGGACATGCTGATCCGACGCAGGATTGGCTTCATGTGGCAGTTGGTCGACGAGCTCCAGCTCTTGGTGACCGTCCAGCTGGTGCGGTCACAAGACAATCCTGCCGACGCGCTCACCCGAGTTCCCTAGACCTGGCTGCGAGTAGAGCCTCGAGATGCGACTTCAGCCGCAGCAGCCGCCGCGCCAAAATGTTTCACGGCACCCCCGCGACATGAGACTTCGGTCTCCGCGACAGTCGGGCCGGAAGAAGTCGCGGCGCCCCCGGCGGACCAAGAAGCCGCTCACGAGCCCCCGGCAAGCGGCGTTCGTGCCCGGATTAAAAGCATACACGGACGGACGGGGCACCAGGGGATCCGCCGGTTCCTGTGGTACGCCAGACGGGACCTCGACGGACACGTCGCGCGGGCCGACGTGCGAGCCGTCGTCAGCCAGTGCGATGTGTGCCGTTCGACTGACCCGGTGCCGAGTCGCTGGCGGTCCGGCTCACTCGGCGTCCTGACACCATGGCCCCGACTCGCGATCAACGTGACCCATTGCCAAGGCCGCCTCTACCTCACGATCGTAGACTTCGGTCCGTCCCAGTACAGCATATGGAGCGTACTGCGACGGTCTGACGCGGCAGAAGTGACGGATCATCTACATCGAGTGTTCCTAGAACGCGGCGCGCCGGCTGAGCTTCTGCTGAACAATGCCACTGAATTCAGGAGCCGGCGAATGACTGCATTCGCCGCGAAGTGGCGGGTTCGGCTGAGGTTTTACGCGACGCACGAGGCCGGCGGTAACGGAATCGTGGAGCGCCACCACCGAACTATAAAGGTGATGGTGGCCCGCCAACGGTGCTCCGTCAGTGAAGCGGTGCATCGGTACAGTGCGACTCCGCGGACTCGCTCAGCGCGCCGATGGCGCAAGTATTCCGCGCCGCCGGTGCCGACCTGTCGACCGGCCAGCGCGCAGCCGAGCCCGCATCGCCGCTGATGCAAGAACCAGTTTCATCTTCGTTTTGCGTCAGCGATGCGGTGTGGATGCGGCGCCAGGGGCCCGCCACGCGGTGTACCGATGTGTCGCGCCAGGGCGTAGTTACGCGGGTCGTGTCGGACTAGGTGGTTGAGGTCGGCGGCGCGCCCTGGCACGTGCGGTGCCTGTGGCGCCGGAACCTGTGGAAAGGCTCAGACGGGAGCCGAATGCCCAGCGCGAGTGAGGAGTTTGGGGACGACACAGGCACGCTGTCGATGACGAACATTGTGTCGAATTATGAGTCCACGAGGGGCGGTTCAGATCCGCCTGCCGTGCCATCAAGCCCGTTGGTCGCGGACCCTGCTGAGAGCCCATCGCTGTAACGGAACGATCGCGATGAAGTGTCGAGCACCAGTACGAATTCTCAGTCATTGTGCTTTGGTGAGCATGCAGTGGACGAGTGCGGTGTGCGTAAAGATGACTCGTTCGTGTCCAGCAACGGTGCCGCGCTACCACCGCCTTGGCCGGATCCTCCACAGGGAGAGAGACAGAGTCGCGGGAACCGCGGACGAGCGGTCGCGCTCGCCGGCAACCAGTCGAGTTGTACGGATTCATTGTCCCCACCGATCCCATTGACGATTATGAGTGTTTGTAGATTGGTAGAGTGGCATGATTGCTTACAGCCAGGTAGAGGTGTGGCGTGATTATGCGGAGTGTGCACCCTCGCCCTCGCTGTCTTCCGAGCTCTACATCTGACTGGGTGCCGGGGAGGGGGGGGGGGGGCGTCACGTGACCGTGGGTCTCCCGATTCGCCGGGTGTCAAGGGTCGGCCGCTGAGGCGGCGGCAGGGACCCGACGCTCACAGGTGCCAGTTGGTTGTCGGACCAGTCCTGGCGAAAACACGCTACGTTCTCTTACAGAAATCATGAACAATCTCAAGTGAAAATCTACCTAACACATGTCTTTTCCGATATGTGTTGGGCGAAGGTGGAACACACCAGCGGTGCCCTTTACATCATGATACTAGCAGTCGTCAGCGCCCAGCTCAGGTGGATGTCTAGGCTTCGGTGAGCATTGACTGGGCCGTTTCCGTTAATGTGTTGGAATTGTTTCCAGTACCGTTCCCCTGTCCGCAAAGCCTTTTCCTTACCCTTAAGCTGTGGGTGGTTTGACGCGCAGCGGGTTTCTGGTAAAAGCGTTAGTACACGACCTATGTATTTTTATAGCAGCAAGGACTGTTGAAAAGGATTGGTAGCGCATCCACAAAAGGGGCAAAACGTGACATTCACAAACGCTCATGCTATAAAACCAACACCTGAACAGTGGCGTTCGTACAGGGAGAGCGAGCAGTCACTACCTAACACTGTCCCTCGGGAGCTACATTGCATCCCGGCTAGTCCGCGATGAAATGCGTAAGTCCTTACATGTTTGAAACACGCGGTTGTCACTTCAGCAGCACGGGCAGCAAGTCGCGTCTTCAGTCCCGGCGAGAGAGTACGAGATAATTCCTAAAAACTAGGCCTTTTACACCACCGGAAAAGTGGTCGGAAGTGGGTAAGGCAAGCCGGCCCGATGCTGACAAATCGCTAGGTCCCTGCATTTCCTCCGAAGTCGACGTGGAGCCGATGATCTTTCGCCAGGCATGCCACAACGCGGTTGCCATGCCGGGCTGCCGGTATCACGGGGACGCCTGGCTCCTGCGCGAGCGGTCGCGTGGCCTCGGACGCTGTTCCATTCAGGAGGGTGGAGATACGCCCGCACTTGCTTCGCTACGCCGTCCTAAGTCACATCGATAGGACCATTTTGCCCTGTCGGGTTATCTGCCAGACTGAGCTCCCATCTAAATGCCAACTGGGGCCCAGAATTTCCATGGATTTACACGGGGTACGTTTCCCGGAGGGCGGCAGTTGTGCCGCTAAAAAACAACTGGTAACTCGGGATGCAGTTCTGAGTACATCTGGTACTTCCGAAGTCATGATGCGACGGATCGTCCTTGTATGTCTTGCTTCCTGAGTCCTATGGACAGGGGCGGATCCAGGATTTTGTCAAGGGGGCACGCAACATTGTGGGGCCTCCTAGAGTTTGGCGCCCCCCCCCCCCCGCCCGAAAAAAACATCCTTGCCTTTCGGTCATTACGTTTTAAGGAAGTCGTATGATATATATATATATATATATATATATATATATATATATATATATATACAGATAAATGCACACATGTATATATGGGTACATCTATATTGGTATATGTATATGCATTTACTTATTCATTTGTCTAATAAATACGGAAACCCATCCTACTGCGCACAGTCTTATAAAGCTAGGCGTGCTACGCATACATACACATAAAGCTCACTCATTTTCTACAGGTCATTTTAAATGCTGTGATTTTGAGGCTGAGTGTTTCGGAACAACAGGCAAAATAAACTTGAGTTGGCTGCTAACAACCATCAAAACCAAACATGGGCATTCCTAGTTTATGTATTTACGGCCAGCCGGCTGTGCGATGTAATCAGCTGATGGCTGATGACTAATGCAGAATTTTTCCTTTGCTATAAAAGAGTTCAACATATGCTAACATTCAAAATATGTTAAGAACATGATGCACGAGAACATGATGCACTAGTATAGTAAGTGTAACATACCCAATAACCAATGGAAATGACACACATGACGCCGGAGACACGCAAAGTTACGTTCGGCAAATGCGCGTAAAATTTATCAGCGCATATTCGACTGCTGCTCTAAGGCGAAAGCACCAAGGCGAGAAGGGATGGAACATGAGCAATTATGGGTGCCACAGGAGGCCAACAAATGGCTCTCGTCAACAAGTATTGGGTCCTTAGGGCAAGCAAAAAGAACCCAAGACCAACATGGTAGGCCCCTAAACGACCGGTAGTGCCTCGGCAGGCTGACATATAGGGTCCCGGCCATAACACAGGATCCTCTGAGCAAATGGGAATATCCCAGACCATGAATTAATACCCCCGTGCGACCAAGAATGCACGGGCTGGTTAACAACATTAGCCACGATAGGAGTGAAGAGTCCTCCGCAAATGAGACCAAAGGGAGAGAGACCTCCATCAAAGTAGCGGGCCCCTGAGCATCCAGTGTCTCCGTACTTTAACTTATAAGAGCCCTAGCCACAGCACAAGGCCCTCCAAGTAAGTAGAAAGAATCCGGGACTTTTATGAAGGGCCCCTGAGCAACTGAGTGTGCCCTGGCATATGGGGCCCTCGGAAAAATTGTATGGAGCCTTTCGGGCGAATGGGAAGAATTCGCGAAGGAAAACCTGATCAGTGAGCGGTGCTCAGACATGGAGGCGAATAGTGCCCCAACAGCCCATGGGGCTCTACAAGAAAATGCAAAGAGATCAAGGGCAACGTGGAAAGCTCCTCAGCGATCAGATTGACCCGGCAAGTGGACATATGGGGCCAGGCAACCAAAAGCGTAATGTCTCTAGGCAGCGTAATGAGCCCCAAAATCCCCCCCCCCCACACAGCACTTTTCAATCAGCGAAGAATACACTTTCTTTGCTTGTGAACTCTTTAGTTTTGCTAACAATAATTCTTGGTCGTCTGTAGGCTCAAAGGCATCCAATTTTGTTGTTTTTGTTGTAAGAAAACTGCGTCCGTCCGTCCGGTTATGGGCCTCTTCGGAGCCTTTGGGCCATCTCGGCATGGTCCATGGGGCATGGTCCCGTGCCTCCCCCCCCCCCCCCCCCCCCCCCCCCCCCCCCCCCTCCCCCGACCCTATGCATCCGCCGGCGGCCCGAGCAACTGAATAGATGGGGCTCCTCGCCAAAAACATAGGGCCATCCATTCAAATAAGAAATACTCACGACGCAATGTGTAGGGCTCCGAACGGTCGAGTGCGTCCGAGCAGGTTGACATATAGGGCCCCCGTCAAAAACGTAGGGCCTCCATTCAAATAGAAAGTACCCAAGACCGAATGTAGAGGGCCCCCGAATGATCGAGCGCGCCCGAACAGGTTAACAGATAAGGTTCCCAAAGAGCGTGGGGCCCTCCATTAAAATAGGAAGTATTCCGTGTCTAATGCAAAAGACAACCGAATGATTCAGTGCGTCAGAGCAGGTTAACATATAGCGTCCCCGTCAAGAGCGCAGTGCCCTCCATTCAGATAGGAAGTACCCGAGACCCAGTGTGAGGAAGTACCCGAGACCCAGTGATCGAGTGTGCCCGAGCAGGCTGAGAAATAGGGCTACCAACAAGAGTGTAGAGCTCTCCATTCGAATGGGAAGCACCGAAGACCCTATGCAGATGGCCCCAGAATGATGGAATGTCCCCGAGCAGGTTTTCGGAAATGGCCTGGCAAGAGCGCAGGGCTCTCCATTGAAATAAGAAGTACCCAAAACCCGGTGCAGAGGGCCCCCGAAAAATGGTTTATACCCGAGCAGATTATCAGGTGGCCCAAACAGGAGTGTAGGGCCCTAAATTCAAATGCCAAAACCCAAAATATAGGGCCCCCGAACAATCCAGTGTGGCCGAAGCGGTGAACAGATAGGTTCCCGACAAGTGCGTAAGGCCCTCCATTGAGATGGGAAGTAACCAAGACACAATGTGGAGGGCCCCGGGATATTCGAGTGGGTCCGAGCAGGTTGACTGTTGGGGCCCCGGCAAGAGCGTGGGGCCTTCCGTTCAAATATGAAATACTCACGACACGATGTGGAGGGCCCCAAATAATCAAGTGCCCCAGAGCAGGTTGACAGATAGGGCCCCGAAAAGAGCGAAGGGCCATCCATCCAAAAAGGACGTACCCAAAACCAGATGTAGAGGTCCCTCGAAATCGAATGAGCCCGAGGATCTTATAAGAAGGGGCCTGGACAGGAACGTAAGGCCCTCCATTCAAACAAG
Organism: Pollicipes pollicipes; assembly: GCF_011947565.3. NCBI lineage: Eukaryota > Metazoa > Arthropoda > Thecostraca > Pollicipedomorpha > Pollicipedidae > Pollicipes > Pollicipes pollicipes. The sequence goes on along the minus strand of NW_023596545.1, from coordinate 42,162,177 downwards.
AGGCACCCAAAACACGGTGCGGAGAGCCCCCGAAAGATGGAGTGTACCCGAACGGGCTATCAGATGACCCCGACAGAAACAAAGGGCCCTAAATTCAAACACCAATAACCAATGTGCAGCCCCCCCCCCCACCCCCCACCCCGAGTAATCCAGTGTCACCGATGAGGCGAACAGAAGGGGGCCCCCGACAAGAGCGCAGGGCCCCATTCAAATAGCAAGTGCCCAATGCCAGATGTAGAGGACCCCCGAACAATCAAATGTGTCCGAGCAGGTTATGAGATAGGCCCATACAACAGCGTAGGGCCCCCTATTCAGAAAAAAGTACCCAAGACCCAGTGTGGAGGTCCCCGAACGACTGAGTGTGCCCAAGCAGGCCATCAGATGGACCCCCGACGAGAGTGTAGGGCCCTAAGCAAGCAAGTGCCAGAGAATTGGAAACCCCCTACCAATGTGGAGGGCTCGTGAGCATATTGCAAGTGTGTCGGTAGGTAAACCGAGACCTACGTAGAGCCCCCTTGAGCAACAAAGAATATTCCAGTAGGTTAAGATATGGCACTCCAGCTACAGCTCACAGAGCCTTTCTGGTGAATGGTAAGAATCTGTGGAAGGGCCCGTGATTGACAAGAGTGCCCCGGCACGCTAACAGGACGGGCCCCAACAACAGCGCAAGGCCCTCGGAGCAAATGCAAAGAAATAAAGGGCGGCGTGGAATGCTCCTTAATATCAAATTAATCCTGCAAGTGAGCGCATAAGTCCCCCGGAAACAGCATTGGGTCCATAGACAGTGTAATGAGGCTTAAAATCTCCAGCTCACAACTTTTCCAATCATCGAATGATTTTTTGTGACTTCTCATAAGCCCTTCACTTTTGCTTACAACTGTTTTTGGTCGCCTGGAAGTCCAGATACCCAGTTTTGTTGCGTTTTGTGTTTAAAAAAGCTGCACCTGTTCGGCCGATGTCATGGGGCCCTCTCGAAGCCAATGGGTCCCTTCGGGGCCCAAGGAGGGGAGGCATGGCCCGTGCCTCCCCCCCCTCTAGATCCGCCCCTGCCTATGACAGCATTTTTCCCAGTGCCACTTACAGTTCCGCTGAATGCCTGAGCCGTCCCCTTGATTTTGGTGTAACCAAACACTGTGACGCGCTTAAGGCCAGCTCCGCTGGGTCCCCTCCGCTCGGACCGCTCCGCAGCCTCCGGGGCGAATTGTTCCCACACTCACATTGACGCCTGGATTCTTGAATAACCTTTAAGATTCGACAAAACTGCAAATTTGGTACATTCACTGTTCCCGCCCACCAAATGTCTTGTTATGCATGTGATCTCTCATGTCAGGCATGAAGGGCCGTCCCCCGCTAAAGGTTTACCTCTGGTGACGTCAAATAGGAATCCTCGATGAAATGTGTGCAGATAGCATTCATTACCCTGGGTACCCCCGATACATATCACCTTGATATCGCATTGCATAACTTGGACGACCGTGGTCGCGGTGGGGGGTGAGTGCTGTGCAAGGTGCTGTGTGCTCCAATCCACTCCATTCCATCTCTCTATGTTCTACTAAAGACTCTTCTTAGTGGTGAGGGGGAACGCGTGCAACGCGATGCCTATGTCTGTGACTTTTTGTTTGGGTGTCCTGGCCTCCAGTAGTTGTGTGACCTTATCTCTATGTTCACCAGTTTGGACAAATCCACACCAGTTTTGTTTCTGCCATCTATTTATGAAGTGGGCTATCAGACCGCACAGGTCTCTGAAAGGTACCCGGCCTGGCAAAGTTTTTGTTAGGTATCAAGTTATGCATGGAACCTGAGTTTCAATTCCAAAACTACACCTTGATTTAGATACTATGATCAAAATTCTAATATATTTGGTGCAAAGTTTGTGGTTGTGGATGCCACAGATGTAGTAATAATGTAGAAAATGAATTCCCACAGATATCATAGCTGATGTGTGAATGGTGTCAAAGCTGCAGATAGCATTTTTGGTATCAGTTTTTGGGAAGAGTGTATCCATGTTTGGAATGGTTATTCCAATGTCAGGAATGTATATTTCTGAATCAGAAAAAGTTGTCACAGTATGCCCAGGTCTTATTGTTACATACCTGGGGCTGTAATTCTGGATTGGGATAGTTCAGCTGGGAACAATCACACACTACTCACATTACCAAGCTTCATAGAATAGCAGTGGTGAAATAAGAACCTGAGCAAAAGAGTTACAACATAGTATGGTCAATGCACCTTGCTACACATTTATCAAACTGCAAACAAATTGGGATACCTAGGTCCTGATGTGGCTATATCAACAACATTGTGATGGCTGGATGAAGAGTCTGTTTTTCAAGAAAGGTGCTTAAATTATTAGATTATTTCCCTCAGGCTAGGGAGAGTGTGTGGGGGAGATAATTACTGAGCATGCTGGCCAGCACTACCATGTACACCAGGCTCATTTTTAGGTTTGTTGGGTAGGTGGGATTTTAAAGGGATTGTCACATTTTTATGAGATTTTGGGCTGAGATAGCCATGTTGAATATGATTTGGTTGCATTTCACGGCCATGCCCTTTCAAAACCCTAAACCCCCTTAGTTTTTTAGCTACACACCTGCAGAGATGTACAGACAATTTTGTACAGACTAGTCCAAGATCATTTAGGTATCCATGGCCCCAACATAACACCATACAAACCTGGCATTCCATTAGCAATGTGGTGATGGAGGCCAAGAAATATATAATTGTCAAGTCATTCACATGGGATGTTCATGAGCATGATTTCCAGGTGCATGAACCGTCACTTGGCTCTTGCAAGGCGTAATGACACAATTAAACAATATGATTTATTGAGGAGCGTGTTTACTTCACATAGAAAAGATGGTGTCCAAAGCATTGTTTTCTGCCCAAAATTATACCAACAGGTGTAAAGTAAGGGAGGTGATTTCATCATATCTTATGCTTCCTTCACTGTCCAAAAATGTGTAACATTCTGTTTCAGACAAGCTGAATTTGTTCTCATAGACATGTTTCCTTAGACATGAAGTCCTGGTCATGGCTCTGTTACCCACTGTATCCTTGTCTGGTGTCCATAGATAGAGCACACAGAAGGCAGCAAAGTTAGGTGTCATTCCCAAAGGATGGTGTTCATGCCCATGGATTCCATGCAAACATGGGGACTGTGATTCTGGGTTATTTAAGAATTGACATGAAAAATTGCAAGTATGTTGCTGGGTATGTGAACTTGCCGAGTCATTTTCACGTCACCCTGTTGGGTTTATACAAAATTGTGTGTGCAGGGCCTTTCTCTGCGCGACTCTGTCTCTCAACACGATGCTGAGAAAATTAGTCATTAGAGCTACCATTCTGGAGTTATAATAGTTTGTCTTTTTCATCTTTGGGAAGGGGAATTTTTAAACAATGGCATCCGGGGAAATATTTATCACAGGCCCAAAATTTAAAGGGAGTGTTGCACACGTGCAGGGGGTTTTCAGCGTTAACAGCGTTTTTGAAAATCATTCGGTGCAGTTAACAGCCATGTCTTTTTAAAGTCCTAAAACCTAGTTCCTACGGTATACGCCCGCGGGGATGTGCAGACTATTTCACTTAGACTACTCCAAGGTCATTTAGGCATACTTGACGCTATAGCAACGTCATTCGAATCCTACGACGTCGCAGATCAGACAGCGTTCAAGGCCAGGAAGAATGATATCTTCGAGTCGTTCAGATTTTGCGTCCTTGAGCGCAACTTCCAAACATCGTGGACTTAAAATGACCCTCAAACAATGTTGAGGAAGCTGTACAAGCCTCAGCCATCGAGCACATTTCCTGCTACACAATAAAATAAGTTTGGCATGGCTTCTTCACTTGCTAGTCGTTACTGAATGGACTTGTAATCGAATAACTGATGAATGACCCCCTAACCGAGCATGTCGAAGCAAGTAACATTTAACACATGTTTGCATGGGTTCAATCTGACCCCCAAAGGTTTTCCGGAATGGTTGCCGAACGACGCGGCGTAGTGGCGCCAAATTGTGCGTAGCTCTAGACAATTAAATAACGGATCACTTGATATCAAGAATTAAGATGTGCCTTTTACAGTCGCTGACCTACGGCAGGTCGCAGTCAGGCCATGGGTTGAGGGAAGTTGATTTATAGGGAAGCGTTTAATTTGATGCAACAGCAAAGCGTTCGAAGAAGTTATGCATCTGTGAAATATTTTCCTAGATAACTCAACAATTGAATGAACACATTACATTGACCTAGGGTCAGGTATGAAGGCCAGACCAAGTTCAAAATCAACCTGCTTTATTACTTTAGGGCCTGCTGTGTAGGTAGTTTTTGGTTCTCATTTCGGATTTACTGATCACGGGAACCACGCTATATATTTTCCATGGGCTTCTTAAAGGTCACAATAGGTCACTGACCTGGAACGATCCAAATCAGCATTTTGTTTTTAGGAGCATACTGCCTAGCGTGATCTTTGTCGCTTATTCAAATGAAAAACTCAGAGCAGTCTTTATGATTTTGGTCACCATAACCTTTGAAAGATCAAACAAGTTCACTGGCTTTAAATGAGCTTGAAACCGTTTGCTTAAAGAGGTATCTGGGTTCTGGGAGCTCTCATAGTACCTAGCATCTCAGAGGGAGGTCAAATTGACCCCCACCCCACCCGAGCGAAGGTCATTCAACCGGCCATCTGGACGCGTGTTAAAACTCACGGATAACTGTACAATAACACCACGATAAAGGGCCAAGACACGAGGACATCACCAAATTTAGCCCAGCCAACACTTTCATTCTTCGCTCTCACCCCCGGGCGAGCCTAATTTGAAAAGCTGCGGGTGATAATTTCGCAGCGCTAGTTTGGCAGCGCCTCAACGACGTACAAACGTCTCACGATGCAATCAAATTGTGGCGTATTGAGGAGGAGCAAAGTTGGCACTTATAGAGTCTTTTCCACTTTAAAAGTACACCAAACTACACAAAAGTACAGCTAAAGGGAATGTCTCACATTTAAAGATATTGAAGCGGGCTTTAGATGTTATCGCACAAGCTCACTCACAACTAATGGCATACTTTTAAGTGTCATACAGTCCTCTGTATAGTGAATATGTTCTTCAATGCATCATGGTTTGATTACGTCATCGTACCCTGCACAGCATTGATTGAGAGCCAATTCACGGCTGTAACGGCTGTTGTTCACGGGAGAGGCGATCGCAAACACCAGATATGAATGCCTCGACGTTTTTTAAATACTTTTTTTGCCTTGATCGCCGCGCGGCCTGTGGAATGTCAGGATCTGAATGACGCGGTTGTGACGCCATAAATGCCAAGGTGACTGAAATGCTCTCCCCGATATACCTTTCCCCACTTTCGCGGGCGTTTAGCTTAGAAACTAGAAGGCTGGGTCTTACGAAGGGCAGGATTGCAAACAGCACCGAAAGATCTCCAAGATGGCTATTTCAGTTCAAAACCCCATATAAATGTGGGACACGCCCCGTAAAAGTACAAAAGTTTAAGTTGACACAACAGCTATAGGTGAGTTTATTTTATCATGGCTCGTGCTTGCTTCAATATCTTCGCACGCGGAGCATTCCCTATAAAGGGATCTTAGGCAAAGGCATCTTACCCGTTTTGTGCTTTTCGCTCATTATTACATCAGACGCGTACGATTTCATCAGCAATACCAGTTTTCTCGGAATACCTCTGAACAGCTCAAAGCGTATATTTGGAGTAACGGCCTGCGGAAAAATCTCGTTTGGCTCCCTGCTCACTACTATGAAAGTAATACACTTCATTTGGCTTGTTTTTTTCCAACGTGTGTGCTCTCTTACGTCCGTAACACACTGATGTGTCAAAAGGTCAATATGTGCTACGAAACCTTACAGCACTCTATTTTGACAAAACAACGTGAACATCAACCTATTTAGTTACCTATATATTACCTACCTATAGATTTACGCACGGTTGTTCTCGTGCCGACGGTCGTTGCGACTGTAGGAAAGAAACGTAGTGCTGTAATACCGGAAACAAGTGCAATGTTTAGGTCAAGTTTAAGGTAAATTCAGTAAGAATGCTGACATGGAAAATGTGTAGCATTACTGCATATTGTTGGGTTTTAGGGGACTATCGTAAATCCAGAGCACGTAAAAAAAACTAGGTCCACCGAAATGAACTCAGCGATGGCCGTAGACGAATAACGACAGGCAATAATTCTGCTGCCCCTTCCGGCAACCGAAAAATTAAAGATCGGCAAACACAATGGCAATTCCTCTCCTCGCTACCGGGCAGGCCAGGTTTTGGCGTGGCTTGCACACAGGCAAGAGACTGCACAAATTCTAGACCCATGATGAAGTGACTTAAATCCTGGTTCTGTCCAGTTGGGGCGTTTGGGCGGGGGGGGGGGGGGAGGGGTTTGAACGGTGGTCAATGCTTTACTATATTCCTGAAGCTGCCGGTGGGGTCTCGCCGGGATACAGAAGTCGGGCATGTTCCTTGGGCTGATGATTTGACTAGCCATCGGTGTTTGGAGACTGGGTCGCGCGGTAGATGCCTTTACGTTTCCCCCTCCTTCACCTCGGGCTTTTCCGTGGCATTTTGCGGAGAAATGTAAGGCTCAGTCCATCTGAAATTGACTTTGGCGAACGCACACGTTCCGAAAGATATTCAGTTAACATTAGGTAGCCGATCCATCGATATGGTGATCGATATTTCGGAGTAAGCTGTTTCACTATCCCAGCAATTTGCCCTCTTCTGGAATAGGAATCCCGCCTCAGTCCGATGCCGTGTATAGTCGCTTGATACACAGAATAAACTTTGTGCTGTCATTTCCTCGCTATTTCTCATGCCCATATTCTCCACGGAGGGACGCACTATTGCTTGCGCTTTATCCCATTTAAATCCTTCGATGGCATCTTAAACTCAAAGTATGAGATTTTCCGAAATATCGCCGCACAAAAACTCTCCCTCAAGCATGCAAATAAGCCTCTCAGGTACGCGCCTTGCGCTTTTGCGATGAGTGGCTGATTGCCGTGTCGATTTTCACAACGCATTCCCCAATAGTATGTCGCATTGTTGTTATGTTGTGTAGTCTATGTGAGCTATTAGGTATGCTCCATTTCATCGACCGGGGTATATGTGGTAAGTCCTTAAGAAATGACTTGAGGACACATGCTCCCGGACAATCCTTAGTAGTGACAGGGTGGACTGGAGTGTCAAGTGATCATGCGAAGCATCTCCGTGTTGGAGAGCAGTGTCGACTGGGTGGACAACAGTCCATATGTGTGGAGGACAATATCAGCTTTTTGGAGGCCAGTATCAGCATTGTGGAGGGTAGTGTCAACCTTGTGGGGGGGGAGGTGGTGTCAACCTTGTGGAGGGTAGTGTCAGCCTTGTGGAGGGCAGTGGCAGCCTTGTGGAGGGCATTGTCAGCCTTGTGGAGGGCGTTCTCAGCCTTGTGGAGGCTAGTATCAGCCTTGTGGAGGGCAGTGACAGTCTTTTGGAGGGCAGTGTCAGCCTGGTGGAGGGCGGTGACAGTCTTATGCAGGGCAGTGTCGGTGGCGCGGGTGGCGTCAGTGACAGCGGCAGTCGCCGGCCTCGAGGTCGCCGGCGCGCCGCCGCCACTGATTACCGGCGCCGCTGCGAGTCACGAGCTGCGTTGTCGCCTTGACAACGATTGGTGGACGGTCGGCCATCGCTGCTGCTCCGCCGGCGCGGGCTGGCGGACGCGTGTGGGTGTGACTGTGTGGCCGACGCGTGACCCAGCGTCTCCGCCAGACTGCGCAGCAGCTGCCATGAGCTCCAAAAAGGTGTTCTCGCTGAAGGAAGTGGAGCAGCACGTTGGCGAGCAGAAAAGGGACGTCTGGATCGTCATCCACGACCGAGTATACAATGTTACCGGGTTCCTGGATGAGGTCAGTACTGGACGCTAACGTGCACGATGTCCTTCATGTCCTAGGAACCACAAAACCGTCGCCCATGTTTCTGCACCATCTCAAAAGTAGATCCGTCGGCCGTTTTTCCCTTTCTAGATGAACGCCGTTATATTTTGTTTATACGTTTGTTCTCTGTGACATGTAAACCAGTAAAGAATAAAGTCCCCCTTACAGTAACCAAAGTTCACCGGACTGAATAATGGTTAGTTCTCAACATACAAGGGAGACAGTGTGAGTGGACTGATCGTTATAGAATAAACAAGATAATGGAGTTGTAGATTTGATGTTTCGACTACACGAATATATCAGAATGACTATTAGTAGGAAATTATTCTCCCTCATCTATGTGCATAACGCTCCTCGCAAATGCACGTAATGACTTAGATGATTCTCAACTTTTCATTTTTGAAATTTGCAAAGCACGAGGAGCGAACAACAAGATCACGAGTCACGATGCCATCTCGGCACTGGAGGCTTGGAGCGACTCGGCAGCGACGTGTTTTGATAAAGGATTGAACCGGTTGCCAAATGTTTTAGTCTGGTGAAGATATTTGGTGACACGTGCCACCTATCACGGCGCACGTGTGAGGTAAAATGGAATTTGCTATTTCCAACGGATTTACACGTTTTGCGGTATCGCTGCACCCATGGCACGGGACGACTCGAGAGCGGCATACTTCGATAGGCAATCTTACAAGTAATCATGTGGTGCAACATTTGATGTCGCACGTGTCGCATGGCACGCGCACACTAGCTGTAAAGATGCACATTGCCGATTTCCCGAGTTTTTTTACGTTGTATGCTACGTTTACGCACTCGGCATACCTCGATAAGGAATTAAACGGCCGGTCGTGCGTTTTCATGTGTGCGTAAGCACGGTTTGTGTGTCACCAACACGCCCCGAAAAGTTATAATTTATTATTTTTCAAAGATTTGCCAATTTTGTGCTATGTATCGGTACTTACGGCACGGACACACTCGGGAGTGCCAGGCATTGATAGGGAATCGAACAGACAATCACGTGGTATAAATTGGCATGTTGCGCGTGCTGTGTGTCGCGCGCGCACGAGCCAGCGCAATGGCTCTGGCCATTTCCGACAGTTTTTCATGCATTGTGCCATATCTGGGAACCAGGGCAGCCAGAGCCGTGAATCAACCTTCAGAGCATGGATAATTGAAAATTACACGTACCTAACTTATCGCGGAGAAGCGAGGGTGCAAACACTTGCAACTTCTAAAACAATAAATCCGACAGTTGTGATGACTGAGTGGCCTATTGTCAGTTGCCCAGCTGGCCCATTGATAGTAGACACACATTGGCCCAGTGCCAATGCGGCAACGAATGACTGCCGTTCTGATCTGGTATGATCAGACGGAATCCGCCATTAGAGTCAGCTGCTAGGTCCTGATTTATTTTCGCACAGCTCAAGCAAGAGGAACGGCCAGTTTTGCACCGTGTCTCGTGGGTCTCTAATGCAGCGTCTTGTTCTCAATAAGTATTAAATATTGGCAGAAATCATTACTCTGGATAGAAGTAGCACCCATCCTCCTTTTCTCATTTTCGCTTCGTATTGCATCGTTGCGACGAATTTATCCGCGGCAAGCGCCATGTGCCAGCCATGGGGGTTTCAGCGCCCCTTGTGTGGAGCACCGAGCCCGTGTCCCGTCCGACGCCTAGGACGTACAGACGAACGATCAGATTGGTCAGACGAGCAAAGTCGAACGCAAGTGGTCGAATTGTACAACAGTCGGCAGGGACGAGGGTCGAAGGACAAGTTGAAAAGGATAAAAGTCGAATCGGAAGTAGTCCAAGACGATAAAAGTCGACTGGGATAGAGGTCAAATTGGAACACGACCCCGAGGACAAAGGGCCGACATGAATACTAGGCTGAATGGGGGTGAATAGAAGCGAACAGGATGCCCCTTGGTTCCAATTGGTCTGGCTACCTCGCGAGTCCGGGGCAGATATGTGCCTGGGTCCCAAGATTTGCTCCTGGGAACCGGTTCCTGGTTCTGAAAACAGGAATATCGTAGGAACCAGTCTGATATTTGGCCGAGAGGAGCCGGCACAGACCGGGATCCAGCCTCATATTTGGTTTAGGATTCAGCAAGGGCCAGGATCCAGCCTGCCAGTAAGCTGAAATGTCCAGCAAAAACCAATATTCGCTCAGATACTAAACTAAGAGAGCCAGCAAGAACTAAAATCCGGCCTGAAATTATGTCGGAAGATCCAGCAAGAGCTCAGATCCAGCCTAACACGTCAGGAGATCCAGTAAGAACCACGATCCAGCCTAGGACATGTTGAAATCCAGCGAGAACCAAGATATAGCTCAGAACTAAGCTGAAATCCAGCAAGAACCAGGCTCTAGTCTGGGTCGATGCCAGGGTAGGCAGCACAGAACAGAATCTTGTCCGAAGTCCCTGTCAGCCTTGATTTTCAATTTTCGGCAAGGTGCCACTCAGGGGCACATTTTTCAAAGTAGTTAACAGGGCTAAACAGAGAAAGCGGCTAAACCTGTTCCCTTTTTTTTGATGGGATCATTTTTTTCAAGCACATTTTCAAGCACATTTTTCAAAGTAGTTAACAGGGCTAAACAGAGAAAGCGGCTAAACCTGTTCCCTTTTTTTTTGCCGTAGAGTTGGGCGGGCTGAGGTGACCCAACAGTATGAAGCCCCGCCCCTGGCGTTCCTTTAAGTTGTCGCAAATGAATGGAACGAGGTACATTAACCGGTCCAGAAAGCTGTCCGAATTTCATTTGTTTGATGCGGCCCTGCGACAATGAGATCTTACAAACACCTGCCACACTTTGCAGAATGGATCATAGAAAATGTGGTTCTGTGAATTTGGCCATTCCATTCTTCTGGATGCATGTAGTCTTGCATATATGACGCAAACGTCCGCTTTTGGTACTTGCAACATAATATTTCCTCCAGGGCTATTGTATAAAAGGTCCGCAGCCATGAAAAATTGCTCCTTCACCACATTAACGACAGATGCACTGAAATCATTGGTTGTTTGCCTCACATCGCGCTTGTCGGCAAGTCCTTCCTTACCCGTCGCACTCATGGAAGTTCGTTTTCAACCAAATAAGCCCTCAGCAGCCACGAACACCGGTGACCACAAACTCCTTTTGTTCATATGGTCCTGGCTGAGATAGAAATAGGAGGGGATCGACAAAATAAATTAGACAACCAAAATTGCACTTCCGACACCAATTCCGCGTCGAGATCACCACCTGAATCAGCATGCCGAAACGGACGGCAAACGTGCGGGGTATGACACGTAATCGGCCAGCCTGTGTGCCTGGGCCGTGTGAAAATAAATGGAAGTCCGTCGGCTGACATTGGTGGCGCGATTGCATCTTTGCAGACTGTGGAACCAAATACAGGCAAGTTGGCCACTAATTGTGGTCATGTACTCTGCCCTGTCAAAAGTGCTGGATGGCTATTGCTTGGTCAGCTGTATTTTCATCAAACTGGGAACCGCAGGGGCTGCTGCGTATGCATATTTTCACCATCGCGCATTAACATATTAACGCTGTACACAGATGCAGGATGATCCCAAAAACGTGTTTCACCTAAATCTGAGGGCTGATAGTGCTAGACGCCAGGCGATCTGTCGTGGAATGATCCCATCAAAAAAATCGAACTCGAATAATCGCAGGCATGGAATGTTGTTGACGTGTCAACATTTGCTAGTTTCGCTTCACAATGCTGCTAATCAATCATTTTCGTTGTTCTGTATAGCTGACCCAAACGCCTTTCAGCTGAACATTTTAAGCTTCGATGATTTTTACGTTATGTGGTGGTTGACGCCTCCGCATGTTCCATTTTCATCGGGGAACTTTGCTACCATCTACTGCCACAACCTGCGTAAGTTTACGTTTTCCGATAGCATTCACTGTCCAGGTCCGCTGCGTGTGTGCTGCAGCGTTTCTGATTGGACACCAGGCTGTGGCTGAGAGAGCCGACCAGCCGCCGACAGCTGCCGCCGCTGCAGTGGAGGGACCGCCGGCCCGCTGGCTGCGGGGTCAGCCCCGCCGCACCCGGCGGAGGCGGCGCGACCTTGGGGAGACGCGCCGCACTGCCGGGCGGCGCGCGGCCGTCACCGTGACGCAGCGTGTTTGCTCAAGTGGTGATGAGCGGCGCCGAGCAGACAGCCGGACCCGCTAAACTCGCTGCGCCGGCCAAGCTGCCTCGCCCATGCCAGGGATGGGCGGACCAACGGGTGTTGGGATAACCGTACCGACGGCATACCTGCGTGTGGGTGGATAGATGCAGGGGTGGTTGGGCAGAACTGTGAATAGGTGGATAGATCAGGCTGGTGGGTAGTTTGGCAAGCAGATACGATACGATAAAAAACAATCCCGAAAATCGAAGTCCTAGCTGAAAGCTAGTTCATGGATCTGTCTGTCGTGGTGTTCACCGCCCTCATTCGACGTCTACATCGCCGTAAACGGCGAAAATGCTTAAATGCGTTTTGTGGGAACACGGCTTTTCACTCAGTCGCTGACCTGTTCCCGGGTAGACGCGAGCAGGGCTTTGGCCTGACATTATGTGCCGAGCTCAGCAGCATCGCTGTAGTGACCAAAAGCCATGTGCCAAGCAAACGCGGACAGAGGCTTACCTGGTCTCGGCATAATTCGATGGTAGCCTGGTCTCAAGAAAACTCGACACGGTATGACGTGATGCCGGGGTAGAACCCGGCTTAGTGCTGGACCTGGCAGCATTCCGAAGTTGGCTTCGCCCGGAGCGAACAGCTTCGGAATGCTCGGGGGCCAGCTTAACAACAGGCCCCCGAGCGAATCCTCACGGGACCTGAGCTGACCTTGCGTGTCTGGCTCGGCAGCACCTGAGCTGACCCTGCGTGTCTGGCTCGCCAACTCCTGAGCTGACCCTGCGTGTTTGGCTCAGCAGCTCCTGAGCTGACCCTGCGTGTTTGGCTCAGCAGCACCTGAGCTGACCCTGCGTGCCTGACTCGTCCTGACCCTGCGAGTCTGGCTCGGCAGCCCCTGAGCTGACCCTGCGTGCCTGGCTCGTCCTGACCCTGCGAGTCTGGCTCGGCAGCTCCTGAGCTGACGCTGCGTGTTTGGCTCAGCAGCACCTGAGCTGACCCTGCGTGCCTGGCTCGTCCTGACCCTGCGAGTCTGGCTCGGCAGCTCCTGAGCTGACCCTGCGTGTTTGGCTCAGCAGCACCTGAGCTGACCCTGCGTGCCTGGCTCGTCCTGACCCTGCGAGTCTGGCTCGGCAGCTCCTGAGCTGACCCTGCGTGCCTGGCTCGTCCTGACCCTGCGTGTCTGGCTCGGCAGCTCCTGAGCTGACCCTGCGTGTTTGGCTCAGCAGCACCTGAGCTGACCCTGCGTGTCTGGCTCGGCAGCACCTGAGCTGACCCTGCGTGCCTGGCTCGTCCTGACCCTGCGTGTTTGGCTCAGCAGCACCTGAGCTGACCCTGCGTGCCTGGCTCGTCCTGACCCTGCGTGTCTGGCTCGCCAACTCCTGGGCTGACCCTGCGAGTCTGGCCCGGCAGCTCCTGAGCTGACCCTGCGAGTCTGGCTCGGCAGCACCTGAGCTGACCCTGCGTGTCTGGCTCGTCCTGACCCTGCGTGCCTGGCTCGTCCTGACCCTGCGTGCCTGGCTCGTCCTGACCCTGCGTGCCTGGCTCGTCCTGACCCTGCGTGCCTGGCTCGTCCTGACCCTGCGTGCCTGGCTCGTCCTGACCCTGCGTGCCTGGCTCGTCCTGACCCTGCGTGCCTGGCTCGTCCTGACCCTGCGTGCCTGGCTCGTCCTGACCCTGCGTGTCTGGCCCGGCAGCACCCGGGCGGTGAGGAAGTGCTCAAGGACATGGCCGGCAAGGTGGCCACCGAGAACTTCGAGGACGTCGGCCACTCAACAGACGCCCGCGAGCTGATGAGGAAATACGAGATCGGCGAGCTGACCGAGGTGGGTCGGACGCCCCCCCCCCCCCCCCCCGTCCCAGCAGGCGGGCGCAGACGCGGCACTGGCGGCCGGATCAGCCGTATCAGCCTGCCTGAGGCTCGCCTGGTCACGGAGGGTGGTGGTTAGGCGATCGGATGGGCCGCCGATGCTTCCGTTTAGCTGCTGCCCCCTCCTCCCTGCCGGTGGTAAAGGGACTAGTTCTCCGTCATGCAGGATTTCTCTAGCGGTGTTGTGATGCCTGCCCCGCGACAGTTGTGATCGTCTGGTTTGGTGCTGCTTGCGGTTCAACCTTGCTGGGCTCGGGCACACAAATGACCGCACTGTTTGGTTCGAAATGCTCAAGAGCTTCAGTCGACAGTACGATGGAGTTGTAGGCGTGGTCCGACGGTGTCTGAGCATTATACGCCGGAAACCGCAACCTTCTGCACTTCTGTCTGTATGCCATGGCCGGACAAATACCCAATATGAGATTGTTCATGGGGTACTAGTTCTTGTCATATTCGAGCACTATCGTGGTAAGTGCGTGGCGTTCACCTGGATGCCTGCTTGTGCGTGTGGTTTGGGCTCAAAGACACCTGTACAAACCACAAACAGAACGTTCCTCATCGTTAAGAAGAACAGTGTGAAAGTTTCGGTGTGTGTTGTGCGAGGTATTCTAATCAGCCTCCTGCATCGGAAGTGAACACTCACGTCTGTGACTACTGTTTTGCAGGAGGACAAACTTCACACCAAGGAGAAGAAGTTTACTTGGGCGGCTCCCCAGGAGACGAGTTCGTCGGGGTGAGACTGACCATTAACATGCTTTTTGAACTGAACAAAGTGGACAACATTTTAGAGCGCGTGGCTCATCCGTAACCTTATTCTGAGCAGGCATCAGCTGTGACAGGTATGGGTGTGTGGAAGTCGGTGAACAGGTCGTCACGCCGCACGTTATCAGCTGGTTATCGTCTGTCGAGCAGTGCGAGTGTGGACTGTGCCCTCTGGCCGGTGAGAGGGCTCGCCTCGGCGCGGCGCGTCAGCCGCTGCGCCGCTGCCGCCGTCGATGTGGCCGGGGTGAGGGTTGACGGCCGCTGGTCGGCCAGAGGGGGAGCGGGAGGGGCGGGGGGGGGGGGGGGGGAGAGCACACCGGTCACGTCCCTTTGGCCAGACTCGGGGCGGGCCGCCTGGCAGCCTGGGCTATGTGCCAGCCAGCCGCGCGGATTAACCCGAGTGTCCGCAGCCCAGCGGTCCAGACTGGGTCGACCAGCGGCGGCCCTAGCTGGTACTGAGCGGCGGCTGTATGTGTGTGTCATCAGCTGGAGCTGGATGGTGCCGGTGCTGGCCGCGCTGCTGTTCTCCCTGCTGTACCGGTACCTGGCGGCATGAGGCGTCGGGACTGCACGCGGCCGCCGACAGGCCGGACACACTCAGCGCGTGCGCCAGCTCAGCACCGATGCCGCCCGCGAGCTGCACGCGCTCAACGCACCTGCAGTGCCCTCCTGCGTCGTGTCGCGCGCCGGCAACTAATTTTCAGAGTAATTATTATGCCATTTACTGGTGGGTCACAATGATGAATCGTTCCCAAGTATAGTTGGTGGCTGCATATATTTTTGTATGGCCACTTCTCTACTAGATTGGCACGAATTGCATATCGAACCGGCTGACTACGGAGCTGGTTTAGAGTTTCTTTGCCGAGTGGGTACGGACCGTCGGGTGTCTTCGCTTTTCCTTAAACAATGTGTATAGGTGCCGCCAAATATATGCTGCTGTAAACGAGGCAAGGTTTTGCGCTTCACGACCATGGTGCGGTTTACCGAAGATCACTGGTCCTTCTGGGAGGAAGCTCCTCAAAAATTTATCTCCCTCCGGTAGTCATCTGATGATTCCGATTCCGGCAGTGTGGAGATGTTGCTATATATATATATATATATATATATATATATATATATATATATATTTAGTGTGGGTGTGTGGGCTGTGATGCCTTATTGCTCGTAGGAAAACCTGCTTTTCCGACTAATGAGATGTCTTAGGACCAAGGTTGCAAGCCCCATTTTTATTATCTCAATTGGAGGATTGCTTGAAACGGTCTGAGGTAATGTCCGCCTCAGATCGGGCGAGAGAGAGACGTGGAGGATGTAGCTGGGGCATGCCATGACAAATCTACAGTTGCCTTACACCACATCCCTTGGATTATAATAAAACTGGTAAAACTGGGTCAGAGTGGTTCTCATCAGCGCTGAAGTCACTGGTGACAATTTTAAATCTCAGTTGCACCTCTTCGGAGTTATGACCTTCGGCAGTTTCGAGTTGCGCGGTTGCGAGGTTACCTTCGGTGACAGCTTTTTCCACTTGCTTAAAGGATATTTTAACAAACCTGTAATGTTAAAGTGGCCAGAAAGTGTGTCTGGATATCTGTATGCCGCTCTTAAAATCGTCATTGGGCGAGCAATTATAACGGCGTGATGAACTGTTGCAAGGCACTAAGAACAATGTCCTGTAGTATTTTTTCACATTCATCCCGTGTGATATCCTTCATAGACATTCTTCTCATCAGCATGCAAAGGAGCGTGGTTCATGCACCAAAACTGGCATGTATAAAAGGTGATAATCCACTTGGAAATATATGGTCCATGCATAAACGAGCCGTGTGTAGCGCATATAGGCTGGGCGCATGGCGTGGCAGCAGGCTGCCCCCCCCCCCCCCCCCCCTCCTTCCGCTCCCCCTATTTGTGCCATCGGGCCGGGGTAATTGGAGCACGGGGAGGGGAGGTGAATGCGTGCTGTGAAGGTGGTGTGGGTTTTTTTCATGTGGGGCGACTTAGACGAGGACTAGGTGATTGGGCCTTGGGCCATTGTCTGTTGTGGAGGTGGAGCGCGTGGTTGTATTAACAGTTTCTCGCGACGTTGAAACGCTCAAACAAACCCGTTGAACTGATCCATTTGGAAAGCACAAAACAAGCGCACGGCGAGGTTTAAAGGGAGTATGCCGCCTTTTATTGTGCTCACTTATTCAGATTAGGTCGCCATTGCCAGTGAACAGCCTGCTTGTGAATAGCTTGATGCTGATAGTTTTCAAATCAGCCGGCAATTTGTGAGTGATATCGGGTTCTCCGTCCTTTGAGCTTGTGGTTCACCTTGAAGAGTGACATTGAGAGGTCAGGACTTTTTGACGGACGCTAGTTCTGTCTGTGAGGAATATTTTGACATTTGCGAGTTGAAAATCGGTAGGTAATTTTTGGGTGGTATCGAGTTCCCCGTCCTTTGACCCAGCTTTTGATCTTGAAGGTCACATGATGTTCCAAAATAAGGGTCATTTTTGGTGTTCTCATGTGTCAATTGACCCTCACACCTTTTTTCAGAGAAATTGCGACTAGTCGCTGAATAAATCGCTGAATAAATCGCTAACTTTACGGACATGAACTTGAGAAGGGTTGCGCCCAGTACCAGCCTGTGGCGCCTCCATTCCGATCATATTTGCTTTGCTGACAAGTTATGCCAGTTCTTGCAGTGCAAGGCTAGTGTGCAGACGGTATTTTCCCCCTTCCTAGAAGGTGAAGTACTTCGGGCAAAGGATTATCTTAGCATCAGCTTCGCTACGATCAAGACTGTCTAAAGGGCACTGAAGGCTCACAGAATAATCACAGTCAGTGTTCGGATTGTCATTGTCCATGTGTTAGACTCGACGTCGGGAGGAAAGTAGCGGTCGCTTGATTTAAAGACATTTGATGAATTAAGGGTGAGTTAGACTGAGTCACTGGCGCACTGGGCTGACTTCCACGTGTCTGCGAGCTATCGTGTTGTTAAACTTACTGTTTTTTCACAGTGCGCTCATTTTCCGCCACCAGTGCGGAGAGACGCATGGAAGATGCTGTGCCGGTAGCTGACGGCCGATGGCGCGAATGAAGCGTAGTCCCCTGCTGTGACATTGCTCCCAAACCTTTCCAAGTCGATAACTGCCTTTTTATTTTTAGATTGTGATGTTCAGCTACGCTATTTTGCATGCCAACGAGGAGAGGCTCAAGATCACAGAGAACAACGGTTCCGCATGCATTGCAAATGTTCATAATAATGCTGCAGTCAGTATTTGTTGTGCAATGATTCCAACTACGAGACACACGTAGTCTGGAAGGTTTCCGCATCATTTTGACTTTTAGTTTTGTACGGTTTTCTTTCATCGTAGTGGATAAATCGCAGCCGAACGCAGCCCCTCAGCCACACAACACGAAAGCACCGGAGTCTGCAACTCCGATTCCGCTCAACTAGGAGACCTCAAATTGCCACAGGCGTCTTCAGCACCGCTAACAGCCGCGGTGACCCATTTTTATCCAAATCCGAGAAATGAGGGTGTAAAACTGACCACTCCCCCTGTCGATTGGTCGGGGAATGCCCCAGCTTCAGTCAGCGTTGTTTGGTGACAATTTTGTGTGGAGAAAGTACACGCCTGTGGTTTGTGTTTAAGACAATCATGAAAGTATTACTAGCCAGAGCTCTTAGGAAAATATTGTCATCTATAAATAAGGTTATATCCAGGCGTACATTTCTATACCGCGCTTTCCCACACCGTCGAGGATCGGTGAAGCTTCCCGACGGGGCATGGGACAGAGAGCAAGCTGGCTATGGCCAGGAATTCTCCCTCCGAACGAAGCAAGATGATCAGGACGGAAGGAACTGTTGCGCGCAGATTTTGCAATGATATAACGTTGTTTCCTTCAACTTGAATTTTCTCACTTGACTCTGAGGCGGCATACCATACTGGCCACCATTATGTTTTCCCTCAACTTTTCTTTCTTCTTCATTCTCAGGCGGCACCTGCCGATACTGGCCACCATTTATGCTACGCGAGGAGTTTTCCATTATATCATTGTTAGGTTTCCCTCGACCTTTCTTTCTCCTTCATTCTTAGGCGGTGTCTGCCCATACTGCCCATTTGTGTTACACGAGGTATTTTCGATTGTATTGTATCGTCGTCGTTTCCTTCAACTCGGTTTTGTCGTCCGCGTAGCTAGAAGCATTGACTCATTTTTTCCGGCAATATTGTCACGCTCACCCGACAGATTTCTCGCTGACACCGTACGGCAATCAAGGGACTCCCCCGCCCCCCCCCCCGCTCCGAGGGGAGCCATAAAAATTCCAGGATCGTAGCGTCCAGTGTTCATATCGTCCAGGACCGCAGCATCCAGTGTTCATAACGTCTAGAAAACGTCCAATCCCGTGGCCATTGGGAGCGTTCATAAGGTCCACGGACGCAAGGTCCAGAGTCGCGAAGTCCAGAATCTAAGTCCAGTGTTCAAAACGTCCAGTATCCATGACAACCAGGCTAGCTTGGATTCCCGCCGTTTGATAACACTACAGAACAGCATCTTTGAGTCCTGCCGCTATTTCCCTCTTTTGTCAACAGATGGCACAATCGGCCTGGCATTCCACTGATGATCACGTGGTGCGTGCAGTCATGCATGGCTACTGTAAATTGCCAAGACGCCTGGCGGCCGTGTCTGGCCTGGGTGCGGCCGCGCCCGGGGCTCACCGACTGACTGGACGCAGACACTCCGGGCGGCGGCGCGGCCGGGGACGTGGAGCGCGACGCGGGCTCGGCAAGGACCGCTGCGCCCGCGCGCGGTATATATATATATATATATATATATATATATATATATATATATATATACCTTTATCGTGGTTGCATTTTCCTTGGCCTCATGCGAAGTCTGGTTCGCTGACTTCTGACTTACGCGGTTACAGGCATCGGTTACCTTGGCCGATCAACTGATCGTTCTCGCCATTTTCATTCGCGCCAGCCTGCCTGTTGTCAAGCGCACGAAGTTTGGCGCATGGATGAAAATGTTCTAATGGCATTCATAATTGGTCGGACGGGGACGCTTCCCGCTTCGAGTTTCTCAAGATCCCTGGTCGTCTGGCACCAGATCCCAGACAGATCGCGAAATTGTCGCGTGGGAGTTCGTTTTCAGAGGCGGGCTCAGTGTGAGATGAAACAAGGAGCAAGTAAATATGGAAGTAAGCAAACATTTTCGCCTCACATGGCTGCAATTGTCGAAAAAATAAGGATCATCTTTTCACGAAACGTCATTGCCGATATCCAACGCAGCAATAAGATAATGTGTAAGACAGCGAGAGTAGGTAGTTCTTCATGCGTACGACAAAACGCATGCAGGGATATGCAGGGAAGGGATGTGCACCATCAACCACATTTTTAAGCATTACATGATGTGAATTCACACATTTGCACTCTAATTCTGGTGACACATACCTCCCATTATATAACTCCGTTCACAACCGGGCAAGATATTACTGAGACTAGAAAAAATGTGAGAAGAAACACAAATGCGCGGCATCCTGTTATCTTAACCGATACATTATTCAGAGAAACCCTGCCTCAGCCTGGATTGACGGAAAATCCAATTAAATGCCAGAACCTGCCGCCACCCTACTGCCTACCGGCCGCGTACGCGCTAATGCCGACAATAAGATAATGTTCTGACATTTGTCTCAGTATTGCCATATGCGATCGGCTACTTGTCGCCTAACGCCCGCACTACTGCATCTCCCGTTTCAAGAGCATTTGTAGCATGCCCCACACCCTGGGCTTGCCGTAAACACACTATGCTCCCACACCCATTATCAAAGGCTAAGCGAAACGATGAAAGGATATGAACGTATTGCAAACTATTATGACCATATTCAATTTCCCGTATCTTCGTTTATACCCGTATGTCAATATATCCGTATATATCTTTGTATATTCCCGTATATATCAATGCCTGTATCTTTGTCATATTTCCTTCGATCCTATGCGTTCACTGCAGTTCGTCTTACGCGATAACAGCGATCGGTTGCCTTGGTCGATCATCTTATCTTAACTATCACCATCTCATCTTAAACGCCATTTTCATTCGCGCCAACCTGCCTGTCACCAAGCGCGTGCGAACAGTCTGGTACGTCAATGAAGATGTTCTCGTTGTTTGGACAGGGGAAATTTCGCGAGCATCGGAACCTTTCGGCGCCAGCCCATCGACAGAGCACAACTTGCTGCGAGAGACTTGGTCTTTTGGGACGGGGTCAGCGTGAGGTCAAGCTAGGAGCAAGCGAATATGGAAGGAAGCAGGCACTGTTTTTCCTGTTTTTGCCCGCTATGGGTTCAGTTACTAGCAAATGAGGAATATCGTTTCACGAGAAATCGTTGCCGATACCCAACGCGGCAATAGCATGACGTTTAACCCTCGCCATGACAGACGGTGATTATGGCACGTGTTTTGATGCCAAAACGTGTTCCTTGATTTCTTGGTTTCGGAGCAGCGGCAGTATGTGATGAGCACGCAACGGCGATCTATGGCTGGCTCAGGCGGAGGGCGGCAAGAGAATTGCACTACAGAATGCACTCAGAATTGAACAAGACACACGCCAATTTAAGGTTCGTGTCACCGCAAAGGTTGTTCTCGTAAGCATAAAGCAAGGCTACAAAGGCCGGTTTTCTGTTAAGTTCGCCCTTTGACCTGTCAACAAAATAAAAACTAATACCAATCATGAGATCGTGTTCGGAACAATATACCGGTGTTCTCGGCGAGCTCTATCTTTACAAGCTTGGAAACGCCGGGGAGGGTCGCATCAACCCCGTCTCCCACTATCAGTCCGAGCTATGCAAAACGGCGAATTAGGGCGGCAGTTAAGACATACAGCTACCATGGGTACTTCAGCATACGCACAAGGCACATGCAGAAGGGATAATACTACCAGCCACATATTTCCTGAGAAAAACATTACATGAATCCACACTTCTGCACTCCGATTTGTGGGTGTCAAAGTTGTCCCGTTATGTCACTCTGGTTATGATTCGGCCAGATATTCCGGAGGCTAGATCATCTTCACAAGAAACACAAAATTGCACGATATGCTGTCATTTTCAACGAAAGAGGCATCTAAATAACTTGTCACCGACCATTACGAAAACATATATGATGCGCGTGAGCATTTGGCGTGGCGGCGTTTTAAGGACATAAGTATTTCTGAAGGTGTCTTCGTATTGCCCTGCCATGAGGCTGTCGTTAGTGATCGGGGACACGCAATGGAGCTAATTTTCGATAACAAATCCGATCGACTTAACATACAATGACCCTTTGTCTTGGTCGATTCTGAACCACTACCTGGCGCGGAATATATGTATATATATATATATATATATATATATATATATATATATATATATATATATATATATATATGTATGTATATATATATACGTATATGTATATATATATGTACATACATATATATATATATATATATATATATATATATATATATATATATATATATATATATATATATATATGTATATATGTATATGTATATATATATATATATATATGTACATATATATATATTTCATCGTTTCGCTTATATACATATATATATATATATATATATATATATATAATGTCAATAAACCTATGTAAAGCAGATTGTTCTTTATGCATGTTTTGTTAAACATCACAGTGGTCTTAGCACTGATGAACTTTTCGGATGCTTTCTGGATAAATCTGATGGCAGCCTTCGCTTCTTCTCGCTGGTCGCTGAAGATGTCACCACAGCTCATGATGCAAAGATGATATGAATTGTCATATTGCATGGCTTCGTATTACTTAAAGTTTCCAACGTTCCATTCTTCATTGGACATTTTCTGTACTGACAATTTTGGACAAAACCGATATCGCAGTACGTTCGTAAACAAGTCCCCGCATTATTGCATTCTGGGTAGCGATGCTGCGACGTTATCATGGGACTTAGTAATATGGCAACGCTACGGCGGCGTGAAAGCGCTTTTTTGCCGGCTGATTTAAACACAAAGATTTCCAAAAGGCGGTTTTTCGACCTAGCACATTCCATGACACATTTTCAACTGGGAAATGGCGTTGGTTTGCACCAGAGCCACAAAATTATCGCTGAAACTCGCTTCCAGCCTGCCCCCGACAGACAGATGGGGCTACCCATTCGCCAGTGATTTATCCCGAAGAACTTGAGCCGGAAGTGCTTAGAAACAGTCTGTGTAAAAGAGTGCAACATGCAACAACAGCAACAACATTGGATGGAAATCAGATACGGCGGGCTAGACGGGCTGGCAGCATCCTAGGACGCGCATTGAGAAGTCGGAACACACATCCTGTAGCCTTAGGGAGAGCATTGTCAGTGTGGATGCAGCGTTGGCCTGTCCTTATGGGGGTAGTGAGTAGTGAACCCCGGTGGCTTAAATACAGCGCGTGCCATTTTCGTTCAATATAGCGGAATTTTCCTGTGAAATGGGCCGATTTCTGGCAACTTTTGTCATTTCTGCCAGTCAAAAGGTCGAACTCCATATCTCAGCTCCGAAATGGCCTAATAGAGATACTTTAGGGCGCTGGAGATATTATTCTCTGTGCACCACTTTTATCTAGCCCATCTAACATTGTAGATCTGTATGTTATCCAACACCCAGGAAGATCGTAGCATAGCAACAGCGATTTTTTTTGCACCTGCTCGTCCCACATGACGTTATATTCATATTTCACTTCATATAGGTACTGCAGTACGAAGATCCGCAATCAGTGCCCATTAATTTAACGTTAACATTACATGTGATATTAATTAATTAACATATACATGTCTCTTTTACAAAAACGCATTACATATAGATCTTCACGTGCGTTTGCCTCGACGAATATAGCGCGTGTGCTGGCACTAGAAAACGTGGCTTAGTAGGATTTATCTTTGGAATCAGATACTAGTATTGAGTTGCCTTCAGGAGTTTTGAACTGTAAAATTACAATATCTATTCACGTAACCTTAAAATGAAGATGTAGAACAGGGTTGTCATCCAGCTAAATGGCGAAATCTCCGTTTTTAATCACCTGACTAGTATCTAACATCCTTTTCGCATTATCAACCAAAACCATACTGCGGGCTACCAGATTTTGGTTCTATGATGACATCTTATCCGCGTAGCCTTCTCTGGTAGCGTCGGTTTGCAAACTTGCAATTACCTTGTGCTTAGATAAGAGGTAGCAATAGCCTTATTCCTCGGTGAAACAAACAGGAGAATGGAGATATAGTTGGGTTGAAAGTTCGGTAACACGCCTTTATCGGAACAATAGCAGAAGTAAATCAAAAATTCCCCGCCGATGATCCTACTCGATTCTTCAGGTTTTTTAACAGCAAGCCACAGTTGTTACAGGAAACCAAAATTTGGGGGATTAAACAAAGAGCGATTGCCAACCATTTCCACGATACAGTGCCTTTCTAAGAATCGGATTGCGTGAACTTGTGTGTGCATGGAAACGAATTCAAGCAAATGGGCATCACGCATCACGCTTCATCCAAACATGCAAGCAAGTTGAAGTAAACAGACATCACACATCGCCCATCAATTATTCATGCCAACGATTTCAATTGGACAAGCATCGCACATCACGCGTCAGGCATCACATACGCATAAAGACGACTTTAAGCTAGCACACGTCACACATTAAGGCACATATTACGTGCGCATAATCGGCCGTGATGAGCCCTGTATGTTAAGACTTTCTCGCCGACTTTTTGAAAAATGGATTCACTTATTTTCCTGTCTGGGTGGTTCTGTGCTCTGTAGATGGATGTGCTCTGTAGTCATCTACAGAGCACAGGACCACCCAGACAGGAAAATAAGTGAATCCGCTCTTATAAAAAGTCGACGACAAAATCTCAACATACAGGGCTCATCATGGTTAACTATGGGAACGTGATTTGTGCCTTTATGTGTGATCTGTGCTAGTTTAAAATCGCTTACACGTGTAAGTGATACCTGACGCGTGATGTGCGATGTCTGTTCAATCGAAATCGTTTGCGTGTGTAACTGATGGGCGATGCTGGATGCCTGTTTACCTCAACTTGATTGCATGTTTAAATGAAGCGTAATGCGTGATGCCCATTTGCTG
Source organism: Pollicipes pollicipes (assembly GCF_011947565.3). Classification (NCBI taxonomy): domain Eukaryota; kingdom Metazoa; phylum Arthropoda; class Thecostraca; order Pollicipedomorpha; family Pollicipedidae; genus Pollicipes; species Pollicipes pollicipes. The sequence goes on along the minus strand of NW_023596545.1, from coordinate 42,137,387 downwards.
AAGTTCGTTTCCATGTACACGCATGTTTGGGCATTCTAACTTTTAGATGACAATGTATCATGGTAATGGCTGACAATCGCTCTTTGTTTAATCCCCTGAATGTTGGTGTCCTGTAGAAACCGTGGCTTGCTGTTAAAAAACCTTAAAAATCGGATGGGATCATCGGCATGCAATTCTGCATTCACTTCTGCTATTGTTTACATAAAGATATGTTGCCGAAATATCAACCTAACTTTATCTCCATTCTCCCTTTTTTCTCCGAGGAATAAGGCTAGTGCTAGTGCTGTCCTATGTATGTGAATGATGTTCCTCGCTAACGCACTGAACAACTTACGTAATTTCTCTCGTGCTTGTTCTTACATGGATCTTATGCCTACACACACCAGTTTTTGTAATACCAGCAATGCGCAAATAGTACCGGTTATGCGGACGCGGGTCGCAGGGCCGGGATTCCTAACACAATCTCCACCGAGCCCTTCGCGCCCTTCGGAGCCACGAATCGGGTCTTTGATCGTCTGTCCCCAGAGCCCTTGGGCGGGAGGGGGCGGGGCAGGGGCCTCTGTGCATCTCTTGTGTGCGCTTCTGGAGGTACCTGAGCGATGAATGCGACCCCTGAGGGACCAGGGTATCCTAGTAGTTTTCCAGTTCCCCTAGTGTCCATAGTTTGATGGGCAAGGGAGGTCTAAACAGTTGTAAGGGCCCTTAAATACCAGTGTACCCTTGGCGACCAGGAAGTCCCGACTGAGCGTCCAGAGGAGGTCCACGTGTTTACCAGAGAGGGCTTCTTGGGCTGCTAGACGTTGTTACGGCATTGTCAGAATTTTTATTTGACAATAGTTTTTACTCTTCTCACTCAGCATGGCCATTTTTTGGACTTCACGGTTCCGAATAGAGCTCCTCCAAAGGGGTTCCTGGACCCCTCGCCCTTCTCCCCCCCCCCCCCCTTCAACAGCCAGACCCCAATAGAGTTTTCAGCCAAGACTTGAGGCCCCATGCGTTTCTCGATTGGGGCTGAAGGACTTTTCCGTCCCCTTTCAGATTTCCAATCGGTTGCTATTACGACACATGATACATTGGTCCCCTCTCTGACGCCGAAGGCCCTCTGACCGGGATGGTTGACCCTGGATCAACGCGGGGCCACTCACCGTTTCAAAAACGTCCTAAAAGTAGCGGGTTTAATACATAGCACAGAGAGTCCAGTTCGATCCATTGGGGCCCTAGAGAAAACGGTCAGGGAGACCCTGTCCGGTGCTGGTTCCTGACTGACGCGAGGCTCTTCCATTAAGGCGCCTGTCAAGGAGGAGGGGGAGGGGGGACTCCGGTCCAGCATGAGCGAGATCCCGTGATGTCCGACACGTCCAGATGTGCGGTCCGCCGGGATGTGTACCGCGGCGAACTGAACGGAACCAAGTCGGAGGCATCGGGCTGGGACGCGAAGATGGCGGCGTGCCCGACTGAGCTGGCAGTGTTTCGACCGCGGACGGGCTGCCCCACGCACAGGCCTCGCGCGTGTGTGACGGGGTTCCGCTCTCGGGCGAGGGACGGCGCGCGCGTGAATGCGTTCTTTATTTGGCGGGCGGGCTCCCTCGTCCGCCGGCCCGCCGCTGGCGTAGCTGCTGGCCGGACCGTCGAGCTGGGCAGTCTCTGGGCTGGCCTGCGCGTCCGACCTCCGCGTCCAACCGATTGCACATGATTATTCCCACATATATACAGTGATTGAACGGAAGCATTGTCTGCAAATTTAGGGAGCGGCGGCTTATTTGTCGGGACGGGCTGTAATACCGATTGGGGCTTTACGTCTCACCGACTGCCATGGCTATTTCGAGGCGGAACGCCTCTGTTACGCATTTATCAGGCATTAGGTATGTGGGATGTGGTAGTGGAGTGGCCAGGACTCCATCCCAGGATCGAAAAGTCCAGAGATGAGCACCGTAACCACTAGCCACCATGCTACCATCGCCCCTCTGCGGCAAGAACTGCATCCATCTCGATAAACTCGACTCGTGTCGCTGGACCCCAAATTCTATACTTAGGAGGTTCCGAAGAGTGAAAGGAAGAGGGCGTGTCAAGATTGATGAAGTGGATGGCGAATACAAGCTCACGATTCTCCCAACAATGTGTTTAGCTTATCTATCGCAGACCAGCTCAGTGACATACACTCGGCTTCGCTGTTCAGATGGTGAATCAACAGCGCCTTTAAGCGCGGCACATGTGTAGTGTTTTGCGGGACGTTTGGCAGGCAGTTGAATAAATTCGCTGTCAATGTTTGCCTTTTTGCTTTCTATTTGCTTGAAACCTGGAGTGCGGTGTCCTATTCAGTTGCAGGGGATTCACGCCCCGTCGTAACTTGGGTTGCAGTCTGCAGATTTGTGAAAAAGTGAGCCAAATTCGGAGGGAAACCAATTTGTTGGCATACTATTACGGACTCTTCGTTGAATTTTCATCACTCAGCCAGCCAAGTTATTTTGGTAAACCACGCCCGTTTAAAAAGTACTCAATCGAAGAAACGAATTGTTTGTAGGCTGGGCCAATGAACGTGTCTCACCAGAGAGTAGGACCCGGATTCAGCTGGTGAGGCAGCCCCCACCCCCCTCTCTTTGAGAGTAAAGGCATGTCAAATTCAGAGTAAGTCACGTTTGCAGAAGCGTGTGAAAGAATTTGCAATTGCAGGAGGGAGTGGAATCAGTCAACTAAAATCATTAACAATATAGATTAGCATGCCAGGAGTTGGAGATCTATATGCGCGCCTACCTGGAGCAGACATCAAATCAGTCAGCCTTACACATCAGTCACCAATTCCTTCAAAAAATGAGAAACATCACCAACGCATGCAGTAAATAACGGAACAAAATACCGCGGAGAATCTTATCCATAGCTCACAATACAAAACAGCAGGCAACCCGACAAGTGCTTTCCACGATTAACGTGCAGCTACTGCCGAATAACCAGCTATTTCCGATGCCACGAGCCAGGGATCAAAGTTTTGAATTCTTTAATGTATCTGCTGCCAAGGGCGTGCTGACGCCGCAAAGTTTGTGCGGTCAAACAAAACGTTGTCCATATTCATGCACAGTGGTTTAACTGGGCTGCACTTAACACACGCTTTCGCTCTAGCACGGGCAGCAAACGTCACTTTGCTGGGATTTCGCGACTAGCATTGAAGCATTTAAGCCATCTCATGCATGTTTGTCAGCAGTCACAATAAAGGGAGGCCTACAGTGTGATCACTAGGCACTGCCTGCAGTTCATGTGCAGCGACCAGACCCCCTCAGTATGAGCGTAACCGTACAACCATACACCATGCATTCCTCGGAATTAATCCCCGGTAAATAGCAGCCACCTGGTGCGAGGTTCACCGCGGCATGACCACGTAGCCCCCACCTTCTCTCGTCACAGAATAATGCTGGAATCCCTCATCGGCATGATATCCTCAGTCGCCGCACCACACCCTGGTGTGTTTATCCCGTGGTGATAAAAGTCCTCTCATTTCACTATTGGAAAATTATCAGTGGCCCCGAGCTGCACGCAGCATATGACCTATCAAAAATCTTTAATTTGACGTATAATCACGGACTTGCACACGGCGCGCTCTCCCATCACACGAAATTCAGGCCGCACATTATTCATCAATCTGCTATTTTCCTGCAGGCTGTTCATTGAAACACATAGAGAAGTACTAGGCAGGGGTTGGCACGCCTTATAACAACACGCATTAGCGACATATTTGTATATTAGACGTGCAGAATTTAGGTGCGAACACGTCATCTCAAAAAGGCCTACAGAATGCGTATTCTAAAATCGAAAAAGAGAAAAATGCCGAAGATCTTAGAATCGCCGGAGGGTCAGCGATTCCTCCGCCGGGCTTACGTGGTAGAGAGGTGGAGGCGCCGAGTGTCCAGCCGTCGACGCACCAGGCCGATAGGGCTCCTCGCACCGTGCCCGTCTCACTGTCTGAACGTTCCCATGTACTGTTGCAGCGTGCCCCTGTACTCCGACGAGGCCGGTATTTTTAAAGGACCGCCCCCTATTGATCTCCCTTGTGCGCATGCCCGTAACGAGCACTCGGGCCAAGCGTGACAAACAAACACCGCACTCGCACATGGAAAAAGCGGATAAATATACCGCGCGCCACATGTGAAGCTAACCTATTCCATCTCGTACCCGGGATTACAAAAATACACACGTCGCAAGAATAACCTAATTGCACCAAAAAAAAACAGCATTTGGCTGCGGCGGACAGATGTGCCTCGACAGGTGTGCCGCGTGCGTGAACGACCGTAAATACAGGTGATGGGCTGTGTATTAAGTGTTTAATGTTAGAGCGAAAGGTGATTTGGTCGGGCGGCGACTGGGCGCTCGCGCCCGGCGCGGTTGGATACGGTAACCGAGGCCGGTGACGCGCGTTTCGGCGTGGCGGCTCGTTCAACAGCCTACACCAGAGCTATCTTGATACAGCCGTTGGAAGCGACCATAAAGATCCAGGTCGTTTCATAATGACCCTTGCCGGTGCTGCGTCGCGGCCGGGTGCGGCGCACGGCCGCGTCCGCATATCCACGACAGTTTTCTCCGCCTGGAACGTTAGTGATTTTGTCAGCTCGTGGGCTTGCCTATTCCTCGCTTCCTTAATTTTACCCCTGATGAGGAACGGCAGAACTCTCAGCTAAGGCCCGTCCAGCTCAACTCTCAGCTAAACCACGTTCAGCTCACTTGTGCTGGTTTTCTTTACAACTAAGCTTCTTTCCCTTTTTGTTTGTGGCTTGATCCAGATCGCAAAGCTTCGGCCAGACTGACAGATTTCTCTGTCGCTTCGCAGCCGGCTGCCCCCTCAACGAGGGACGAGGCGCGCAGTGACGGCAATGGCCGCGAAGAGTGATGAGCGTGGAACGCAACCGAGCAGAACGGCTCAATTATGATCAGGATTGAGAAGTCACGCAACCGCAGTCCCGTTCTTCCGCTGATAAATGATTGATGGGTAGCGTGACTCGAAGGCACGGCTTCGTTCGTTTCTTTGGACCAGGAGACGGTCGACTCATTTCGCCGTCTCATTTGACCTCAGGCGTGACGGCATGAGGATGCGTAGGTCATAGTATGACCAGGGACCAGTAAGACCTCCCGGGATGCAGGGTTTTGCGCGCCGTTAACTGGATCTGTCCACTGGTGCGCAACGCCTCGAGAGGGAACAGGACATAGCCCGCTCTCTTCCGACGTGACATGCGCCAAGCCTGATAGTCAGCCCTCGATGGCCGAATGTTGGGTACGGATAGAGATTCCGCCATCGATGCTGATCGGAAGAAACAACAAACAAAAAAGGGGCGACAAAGAACCAAATCGTCGGGCAGGCTGGTCAGGCCGAGTCACCCAGAGTGCGCCGGCCGTGGAGACCATATGGCGTAAAGGCAGGTCACACCGGACGCCCGTCTGCCGAGGGACTCCACCGCTCGCTCTGGCGCGTTGTCTACCTCCAGGCCTCTAAGAGACATCCCGTGGAGGGATACCTTGCGGAGGTCATTCCGGCAGGTGGGAGGCGAAGGCGCAAAAGCACCGGGGCGACGTCTCCGTTCTGGACCGGGCGCTGCCTAAGGGATTTGTGCAGCAGGAGGAAGCTGCGAGCGACGGGCGTGGTCGAAGGAAGAGGGGGGGGGGGGGGGGGAGGGGCATCGTAAACGAGACGCGAGGGAGCGTCATCCAAACAGGCAGCCGTCACCCTAGAAATCAGACGAGAAGACAAGTCGTCGTCCAACTTTGCTGCACCGGATGCTGGCCATTGGCCGTGTCGGTGCTGAGCTAACAAATCGACCTGATATGTTTTGAATAGGGCATGGACGTGGTTGCACTGAGTTTTGAAATGTTTGAATTGAATTTAATCTAGCTGAAGGAGCGCTCTGCGAACGTGTCAACTATACTGTCAAGGCGCTGGTTGATGCGGGGGGCTGCCACCCACGCGCCAGCCAAGAATGAATGGGGTGACGTGGGCGCCAGCGGATGCGTATGCTTGAGGTGTGTGTGTGGTGGGGCGCCGAATGTATGAAGTCTGTGTGGATTAGTTGCGTGATTGCGTGGGATTCCGGCCAATTTCAGCGTACCGTGGAATTCAGGGCGTTTATTGTTTGTAATGCACCGTTTTGTCCGGTTTAAATGTTATTACCAACCATGTGGTGCAGGTGGAATAACGTGGTTAAGGGCGCACGACCACATACGGGGAGACAGCCGTTCATGATACCCGACCGGACTTACCATCCCTCCAAAACCGCGGTCACCCGCTTCATCCTAGCTCTATGGCTCACACGTGTGTGTGACGTCGGGTGTACCGGGGTCATAACGTGCCGAGTAGTGCGCTAACATCGTCTGGTTCGAATACTGGCCAATGGGCTCCTCATGATAAATTCGCTCTTGTGTGGAGGCGTGACAGCGACAGCCGGGCGGCTGTGAAGCGCACGCATCCCACCACCGACCCCCCCTCTCCCCCACACACATGTACTCCAGGTCCAATTTCAGTATATAACTTCACAGATTGTCATCAGCGTTATGTTACTGATCCCCATGCCTGTGAACGCCGAAGCTGGTCCATATTGCGATTACTGTTAACTCGCACGAATTGCAGCTGTTAGCTGGCTCCAGTAGAAGCCGCCTTGAGTCGCACTGACCTTGGCGTCATCACGTGGCGAAGGTCGTGTCAACGTCCCCAGCCGTGTGACGCACGCCTCCGAAGCCTCTGGAGCCGCGCTGTGTACCTCCTTAGGCCCTTCGATGGCAACGTTTGCACCGCGCGGAGACTTCGCAGAAGCTGTGCCGGCCCCTATGGCAATGCTGGTGTCTGTTTGAGAGCTTGCGGGAGCCAATCGGTACCGCACTCACTAATGTGAGGCAGTTTGTTGTCATGGCTAGGGGCGGGGCTGGATTCCCAGCGGAGCCCGGCCTTCCTGCCAGGATGAGAGGCAGGCGACGCCACATAGCCTCAGCGGCAGAGTGCATCGCAAAGTCCCAGTGATGACGACGTCGGTGTGATGGCAGCGTTGAGTGGGCGCGCTGGTGACCTGATGAAGGCGATGCGGGGCCGCGTTGGTGCAGTGCGTGCTGGACCGCTGGGGTCCCGTGCGGTGAAGGGATCTTGTCTCTGCCCGGACACTGATCCTTCGGGTGGGCATTGAAAGTCCCCGACAGGGCTCGTCCTGAGGCGCTCGTGGGCAGCATTGCAGGGATGCTTTCAGACTGCACAGGGTGCTTCGGGTACCCCAGTCCCAAATGGCTTCAAAACCGTACGCGTTATTGTGTCTTGGACGGCGAAGCGTTTAGAGCCCTCCTGCTTTTCTCGTGGTACGTGTCGCGGCCCCACGGGCCTCAGTGCTAAGCAAGCGTCATTGCTTTTTCCAGTATTAGGGAGCTATAAGAGCTCTCTCATTGGCTGTAGGACTCAGCCATTGATGTCATGATCGCTTGGACGAATCCATTTCAGTCATACACCACGCATACCTCGACATTGTCCCCAGTAACTAGCAGCCACCTGATGTGAGCCTCGCCGCGGCGTCAGCAGATAGCCCCAGTCTCTATCGCCAGCGACTGTGCCGACAGCATCCGTCGTCCTGCACCAATTCTCATCGTCTCACAACACCCAGTCGCTAACTGCGAGGAGCCCTAAGCTATGTGACGTGTTGGCCTATCTCCATCGCTAACCACGAGAAGTTATGAAGTCAAGCATCTGTGACGCAGCTCTTCGTGACAAAAATCCGACTGAACTCATGGAAGGTTCAAAGTCGCCCCAAGCTGTACGCAATATATGAACTATGCGAGATAGAGGTATTAACGTCAAAACATGAACCTGACTACGATTCTACCTGTCTCATGACACAAAATTCAAGCCGCACATTATTCATCCGTCTGATATCTTTCCACAGACTGTTCCATTAAACGCACAGAGCACCATGGCAAAAGTTAACAAGCGATTTAACAACATTACAACACTAGGGACATATTTGTATATTAGGCATATTCATTATTACGATACAATGCAAGGGCAAAAAAGTGTACGACACATAACGGATCAGAATTAATGTGCGAGTACGTAATGTGAAAAATCCCCAGAACGCGTCGTCTTACTTGCCTAAAAATAGGAAAAAAGGGACGGATATCTCAGTGAATCGCCAAAGGGTTGGGCGATCCCTCCCCCGGGCTCTCATTTTGCGGAGGTGTAGGCACCGAGCGCACAGCCGTCGGCGCGCCAAGTCGATATGGTCTCCCAACGCCGTGTCCGTCCCAGTGTCCCTCCGACGGCAGACTGTGCCCGCGATTGTGACTGTACCGTACTCTGGTTTTTTGCCTCCGACGGGGCCAGCGTTTTTAAGGCTCCCTCTTTTTTATCGTTCTGGCGCGCATGTGCGGAATGAGCGCCTGGGACAAACATAACGAACACAAATCATACTGACACCTTGGAAAAAACAGCATGTGACCTGCGGCGGATAGATACGCCGCGCGCCACAAACCTCGTTAGAAGACCCTGGCTCGAATGCCAGTACTGACAAGGAAACAAGTCGGGCTGCGACGCGAACATGATGAAGATTGAAGATTTTTTAAACAACACAAAATCTATAGTATAAAATATGTAATATCATTGTATGATTATGCAGGTCATTTAGACTGTGACACGTACATACTTCGAAGCCAAGCGTCATCCACAGAAATCAACAACACCTGCCCGCGACCAGAGAAATAACTGGCCGAAACGTTGCGTAGACACAAAGACACCGGGCAAGGACGATAGCACGAGCGATAACCAACCCTGTGGTACTAATATCTCGCCTCGATCTTTTCGTAAAAGACTGTGATTGTTGCTGGAATCCTAAAATTCCCTGATTCCAAATCCCCCTCCGTCTCCAATCCTGGCTGTGCCCCTTGCGTGAATGGATGACAAGATGCTTCCAATGTCTGCATTCTTATCTTATCTTTGTAGTCCGTGTTGCAATGTGGTCGCAATTGCACCTGATCGGCATTGGACCTATGAGAAGCGAGATGTGCGATTATGCCCATGCCGACTGTGCTAAATACAAGGTACTTACACGTGAAGTTCCACGCAAGGTTAGTTCCTACCAAAAGCGTCGGTTTAATACGACTCCCACCGGCCTGAACAAGGCACGCATTAAAACGATGAGTGTTGGTGCACCGAGGCTTGGAATACCTTCCCGGGGTTTCATTCCAAACATTTAAGAATAAAAGTTCCGGTAGTGCCAGGTTATCAACCAGATATTTTCAATTTCTGTGCGAAATATTGTACTCGAAATGGTGATGAGTCGAAGATTTACGAAAGCACATAACACTTAACAGCACGTGATTGAAAATCATGAGCGAGTTTGTATTGTTTCACGCAGGGTTTGCTGAGACCCTTGAGATGCTCGACGCCAGCTTAAGAAGGGCGCCAACGGCTTCCCGTCAACGAAGGAAAACGTCAAAGGGCTGCCGAAAGCCGACAGGATAATAACTTCAAAACTTCCCCACGCATGCGAAAGACTTGTCCAAGCTATCATGACGTCAGTAGTTGAGCCGTACAGCCAATGAGCGAGCTTTCAAAGCTTTCCGATGCTGCGAACGAAATAATCACGCCCAGCGCAATGCTCCAGTATTGGGGTTCTTTACTATAAATCCTCTCATCCATTCGACTTTCATTTATGCTTTTCATTATGAAATGTGACCAGACACCGTTCATGCCTTAAAAAACGAAAAAGGATTGCAAAATATCCAAGTGCACATTTAATAACGAGCTGTTGTGCGCTATTTGTACAACTCACACAGCTCTTCGAACACTTCAGCGTGGTCTCAGGGTGAGATTGTGGCGGTTATGACGCACATGCGTCATAGTTCTAAAAACGTTTGGCGCTACGGCGATTTCACGCGCCCCACCGAATCAAATTGGTAGCACAAGCGCTCTAAGGGGTATCTACTAGTCCGAAGGTTTCATGTGTTGTAGACCTGCCTTTCACAGAGCTGTGAATGAAATTTTATCTGGCCAATTTCGATTAGCCAGGCATCAAAACATCTTTGAATTGCCTCGAGCCGATTCGTTGGTCATTTTTTTAAAGAAGCCTAACTCCCACGGCGTGCCAAGTCAAAGTTTTTGTGCACGGCACGTCGTAAATTTACCGATTTCCGTGGTATGTGCAGCTGCAGTGTAAGCTTGATCAATGACGTGCTGGATCTATAGTAGAAATGCTATGTTCGAGGCCGGGCGCTCTAGAACTTTTCGGTCAGTTCCCTGTGGAATATGCTAAATTGTTTGCCTATAGCAGGCACATGCTATCAGTGTAATGTAGCGTCCAACTCCTGGAGAGTTTCTTGCGTAAGTTCTGGGCACAAGATTAAATGTTAAGCAAATTCTATTTTGCCACCTTTGCCACGCGGCCTTCGGTTAGCGGCTACCAAAGTTTTAGGATAAACTTGAAATCTAGTATGTATCGCGCCTTTAGTGTACTTTTAGTTCAGTGGTGCAGATTTTCATACTGAATTTCGTTGTACCAGGGATCTGTCAAACTGACTTCATATGGTTTTCGGCGCAGCCTTGTACGGTTTTGCGGCGTTGGGTGGTGGTGGCATCGGATAGTGGCGCTGTAGCGTAATCCCACACCAAAATTACTTTGCCTGTTTCAAGGTATTCATATCACCGTAAAAACCTGCATTGATATTGTCAAACCATCTTTTGATACTTGAATATTCAAGATGAGCAAGGCACATCCGCCGGAATTGAAGAAGTAAGCTTTTATTTTTGTGATATGTTACCATGCGATTTCGACGTTTTGTGTAGCAAATCCAATCGTTAAAAGTTCAGTGTATGGTCGCCACTGGTCTTTGTATGGAAAGGCAACATTGTAAGTAATTGCAAGTTTTTATGATGCTGTTTGGGATCACTCAAAAAATGTTTCAAGGCGGCAAAATGTTTATCCAAATACAAATTGTTCAGAAATTCAGCCCGGTTGATCCTGAACCTAGCTCAGGACATATATGCGCCGTCTCTGCAAATTCACTGTGTCTAATTGAAGAATCCCCCTGGAGAACTCTGAATGTGTTCATGTGTTCATGATGTGATTGCACAGAACCTAGGGCATGCTTCATGCAAACTCAGGTGAGGAAAATTTGTGCTCAATTTTCAAAAATAGAGGTGTGGTTTTGTAGCAAACTACCATAGCTATATCATAATTTCTTTGAAAAAACTGATGTTGCATGAACAGAAATTGCTGGTGACTGCTGAACTCAAGCCCTTTTATTTTATAAGATGTGTAAGCTGGAGTTGAAGCAGAGATTTTGATGGTTTACTGAACATGTATGACATAGTATTATTTTGAGGTCTTCAACTCAGACAGAGCTTATAAATATCATTGGTGACCAGGGTAAAATAGGAAGACAAGCAAGGAAACATCTTAAGTCAAGAAGCTTCATGATCACAGAAAGTCAGATGGAAATGTTTCTGGAAATTGTAATTGTGGAGCAAGAGAGATGTGAGATCTTTCAGAACCCCAGGCTGAATACTAGCAAATATACCATGTTTGGAAATTATGTGAGCTTCACAGGATGTGGCTGTCCATTGGTTTGCAGAGATAGAATCGAAGATGTTCACAAAGTAGGTTCAAAAAAGGTCAAAGTATTTACTCTATCTATTTGTTTTAGATTGATATATAATGTCAATAAGTATATATTGATATAGTAGATTGAGATATTATATGATGTGTAATATCATATATTAAAATAGTATGTATATATATATATATATAATGCCATTTTAAAAAGCATGTACCCAGCCTGCTAGCATACATTGGGTAATCTCTTGCCATCAAGCAGGAAGATGCACAAATGTTTGTGAACATGTGAAGTGTGGTCAGCATGTACCTGTGGGCGAATGTGTGGCACAGGGGTACACATGTCTTGTCACACGAGTGGTCACTGTGGCCAAAAGAAAAATACATGTATACCCTGAACATTGAGTTTGATCTTCCTGTCTCTGAGGTCAGGAGACTGTAATGATGATCACAGACCCCCAACCCTGCTCATGTGTCCCTACAGTGGGCCATTCAAGACCTAATAGTGCTGAATTTGCAAATTATTTGGTGTGGAATATGTTTTCAGACTATTTTTGCTTGATTTTTGCAACAGAGCTTCCTAAAACACCAGCTCCACACTGAAATTGGTGGCAACCACGCACTGGGCCCAGGGTGCTCAGCTTCACTGCATACAGACTCCAAAATGGTTGCTCAATATAACTTGTAGCATACATATTTAGTGCAAGATGCATTTTATGTGTTCCCTGAAGTGAGTGTTTTGTTTTTAACTGGGGTTCACAGTATGCTGTTGACCATGCTTTTTGTGTATTTTGTCTGCAAGGGATATTTGTGCAGGAAGATAGCAATTTTTATTTCAGCAATCTGTCACTTAAGCATGTTATTTTATCACTACACCTATGATGAAAATTAACAGCCATGCCAAAGCTGAAAGGCTGTGAAGGTGGAGAGGGGTGCCAGTGGTGCAGTGGTTATGTTCAGCATCTGAGAAATCAGTTTGCTGGTGCATTTTTTGACTGTCCTCATTTTCTGCCCTTCCTGTGTGGTTGACATGTAGGTTATGTGACCTGGCCTCAGTTGCTGAGTGCATCCAAAGTCCCAGAGGGACACACTGGGTTACAGCACAGACTGACACATAAGCCCAGATCAGCCTTACAGCCTCCAGGAACACTTATACGTGATTGTGATTCTATATATGGAGCTTAACAAACATTTCAGGGTTATGTGATCACTGAGTACATTATCCATACAATGGTATTGAATCTTTCATAATGTAGGTGATTGTATTGGAAGCATGTCTTCAGTTTTCTTGTAGTTAAAGAAGCCTAGCAATCTGTTCATGCCATACCTTTTGGATCATGCTGGGCTGGTGTAAAATACTCACAATTTTCTGTTTTCAGATTTATGGACAAGCACATGACATGTAAGTACTCAACACTACTGGGGAAAAGTCTGGAAGACTGCATGCTTTAATAAAATCTGAATCAGTTTTTTATTTAAGCTCTTCAGAATGCATCACATTAGCCTATGATATGTGATGACTTGATTGTGAATGGGCATTTGCCATTATATCAATGTGTTTTGCTGTTTATATGTCTTTTGTCAGAAACTGTCTACACATGGAGCCCCAACCAGTGGCAGATTTTGTCCAGATTTCCTCACATGCATGCAAGGAAATGATGCCCAAAATATTCAGCTAAAATATCACTATGAAAGCACTGTACTAAGGTACTGCATATATGCTAATGTAACCTAATAACATTTCTTTTTCTAGACATGTTATGCAATAGTAATGAATAAATAATGGCCTGTCAACTTGCAAATCCTGCTCTGTCGAGTCTGCAGTAGGCCCAGTGATCTAATGCCTTGAAATTGATTCTTCAGGATATGCAGGATGTGAATACAAATTCATGCTACCATAATCCTGGTTATCTAGGAGTCTCCGCGCGCAATTCTTGGGCGCTAATCTGTTGCTGTTTGACCCCAAACCCAGACATCTGAGTTTTATTCTTCATAAGCCAATGGAAGCCCACTCCCCACTTCAAGCTCCCTCACAGCTTAATGCACTTCCGTACACAGAAAATCCTGTCAGGTCTTCTTGCCTGCATATATTGCTTGCTGCAATGCTTAGATTAATGTAAAACTACATCATTGTCACTCAGTGACACCACTGTGACGTGGACAGTTGACGTTAACGCCATTAACGGATTGGCTGTGGTCCCCGAGCATGCGCGGAGCAGATATCCGTCGTGTCAGGTCCCCGGCACGCCAACGCCCTCTGTTGGTCAACTGTGGCTGTTGGTCGACTGTGGTCATTGGTCACCACGCCATCTGCGGGTGGAGTGCCCCTGTCATTCACTTGGCGCGGCACACCGCCGCCGCACCGGTCATCGCGAGAGGGTGCCTGCGCAGTGACCGGTGTGCCCCCCTTCCCCCTCCATTGACCTGACTCCATCCTGTGCCCCACAGTGAAGCTGAACGGAGGCCGCCAGATCGAGGGCGTGCTGCGCGGCTTCGATCCGTTCATGAACCTCGTGCTGGACGAGAGCCTGGAGGTCACCAAGAGCGGACAGCGCACCAAGATCGGCATGGTGGTCAGTGGCGGCGGGCGGTCGGGGGGGGGGGGGGGGGGGGGGGCGGCGATGTCATGTTCGCCTGTCGCCGCCCGCTGGCCTGTTGGGTCAACGACGGCTGGCATTACGCCGCCCGCCACTGGGCTGCACCTTTCTGGCTCGCCTTCCGTGCGCCTTGCTTCCCTGTGTGTGGTGTTTTTAGCTTTGGTGGTTGTTATTGTCACTTGCTGTGGGTGGTGATCGGCTACATTGCACATACCAGCTGTCAACTGGTACAGTTGTCCTAAGTCGCGATACGTGTGGTTATTTTTCACTGCATTTTAAAATAATGTGTTCTGTCCTGAGTTGCCGTGAAGGGTGGAAAATAGCCATTTGGATAGTAATGTCTTTCCAGCATGTTTTTCCTCATTGAGTGCAACTTAGTATCATGGACATCGTAATTCAGTACAATATCGGCGATAAAAGTCAAGGTATCTTCCCCGTCCATACAGCTTTGCATTCCTCGTCTTGCCAGACAATGACCAATCTTGGGGGAGGGCTCGTTATCTTCGCCGGAGAGAGGGAGACTCACGGGCTTCCAATGCTTAACACTGAATGCTTTCCGTGTGACGTGCTTGAACCAGGCACAGAGTGGCATCGTACAGCAAGTGCGAAATTGAGTCAAATTGGTGTCATTTAACACCAATTCATGTGGCTTATTCGGGCAAGATAAGTCATTGCGTTACAAATATCGGATTAAGGCACCATTATCCTTATCTGTGCTATGACACTGAAAAACATTGCTGGTATTGCATTGCTCGTAAGAGCGGCACGTGACTGACTCCATCACACAGCGACAGTCTGTCGCTGGTTTCTGTGAGGCCAGGCGCCGCCGCGGCCCTGGTGCGCACCGTCTGACGGGCTCCGTGCCGTTGCAGGTGGTGCGGGGTAACAGTATCATCATGCTGGAGAGTCTGGAGAGGATCTGACGCTGCTGCTGGTGCGCGAGCTCGAGCCTCGTTTCTGTCGCCCTCATGTCTGTCATCTTGTCGAACGTCCGCATCGTACATCTTGAGCCAATAAATGCGTAGCGCGTCGTGCGCTTCTTTGTTAAGCTGACGACGTGCGGAACACGGCATGTGAAGCACGGATTCTTTTCTTCTCATGTCAGTCTCTTTCTTGAGACATTCGACGTTAGCGAGTCATGTAGCGTTTCGCATCTGGTTGCAAGCCACCTGGATTTCCAATCGCCGTCTGCGGCCTGTTTTGGTTTTGTCATGGAGCAGGTGACAAAAGGTAGCGCGGGAGTGCCGGCAGTGTGGTAGTTAACGCGTCTGCGTTAACCACTACGCGTCTGGGAAGCCAGAGGTACGGGGTTCGATTTTCCGCGGCGCCCGCCCTTCCTGCCAGGGTGAGAGGCAGGCGACGTCATATAGCCTCAGCAGCTGAGTGCGTGGTAAAGCCCCAATGACATGATATAGCACACGAAAAGTAGCGCAAGCTCAACTTTTATTGACGTCAATGGAAACCGTTTTGGGGCGGAAAGTGGAGGATGCGAGCATATGATTTCAGCGGAATGCAGCACCCTGGACGGGAATGTCACATCTGATCAAAAGTTCGGGAAGTTCGGACATCTTCCACAGCAGAACGCCTTGCTCATCTCACATGCTGAACCAGACGCCTTCGCAGGCCTGTGTCAGTCGTTCGGATCATCGCATTGGAAAGGTCGCCGGTCATAGGAATTAGGCAAGTGTGCGTAGATGTGGCGATCGTGCCAGTTTGCAGAGGACTGTTGCAAATTGCCTCTCAGTTAGTCTACCTTGTACAGGTCCGGCACCGGCAGGCGATAAAAATAGGTGAGATGTTCGCTCGTTCCGCCCGTAGTGCTGATAGGCATTATACTGTGGATGCCGATCAGAACTTGACTGGGCTACATGCTGAAAACCGGACAAGACGCGCTAAATTTGGTTGGTCCGTTCTGTCCGTTCAAGCCAGGACACGCTCTGTTGGAGACCGGGTTCGGAAAACGTGGCGCTGGCCGCTTCTCGTCAATTGACAGTGCATCCATATAGATAGATCGGTGTGATTGCCCAGTGATTGATAGAATGTGGACACACTCGTATTTACCGTACGGTTGGCCTCATCTTTCCAGGGTCACAGACTAGTTGGCTAGAACACTAGCACTTGGGGAAAAAGTTGAACATTGGCCCCATGGGCGTTAACTGGAAAGTGGTAAACCAACAATTGGTTCCACCGCCCCCTTCCCCGCCATCTTGGGGGAACTCTTATTGTCTCCGCATCTATCTTCTCTGGTGGGTGGAATATGACTCCATTTCTTAGAAAACGACCGCAGCTCTGAGAACTCGTGATTTGCGTCATGGCGTGCGCGCGGATTACTACGCACATCGACACACACTGCTGCGGTTTCTCGTTCTGACCCGGCGTGACTCCATCCTGTTCCGCTGTGATGTTATTGTCGGGATCCGGCCGGTTTCGATCCCCGTTGTCCAGCTTTTTGGCGGCCGGCGGGCGTCACATTTTCAATGTTGCGTTTCAATGCTCAATGTCAGCAAATGAGACTTCACGTCGTGATGCAGGAAATCCACGCATGAACATACACATTTCCGCAAATAGTATGCTGTGGAATTTACGTTTCACAACTTTTGAAGAATTGCTCTCGGTGCAGAACACCACGTGAAGATGCAATCAATGGTTGCGAAAACACTTCAGAATGCGTCCTCGGCCCTTCCTCATGGCCGCGTTATCCTGCATCCTCGCGGCGCCCGGTTTGGCTGGCCCTCCTGTGGGGGCTTCGTCGAACGGTGAGCACTCACGCCGTATACGGGCCATTGCGCGGGCTGAGCCAGTGGATGGTACCCCAGTTGCAGGTAACTGCATTACTAAGTTATCATTATTGGCTTAACTGGTCGTTACTGACCGGAAGGGCTGTAATTCGAACCAAACCGAACCCGAACGCGTGACGGGTTGTCCGATACGGCTCACTCAAGCTGAAAACATCACTTTGTGATCACGTAGAAAACATCACAGTGAGTCGATCGACCAGTGGCCTCGCTCGTAATAACAGTCTGATGTCAATGAGAGCAATCCTCATGGGACGCAAACGTTAGTTGTTGACAAGTAATATAAGTTGCTGGTAAGGACGGCGCGAATACCGGCGGAGTTCACAAAAGGCAGCAAAAGATGATGATACGTCTGCTGGTTTTTATTGCCCGTCAAATTTCACCAAGATGGTGACATGCAGGCACAGTGGTGGAGTCACGCAACGCAAAAGGCCGTTTTTGGGCCGTGCAGTACAAACCGGGTGCAGAAGACCAGTCAGTGATTTAAACGTTTTGAACTACAGCAAAATAAACATTTCCAGGGTCCGTGACCGTGAACCTAACAGCATAACACCAAAGCGTTCATTCATTCCACTCGCAAACCTGTTTGTTCGCCCTTCATCGACCAAACAAACGAGGCAGACGACTACAGGGTTCGTATATGCGATCCATCTGATAATGCAATGCTATATCGTTCCTCCGTAGCTCACGGCCAACCTACGGCGTTAACCTGCATCAAATCTACAGATAAAGCAAGCCATGGGGACAGCTTTGACCATAAAGCGCTCACTCGACGCGTTTGAATGATTTCCCACATCGCGACGCCTACCTACAACGCCTAGCTACAACGCGCCTTCAGACGATGGTACGTCATGCAAGGCTGGACCCGGCCATCCGTGCCGACGTCCGGTCCCTCCGCGCTCGCTCCGTGACAGCACCGTTCATCTTCCCGTGGACGTCACTGTCACCCGCCGGCTGACAAGTCCCGAGCGTCTGTCGACCGCGACAATCGCCCCCCGGACGCATGCTACGCCGCAGCTACACGTTCGGAAGCCAGCACTCGTCTCACTCCTGCCGCCTGGTGCCTGCCAGCTGCCGCGCCGTCGCCCTCCGTCGCTACCCGTGCCAATACCGCCTGATCAGGTCTCACCAATGCCGCTAAAAGCGGCCCTTCTACCATCCCCAGCACCTGTCACATGGGGCGATATTCGCGGCATCTCTGTTCGCCGACGGCCGTCACACTGATCAGCTGAGCACCGACACACTATCGGTGGCTGGTACCCGTTACAGTATCGTCTCTTAGTACCACCATGGACACTGTCTTCAGTCGCCACTTCTATCGCAGTGTCTCCTGATGGGACCCGGCACGCCAGTTCCACTGCTAAGCGTCGCATCGTTTGCTGTTATACCCATCCAACGATTACCTGACGCTAAACGTTATCCACCTACTTATAGTCACATTTCATCACTAATTTGTAGTTCACATCACTTTATGATACTCGTCATACGTTCCCACGAAATCGCACGCGGTGCGTTAGAATTTAAATGGGGCTAAACTTCAGTAACAAACGAACGAGCATGCATTCCAAGTGAACCGAACTCGATAAAACACAGTACACACTGGCAGAAACAGTCTATCGTGTCTCCGATTCTTACAACTTGCAACAACCTCCATCCGTCTCTTCCACACGTTATCCCCTCACCGCCCACTCCGACGCGTCAGCACAGCATGGGAACTTCCGTTTGTGCTCATCCCACGAAGGCACTCCACCGCGACCCAGCGAGCGCCCCCTCCCCCCCCCCCCCCCCCCCATCCCCACAAGGCAGCGCGCTCGATGAGCACGTTCCTCGGCGTCCGTGACGGCCCCCAGGCGCGGTGCCTGGCGTAGCCGCTGGCGCCACCTCCGAGTCCCGGCCTGGTCTTCATCACTGGGACCTGCTACGCCCCGCGCCAACGGCCGGGTCGGCCACGATCACAGCGCCCCTGGCGGCGCTGCGAGCAACCAGCAGGACGTTGCCATCAGCCGACATCTGCAGGCTGAAGTCGGCCGGCGAGTACGGCCGGCCATCCGCGTCCCTCAGCGACTGCGGACAGGCACGGTGTCAGTCCGGCAGGGGCACGACGTCAGTCAAGCAGGGACACAGGCTCACCCCAGCAGAGATACCGAGGCTGTTCGACAGGAACACGTGGTGAGTCTCATAGGGATACAGTGCCAATGCAGCAGGGAACAGGATCAATGGAGCTGTCACATCGACAGGGACGCAGTCTTACTGGCAGGGGCGTAGCGTCAATCCAGTCGGAGACGGGGACGACATGTCGAGGTGGTCAGGTCTCAAAACGCACATCAATATAGTCAACAGTCGCAAGTTCAAAGAGACACAGGCAAGGACTCGCTGATGCCTGATGTGAATTCAGAGAATGTATAATGACCTCTGCGTCTGTGCTTGCATCAACACTCCTCTCTCTCTCTCTCTCTCTCTCTCGCTCTCGCTCTCGCTCTCGCTCTCGCTCTCGCTCTCGCTCTCGGCTCTCGCTCCTTCGCTCTCGCTCTCGCTCTCGCTCTCGCTCCGCTCTCGCTCTCGCTCTCGCTCTCGCTCTCGCTCTCGCTCTCGCTCTCGCTCTCGCTCTCGCTCTCGCTCTCCGCTCTCGCTCTCGCTCTCGCTCTCGCTCTCGCTCTCGCTCTCGCTCTCGCTCTCGCTCTCGCTCTCGCTCTCGCTCTCAAGCTCTCGCTCTCGCTCATCGCTCTCGCTCTCTCTCCTCTCCCTCTCCCTCCTCCCTCCCTCCCTCCCCTTCCCTCTCTCTCTCTCTCTCTCTCTCTCTCTCTCTCTCTCTCTCTCTCTCTCTCTCTCTCTCTCTCTCTCTCTCTCTCTCTCTCTCTCTCTCTCCATTCTGCACACATACAACAGTTCCGTTTAATAGCTTGTTTGGGGGAAACATTAGATATACATTCACAAAGCGTGGCAACCATTGTCCAACAAGGTATTGTAGTTAATAGCGTTTAATATCTGCCTTTAATCACCGTATTTTTTTCTCGGAAGAGTCAGCTGGCCAATTTCCACCAGTGAATTAGCGGAGTCGTACCTGGAAGACGTGGCGGTGCATCCGTGCATACTTGTCGCGAATACGAGAGCGCTCCTCGGTCAGGAACTGATGCTCGGACAGCGTGCGCTTGCCTCTGGTCGCGCACCTTCTTCAGGTCCTCCGTCAGCGCGGCAATCTGGTCCAGCTTGCGCTTGCGGCAGTTCTGCGCGGCGAGCTGTGCGAAGAAACACCCCCTCTTCGTTCAGCTTTTAAACAGGCCAAGTTCGAGAACATGGCTGCTGTTAAAATCTACAAAAACTGGTAAACCTTCCAAGACAAGAAAAACGAAATAGCTTTCATCATGCATCGGATCCGCACACATTCCTGCCGCTTCAGAATACTGGCCGGCAAGGTAAGGAGCCCGACCACCGTCCGGGGGCGGAAGTAGCAGGGCTGCGCGCCGAGTATCGCCTCACACCTTGTTCTTGCCGCGCCGGCGCACGTCGCGCACCAGGCTCAGCTGAGCCTCGGTCAGCTGGTGCCTGGCCAGCCGCTCGTTGAACTCGTCCATGGGCAGGTGCACGATGTCCTCGGCCGACAGCGGGATGTTCATGGCGCGTGTCCTCCTGTCGTCGCGCGACAGCCGCTCCCCCTTGCGCTCGCCACCTGCCGGCCGGCGGCGGTCAGCCACGTCACGGTGTCGACGCGCCGGCACCGCGCGCGGCCCGGCGGCGGGTAAGACACATTGATCAACAGCATCCCCAGCCGGGAACAGATACGCCAATGACGGGTTTTGGCCAAAATGGTCGCCAACGCACCGCGGCGAAGGCAGTGACTACGCAAAAGCAGACCTATCGGCGTATCTCCTCTGAAAACTCTTCAGGAGTAGTGGACCACGGCATTACTGTTGTGCCCACTTAACTGGATGCGAGTCGTCGCTGAGGGTTTGTAAAAAGTCGATTCACCCCAGGTAGAAATCTAGGCTAATGAACAAATGTCGCTTACATATTTGGCGTGCATTTGTTGTGACCACCGCTCATACCGACCCCTCTCCGCACTGCCACTGGCGCGTCCGTCGACACACACTTCGGCGCCACACAACACCCATCCGGCACCGCAGGCGCCTCCGGACGGGGCGTGCCCGTCCTAAGTCTCCCCCACCGCGCGGCCGATCTGGGGTGTGTGCTCGGCGTGCGGCCTGTCGGCTCACTTTTGTCGCGGGCGATGGGTCGCTGCGCCTCGCTCGGCCCCTCGGCCAGCGCAGGCTGCTGGTAGCTGTGGTTGTGCGCCACCGGGCCGAGCCGCTCCGCAGGGGACTGGCGCCGGGCACACAGGCGGTCAGGTCAGCACACAGCACCCGCCCGCGCTCGGTGTGCGCGGCGGCACGAGGGGCTCATCGCCACACGGTTACGCGGAGGTGCAGGACGACGTGCCGGGGAATGTATGGGTTTAACATGGCCGCGCCACCGTGAGGTGCACCGCTGAATGATCATAACGACCAAAGTTAATCCAGATCGACACGTGCTTTCACTGTCGATGACATTTTGCCATTTTTTGCACCTACATCTTCAGCAATATTCAAATTCATTTAACCATTCTCCTCTTTTCCAAATGTCCTGACGTTTGACGTGCACCGCGAAAAGGGCTATTTGTCGGTTGACAGCGAATTTTGCAAACACAGCACACCGCAGTAGACATACATATCATCCGCTGGGCTTTTCGGGTCTGACACAGCTGAAAGCCAAGTTCGTTCGATCGACGATCCAGCATATTGTCACTAACCCACTCCTCCCTCCACCCCATCGTCACCAACCCACTCCTCCTCCCACCCCATCGTCACCAACCCGCTCCTCCCACCACCCCATCGTCACCAACCCACTCCTCCCTCCATCCAATCGTCACCAACCCACCCCTCCCTTCACTTCATCGTGACCAACCCACTCCTCTCACGGCCATACCGAGACGCACCCCCCCCCCCCCCCCCTTCCCAGCCCAGGCCCGGCTCTTGCGGCCCACCTTAGTGAATTGAGCGCTGCGGCTGAACTTGATCTCGTCCGGCTCACAGTCGGTGGCCGCCTCGCCCGGCGTCGGCGTGTTGGCCGGCGGGTACGCGGCCTGCAGGCCCCCCTCGGCGGCGTAGCGGCCGGGACTGGCCGGCGCCGACGAGACCGGAGCCGGGGAGACGCTAGTAGTGCTGGCTGGGCTCGGGCCGCGGTACAGGCCTACGGATAGAGGCCAGCGTCACACGCCCGCGGACAGAAAAGGACTCACGGCTTACAATTTCTAGAGATTTAGAGACTGAACAAATGTGTAGCTGCTTGGAGCAAGACACTTCAGACATGAGGCTCATTAACAGGAATATCCACTACAAGAGCAGAAATGCTATCAAAAAGTTGCACTTAGCTTATGTCAGGCCACACCTAGAGTATTGTGTAGAGGCTTGACCCCCATGCTTCCAGAAAGACACAGATGGACTGGAAAGAGTACCGCGAAAAGCACCTAGGTTGACATATGGGATTGGCTACCTGGAATGTAAGGAGACGTTCAGGGCCTTGGATTTGTGTTCGCTGAAATATCGCAGACTTAGATGGTATCTAATAGAGGTATACAAGATCATGAAAGGGATAAACATGGTAGATCTACAAGGAGCAATGGAAATTAGGCCGAGACATAGAGGAAATCAATTTTATTTAGCGAAAGGTAGGAGTAGAGCAATGAGGCAAATTTCAATAAGTCAAAGAGTAGTAAACCATTGGAATGGGTTGACAAACGGAATTGTTCGAAGTCCCTCCCTAGCAACATTCAAAACCCGTTTAGACAAGATCTATCGGTCTAAAGATCTCATTTGCAACTCAATCCATGCAGTTCATGTGGTAAGATCAGTTTCGAGGATGTGTCCGGAACCTGAGGTAGGCCAGCCACGATGGGCCCCTATACATCTTTGTTGGCCAGATGTCTTTATGTCTTTACGACACGGGCCGGCGTCACAGGCCGGCAGACACAGACCAGCGGACACAGACGACGGGGCACAGGCCAGCAGACACAGGCAAGCGGACACAGGCCGGCGGACACAGGCCGGCGGACACAGACGAGCGGGCACAGGCCAGCAGACACAGGCAAGCGGATACAGGCTGGCGGATACAGGCTAGCGGACACAGACGAGCGGACACAGGCAAGCGGATACGGGCCGGCGGACACAGGCCGGCCCTGGATGCGTGGTGTTAGTAGACGTGTTGCAATACCATCCAAAGCATACATACGAGCTCCCTGATAAAACAGACCGCTTCCGGTAAGCACCGATCTCCGTCAAAACCATGAACATTTGTTAATTCGGTTTCCGGTAAGCACCGACCTCCATCAAACCATGAACCGATGTTAATTCGGTTTCCAGTAATCACCGACCCCGTCAAACCATGAACCGGTGTTAATACTGCATCAGCGCGACCCGCACGTCCACAGAGCCGCCCAGGTCGCGTGCGTACCGTCATTTCCGGTGAAAACACGTCTGCCGTACATCTGGTGTTTCTTCTGGGCCACAGGCAGGCCGGGACTACGGCCGTGGCTGGGCGGGTCGGGGCCCGAGCCGGCGCCGGCCGGGGCCGGACACCGACTGAACGAGCCGAGCCCGTTCAGTCCGCTCCCGGAAGACCTGGGTGCGCACGGACGAACGAGGTCACGGCAGGTTGGGGGTCACGGACCAGCAGCGGCCGAGTTCGACTGACCCGGTCATCATCCCAGTGACAGCCGGACGAGCACGGCATTCCCTGTCGAACGTGACGTCACAGAGTGACGTTTGATCAAAACATAATTGCGCTACAGCCTGCCCTGGACTTATTGTTAGCAACACCTTGATATCAGCACAAAGATCGTTGGCACAACCTTTAATTCAGGGATTTTTACAGAATGCGCGACAAGACTTGCCAGGAAACGACAGAGTTAATGCACACCGGGGACGCGGCGTGTGTATGTCAAATAAAAGTCAAATGTCAACTGAATGAATGTCAAATGTAGATCACCATCAACCTCCCTAACGGTGACAGTGACGCTGACGATCATGGTGATGGTCACAGTGATGGTCAGGGTGACGGTCACGCTGACGGTCACGCTGAAGGTCACAGTGACGGTCACGGTGATGGTGACGGTGACGGTCACGGTGATGGTCAAGCTGAAGGTCACGGTGACGGTCACGTTGGCGGTCACGGTGAAGGTGACGGTGACCGTCACGCTGGCGGTCACGGTGACAGTCAGTCACACTGAAGGTCACGGTGATAGTCACAGTGACGGTCACGCTGAAGGTCACAGTGACGGTGACGGTGACGGTGACGGTCACGATGACCGTCAAGCTGACAGTAACGGTGATCGTCACGCTGAAGGTCACGCTGACGGTCACAGTGATGGTCAGGGTGCAGGTCACTCACTGCGGGTGGTCGGGCAGGGAGACGGGCCGCTGGACATCTCCCCCAGTCTGACTGCCGACCCAGTCCTCAGCAGCTGCCGGACCAACACAGTGTCAGGTGAAAGGCGATCGGACCAGTTCAACGCAGACCAGACCGCATCAGATCACATCAAGTCAGACCGGGCCGAACTTCTGCTGAACTCTGCTCTGCATGTATCACTGCGCATAATCGCGCGGCATGACTGCGCTGTGTCCACGGAAGGCTGCACATGTGCGCATCGTTTCCACCGCCTAGCACCGCCCTACACCGCTGCACACACACGCACGCACGCAGCCGTCTGTATCGACCCCACACGACATGCGGGTCGCTTCCGAGCGGGCCGCCCGCAGCCGCGACCCGACGGCGATGCGCAGCGCGGCCGTCTGACGTCCCCTACCGAGCGTGATGGGCGCACTGTCCAGGTCCAGATCGTCCGCGTCCAGCAGGTGCGAGAGGAAAGCCTCCTCCCGGTCCAGCGGCAGCGCAGGCGCTGGCTCGGCCATCGGTGTCACCGGTGACAGCTGGTAGTATAGGAGATCGCCGCCGGTGGCGCCACCGGACGGCGCGGACGCCGGAGGGCTGGTCTGGCCCAGGGCGCCTGTGACAGTGCGTGAGGTCGTCAGACAGGGGTGGGGGCAGCCTTGCAGCACTTCCCAGCCGGCATCCCCGAACACATCACGTGCCGAGAGCACCTGCGACGGTGCGTGAGGTCGTCAGCCAGGGGTGGGGGCAGCCCCGCAGCCCGTCCCAGCCGAGTGTCCCCGAACACATCACATGACGGCAGCGTGTCGTGACTGACCGTGGCTGTCGTGGAAGTCGGCCTGTTGCGTCAGCGGGCCGCTGGGCGGCGCTAGCGTCGCCGTCGGCGGCACCGCCGGCGGCTGCTGGCCAGGCAGCAGCAGAACGCTGGCTAGATCCTGCCAGCGCTGTTCCATGCTCACCATCCGCACCAGCGGCTGACGGGGCTGAGGGCAGAGGGCGAGCGTACGTCAGCGCCAGCACCCACCGACGGAAGAAGGCCGGTACGCGCAGAGAGGGACAGCCTACCCTCACACGGCCTTCAGCCGACGGGGAAGCTTGAGCTTGCAGCTCTTGGGTCGATCCGGCACGCGGTTGTGGTTCGCATAGAGTGACAACAGATGCCACATTTTGAGCATTACGTCACAAAAGGTGGGGACGGACACGCCCGGCAAGCCGGAGAAAGGCACATGAAAGTGCAACACAACGGCGGCATCAGAGAGCAAACAAGCAAAATATTTGGAATTTGGAATTCACTGGAATTTTCGGATGCGCCGACTGCAGTGCTACTTGGCGCCCAGAACAGTAAGGATGACGTCTGTCTGCTCGCTGGTCATCCGTTACCTGGCTGGCAATCGTGTGGTTCTGAGCGGCCTCGATCATCTGGTCAAGCAGAGCTATCTGCTCGGCGCTGCAGTCGGCGTCGCCCAGACTGCCCTGGCCCGAGTCGCAGGAGGCGAGGCGTCTCTGCAGCGGCACCTGAGGCACGCGACGGCCGGCGGTCAGCGGGTCCGCCTAGCTCCACACACAGCCGCCAGTGGAGAGGCTCGCCATCAACAGCGGGCCCGTCCAGCTCCACACACAGCCGCCAGTGGAGAGGCTCGCCATCAACAGAGGGCCCACCCAGCTCGACACACAGCCGTCAGTGGAGAGGCTCGCCACCGACAGAGGGCCCGTTCAGCTCCACACACAGCCGCCAGTGGAGAGGCTCGC
The DNA here is from genome assembly GCF_011947565.3 of Pollicipes pollicipes. Classification (NCBI taxonomy): domain Eukaryota; kingdom Metazoa; phylum Arthropoda; class Thecostraca; order Pollicipedomorpha; family Pollicipedidae; genus Pollicipes; species Pollicipes pollicipes. The sequence continues at coordinate 42,111,272 of NW_023596545.1, read as the reverse complement.
CATCAACAGAGGGCCCGCCCAGCTCCACACACAGCCGCCAGTGGAGATGCTCGCCATCAACAGAGGGCCCGCCCAGCTCGACACACAGCCGTCAGTGGGGAGGCTCGCCATCAATAGAGGGCCCGCCCAGCTCGACACACAGCCGTCAGTGGGGAGGCTCGCCATCAATAGAGGGCCCGCCCAGCTCGACACACAGCCGTCAGTGGGGAGGCTCGCCATCAATAGAGGGCCCGCCCAGCTCGACACACAGCCGTCAGTGGGGAGGCTCGCCATCAATAGAGGGCCCGTCCAGCTCCACACACAGTCGTCAGTGGAGAGGCTCGCCATCAACAGAGGGCCCGCCCAGCTCGACACACAGCCGTCAGTGGAGAGGCTCGCCACCGACAGAGGGCCCGTCCAGCTCCACACACAGCCGCCAGTGGAGAGGCTCGCCATCAACAGAGGGCCCGCCCAGCTCCACACACAGCCGCCAGTGGAGATGCTCGCCATCAACAGAGGGCCCGCCCAGCTCGACACACAGCCGTCAGTGGGGAGGCTCGCCATCAATAGAGGGCCCGCCCAGCTCGACACACAGCCGTCAGTGGAGAGGCTCGCCATCAACAGAGGGCCCGCCCAGCTCGACACACAGCCGTCAGTGGAGAGGCTCGCCATCAACAGAGGGCCCGCCCAGCTCCACACACAGCCGCCAGTGGAGATGCTCGCCATCAACAGAGGGCCCGCCCAGCTCGACACACAGCCGTCAGTGGGGAGGCTCGCCATCAATAGAGGGCCCGCCCAGCTCGACACACAGCCGTCAGTGGAGAGGCTCGCCACCGACAGAGGGCCCGTTCAGCTCCACACACAGCCGCCAGTGGAGAGGCTCGCCATCAACAGAGGGCCCGCCCAGCTCCACACACAGCCGCCAGTGGAGATGCTCGCCATCAACAGAGGGCCCGCCCAGCTCGACACACAGCCGTCAGTGGGGAGGCTCGCCATCAATAGAGGGCCCGCCCAGCTCGACACACAGCCGTCAGTGGGGAGGCTCGCCATCAATAGAGGGCCCGCCCAGCTCGACACACAGCCGTCAGTGGGGAGGCTCGCCATCAATAGAGGGCCCGCCCAGCTCGACACACAGCCGTCAGTGGAGAGGCTCGCCATCAACAGAGGGCCCGCCCAGCTCGACACACAGCCGTCAGTGGAGAGGCTCGCCATCAACAGAGGGCCCGCCCAGCTCCACACACAGCCGCCAGTGGAGATGCTCGCCATCAACAGAGGGCCCGCCCAGCTCGACACACAGCCGTCAGTGGGGAGGCTCGCCATCAATAGAGGGCCCGCCCAGCTCGACACACAGCCGTCAGTGGAGAGGCTCGCCATCAACAGAGGGCCCGCCCAGCTCGACACACAGCCGTCAGTGGAGAGGCTCGCCATCAACAGCGGGCCCGCCCAGCTCGACACACAGCCGTCAGTGGGGAGGCTCGCCATCAACAGAGGGCCCGCCCAGCTCGACACACAGCCGTCGGTGGAGAGGCTCGCCATCAACAGCGGGCCCGCCCAGCTCGACACACAGTCGTCAGTGGGGAGGCTCGCCATCAACAGCGGGCCCGCCCAGCTCGACACACAGCCGTCAGTGGGGAGGCCCGCCATCAATAGAGGGCCCGCCCAACTCGACACACAGTCGTCAGTGGAAAGGCTCGCCATCAACAGCGGGCCCACCCAGCTCGACACACAGCCGTCAGTGGAGAGGCTCGCCATCAACAGGCAGTACCGAGAACAGGCGACGCCTGAGAAACGTGTCTACATTAAAAGGACAAATGCTGATGCAAAGAAACGCCTGAGACAGACGATTGCCTGAGCGCTATGCCTCTCTTGAACAAACAGCGACCGGTCCATCAAGTGGAGGTCAGCTGAGGGGGCCATCGCACCCCTACCAGCAGTATGTGGGTGCCTATCACTTTGAGTACAGGTAGGGCGAATGCAAGTACAGGTACAGCATAGGTGGGGCGAGTGCGATAACAGGTACAGTACAGGAGGGGTGAGTAAGAGTACCGGTACAGTATAGGAGGAGTGCAAGAGGGCCTGGTACGAGTACAGGTACAGTACAAGAGCGGCGAATACGAGTACAGCTACAGTATGGTTGGGGCGAGCGCGAGCTTAGGTATAATACAGGAATGACGAGTACGAGTGCAGGTACAGCACAGGTGTGGTGAGTACGAGTACAGATATAGTACAGGTGAAGCGAATACGGGTACATGTATGGCAGAGGTGGGGCGGGCCTCTGTCGCTAACTATGTCCGGGTTTTAATCCTGATCTGATTATGCTGAGGTAAGCCAGTCAGAAGCTCGTAATGATGTGTGTGTGTGGGGGGGGGGGGGGGGAGACCGCAGGCCTGTTGCCAACAGCGGTTGAGTCTGGAAGCGCAGGAGTTCGCACGGACGGGTCTACCGCACGGACGGTGTGGACCCGTCGTGCGGACGAGTCCGCCGTCGCCGCCAGCGTGCGGACGGGTGCGGGTCTTGTCCGGAGGGGTTCGTGTGGGTGGACCGTACCTCCGTCGTCGGCATGGGCCGGCTCTGGGCGCTGATCAGGTCGTCGATGGTGGTCGGAATGGGTCCGCACAGGGCCGGCTCGTCCAGCGCGTCGACCGCCGAGTTCAGCTGATCGACGGAGGAGGGCACTTGCTGCGCGCTCTCCGCCGGCGACACGGCCGGCAGGCACAGCACGTACTCGCCTGCGGGCGCCGCCACCGCTCAGACGTCGGCCGTCTCGTGCCGCCAGAGGTCCCACGGAGAGAGTGCAACATGGCACGCTCGGGCGATAACGGGGCCCACAGCATGACAACACCCTCCGACGCACGCCAGAGAACGCCCCACGTCCCGCGCGTCCCGGGTATCACCAAGATGTCACACCGAATGCGCCCTCAAAAAGGCACGGGAAATATCTCCATTTCAAATGGAAGCAAAAAGACGCGTGGAAAGAACTTCACACCACATCCTCGTTTTCTTACAATAGCGAGAAATACCACAAAATCTTCAAGACGGATACTACTGTAGGGCATGCAAACTGGACACCTGCAACGCGTGCGTTTTCATGCAGCTGGCCACATCGGCATCTTCAACGTAACGACTTAACACGTGTACTAGAAGCGTATATTTCTGAGAGCGACGACATGCTGCTGTCCTCGTCTGTTCTTTTCTGCTCACCACGAGTGTATTGCCACAGAGCCGATGGTGTGCCGGGAAACCCCGACCAGTTGCCTACCTCAGAGTCGCTCCCTGTCTGGTGTAACCGAGGCGCTCGTGCCAGCTATCTGCCTCCAAGTCAAACGTCTCCGAACCGACGGCGTGGCCGAGGCAATCCAGATACTGGTCTATCTATGACTACCATGCGATTCGATACGCATCCCGCTAGGGCTCATATTACCGTGTCGTGTTTTTTTTCGTTACGTGTTTTGGCTGCGTGTGGACTTATATGCCACTTCATGCACTTTTGTGTTCTGTTCCATGATGGGCTCATGTGCCTCCTTGCTCGGGAGAATACATCTAAGCGTTCAGTGCAGACGAACCAATCAGCCAGTTGTCTGCCTCCTAGCCGACCGTGTGACAGAGATATTCGGACCAGTTAGCTGTCTACCGGTAAATAGTGCAGCCCCAGCACTCGCAGACATGCGACCCGTCTCAGAGTCGATGGTGCACACGGCACTGGCCAGTTGCCTACCTAACTCAATAGCGTAATCACGGCACTCAGGCCAATGACCTGTGTCCGAGTGAATGGTGCAGTCTAGAAACCCAGGCCAATTATCTGCCTCCGAATTACATGTGTGGTCGAGACACTCAGAACAATAATCTGTCTCCAAGTCGACGGTGCAGGCGGCGCGTTGAGACCATTTACCCGTCTCCGAGTCGATCGAGTAGTCGACGCACTCGGACCAGTTACCTGTCTCCGAGTCGATGCTGTAATCGAGACCAGCCCAAATGTCGTCGAGCGAGTCATCCACGGCCGCGGCGCCACTTGACGCCGCTGCAGGCGCGCCGGCCGGCTGCCACTGCGGAACGGTCACCCAGTGTCACCGCGGGCCCCTCCCAACAGAGGGCAGCATCACTCGGTCAGCACCGGGGCGGAGCAGACGAGCGCTGGCGCGGAGCCGCCGGCGGCAGCGCCAGCTCACAGAGAGGCACGCACTGGGCTGACAGCCTCATCCGACTGCCATCTGGCAGCACGCGTCTGCCATCACACCATGCGATCGAAGGCTGTTTGGAACAGCTCACGCGCAACATAGGTGGGAATCACACCATGCGATCGTAGGCTGTTTGGAACAGCTCACGCGCAACACAGGTGGGAAGATGTCACTGGTGTTTTGCGCACACTAAGTATGGACCTCGCAGTATTTTCAGTGATTTCAGGTTATTCTGACAGGCCCACGCCGTTTTCATAGCTTTTCCGTCTTTTACGTGACCCCACAATGTCTTTACAGCTCTCAGATCTCCAGGCCTACTCCGCCCACACATCAGCATAGGTCTCGATGAAGTGTTCATCAGTAAAGTGAGCCTTGCCAAAGAGCGCATTCATGAACACAGTCGAATTGCGTACATCGATGGCGCCTGACGGTCTTCGAAGACTACGGAAAGGTCAAGGGGAATGAGAATAGAACGCACATAGACGGGAAGGCACTCCACGGTCCTCTCATTTGCATACTGCACTAAACACACCCATATATCTCCACTTACTGAACAAGCTAAACGACGCTTCACTACACGGGCAGGCACAGATCGTACAAACACAGCGCAGTCAATGTTTGTAGAGCAAGGCAACATCGAGCAGTGAGGACACATCTCATAGATGAAGTGCCTATGAACACACACGTTAAGTACACAACGCACGGCGTCAATTGTCAGAGTGCTACCTGCTGCCAGCAGTTCTGCATTCGTAACCTTCCATGAAATAACCGCAGACACGTCTGCTACAAAGCTGCGAGCGCTCTCAAGTACCGTTCCCATCTCGGACCGTGTGACCGAGTACTGTAGCGTCGTGCGACGTACCGCCGCCTGGCGGCCGGTCGCGTACCTCATCATCGAGACGAGCGACCTTCTCCGGTAGCGGAGCGGTCTCGTCCTCCTCGGAGAAGGAGCGGATCGGGTCGAAGTCGTGTCGGGTCAGGCCCAGGTCGATGTCCTGCTGCCACAGCACCTCGATCACCTCGGCGTCCTGTCGGCACGGGCCACGGTCAGCGCCATGTCATGTGGTGACGAAAAGTCACGCGGCGACGCAGGGCCTCCCCTCCCCCCCCCCTCCTGTCACGTGGTCTAGCGGCTGCAACCGGGCACCACACGAGACAAGAGGCGCATTCGCAGCGAACCGGACGACCAAGGTCCTGAGCCATCAACATCACTCGTGACGTCATATCCCATAGATTCTGCGCTGTTTGGTGTTCGCAGCGACCGGAACGACAAAGATTCTACGTGACGCCACCTTAAATATTTACGGGACGCGCAGAATCTTTTTCTGCGACTCGATCGAAGAGGGACGCAAATAGCGCAACACACTCAAGTATAAACAGGTCGCTTTGCGTGCTCAAAACCAACCAGGAGTGACAAAAGGTGTTCCATATACTACAAAGAGCACACATTGCGGTTTCCGTTCTTACTTGTGGCTGCATGCGCAGCTATCGTCACGACCGTGACGAAGAAGTAAATAGTAAAAACCGCACTGCGGAACACACCCGGCGAAGATTCTACGCGACGTCACGTAGGACAGAACACTCTTAGTGCTGCACTGTGCTCCACTTGTCTTGGAGACTCGGTGCGGCCTGGCGCATCCGACATGGGGAGTCACGTGGCCGCGGACGGCCGTAGACGGGTACATCAGACGAGCCATCGTCCATATGTGCCATCATATGCCATTATATGTCATCACCCCACCCCTAACCCCAGCAGTGCGGTGATGATGACGGTATTTAAAGCGCACCGGCTACTTACGCTATTGTATGCCCTGTCTGACGCTTTACGGAACATTCTCACCAGCACACCCAGGTCAGATTAGGTGGTCCACTGCCGGGCATCAGTCAGTGTTTGGCGGCCTTTCTGCGGACATGATCCGTCGAAAGCTGTTGTCTAGCAACTAAAACTGGAGGATTTAATCGTGGAATAGCGTAGTGGTTAACGGTTTGCGTTCACCACTGCGCGTCTGGGAAACCAGAGGTACGGGGTTCGATTCCCGCTATGCCCGCCTTTCATGTCATGGTAAGAGGCAGGCGACGCCATACAGCCTCAGCATCTGGGTAAAGCCCTAATAACGACGGCAGATGTCCCCTGCGGCCAACAGAATGCAGTTCGCGAGCGTACTACATTGAAATACTTCATGACCATGGCAGTTTATGAAGCACTAAGATGGCTAAAAACTATGTTGGCATTACACAAGTATCGGCCGTTAGGATTTTGTGCATTGGTATGAATATGAAAATAGCGCTTACATCCATAAGTCTCGAACTGGTGCTTTTGCGCATTAAAGAAATTAAAACCAAATTCTCGGGCTTGCAAAAAACAGTACCACATTTTTATATCCAAACTACCACTAAACCGGCGGTCTAATTACGAAAACTGCCTATATGAACTCATTTATCAAACCAGTTACAGTCATCAAGGTGGAATGACTTCCTGCGACATGAGTGCACTACATTCGGAACCGTTCCACTCGTGTTCAGCCATTGCTATGGCAATATAGTCAAACGCATGCACATCGGTTTAAATGCGGTTTCGTCTGTACGCCGCGTTCATGAACTCACTGCACCGGCGTCACTGAATTGGCTCCCGCCCTGTTCATTCAAGACTGGGATATAGTCGGTATCAGAGTGTACCCAAAACAACCCAACTGAGAGGCCGAATATGGCATGGATTGAAACTTTTGGACTTCTGGTTTGACGTGAGTCATCCTTAAAATAGATACCCGCGCACCGTGGCGTTGGTCGCCACCTTGCTATCCAGTGGCAGCACCCGGATCACCTAACTTCCCAGAATGTTTTGGACTCTTATATTATATATATATATTAAATAACCATACATACGCATATGCAAGAATTACCATATACGTACATATATATAATATATATTTCACTAAATGATAATTCTTATCATACGTTTTGAATGGTTTTACTATCCAACCATAAGGACCCGATCCGCGGCCATTAATAGCAGTAATTGTATGATATCTTTCAGACAGCAGTTTTAAACTGACAGCACAAGTTCAGTGGCGTTGACATCGATTTTTTCATGGCGAGAGAGCAGATTTAGGTGCCTCTGTGGAGATCTGCGTGCCTCGTACAAAACCAATGCCTAAATTTTGTATTCCGGATTTTGCAAGACTTTTTCGGGGCAATTTTGCCAGTGTAATTCCCCATCGCCCCCTGACGGCACCACTCATACCGGGGTTCCGTCTTTCCCTGTTCAACTGGAACAGCTTCTGCCTGGAAGATTCGCGCCACGGAATCCGTTCCAGGCACGTCATCACATGGTGCCGCCGGGTGACCTTCGCCGTTTTTTTGACAAGTGGAGCGGAGACGTTGCGCCCACACTCCATTCACAACACGTACGGAAAACCAGCGAGCTGGAAAGCTCTCTCTTGCGACTGAGTTCCCCAGCGACCCACCCGAACCGCTTCCCGTGCACGCCCCTGCAACGCCAGCACGGCACAGGGCTCGCCCGCCGCCCGTCGGACCGTGATGCAACCCTGTGACGTCACATCGCTAACTTAAGTTCCACACGCCGGGCGAGTTCGTCAGCGACCGCCGCCGGCGGAGCAGCAGTCCTTGGGCCATGGGCGGAGGCACCATGGCAGGAGGGTGGTATGTGCTCTACAGGATCACGGAGGGCTAATCGACCGCAGCTCAACCGGCATTGCCACGCCACATTGCAAGTCGCAACATGAAAGGTGCAATAAGAGCACAAACAGCCCGCTGCTGTAGCATGGCATGGGTGGTCAGAATCACACGTAGAAGGCCGCCTGTTGTAGAGCCAGCGCTTCGGGAGGCCGTTCAGCTCGCTGCAGCCTCGGAATGAGTTCACGACAGTCATCTGTGTTGTGTTTGGGACACGACGTCCGCGAACTCCGACGACAAGCTGTTCCGGGATCCGAGAACCCCGGCGCTCTAGCACACGAGCGCGAATCAAGCGCACAGACGCACCAAATGATCCGGCACCGGCCGCTGCGGGAGGCCTTCATTCGCCCTGACCCAGCCGCCGTGGGTCGCACCCGACTACAGTGCCTCTCCACAGCCCCGCCCTCTCCGACGTGCCGACGATGGGTCGGGCTCGTCGGACCCTCTGATAAATTTCGGCGTCATGACACATGACTGATGGCGATTAAGGAATTAAATCACGCAGCAGCCGCTGGAGATCTTGGCTCGAGGCGATCTCTGATCGCTGGAGATCTTGGCCTCACACCTGGCACGGCCGACCCAAGGCTTCTCGCTCGTGGGCTGGCACTTGACTCTCGAGGCTACAACATCCCTCGCACAATGGGTTCAAGGGTAAACGTTGCGAAACACGGCCAAGACCCATTGCCAGCAGTTGGGCCTAACCCAGCGTGTCGGCGTCGGGCGTTTGCCACTGGGTTGCCACCGCACAGACAGACGGCTGGACAGGTTAGCAAGCGGTGAAATCACACGACGCGCAAAATCACACAGGAGAGGAGGTCGGTTTCGGATGCCAATATGGCTGCATGCCCATGCGTGCGGTCAAACCGAGCCCGCATACCGCGACCATCACGAGATCGAGCGCCACGACTGACGCCCTCGGCTAAGGTCCTGCACGAGAGAAGCTTCGCAAATTCAGACAGGAGGCTCATCTCAGCATTCATCAAACTGGGTCACCTTTATTTGTATTCTCCGATTTAGGGAGCTGATGTTTTCTCCTCGAGCATTGATGATGCGTTCTCCTAGAATTTCGGCCCATGCATTTTGTCATGTAGACAAAAACAAACTCTTGCTGAAAGGAAGATCCGGCATCGGATCTAGGAACGACTGCGGGAAGTCTGCTGCGGGAAGCCAATTCCAAATTTGAGGAAACCGCAGCAATGCCAAGCACAAATAGTACAAATTGACATGCTTTCCATCGTTATGGAAGGGAATACGGCCCTGTTTGCACCTCATGGATCTGCCCTTGCTACTGCGTCATGCGTGTTTATTTTCTTGCTTGCATTGCTGGAATTCTGCAATAGGCGTCGTGTCTACGGTTGGCAGGCCTCTCGTCCAACTAGAAGGGTTGCGCGGAAGTTGTTGGGGAGTGGGTTCCATCCCCTCCACCTGAGGAAGACCCTACACTCCTTTCCCCTGTGGGTATCCGGGATATATTCATGCTTTCAGGGAAGCTTCAACAAACGACAGAGCTCAGAGGAAAACACTGTAGGGGCCGGCAGTGAGGTCAGTACCAAGCAACGCGACGCCGGCGCCGGCCGTGCGTACTGTCAACACCGACAGCCAGTTACCTGGTCAGACATCTCCGCGTCCGACAGGGCCGTGTCAGACGCAGCCGGCTCCGAACAACGAGTCACCACCCGACCAGGCGACGCGTATAAGTGCGTCCAGTCTCTCTCTGCCAGCCTCGAGTCGGCCCAGCCTCCTGCCGCCAGCCCTGAGTCAAGCACACCTTCTGCCGCCAGCAGCGGGTCGGATGGACGTTCCAGCCGTGTCTGGCTCCAGCCTGGATCCGTGTCGCTCCAGCTCGCGTCCCACCAGCCGGCCTCCGCCGGGCCCGGCCAGTGCCGCTTCCACCTCTCGCCCGCCTCAGCCAGGTCGGCGTCCATCATGTCCCAAAGGGCGAACCCGTCGGAGGCCAGGTCCTCGGGGAGCCGCGGCCCCTCCGCACCCAGGGTCAGCGCCAGCCAGCTCCGGTCCGACGCCGCCCCGTGCTCGCCTAGGCCCGAGCCGGGCCGGACCGGACCCGTACCGTGCGGCTGCGGGGACGGGGGCGAAGGCGTAGCCGGCCCGGGCGACGGCGGACTGGCAGCTCGCTCTGCCTCGGCCGCTGGGTCGGCCGGCGCTGCACAGTGGCTGGAGCGGTGCCGCGCCGGCCAGAGCGGCTTCAGCTCGTCCGGCGCCGTCCCACACGCCTGGGAGGCCGACAAGCGGCGGTGGTGCCGCCCCGCCGGCTCCAGCGGCCAGGCCGACCCTGCTCCAGCCGGCCAGGCGGCGGCGGCGGCGGCAGGCGCCAGCGGCGCGCCACACCGGCTGCCGGCGCGCGGTCCGGCCGGCGCCAGCCGCAGCCGGCCGACCAGCAGCGCCAGCTGCAGCAGCTGGCCGCACCAGCTGGCCAGCATGCTGCCAGTCTATCCGGCCATTGAAGCCACTGACTCGCGGCCGAGCGATGACGTTACGCGCCCGGCGGCGCGGACAGCCGCCTTCGACGGACCGAGCGGTGCCACCTGCAACTGCCGCCCGACGTCAGCGGGGGGGGGGGGGGGGGGGCGCACTGACCGGTGGGAATCCCCGGCCAGCCGGCTGGTGCGCTCAGTGGCAGATTAACCCTGTAGACACTAGGCACGCCACATCGCTGGTTGGTGACGACATTGGCTGCTCGGCGGCCGAAGCATTCTCCGTGAGGGATACCCGTGTCCGTGGCACCACCCACGGAGGCAGCGTGACCTCTCGCAGTTCCCAGGCTGACACAGTGCTATGTTTCGCACAATTTTCGAAACCCCTTGGCTTCTTACTGTGTTTGGCCCCTGAAACATTGTCCCCTCCCCATATATATATATATATATATATATATATATATATATATATATATATATATATATATATATATATATATATATATATATATATATACACCAAACTTCATCTTTACATCCATCTGAACAATTAACAATGCAAAAGCGGCGACGATAGCTAGAAGTTCTACAGCCGGGTCTGAAATACTAACCCACGATATCAGCCAAGCCGGCAGTGTTTACACTGCTCGAGCCACACACATCTTATCATAAGACAAACGGCGGCGTCCGACGACTTCTTCAATCTCAACAACTTCGTTCCGCGGCATCTGCCGACGGGGCGCCGAGTGGCAGCAGGTCCATCTGGCACGCGCACTCCGCGTGCCGCGCCCGGCGGGCCTGCAACCCCGGCTGCCACGCCCTACCTTGTGGAGGCTCGAGCCGAGCGCCCACCGCCGACGCCCGACGCCCGACGCTCGGCGGTGCGGTACCTATCTGGGCGCGGTGCGGCGCGCGAGTGCGTCGTCCCTCCGTGTGACCCGGCTCTCTCAGCTCCTCCTAGCGCCGCTCCAAACTATAGCAACCCGCCCAGAATAGCTTCGCGCCACAAAAAGGTGGACAGCACTAATGTTTTATTACACCTGGCAGCGCACCTGGCGGTTTTTCGCGGCAGGCCCAGAACCGGGCTGTTTGCCACAACTCCTCGCGGAGCCAAGCGCTGTTTTTGCGGTTTGAGAGGACTTGGACCCCGGTTGCGAAAACCAGCCAGAGATGGATGAATTGCGCAGCATCGACGATTGGCTCTAGCGCCCTCAGTCACGGAAACAGCATTGTCTGGGGCGTTAGCGTCTTTAGGCATCATGCTCCCGCCGATATCGCTCGGGTCAAACGAGCGTGTAAACATGCCATGCGCATCGTGCAGCCAGCCAAAACCAGCGGGCGTAGTGAATGCGGTGAGAACACGTCAGACGGTCACTTGCCGTTCCTCATGCCCTGCAGCCATCACGTTCGGTGCCACTGCCAGCCCTGACACTGAACAGTCACGACTGTACATGGGTTTGGCGCTCTTCGCGACGGGTGAGAGCATTTGAAGCATCCTACGCTTCTGAGCAGACAGCGATGAAGCATTGGACGCTAAAACGGGTAGAGACTGCAAAAACACGTGAAAGGCGACCAGTGTTTGGCAGGTTTCTGGATGTCTGTGGAATGCTGCCTCGGATTTTGTGGTCACCCGCCAGACCGGGCCAGACTGGGCCTCACCTCCGGCACAGAGACCCTGTCCGACTGGACCCCACGTCCAGCGCCGAAACCACGCCCGACCGGAGCCCGACTGGGACCCACGTCCAGCGCCGAGACCACGCCCGACCGGAGCCCGACTGGGACCCACGTCCAGCGCCGAGACCACGCCCGACCGGAGCCCGACTGGGACCCACGTCCAGCGCCGAGACCACGCCCGACCGGAGCCCGACTGAGACCCACGTCCAGCGCCGAAACCACGCCCGACTGGAGCCCGACTGGGACCCACGTCCAGCGCCGAGACCACGCCCGACCGGAGCCCGACTGGACCCACGTCCAGCGCCGAGACCACGCCCGACCGAAGCCCGACTGAGACCCACGTCCAGCGCCGAGACCACGCCCGACCGGAGCCCGATTGCGGCCTACGTCCAGCGCCGAACGCTGGAGATTGCTTCCAGGGACACAGGGGGCCACTCTTGACTTCTGCCGGGAACAATGAGGACAGCCAGGGATGTTATTGGAACCGACTCCCAGGAGCGCTGGGGACATTCGTGGATGCTGCCGGTGCCGATTCCAAGGAGCAGTGGGGATAGCCGGGTCCGCTACTGACGCCGACTTCCAGAAGCACTGGAGGCAGCCGGGGATGCTACTGTTACCAACTTCCAGAAGCACTGGGGACAGCCGGGGATGCTACTGTTGCCAACTTCCAGAAGCACTAAGGACAGCCGGGGATGCTACTATTGCCGACTTCCAGAAGCACTGGGGACAGCCGGGGATGCTACTGTTACCGACTTCCAGGAGCACTGGGGACAGCCGGGGATGCTAGAGACTTCCAGGAGCACTGGGGACAGCCGGGGATGTCAATGGGACCGACTTCCATACACAGTGGAAACGGTCGGGGACGACTCCCAGGTGCACGGAGAAGGGGGGGGGGGGGGCGCTCGGGACGGCAGGAAGCGAGCAGCACTCCGGAAAGCACTGGGGACAACTGCGTCGGATGGCTTCCTGGGATAATGGAGAGCCGTTGACAGTGGAGGTTCGGACTAGCCTCTGACGACAGGAGCACCATTGCGGCAGTTGGGGCAAGACCTGGCATCCTTTATCGGGCTTCTGCGGGTGCAGCCTTTTGTGAAATCAAATGAGATTAATACATAACGGCGCCTAATTCCATCACAACTGACTGAATGAGCTCCGTCAACAGAACACAGCTCGATCCTACGTGGCCGTCCAAACAACACCCTCTGAAGACCGCTGAGCAATGCCCGGCATGTCGGAGGAAATACGGTCTGAAATCGATGTGACGTGACGTAAGCTGCGGGCCATGCGATCCGGCCCGACCTGAGGCCCACGGCACCTGACCCTGACCTGACCTGACCTGAACCTGAACCACCTGAACCTGAACCTGCTACCTAACCTGATTCGAGACCCATGCGGCTCGAATGAAGGCTCAGAAGGGTAAAACACCTAAGTATATTCAATTAAGATGGTGTTTGGCTTGCCGCAGACCTGGTCAAAACGACGCATCACAACGACTGTCATTCCTCTTGATTCCGTGCCTGCTTCTCGTTGGCTCTGCCTCCGACAAGCGTAAGTCAGCTCTTTCAACAAACGGAGTTTGCCGAGCGACCGGGACATCTGTCTCGATTTTTGAGCTGAAGCAGCAACCAGCAAACAAAACGTGCCGAACTAAACGAAACGTGGAAAAACGTAGCGAAACGCCCGCTGCATGCTGCGACTCCGCGCGCGTGCAACCTGAGGCGCGTGCTGAGTGCCGCACCCTACCCACACTGTGCACGCCTCACAGCTCGGCTCCAGCGAGGCTGACACGTGGTAGCCCGCGAACCGCAGTCACAGGCGCTCCCTACGGTCACCGGACAAGCAGATAAGTCGAGGACCGGCGCAGCGCCGCAATGAGTCATACTCCTAGAGAGGTTGGACTGTTTTATCAAAGATTGGCAAGTGGTCGGCAGTAGAGTTGACGCTTTTTGATATTTATAAAACCCGGGGTGGGGTTTCGCAATATCAAAGACCATCAAATTTGGCCTTCTACCCGAAGTTGAAAACACGCCACGTCCTGCAAAACACTATCTATGGCAAAAGCCGATTAGGCCCACAAACCTGACTTTCCATCAAGGTATAGGCAAGGCAACGCATTCCACCATATTTTCAATTGATTCCTACGAGCAAAGCTCTTCGGATGCTGGAACTCATTAACAGGAATATGCATTGCAAGAGTAGACATACTGTTAAAAAGGTGTTCTTAGCTTATGTCAAACACATCTCGAGTACTGTGTAAAATATTGGACTCCATGCTTCCAAAACGGTAAAGATACGCTGAAAAGTGTACAGAGAAAAGCTACTAGGATGATAAATTCGACTCACAACTTATCCTAGAGAGGCTGAAATCGCCATCCTGAAGATAATTCGGAACAGTTCACTGCCCTGCTCCTCTTACAACCTAAAACCCCATAGTTTCTTAGCTACATGCCCGCGAAGATGTGCAGACTTTTCATACCCTTTATTTCAATGTCACTTACGCATGCATGACGTCACAGAAACGCCATTCAAATACTGCCACCCAATTGGCCACGCGACATTCAAGGCCAAGAAGAACATAATCGTCAAGTCGTTCATGTCTGGCGTTCGTGAGCACGGTCTACAGATACTACGCAGTTCAGCTGACTCTCGGTCAATGCTGTGCAGGCAGTTCATGATTCGAACGCGAGTCCCGGTCCGTGTTACATAATACAAGCAGATGGACATAGGTGCCAGATATTACGGAGATAAGACTTGTAATCGAATAACGGACGGGTTTCCGTCTCGACTAAGTGACCCCTGCCCTCCTATCTCCAGAGTGGCAGCCGGTAGGCACCCCGCGCTAGGACGGAACGACCCTTCCGCCCCTGACCAGGAAATATAATGTGCCTCCAAGTGATCTATCCACTGGGCCCCTGACCGTGAAAAAGGGCTTCTCTCAGTGTATAATATAGGGCAGAACAAAATGGGGTCAAAATAAGAAAACGACCAACGCACTGAGGACGTTGACTCCTGTTCCGAACAAACATGTGGAACAACTTCTGCGAAACAGTTTTGAACCCGCTTGCTCGCAATCTAGGAGCAAGGACACCGATGGCCGGCAGTTCCCATCAAACCGAGAGGCGCTGGCCGCTGCAGCTAACACCGGGCGCCTGACGCGTGACAACAGCCGTCGTGAAAGAATAATGCGGAAATTATTTCAAAATCAAACCGCACCATTCAAAAATTAGACCGCGGCGTAAAGTTAAACGGTATGGCTTCGAGGCTGTCATCTGAACAGTGTACAGCGAAAGGAACACGAAAAGAGGGATGTTATCTATACTTGCCTTGCACCATTACCAATGTTCAGTCAGTTCCGGTTCGCGGTGCTGTGAATGCTAATCAGTTTCTATCATAAAAATGAAAACTTCGCAAGTGAAATAAGCACCCAGACTATTTTTCAAACGTGCGAATTGCCACCATCAAGCGTTTAAGGCCTTTCGGAAACGTTACAGTTATCATCCGCCCACCGGCCGCTCACCGCCCAATATTACCAGAGAGCCGACGCCACGGGGCCTACGAGACTGCAACGCCGGGCATGGGTCTTTGTGATAAGACTTGCGAGCTCGCGCGGTCAAAATTACGTCATGTAAATGTTCTAGCGCTTGATTCAGATTAAAGCTTAAAATTCCCAGACTGACATGGGTTGGCCATGTTAATGCAATTAAATGATTCCATTTCGATCCAGAAGCTAGATTCACTATAATTTATGTTCACAATGTCTCCGCACAACCGCTAAAAAATTCAGCACAGCGTCTGAGCGCTATGGGCATTAGAGTTCACTGAACCCTTGTAAAGCAAAAAGCACCGGCGGTTTATTCTACGCAATCATTTGACACCTGGTCCCTTCAGTTTGTAGACATTCCTTCAGTTTATAGACATTAAAATGCAAACAGAATTACATCTGTCGGTGCGCTCTGGCTTAACCTTCAGTTAAAGGGAGTGCTCCACTTTTACATGGGGTTTTAAACTGACATAGCCACCTTAAAAGCCCTTCGGTGCTGTTCACAATCCTGCCCTTATTAAGACCTATGCCCCCCTAGTTTCCGAACTACACGCCCGCCAAAACGGGGAAAGACGCATCGGGGAGAGTATTCCAAATCCACCTTGGCATTCATGACGTCATGATAACGTCATTCAGATCCTGCCATTCCGTAAGCCATGTGGCGATCAAGGCCAAGAAAAATATAATGGTCTAGATGATCATATTCGGCGTTAGATAGCGACATTCATGCACCCTCTAAAGCGAATGTCTCGCCCTTAAAGACATTGAGGCAAGCATCAGATATCATGAAATACGCTCACTTGTAACTTATGGCATGCTTCTAAGAGGAAAAGACTGCACCAGACAACACAATTTCTCGCTTTAGTAAATACGCTCTTCAATACGTCATTGTTTGATCGCGCCATGGTACGTTTGTATGACAACCCACTCGTAGTTTTTCAATCTCCCGAAAAGTGGTCCGCGGCGGTGCTGAATGTGTGCCAAACCAACTGTCGTTAGGTGCTCTTGTCTTACCATTTACCGTGGTGTTATTGCATACTTATCCGTGAGTTTAGTATGCTTCCTTGGACTCGTGTACTCGGTTATAGCGCTACGTACACCTTTCCGATTACGAGTCCTATTTTCGTAATATTTAGGAATGTTTTTCTTCTTGTATTCTGTGGCATAACACGTAATTCCTGTTGGGTTCTCGGAAAGCTTGCATGACCTTGGGAGAGAGCCAAATTATGGCCGTTATAATTGGAAACCGTGCTCACGAATACCAGATATAAACGACTCAACAATAACGTTTGTCTTGACCTTGAACGCGACAAGGGTAGTAGAATGACAGGATTTCAGTGACATTATTATAGAGTCACGGATAACTAAGTGACCTTGAAATTGTCTCCCGTGAGTCTGTACATATCAGCGGGCGTGTAGCTCTGAAACTATAAGAGCTTAGGCCTTTAAGAGAGCAGGGCTGTGGACTGCAACGAATGATCTCCAAGGTATTTATTTCATTCCAAACCCCAAAGAAAATATGGAACACTCCCCTTTGCACTTCCTGAACCTGCTTTTTGTCCAATGCGGCCGTGTCCGAATGACGGTCTGATGGTTCCGATCGCCCGGGACAGCCTCCGTTTCCCTACCATTACCGCAGCTCAGCGGCTGGCCAGGCTCGTGACGTCACACTTTAACGCCACAAGAGCACAACACGACAGGGAGCATGGCCGAGGCTTCCCGCACGCGGCTCCGTCAAACTAGGCATTCGTGCCTTCCGATCGTCCAGAAACTGTACCCATCGGCGACCACCTACATGGTACACCGAAACGCAACCTTCGTATGGTACTGTATCCACACACATACAACAGTTACGTTATTGGCGCATGACTCACCAAATTGTGTCTTCGAAATGGTGTTTCCTTTTCTGGTGAAATCTTTTCAGAAACGTCTTTCACATCCATTGTTGTCAGTGGCCCAGGTGACAGACTGATCATCTTCGGCAAGTCGTCCACCGCCGGCATGGTCGCTAAAATAAAACCAGACCAAGGCTAGTACACGTAACGCACCCGGCAAAAACCAAGGCAGCCTCACGGCCATCGTGTAAAACATTTCTAATTGACGGACATAACGCACACAACAATCAACTGCAGCAACTTGGCGCCTTCCAGAGCACTGCACTTCTTACCCAAGTCGGTTGGGCCGCTGTCGGGCGCAATATCGCGGCCTACGCCGGCGCACAGTCTCACCGCGCACCTCACCCTCACCGCTCTCTCCCGCGACTGAAGTGTGGCAGCGGCGGCGCCAGGCGGCCGCCGGCAGGGGCGGAGAGAGCGGCGCACCAGCCTCGTGCACGGGGCACCTTCCACACCACGGCGCCTGTCTGGCGCGCCGCCGCGCTGCGGCTGGGTCGCGGCGAAACAACTCTCGACCACCTGCAGATTCCACCCAGCGAACAGTTTCAGACTGCGGTGTTGAAATGTGCAGCGCGTTCGGTTAACGTGAAGAATGATGCGCCTTTTTCGTATCGCCTGCGGTCCTGTTCAGACGGATTCGTGCTCCTGTTTGGGTCCTTGACGTTTTGGGAATGGGCACGCGAGTCGATTATTTTTTTTTAGATGAATCGGACGGGCCGTAAAGGCACGCTGTGATGAAACATGTGTAAAGATGTCATGCAATAGCAGAGAATATGACAAAAGGGACGTTTTCATATTCATGATTTCGTTTTGGGTTGGCTGGGCCAGATTTAGTTTCGCTGGTTTCGGTTAGATTCAGTTGGATGACTTCGTTCAAATGGTTTGACCTATGTGACGTTACATTAAATTCAGTGTTCCACATTTGTACGGGATTTTGAGCTGAAATATCCATCTCGAAGGTCATTCTGCGCAGTTCACGGCCCTACTCTTATTCAGACCTATTTTCTCAAGCTACACGCCCGCGAAGATATGCAGACTCGGGCTCCGGTTTTTACTCATATTCAGGCGTAACACCTGCTAAGGTTTTCAGTCGCCCACCTAGTTGAGTATGATGTATAGTTTGTATCAGTTCACAATGTGGAGTGAGTCCATCAGATTGCCAGGCATTGCATGCTGGTAAAGCAGAATCCTAGAAGGCTGGTATTAGAGGAGGTATCTGTCTATGGTTGGTGGCAAGGCGGCATTATGGAGGCTTTAACTGTTCACAGACCGCTAAAACCTTGAACTTCGCATGCAGCAGTGAAGGTTTGGACAGCACGTCTTCGTTTTTTTTTGTTTTTTTTTTTTTGGTAAATGAGTCGTGAATGACCTCTCAAATGAGACCATTTGTCGCACCCTGGGGCTTATTACATCACATAGTGAGAACACAGCTTCCCTCACATCACATAGTGAGGGAAGCTGTGTTCATGCTATTTTTGTCATAGAGGAAGCTGCATCGCAAACAAGCTGGATACGTTACGATATGTAGACCAAACGCGGACGTCTATGCTATTTCATAAGTTCGTCGTAATTGCGCTATGACAGTTTTTCCTTTTCATCAATCAGAATTTGTTTTACGACATGTGCTATAGTAATAAGTGAATACAATAAGCATGGAAATAAAAATGCTAGCATTCTTGAAAAGGCCAGCATTAAGATTAAAGATTATATCGCTGCAAGGAACTAACGGGACTGGGAGCCGGGGCAGCCCGCGGCCAACACCCAGGATGAATGGCTACAATCGAATCGGAATCCCCCTGCTGAGGGGAAGCTTGCCAGAATGCGAAACATTGTGCAAAAAGAAGATATTTCCAACAATGAGTGAGCCAGTAGCAAATACTTTTAGTTAATAGGATATGTAGATTATATTGAATGAGAGGGAAGGAATATCTTACATCGCATAAAGCACGCTACAATATTGCGAATAAGTTAGGAGGCCAGCTAGAACACGATGACCAGACATATGCATACATGATTCATTTCTAAAGCGATATATGCTCTGGAAAGAGCTGACAGAGTGCTAAAAAAAAAACACTCCCTTGGCTGGCGGTGTCCCACGCCCACATCGTTGCTGGTCGCCGGAATGTGCCTGGTGCGATCAGAACAATGGGGCCTGTGCGCCGTCACCCCTCTCCCGCCCCTGTGCAGCGGCCCCTCCCTAAACCGCTGGGTCCGGGTGCGTTTGTGGCGGCGGCGGGCCGCAGGCGGCGGGCGGGGCCTGCGGGTCATCAGGCCGTGTCGGGCCGGACGGGCGCCGGTGGCCGGGGCAGGCCGGGCACAGTGCGCCGGCTGTCGCGCCGCCTCCGGCCACGTCATGACCGCCGCCGGCCTGCTGCTGCTGATCGGTGAGTGTCTCGGATGTCCGCCCCCGCGGCTCCGGCCACACAGCGGCAACAGCGGCGCTGCCGACCGTCTCCGCCGGCTGCCGGCGGCTTCCCGGCAGACGTCAGGCGGATTATCGCATTGGCTCAGAACAGGTTCTGACCTGCAAACCGACGCAGTTGTTGCTGTTGCTGCAGCGTGCCATGGAACAATAGAAAAACAGCTCTCCCGTTCGAGCGGGAGTTGGATGTTGTTGCGGATCGGCGCCCATCAGTTGCGGATGCGGTGCAGTTCCGCTCAGTTGCGGATTCATGCGGACGTGCAGCGGAAGGACATCTGGTCAGGCTGTATGTCTCGTCACCCGGTCAGCCACGCTGTATGTCTCGTCACCCGGTCAGCCACGCTGCGTGTCTCGTCACCCGGTCAGTCACGCTGTGTGTCTCGTCACCCGGTCAGCCACGCTGTGTGTCTCGTCACCCGGTCAGCCACGCTGTGTGTCTCGTCACCCGGTCAGTCACGCTGTGTGTCTCGTCACCCGGTCAGCCACGCTGTGTGTCTCGTCACCCGGTCAGCCACGCTGTGTGTCTCGTCACCCGGTCAGTCACGCTGT